>NC_057852.1:89800374-90425374 GCF_015237465.2 Chelonia mydas | reverse complement strand
TTTTTGAAATAAACAAAATTTAGAGTTGGAAAGCTAGAATAAAAACAGCTCCGGGCTCCTGGGATCTAGTCCCCGCCCTACAAGGTATCTCTTGCTTTCTTGCACTTGGTTGACACTTAGCATACTTTCCTTAAAAGTGGAGGAAATAACTTCATTACTGTAGTATTGTTCCAACCTCCCTGGCTTTAATATGTACTGCTTGTGTCCTCCCTTCAACTCTAAGCTTTACTGTGTTTGTGATTATGAACTTGGCTGTCTTTGGAGTTCATGACTCTACTTTGTTCTAGTTATCAAATGGTCCTGAAGAGCAATTCTGCTGGCAACTCAAAAAACCTGAAGGCATTTTATCATAGTATCGTAGACGTTACAGATGATGGCAGTGGAAATGTATTGAGTCATCCAGTCCCACTCTTCCCCAATTCAAGGTTTTTTGCTATTCATTTTTTAGTACTATGTCAGGAGTAATTTTAAATATCCCAAAGAAGGGGGCTTATATCACATTTTTGAAAGGCTGTTTAACAGACAAATACATCTCTCTGTAAAGAAATCCTTGCTTGATATTCAGCCAAAATGTTCCCCGCCTGTTGCTCTGAGTTATACTCCATTGTACTAAACTAAATAGTTCTTCTCTGTGCTTGGGGCTTACGCTGTTCAGATGTTGGTAGGTTATTTTCAAGTCCCTCCACCGACCTTTATTTATCCAAGAAACCGTATTACTTTTAACCTTCCCTCATTTATATATCCTTCCAACCCCCCTGACAATTTTTATTTCTCTTATCTGAATTACCTGTAGTTTGTCTCTATTGGTAATGAGATTCCCAGACTGAACACAGTATTCCAGGTGTGATTGCTTTAGAACTGTGCAGAGTACCATTGTTGTTCCATGATACGATGCCTTGTGTAACACAGCCCATTTTTACATTGGTATTTTAAATACTTTAGATAGTGTTAATGAACTACTATGAAATTAGATTTTTAAATATATTAGCTTAAAATATGTGGAAAACATTGGTAGTGTAGACCTGGATTGCATATTCTGTAGATGTATATTATAGGAGTGTGCAGTTTTAGTTTAAGCACTGTGTTTGTGTGTATTGAAATTGAATGTTATTTTGTAAGGAAAATCCCTTTGACATACTGCAGATGGAATTAAAATTTCATGCCATGCCTCTTCCCTTTCCCAGTGTTCTCCTGCCTACTTTCATTTCCCCTCACATCCCTTATCTTTGAGTCTCAGCTTGCAGCTACCATATTCTGATTTTCCAGTGATACTAAAGTCAGTAAACATTGTTATTAATTAGAGGAGTTATTCTTGAGCAATTGGAGGTGCACTCCTTTTCTTAAAGAGCCAAGTTTACTCCCCAACTTTTGATATCTTTGGGAGTAGAGATTGGAAATCTAACCTGGTTCTCTTGTATGGCAACAGAGAGCACAAATCAGCATGCCAGCATTTATATTTCTATCTATTTCTTCCCCATCAGTACACATTTAGAATAGATGTGTATATTGTGTGTCTGTATTATATATAAACTTTGCTTAAATCATTGTAATTGCATGTCCTTATAATGGCAAAGCTGACTTTTTTTTAGTATTTGTTGCCTGCTATTTTAGAATACGCTGAGTTATAAGTTGCTATGCCAAAAACAATGTTTCTTATAAATGGTCAGATGAGACTTTGAAAGAAAAATATTTGTAAATTATTATAAACAACTTAGTCTTGGATCATTTGCAATGCATGCTTCTACTTAAAACATTTTTGGTAGAATGCTGTAACAGCAGTACAAAGCTCATCACCACCAGCACCTTCCCTGCACCCTGTTTGTATATGAGGGAAGGTTACTCTGACTTTTTTCATTGCAAATTAGTGGGTTAATGAAAAAACGTGGAAAAACTATTGTAGATGCTTATCCCTTAAAATAAGAGAATTTTAACTAGGTACAGCTTATTTCAGGTGATAGGATTGCACTGCAATCCCAGTCTGATGTCACTTGTTAAAAATTCCCAGTGTAGTATGAGGCGCTAGCGGTAGTGTTGTTTATAAATTTGCTAGTAAAGCTTCTTGTCTTACATAAGAACTCCTGCTAGCTTTTAACAGTAGTTGATATGCTGGGTGGAGGGAGTGGAAGAATGACAGTGGAAATGGGAGTAGGGAAGAGAAGAGGAGCTCAAAGAACAGAAAAGATAGAGACAAGAAAAGAAAGACCTAGAAAATTTATCTCACCAGAAACAGCACCTCTTCTCAGTCACAGACAAGCACTGCTTCCAGAAAAGCCAGTTCAGGCATCGGGAAGTGGCAGGAGCGATATGGGAGGGCCGAATCACCTGAACTAAGGTAAGAAAAACAAAAAATTAGGGCACAATCCTTATTTAACATTTTAATCCCTCCCTCCCCCCTCCGTCTCCCCACTTTTTTTTTTAATTTTTTTTTTTTCTTTTTGGTCATTGGTGGGACATTGTCCCCCTTAGACAGATTTTTGGAAATCTACCTAGTCAGGGCCGCCATATGGTTTCCTGGATATACTCTTGTGCCTAGATATTGCAGCACATATTTCCCCTTATTTGGGAGTCTGAAAACAGGTGGTGGTCTGACCGCATAATATATGTGTGAGAAGCAAAAATTGAAAAGCATTTCACTTTAAAAATATTTTCTCTAGTGTTTGAATTTAGAGCCTGTTAATTGCTCCCATCCAATGGCTTATCAGCTAGAAAACCCTAATACCCAAATAGCTTTTCCTCCAGTATGTAAATCAGTAATAGTGGTCAGCCAGGAGCATGGAAACTGTTGTTCAAATGGTACAAATAGAACTGTCATTGGCTACTAAAAAGCTAAGAAGCAGTTTTAGCCAGATGGTAATAGGTTTCATTTGAAAAAAAAAAAAAAATCATGAATGTACATCATATGAATACTCCTGTATAATGGAAGGCTTCCATTTGATTGAATATCTTTCATGATAGCTCAGTTATTAAGTTTATTTAGAAACTGCAGTATAAATTTAATCATGTACAAGGTTAAAGATTATTGAATAAACAATATGTACTTCTGAAAGAACTAGAACATTATGGAAGTCATCTAATAGATGTCTAAATAACACAGTATTTAGTTAGATTTTTTAGCAGCTTAACAGAGACAGATATAATTACAGGGTGAGTCTTGTTCTGTCACTGGGCTAGCTGTACCTCTGTCCGTTCTTTGGGGTCTCTGTGAGAGCACCACCTAGAGGTGTCAGGCCTTTGGCCTTTACCATTTCTGGGGTGGAATTCCACAGTTTGCCCACTGTCACACCAGGATCCCTTGGGTATCAACTGTAACTAATGCTGCAGGTCCTACTGGGGTATGACCCCGCAAGGGTTTCTCTTTCGGAGCTTGTGACAACGTACACTTGCAGTGAGACAGAATCAGCTTCTTCAAAACAAAACATGATTTATTTTGCTGAAAGGGTACACAATACTTAGATTAGTAGATATAAAATAAAAGGCTGTACATACATATTCCCTTGCCTAAACTTAATCTCTCTATCCACCGCTCAGGTGCGTCTGGCTTATTTCCCCATCTCTGAGTTGGGAGAACCAGCCTACACTGCTTGTAGCCTTTTCCCTTTGTCTTTGAGTGCATCCTCTTTTCAGCTTATTTTCCCCACCCACCGCTAACAGCACCCAAGACCAGCTCACCTCAAAAACCTCTTCAGTTTCTTTTTAAAATGATCCCGGTCTTTTGATCTCAGTGATAGAAAGCGAAAAGTTCTAGCCTGGATGAAGCCAGCTAGGTAGCTGCTGCTCCCTCATTTGATAGCCCAGGCATTGTGCACTTAGCTGCTTTGAAGGCGTGTACCTAAAGCTAAATTATATCTGTTATTGTTTTACCTTTCCTGCTCAGATCTGTAGAAGCCCCCTGTAACAAGGCGCACCATGGGCCCATCTGGTTTTGGACCCTGTTGCCCTCTCCAGTCAGTCAGGAATGCCTCAGCTTGATGCAACACCAGTGTTCTTTATTTACAGTTGTTTTCCCACCACCACTTTCCACCTGTGTATAGGTTTCGCAGCCCACTTTGCCAAGTACAGGCCTGGCCAGCAACAGACCAGAAGGCTCCCAACTCCCTCTGTGCTTAGCCTTTCGCTTCCTCCGAACCTTTATAGCCCTCGTTAATGAGGCTGGCAGGTGCTGCCCGTTACCAGGCAGACACAGGGCTATCCAACCAGCCCCAATCCATTCTCCTTGATTGGAGCAGGAGTGGCAGGGGCTGATTAAGTGCTTCTCACTCAGCACCCTGTCACACCCCTTTGCAGCTCTCTGCATTTGGTCAGGCACCAATATAAAATTGAATAGGGAAACTATGATGTTTTACACATCATATTAATAAAAATACCACCTGCACTATTTACAACAAATATAAAGCAATGAAGGAACCTCTTTGAACATATTCATAGCTAGATTGTGAACAGATTGAACATTTATGAAGTATATTTCAGACTAGCTTAACAGCCAGCACACAGACGGTTTAGGTCTTTGTAGACTGTTCTGTTCTCACAGGTCAAAGTGGAACATTTATAAAAATGGTATGTTTCCAACAGTCTAGGTATGAACTTGAACAGTGAAGTGCAACATTTCTTGCATCTATATTGTAATTGATACAGCACATTTTTAGTAATATGTAGTGTAACTAACTCTCCATTACTTTTTTGGTAGTATTCTTATGTTGTTTATCCCTTGTCTGCTCTGTTAATTTTATTATTTTATGTTTCTAATGGATATTTCCATTAGGAGAAAAATGACTTGTCACCTTGACAGTCATGTTCTCAGTTCTGCATGGTTCAGAGAAAAAGCACTGTAAGTGCCACAGAACATTGATCTGTGCTTGTTCATAATTAAATAGATAAATACTTCAGATTCCCTGAATCAACACTGCAAGATTAAAGGGGGAAATATCAACTAGAGTTGAAATATGTCTGTTCAATAAATGTTGTACAGAATTGAACCTGGATTACTTTGTTACTTTTGTTTGCTTACTTGTGCCCAACAATTAACAGCAAGTAGAACTGTCTCAACAAATCCCTGGTCCTCGTAAGGAGATACAAGGGAACAAAATGTACATATGGAGGTAGGATAAGAAGAAACAAAGAAAAGCATTATTTTTATTAGTTAATGGTTTCTAAAACACTATGAAGATGAAGAGCAAAATATAAATGTACAGTTGATACTGAGTAGCCTAGTCAATAATTAGTATCTTTCAGATTTTATTAGTTTATACATTTGGAAAAAGTTGAGTTTGTGTTTAAACACATTTCATTGTTCATAGTCTCATTTCTGGTGAAGGTATGAAGCAGTTTATATCAACTTGGAATTTCTTAACAGAGTTGCATTTGTATTTTTTTTTCTTTTCATTTATAAAACCTAAACAAGTTTAGCCTGCCATATAAGAGAGTACCTCTTTGAACTAGATTTCCTTGGAGAATAAGGATAGTGTAATTCGAATGGTTTATAAATAACCATTCTCTGCTTAGAATGGAACCATTCACTAAAACATTATTCATTTTCGAGTGACTGTCCATGTGGATAATACTTCTGGTGTGCATGTGCCCCATTTCCACACGACTAGATTCTTTTTGGCACGCAGGGTCCTTTGGGGCAGTGCCTGCACCCTACATGCCTTTGGGGCGTAAAGGGTGGAGCAAGCAAAATTGTCCTTCAATTCCTTCTTACTGCCCATGGCAGCAAGATGGAACTCCTTTAGTGTATACTTACACGTGGTCTCGTTAGTCTAGTTAGTAGTAGTTAGTTTAGTTTTATTTGTGCCCATTGGCAAAAAAACAAAAGCAAACCCTTTTATAGTAGATTAGGACATATCTCCAGTACTGGAACTCAAGACACTATGACTGAATTAAAGTCACTAGGATTTAAAATTTGTCCCTCTTGTGAGGTTGCTCTCCTGCTCAGTGATGGGCACACTCTAGGTGCCTCTTGTGCCTTGGCGAGGGGCGTGTCTCTGACACAGAAAGCAAGCAAGGCCTGCCTCAGGCTCTTTCTGCTGGAGTGCTCAATGAAGAGCCTCTTCAAAGTATGAGGAAAAAGAACCTTTGAAGCCTGAACTTTCAGCTAGTGCTCCTGTGAGCAGTGGCTCTGCTGTGAGCTCCTGGGCTCATTTTTTCATTGAAGAGCTTTAACTCTTTGACTACTGAGTATTGAAGAGCAGTCAAGACCTCCTTTACCCAGTCATCAGAAAGGGATAGGAAGGAACATCACTGCAAGGACGAGTGTAGGCATAGGTCATCTTCTCTGGTGCTTAGTAAAATGAGGCAGAAGGCCCATCATGCCTCTGTATTGGCTCTTGCTCTTCCGTGGAAAGGGAGTTCACAGGCTAGATCTAAGTATGATGGATCAAAGTATGTTGGCTGGTCACTAAGATATCTGTGGTACCATCTGAAACCAAGGTTCGTACTTCCCCCCTAGTACTATTGACTTGGTACCAATGTCAGCACAGCACACTTGGTACTGATAACCTTGGTGCCCATAACTCTGATGTTGACCTCCATGGTGCAGATGTTTCTAGCCCAGGTTCTCAGTACCAAGTGATCTCACAATGACCACATAACTGGAGTCACCCTTGCTGGACTCATCTGTGGCTAGAGGTGCATCTGCCTTGGTACCGTCTGCAAATACCACCACAATACTGATGAGCTCTCCTGTTCAGATTGTGGATAGGATTTGGGTATGCCCTATGACACTAGACAGAGTAGCTCCCTCTTTGGAAGAAATATATTCATCCAGACTTGTAACAGAGGGCGCCTAGAGCGCAAGCATGGCCCCAACAGACGTTGCTGGCCAAAAATAATCCAGTCTTGCGTGCATGGGGAATATGCTCACCAGGAGTGGAATCCATGTAGATAACATATCTCAAAGAATCCAAGTTACTATAAGGTAAGTAACTTAGGAGAGAACTCTTCACTGTTTTGTTTTTCAGGAAGTAGACAACAAAATACAAAGTACATTTTAAAAAGGAAGGATTTTGAACTGTTCAATTTGTATTAAAGAATTCTGTCAAGAAACACTTCTTGCAGCTTCCAATGTATTAGTTACATGTGTACCTCACTCCTACAGAAAACAGATAAAGTTTACTGAATGGAGAAGGGGAGAAGAAAGTGAACAATCTGAGATAAGGAAAACAAGGTCCATGAGCCTTCATATCCCTCTTTCAGTATCTAGAAATCTACACTATGTTGTTTTGGACAGTGGTTGTATGTGTAAAGTAGGTGATCTGGAGATCCACTCGCTGGTTCATTTATTTTCGTCAGAATGCTATCCCAGAACCACCCTGTGCATGGACGTTCCTAGAATGTGGCGATAAATGCCAGCTCTCGCTTTGCCAGATATTCAACGTCAGCTGCTATCTCGTGGACCTGTTGCGTGCTTTCACTTGGGGGTCTTGTGTAACATGTAAGGATTGTAATTGCATGAATTTCAGCATAGTCTCTGGATGCAGACCGACTTCTATCTGGGCCAGTCTGCTTCCAAACTCTGCCTCCCAAATTTGCTTTTAGCATGTAGGTGACTTAATTGTAAAATCTAGGAGCATGCTTTAAATAGTCAAAACCTGTTTAACTCTGATTTTTTTTAGCTGATTATCCAGTTTTTCAATCTTTAGATGGAAGGGTTGGTAATCCAAGACCTTTCATCAGATTGTGTTTTAATTGTAAATACTGGTAGATATTACTCTCCCTCTCCCCTCCAGCTCCTTTCTTCCTTATATGCACATGTACACACAACACAAATAGACCTCTGTTTTTGTCTAAGCACTATATATACACTATGGTTTATATTCACATAACATTCAGCAGTTGTATTTTGCTCTTCACCTCCTTTTAGAAATTGAGTGTGAAACACTGGTGTGATATATTGTTTGGTTTTTTGGCTTAGAAAATCAGCGAATAACTTCTGTGTATGAGGTGTAGTTTCTGTGTTGCCTGCATTTTCAGACCTGAATAGCTAGGTCCTCCATTCTTTTCACCCGATGTCAACCCACTTGTTTCCAAAATGTTTCAATCTCCTGTACTGTATTGACTAATGTCACTAAAAACTTTCATATTCTGTTGATCTGTTTTATGATATAGTCTGGCAGCTTTATGACATAATCTTGCAATTTACTGTATGTAAGTAATGATTGATTTTCACCTGTGGTGGTATGTTCTCTTCCATTTGATTTAATTAATTTGTGTAAGACTGATAAAGCTTAGCTTTTGGTAGATGAATGTCTGCTTTCCTCATGGAAGCATATAGTTTTTTCAGTTTCAATCTATGCTTTTTCTGCCCTCTAAAACTAAAAAAAAAAAAATACTTTTAGTTCCAAAAGTTAATTTTCCAGCTGGTTAGTGGTAGTAGTTTGGGGACAAAGTAGTTGTGAATTGTGGAGCTGAGTAGACCTAAAGAGACTTTTATAAGAGACAGTCTGTAAGAAGCTATGTGGGGAGCAGAAATTTGATGGTAGAGGGCTCTTCAATCTGGCAGACAAAGGTATCTAGCAGACAAAGTGTCTGGAAGTTGAAACTTGACAAATTCATGCTTGAAATAAGATGTACGTCTCTAACAATGAGGGCAGTTAGTCATTGGAACAACTTACTAAGGGTTGTGGTGGATTCTCCATCACTGGCAATTTTAAAATCAAAACTGGATGTTTTTCTAAGAGATATGCTGTAGTTCAAACAGGAATTAATTAAAGGAAGTTCTGTGGCCTGTTATGCAGAAGGGCAGAGTCAATGATCACAGTGCTCCCTTCAGGCCTTAGAATCTATGACTCTCTCTCCAAAAGTCCTCTGTCTAATAGTGTTGATTTTTGAATTATTCCTGTTTTTCTCTCAGTATGTTCCAAAGCTTTGTTTAATGTCACTCTTAAATCATTCATGCTTTTTGTGACCCATATAAATTGCTAGTCCTTAAAAACAGAAGGATGGCAGAATGTAAAAAGGTAGCAGAATTTCCATTTGAACCCAAGTGACTTTACATCCTGATATTATTCTAAATACTGCAGTGTTCTGTTACTTTTCTGGTTTACTAGTAGGTGGGTCTTTAACTAGTAATAGAGAATTGTCTGTATTTAGTAAAGACTTGCATTCGGTCTCTATGATTTGATACCTTGTGACACACTTTCTTTCCTTATTGCTATCATTAAAAATTCTAATACCAAAGAGAATAAACCAGAGAAAAGAGGCAGCCTCGTCTGCTCCCTGTTTCCAGTTCACAGAATACATGCAAAAAAATTAGGTTGGAGTAAAATAAGCGCAACATATTGAAAGACAAAATGTTAAAATTCTCAAGCTGTTTCACAGCTGTATCACTTCATAAAGGAAAAGAGAGAGACTAGGACACTTGCCACAGTGTGGGTGAGAAGAAAAATGGGAACACAGATTCTTCGGACTCTTGCTTCTAAAATGAAAAATGTCTCAACATCTGTAAGGGACTACAATTGCTATATTCTGTTTAGTCTATGTTTGCCTCTTTTGAATGTACTTTTAGAAGATCTTGTCTTTCTCCTACCTCAGAACTAGTATCCTTTAGTTTTTGAGGTCCTCTCCAAAATGCAGACCTTTGGGAATTATTTGAAGCCCAATGAAAATGAGTAGTCCAGGTTTTGTGAAGGGCTAAACCTCCCTCCTACATTATCAGAGCAGTATATCTTGTGAGAACATTTTAAAACGTCTCAGATGTGAAAGCATGTGGTGAAACACATCTGAGGAAAGAGTACAGAGGTAGGGGAGTATTAAGTATGATGCTGAAAGTAGATTAGTTAACTTCGAGACAGTGAAGAAAATTCTGTTTGCTGGCATAACTTGCATGTTTTATTAATAATTTACACTTATAGGGTGAGTTTCCTATGAGGATCTCAAAGAGCATTATAAATACTGCATCTCTCAAAGCATGGTTAAGTTGTTAGGGGGTATATGTAGGACATTTAAACTGCGCTTGAAGTATGGCCACCTCTGTGGTGACATGTGGAAACTGTTTACTGGCAGAGAAATAGTGTATGACAGCTGAGAACTGGAAGGGACTGGACTAGCCAAGTGAAAATCTCAGGAGGAATTAGGTAGCCAGGGTACAGTTATTGGAGCTAGAATTTGCTTAGGGTACCAAGATTTATACCCTCTGCTCTAACACAAATGCCACAGATTCTTTAACAACCATGTCTCTTTTTTCTGTCATGTGTTAAAAAAAAATCTTAAACTAATGGTTTTTCAGACAAAGCTATTGTATGTGACCTTTGTGTTGATATTTAAGGTACTTGGAAAGTTCGTCAATCGGTGGAATTCTGAAATGTATTGTCCCATCTCTATCTCAAATCTCTGTGATTGTGATTCATTCCTCTATAACAAGAAGGATGATGGTTGTGGTGGTGAGAGATCTTCAGTAGTATAAAGTGACAAAAAATGCAGAAAATCTCAAGGATCTCTGAGTGGATGTAGAGTAGAACTTCGGTTAAGACCTTCTGGTGGTTCGTGAGTAAAGCTCCGTGTTTGTCACAGAGCTCACAGATTACGTGCCTTTCTGTGACTTATGCAGCGGCCCAGGCCACTGGCCCGGGAGCTGCCTGAGCAGCTCAGCCAGCCCCTGGGCCAGTCGCACCGGCTGATGCTGGAGCAGTCTCAGGCCCCCACCCCTGAGCAGCAGGAGTTTGGGTGTGGGAGGGCTCAGGCCTGGGGATTGGGGTGTGGGGCAGTGTTTACCTGCGGGGGGGGCTCCCCAGAAGGGTGACAGGAACTCAGCTCCTAGCTCCACATGGTGCCGCTGCCAGCAGGCACCACCCACACAGCTCCCATTAGCTGCGGTTTCCAGCCAATGGGAGCTGCAAAACCAGGGCTTGGGGCGGAGCGGAGGCAGCAGGTGGAGATAGGAGCTGTTGGTCACCGCTTCCCAGGAGCCAGGAAGGGAACCTACCCCAGCCCTGCCAACCCCCTCCCCCAGCACTCGTGGCACCCCCTGGGCTGCAACCCCCCCGAGCACCCGCAGCGCAGCCATACACAACCCCCCGCCACCCTTTGAGTATACACAGTGCCCCCAGGGCTACCGCCCTCCTCCGAGCTGCCCCCACCAAGTTTTAGTTAGGGGTATATAGTAAAAGTGATGGACAGGTCATGGGCTGTGAATTTTTGTTTATTGCTCGTGACCTGTCCATGACTTTTACTAAAAATACTTGTGACTAAAACGTAGCCTTATTCATGAGGTGGTGACCACTAGGTTGCACCTCTCAGATTGAAGTGGGTGGAAACAGCAAAATCCCTTGGACACTAGGCCCAGCAGGAACAAATGAAGTTGATGGTAGTAGAAACTCTGCTCCCTTCTACTACTCTTTCTACTGAAACTGCCATTCCACTCCACACCTCTGCTTTCATTTCAGCTCTGGGGGCAGCACCACTTCAAGAAATTGTGTAACTGGTTCCACAGCTGCTTAATGGTGCTGTTGGACCTCACTGTTGAGGAGGCAGGAAAGGGAGAAGTACTTACACCAGTCCCCCCACCTACCTGCACTCAAAACCATTTATGGGTTTATGCTCTGAATCAGTCCTTAGAATCATAAGTATTTGATATTTGGGCAATAAATTACGGATGGATTTTAGATCCTGGGTGAAGAAAGGTTGAGAAACACTGGGGGTCCCTGCCAAAAACAAAAATGAAAATAAAGTCTGGTGAGAGGCTTGAGTTGAACTTTTATCCTACTATTAATTTCCTTGTTAATGAAGGCAAACCCAGGAAGGAGTTAAGTGTTTGCCTGTTCTTTGTTTTTAGAGCAGTTAGGAAAAGGCAGCTTCTTGCATATTTCATTTCTACGTTTTGGGAAACTGAGGTACCAAAGGATAAGTGGCTTGGTCTAAGTGGCTTCTGAGTTTCAGGCAGACTTATCAACCCAAGAACAGAATCCAGGTCTCTTGGCTTCTAGTACCCTGTTCCATTTGACGTTACCCACTAGCTGGTATGTTGCTATGTCTAGATGTTGCAGAACCCCGAGGATAATGGGTGATTTCATGCAATATGTGCTGCAATATCTACAGTATGCACAGTAGGGCTGGTTAACCGTTTTTATCAGTGCCTCATTATATACCTAGTCATTCTCTCCATCTTCCAAGGACCATTACAGGTATAGTTTCTGCAGTCTCAGGTCTAAATTTCCTGTGTTTTGATAGTTTCCTGTAACACTTTTTTTTAATTGCATTTGCTAATTTTTATAGAATTTCTCTGAGGATACTCTTTTCTTGTTACATGTTACCAGTACTCTTTAATTGCAATATTGCCGATCTTTTTCTTTTAACATAGGCAGAAAAACATGGCTGTTTACTGAAGGGAGGTGGGAGTAGAATGTGGAAACATTCATCCTTTATTCTTGAGAAGGCTGTACTGCTCCTTTCCTTAATTCTAAAGAAACAAGAAAGCTGAGGTTGTAAGATTCAATAAATGAAACATGTTTTTAGCATCTAGCATTCTGCAGAAACCTTATGCGACTTGTAAATAGCTTTTGTACAGAGGAAGGAGCTTACGGACTTTAATTGATTCATATATTATTTGCCTTGGCTGTTTAATTTGCTTGTTCTAAGCTTTGTAAAAGTCCTGTAGTGCTTTTTGGTTATTCCATTCTGTCCTGTGTTGCAGGAGATTGTCTGGTACAATAGATGTGATTGGACAGACCATCACTATCAGCAGAGTGGAAGGAAGGCGGCGAGCCAATGAAAATAGCAACATACAGGTTTCGTATTTCAGATTTTCACACGTTCTGTCACTGACCAAAGAGGGGCTTTTTTTCCTTTCACCTTATCGTCTGAATGAATAATTCTAAACTGCATGGATGAATGATGATGATATGAACAACCAAGGAAAAGGAACAAATATCATTTAAAATTAATGTGTTGAATTTAACTCCAAGAAACTTTTCTCTTTGTGAAATCCAAATTGATGTAGTTCAAAAGAAAACATTGTAATGTATTTTTTAGTAAAAAGCAGCAGTGGTCCAACTTCTTTGCTGACTTACACTCCAGGCCGCTACGTTGACTTAATCGGGCCTGTACGGGGGTGGTGGTGTATGTATGCGTGTGTGTCTGGAAACACACACATATATTATAAATATAAATGTCAATTTTACGGCATGTTATATTGAATGTTATATTGAAAGTAGTCATCTGCCATGCATGCCTGCCCCCCAAATGACACTGATGTTAAAAAGAAGTGAGGAGAGTTTTCTTAATATGCAATTTAAGAAATAAAAGTCTGATTTAAGGCATAAATGGCTTGTAATGAAGGGAGACATTTAAATAAATTTTTGTGTCACTGTTCCACTAACTCTCACTATGTAATAAGAGATGTTAGTGTTTGTGGTCCCTGATTAAATTAAATTGATTTTTGAAAGTAATCAGGGTTTTTAGTCTAGTTTTTCCCTCATGGCATCATTATATGGCAGAATTAAGGTTTTTGGATGCTCTAGCTGTATTCCTATGCTTTCATATGTTCAGGTTATTTTAAAAGAAATCCTAACTCTGAATGTAATAATTACAATTTTCTTGTAATGGTTTTTTACTCTTAAATTAATGATATGTAGCCTCAACCCTAACTCCAGCTTCATGTAGTTTTTTTTTTAATCTAGGAATTCAAAATGTTCCTGTTTTGTTTTTAATATTTAGTTTGGTTCATAGAAAGGTGGTTGGGTGTTTTTTTTTGTTTTTTTTTTGTTTTTTTTTTGGCAAATGTATATTCCTTACATAGATATTTAAGAAGGTATTTTGGATGCATGTATGTTCCTTCCCTGGAAAGAACTAGAAAGGTTGGAAAATATAATTTTCTTCTCTGTCTCTACATAACCATTGTAACTGTAGGTTTCATGTCTTACAGGTTCTTTCAGAAAGATCCAGTGGTGATGTAGACAGTTTTACCAAGCCACCTCCATTTTTCCCTCCAGGAGCTCCACCTACCCACCTTCCACCCCCTCCTTTCCTCCCACCCCCTCCAACTGTCAGTACTGCTCCTCCTCTGATTCCCCCACCAGGTAAATACAGTGTGAATGATTGTTTCAATCATTTTATAGAATGATTGAAACAGGAATGTGATGTTTGAAATGATTTTTTTTTAAATGTGTTAGATCCTAAATTACTTGTATTTGAAATCCTAAGAGAGATTTTTCAGAACATTCCTGCTCCCTCTCTTCCCCCATTCAGAATTAAACTGGGAAGGCTGAGATGGAAATCTGGTTTTACATCCTCAGTACTTATAAAAGACAGACCTGGATACTATAGAAATAGCTAAAACAGGGAGATTATCAAATTTTGAGTTTTCCATCCTTGAAAGTGCCCTTTTAAGTCAGATGCTTTTATGATTAATATTTTGCTATTGTTAATATTGCAGAGGTATGTTTTAAAGAGGAGCTGTGGATGGCAAAAGGACTGGAGGGGATAATAGTAAAAGTGCTGTGGGGCCAGGTCAGGAAGTTCTTGAGCAGAGGAGCAGCTGAGTGGGAGCTCATTAAGATTGGAAAGGTATACTACTCATGGGGAGAGAGCCTGATTCATCGTGGAGCCAGAGAAGCACACTCATTTTTTTCTTAGCCTCCCCATTGCTCTTTACCTTCTCCACTGCCGAGCAGTTTTCCTTCCCTTCCATGGCCTTGCGGAGATCCCACACAGCCAGTCCTTTGCTTAATAGTTTTCCCTGCCGTCTGGTGCTCTTCTAGAATCCTCCCTTCTAATCTTCTCCACACATGAACTGGATGGGGATACCTGCTGTAGAGATAGCACCCTTCCTTTCTGCAGTGGTTTTTGGCTTTTTCATGGTCTGGTTCCCTTTCTTGGAAGAGGATGCCAGTGCCGCTGCTGCTGGCGACCTTTAGGATTGTAAGCTCCCTATGCCTGGAAAACAAAATCCTTCTCAATGGCCTGCATCTAGGAAATGGTGCAAGGTAGGGGAGATAGAGGAGAAAAAGTTTAAAAATAAAATCATTCCCCTGCCACTTTCCGTGTGTATGTGTGTGTGAAATTATAGGTAAAAATAAAATGTAGAAATACTAATTTGATGAGAGAATGCTCTGGAGCTTTTGTAAAAGTAATGTTTTTTTTTTAAAAAACAGAGCTAATCAAACTTTCAACTTTAAAGTGACCTTTTCATTAAATTAATATGTACAACTCATTGGAAGGAGTTTGAAAATAATTATCTTCTTTATAATGGTGGAAAGAATCAGAGTTGCATACTATAAAAGTTAGGCTGATCTCCCTTTTTTCCCAGCTAAGTGAGATGTTGATGTTATGTAGGTGTACTGTAATGTTTTTATAACGCCTTTCACATGTCGAGAATAGGCATTTAATGAAATATGCACACGTGTTGCAGATCTGTCAAGCAGGTTTGGCTTTAGTCTTACGTTTTACAGACAGGTTTATAACATGCACTTGTTCAAAAAGTCTCCTTCAACATCCTTCCGTGCTTCGAGTAATTTGAAAATAACCATTAAGAGCTGTAGCTTTGGCTCCTCCAGTCCCGTGCTTTAATTGTGCTGGTGCCAGCTCTTTATCTTCAAAGCTTTTACTAAAATAGAATCTGCCATCCCTCCTAGGTTCAGTGGGGAAAAAATCCACTGTTGTTACCTAATATTAACTGGGACTACTTGCCAGAAAATTTAAGTACTCCAAATATAAAACATCCTCCAGAAGCTCCTTTGAAAAAGGATCCTGCTTTGAAGTTCTGTCTCTTGTACTGTATTCACTTACTCTCTTGTGACGCAAATGCCTTTTGAGGAAAAAGTACTAATACTGTTTGGAAAGCTGAACCTGGAAAACAATGAAATACTCCTAGAAAAGTCTCTCTAATTGGCTGTGGTAAAAGGTGTGGTTTTTTAATTTGGTAGGATAATTGAAATCTGGGAGGAAATATATTTAGGTGCTATTGTGATAGTTTTAAAGCTTATTACCTTTTTATTTTTTAATATTGCATTTTAAAAAGATGCCATTTATACATTTATGATGTTACAAAAATATTTTTACATTGTTATAGTCTCATTCAAGCATGCCACATAATTTTAAGGGTGTTACTGAATCTTAGTGACAGCACATTGTGGCCCTTCTCCCCTTTAGTGAAAGCTGTAATATTTTGTGAAGATTCTACACACTTGGACTGAGTGGGGTGGTTAAAGGCATGGTCGCAAAATAAAGTGCTGGAAGTAGATTAGGTCATCTTTTCAGACTAGCCTTCAGGTCAAGTCCAGCATTGCAAGGAATGAATCCATGCTTCAATGCTATCCTCTCTCAAAAAGAAATCATTGGCTAACCATTTTGTCCTAAAAGTATCTTTTTAAATATTGTGTTTATCAGAGATAAGGGACTAGTGTGTCCCTCATGCTAATTACCTGATTTTCCTGATATTATGTTACACATTTTTGACAAAAAGAAAAGGAGTACTTATGGCACCTTAGAGACTAACCAATTGGTTAGTCTCTAAGGTGCCATAAGTACTCCTTTTCTTTTTGCGAATACAGACTAACACGGCTGTTACTCTGAAACCTGACATTTTTGACACTTATACTATGGAAGGTAAGGTAGGAGATAACTTTCTGTCTAGATTGGGGTTCTCAAACGTCATTGCACAGTGACCCCCTTCTGACAACAAAAATTACTACACGGCCTCTGGAGGGGGACCTAAACCTGAGCCCTGCCACCCTGGGTTGGAGGGCCAAAGCCTGAGCCCCACTGCCCTGGGCAGCAGGGAGGGCAAAGCTGAAGCCCAAGGGCTTCCACCCTGGGCATGGGGCCTATAACTCGAGCCCTGACTCCCGGGGCTGAAATCCTCAGGCTGTGGCCCTGGAGCAGTGGGGCCTGGGCTTCAGTTTTGGCCCTGGACCTCAGCAAGCTCCATTAAAACAGGGTCGCGACCCGCTTTTGGGTCCCGACCACAGTTTGAGAACTGCTGGTCTAGATCTTTTCACTTGGTGTTTGCTACCTTGAAATAAAGAAGTACTGCTGCACCAAATAGATTCCAATCCATTATTTAAAGTGACATAACAAATAATCCTTTCCTAGTGTTAAAGGCTTGAGGTTGAAGAATCTGAAATGTGATGATTTAATATAAAGACCTGTTAGTGAGCCTAACTTACTTTTTGTTAACTTTTCCAACTTTGGAAATAAATTTCAGTATTGAGACAATTTCTGTTAGTAATATTGGTCTCTAGACATAAAAATTAGCACGACTAGGTCTAATTTTGATCTTTGTACACATGTCTCTGTAGAGTACATATCTTAAAATGAAAGTCTTAGTTTTACCTGGGCTCAAGTATAGTGCTTTATATTTATGTATATTTTCTTGAGATTGTACAAATTGTTGAAAGGACTCATTTTGTACAAGGTGTTGACTGATGATTTTCATAGTTAAATAAAATGTAGCATAACCTATAGTGGAGAAAAACTTATTTTATCCTGAAACTTGACAAATTAGACTGTTTTAGTACAGTAATGGAAAATTACATGCAAAAAAACAACTTTCATGCAGTGTTAAATTTGAAATGTCAGTCATTTAAATTGGACTTCTAAAAGTATTGCTTGAGTAACATCTCTAAGGTGTTGCATTTTCGGTATATTTAATGGTGTATATTGATAAAGTGCAACATGTTAACAATTCTCCAAGAAAAGAGGAATAGAAAATACTCTGTATTCAACTTAACTAAGTTAATGTTGCCCACTTGCCCTTCATGTGAAGTATTTTCTGACTCTCTTGGTGCTTGATCTCTCAACCATCACATTAATGCCAGCTAACTTTTTTTCTATCAGATTTCCTAGACTATTAATAAGGGTGGGTGTAGAAAACCCCACAGCCAGAAGGTAAAACAGACAGCACAGTTGACAAGATCTACTAGTTGCATTAGCAGATCTTGACAACTTTTATCTCTGGAACTAATGGATTCCTGGAATTGCCAGGGTCCTGTAATCCCCTTAGTCCAGATGTCAAGGAGTTGCTTGAGTTCAGAAGTTCTGTTACCTCTAGCTCCAAAGCCACTAGGTTTTTTGATCTTGCCATCTCCTGATTCCCATTTCAGGTGGAAAATTAGTTTTTAAATTTCTTGGTTTTGAACAGCTATATTTTACAACATAAACAATTTAATTGCCTTAGAAGTAAGGTTGTTTAAATGCATTACATGTCAATTCAGGCATTAAAAAGCAAGCACATCACCAGTTAATATAAGTCTTATCCAGTACTTTATCTCAGCTTGTATATTAAACACCCTGCCATCATGCATAAGTCATTGGGAAATTTGGTAAGACAGTACAGGCTGCAGTGCCAGCAGAATGTGGCTGACACAGCTATATTTCCATTTTATGCCATAATATGCTCAGACTCCACTGCTCCACAATATATTCACTTTCAATTCTAGAATAGAACCACTCAAATGTATACATCTAGTTTCTGTCGATCTTGCCCAAAGCAAAACCTTAACGCTGACCTCTGCAAGGTGAAGGTTTCTTACCTATAGATGTGTAGTATTTTAGTGAAAGTCATGAGAGAGTCTGAGAATGGATCCCGTGATTGGGTCTGAACTTTGTTTGGTGTGCATATTAAAGTAGTCCTCACAAAGCTGATGAAAGCACCTTTCCAACCACTCTTTCTGAATAATATGAGGGAGAGATTTGAGTCTTGTCAGGCTCCACAGATGCTGGCTTTCCTAGTGGAAGCACTGTTGTCCACGTTGACCCTTACGTTGCTGTTAAGTCTGCCATGTGGCCCATGTGACCTATTTTGGATTGTCATTTGTGCCATTAATGTGAATGCCCTTTTAGAGTACATTGTGGCCCATTAATATTACTTGGGGGGGTTAGTTTTTGATTTTCATGGCTCTTGTGCTTTTACAGTGCTAATGCCAGGTGGGGTTTTTGTATTGTTTCACCCACACACAAAGGAGAAGGAAGGGAGAAACTTGCTAGCGATTTTATATCAAAATAAATATTCAAATATATTTGGTTATTTGAATAATTTCTTGGTGCAGTTACTGAAATATGTCTAAATGGAATATGCTTGCTTCAAATTACCCCTGATTTCTTTAGATTTTTATATTTTAAAAATGTCCTTTATGATGTTCTAGAAGATGTACATATCTGGAATCTTGTGAAAAATAAATTATTAGCAGATGCTTTCATATTGGAGTTGAACGTTTCAAGCTGATATGATTTGATAATTCAGGGAACTTTCTGTAAATATTAACAAATTGTCACTATTCAAACAGAAAATCTTATATTATCTGTAGTTATAATTTTAGACAGGAAATATTGCTTTAAACAAAACCTTAAACATATTATTTTACCTGTATATAGAACTGAAAAAGATCATTAATACAATCTGCACAGATCCTCTGGCAAAAATTTTCAAATTTGGATGCCTAAAAGTAAGACACTTAAATCCATATTTAGACATCTAAGCAAAGTATCTTTAGTTTGAGGTGTGGTGAGCACCCATAATTCCAGTTTAAATCAGTGAAAAGATTTGCATTGAAATGAATTAGTGGGATGTGTGCTCTCATTTAGGTGTTGAACTTTAGGCACCCAAGTTTGAAAATTTTGGTCTTAGTACTTTAGCTTCTGATCCTGCAAAAACTTCTCTTTTAAAACTCAGTGGGACTACTCTTGTACATAAAGTTATGCATGTTCATAAGTGTTTGCAGGATTGGGCACTAAGATGCAGGATTGGTCAGTCTTTTCATTGACTTCAGTGGGCTTTGGATCAGAGCCTAAAATAGGTACGTGTACTTGGTGAAGTATTGTGATACATATTCTATTAAACCCAATTGTACTGAGGCTAGTTTAGAGTTTGAAGGGCATTTATATTATGTAATTCAGCTTTGCTTCCAAAAGTTCCTTTTCTGACACATTAAAAACCCACTAAACAAAACGACAACACAACAACAAAAAAACAGTTTGGGGAATTTTTTATTTGCTTTCTGGTTTTTGAATGTTTTGGGTGTGCTTGGGTCACATTTTCAAGGTATTATTTGCAACTTTGAAATCTTGAAACTGACTGGGGTTTTTGTTGTTGTATTAATTGAAAACAATTCTCAGGAGCTGAAGTTTTAAATAAAACCTCAAATATCATGAGACTCGAGATAAAATGAAGCGTTGATAACACTGAGACTGCCATGATTCTTACTCTAAGGACAGGGAGATTAGATACTTTTGTTCTTCGTATTGATAACATAACTTGAATTAGCTCTGCTGATAATGAACACGAGTTATTGCTAAAATTGACTTAATATGTATCATATATTTTTATTTCTTAGGTATACCAATAACTGTGCCACCACCAGGTAACTTATTTAGATATTTTCTGAAGCATTGTTAAGAAATGTGAAACTTAAATTTGAATGTGCAACACGCAGTTCCCTACATCTGCTTGTTCATAGCAAGATAAAGTTCATAAACATAAAACTATATGTGTAGATGTAGGCCTGGTTGATTTTATGCAAGGTAGAGATGGAACAGTTTTAATGTTCCTGATTATGGGACCAACCTGCCACTTCCCTGAGAACTACACTCCTTCCTCTCCCCTCCCCCCGAGGCTCATTAAAATTATTGAGAGACTTGTTGCTGGTGCAAAGCATTCTTGATAACCTCTCAAGAGTTGCAGCACAATAGAAAATGGTTAAAGTAAATGTTTTGAAACTGACAGATGAAATTAAGACACATATTTAGGACTTGACCCTGATTTTCGTTAAGTAGTTATGTATTGTGCAGTCTTACATAATCATTAACTGTGTAGATGGTCATTCTTTGCTTCAGCTCAGCTTCTCTGGAATTAGTTTGCCATTGTATACCTAACCCAATTTTTTATGTTTTCCAATTTAAATATTTCAGGTTTTCCTCCCCCACCTGGAGGTCCGCCACCTTCTCTTATACCAACAATAGAAAGGTAAATTTTGTTTGAAATCATTTATTAATTTTCATCCTTTGCAACATGGGGCTTTTTTTAAAAAAAAATCCTTACAGTAAGCATAATAACTTTTATGTTCCTTATATAGAAAAAAAATTCTGCTTTTGTCATCATTTTCTGTCTTGGTTTTTCCCAAGAGTTACTGTCGTCTAAATTTTCAAAAGGCTGTAATACAGCTAACATTGTTTGTGTATAAAGTATTTTGCTATCTGTCATCCTGTAGATCTATCCCATTATATTGATGCAAGATTTAAGAACAGAGCAGCTCTTGCATTAGTTAGGGTGCTGATTATTCAGTGGATTATCTAACTTAATCTTACTGTGTTTCTCTGTAACAGCATATACATTACACACAAAACAAAGTTAAGGTTGCAAAGTCAAGCACTCAAAGCCTAGGAAATTCTGGAAATCAGGTTGTCTGTGCAACTGTTGATACTGATAGTCATAGTATCAGAGTGCTTCACAACATCCCCATAACGTAAGATGTAAAATTATCCCCATGTTGTAGAGGAGGATCTGAGAGAGAGAGATATTAAGGCCAAAATTGTCATGTCCACAAATACTGGGAATTTAAAAAAAAAAAATCAGGCCCTAGACATCTCAAGTTAAACACTTAACATTTTTGTAGCACTTGTTGTTCAAAACTCAGGCCCCATTGACTCCAGTTGCAGTTGTGAGTATTTATCACTTCTGCAAATCAGGCCCAAAATGTCTTAAGTTGGGTCCCTAGATAATGAAATGTGCACAGTGGCCACTTGTGAAAAGTTGGTTTAAATTACTTTCCCAGCATCACTTAGGAATTTTGTGGGAGAGGAAGGGATAGAATCCATTTCTCCAGGGAGGCATTTCAAATGTTTAAACCACAAGACCATCCTTTCTCTTCCTGTAGTCCCCAACCTTATTTACTACACACCTTCCTGCTTTGCAACAAATCAAGTCCTGCCTGCAGCATCCTAAATCACAACACACTAATTCAGACCTGGTTTACACTTAAAAGGTAGGTCAGTCTAGCCAGGTGTACAAGGATATGAAAAATTCAAACCTCCTGTACTGCATAGTTAAGCCTACTTAACTCCCAATGTAGATGCACCTAGGTTATTGGAAGAATTTTTCTGTTGACCTAACGACCACCACTCGGGGAGTTGGATTACCTATTGTGATGGAAGAGCCCCTTCCATTGCTGTAGGAAGTATCTGCGCTATGGTGCTACAGCCACCGAGCTGCAGCTTTGCCTCTGGAGTGCTCATAGTGTTAAGATGGTCCTGAACATCTTGTATGCTGAATAATTAAGGGTCCTGTGGAAAAAATAGCATGCAGTCATGTGATTAAAGATGGTGGGCCAGATTTTTAAAGATATCTAGCCAAGATGCAGGAATGAACCTAGTGGGATTCTCAAAAGTGCATAGGCACCTAACTCCTATTGATTTCATAATGCATATGCTCAAGGGAGCCAAATTAAAGTTGCACTGACAACCTCAACTCTGGCATTTCCTACCTTCTGCGTGCTTGCCTTTGCAACCCTAACATTCTTGTAATATAGTTGTTTTTGTATGTAATATCCTAAATTTCTTTTTTTTTAAATGAAAAAAAACCCCACAGAAATTCTATCCTATAGAACCGTATTAATCTTCACATAGGTCAGCAGCACTATCAGAACCTTTAGTTTCATAGGACAGACCTCTACCATTTGAATTTATGGGGTAACTGTAATATCAGTAGGCTATTATCCACTGTCAGCCTCTAACAAACCTCTAGTGAGCATGTGCAAAATGAGATTTTCAGTGGTTTATAATTTGGCCAAATTTGTGTGGAATTTCACAGAGATGGTCAAAGGCACATTTTTGACATCAGAGAGTCTCTTTGCGAGATTTCAAGACCCATCACCACAGTATGGAGATGATAAAGCTTCTCAGTGAAACAGCTGAAAGAATTATTTTTAACATAGGTCATGCACAACCCGAAGATTTACATTCCCACCAACCGGAATGTTAAAATTTGAAGGAAATAAAATTTATAGGAAGTACTTTTCTTAAGCTTTTGCCAGTAAAGAAGACATAGCAATACAGAGAATGTTGAAAAGGCATGAAGTATATGCTAGCTTGACTTTGTTTCTTCGGGTCATTGTGTTTTTTATGGCTATTTTTACTTATGAGAATAAATTGTATAGGTTCCTCTATATAGTATAACTTGTAAAATTCTTTATCTAGTTTATATTAAAACCTTGCATCTCCAGCTCTGACAAATACCCTAAAATGTTGAGACATTGCATAAGGCTTTCATTAATCTATTTTTAAAACCATACTGATCCAAAAGTCTTTTTATACTGTGAGGCTGTCTTCAAGAACAAAAGTAGCACTTAAGTAAATGTGTTAAATAAGGTGTACATGATTAATTCAAGCTATCTAGGAAGCTATAAAACTTATCAAAGGTTATAGAAAATTGAATTTAAGCCCAGTGTGCACATCATCCTTTTCAACCTCTATATTTTACCTATTTAAGTTGGCTACCATTGAAAGAAGTAGCTCTAGAAAATATGAAGTTGATTTAGAAGAATATTTATAGAACAATCCATTTGAAGCCCACCTGCTTTTATATGCATATGTGTTTGAAAAAATTGGATTCACTTCCATACCTACTTATTTAACAGGAAGGATATAAGGAAGCTTTCATTCACAGATTTGCTTGTTGCCAAGCAATTGGGCATGCAGTATGATTTCTCTGCCAATATTTGTAACTGTTTTTGGAATATAAGCAACATATTGAAATAGAAAATCCAGTGAGGACAAGACAGAATAGTTTATATATAATATAAAACACATTCAGACATTTTTGGGAAGAAATGTTTAAAAAAATTAGGAATGTTAAGGGAGAATCTGAATCCTCCTTGCTACATCAGTATTAAAATATTTATATATTAGACATCTGTGTTTGTTCAGTGCAATTGATGATTAAATTGTTTTTTATAGTAGGAAGGCTTACAATGGAGGGCATATTATTTAAATGTAATCCCCTTTAAAGATATACTGTTTTAGTCACATACTTCTAAGAATTGTGAAGAATAAAATCAGGTTCTCTCTCTCTCTCTGCATATACATATATATATAAAAATGCTCAGGCGAGCGAGAGAGAGAGAACCTGATTTGCAGGAACCTGACTTGTATATTTACCTTTCAACAGTGGACATTCCTCTGGCTATGACAGCCGCTCTGCTCGTGCATTTCCGTGTGAGTATGGTTATCAGCTTTGAGGATTTTACTTAAGCTTTGTTAAAAATTGTTTAAAATAGCTATAGCTACATTGTTTCAGTTTAAATGTAAACAAGAATCTATCCACTAATCAAAATAAGATGGCGTAAAAGATCAAAATGAGTATTATCATGACTGAATACCTAACACCTCATATTAGCAGCTACTGGTAAATACCTGCTTACCTGTTCATTCATTTTTCTGTCCTCTAAATTGACATTTCTGTGATGGGCAATATTCCATTCTGCCTCAGTGCAAATGTGTTTGTTTTTTAAAAACCATGCAAACACCAGTAGATTTCAGTGTGTATCACTAGCAGGTGGACAGACATAATTTTTTCTTCATGTACCTTCAAAACTGTACCCAACAAAATCTGTAACAGTGATTGGAAAGATGCAAACTTTTTTTGTTAAGCTGTTTTTCCTGCAGCATGCTGTAAACTTGCAGATGGCAACAGAAAACAAGTAGTTGGGTAGTTCAGTACTTTCTTGGTATGTGTGTGTGCTGTGGGGCACTAGATAATCTGGTACATTCCAACACTCCCATTTTGTGTGTGTGTGTGTTTGCCCTTTCTAAAGCAAGTTTTTCATTTACTATTTTGAAAATGTAAGGTGGATTGATTTAAATCACAGATTGTAATCATGATTTAAATCAGCAAGCAGGAATCCTTGATTTAAACCATGTGTTTTAATTGTGTTTTGCATTTGTACTTTCATTCTTTTCCTAAAGAAAGATTGATTCTCATTGGTTGGTAACCATTAAAACATGTTCACTTGAAACTCAGTACAGTCTTTATACTAAGTTTGATACTCTTTTTTTTGCTAACCAGGAGGATACACTATATCTCTACACTTTTACTTAAGCAGTTTATATAACTTAATTTACATTTATTCAGTTTCTTAATTTTTACGTTAGAAAATTCTGAATAATGCATTTCTTATTTATTAGATGAGGATTAATTTTTTACTTGTTATTTGTTTCAAGTTCTGTTTGGGTGGTAATTCAAATTCAATTAAAAATGCACAACAGCACGTTCTTTTTAATTAAATAAAACTACTGTGAGTGCTGGAAACATAAGAAAAATTATCAAATGTATCAAAACATATTTTGCTTTTAAAACTAACTGATCTATTAAAGAAAGGAAGTATTGTCTGTAGTTAGTTATTTAAGCCGATTGTTTCTACGTCATCATGTCCATCAAGGCTTTAGAACTAGCAGATCTCAGCCTCTCACACTTAGTTTTATTCATAGATTGGAAGAGGAAAACGAGCTCTCCTTTTTAAACTCCAAATTGCTTTAATAACTTTGAATGAGTAACTTAACTGAGTTAAATGAATAAACTGAAATGACATTTTTTTCTGCACCTGCAAAAGGGAGGCAATTGCTGTCAAAAGCTGGTCTAGCACTTTGGCAGACTCTGGTTATAGGTGCTTAGCCAGTGACGTCCACCAGTCCAGTGGTTTGCCTTTAAAACTTGGCAACAAACATGTACTCCTTAATATTAATTTTTTGTATTTAATTTAAATTATTTAATAGCTTATTGAAGTGATTATAATAAGGTTAGGCCTCCTCAACATAGGTTGTCAATTTGAAATTTAAACTGAAGTAGGTTTATTTAAAAAATAAAACTGTATTTAATTTAAATTAAAAAGACATTTTTATGTACCCTGCAAATAATTAATGTAAATCTTACTAATGTTACACGGATAACCTTAACTCTGTCATTCCTAACTTCTGAGTGTTTGAGTTTGCAAACATTTATCAATGTATTTTTTGTGGTTTTTAAAAAAATTTCCTCGCTTTTTAAAAAAGCAAACTGAAAAACCAACAATTCCATCCTGTGTAATCATAGTAATACCCAAATGATTGATCTTCAGGATTAGAAACTTAAGATGCACAGTATCTGCCACTTGAACTAAGAGTAAATTATAACAGTAGTAGGTTGTTGTGCTCTGTGAGCCAGCCACTAGAGTGAGATAAGGTGCACACATTGCTGGTCACCATCTCTGCTCTCTGCTTCTCATTTCAGTCCCTGCATTCCCACTCTGTCTTTTCCATGACTGTCTCTTCTTTTGCTCCCCCATTCCAGTTGTCCCTGCTTTCAGTTACTGTGTCACAGGGCCCCCTGGGTCAAAGAAAGTGCTGCTCAGACCCTGCAGACCTGGGACAGAGTATGCTTAGTACAAACTACGTCTTCAGAAAATTTACCTGCCAAACTCCTAACGAATCTCTGCTGAGCATTTGCAAACTGAAATTTTTAGAGGCTCATAACTTGCTCAAATTAGGGTGGATTTTCCTAGGAGTGGCAAAAGACATGTCCCTGACCTCAGGGCAATCTCCCTACCAAAGTTTAAGTCCTTGCTCCAGAGCATCTTCTTAATGCTTCCTTGTGCCTGGAGCGTCTTCGTGAAATGGAAGAATTTTTGAATATGGGCAAAACACCCTATTTGTCTATAACTTTGTTCTCAGAAATAGATGAACCATACTTCCGGAAGTTTCCCCCCAAAAATTCAGTCTAAGGCAGACACTGAGCATGGAAAATTTGAACCTAAATATTAAAGTTTTGCAAAGTTGTAAGCAAATGGAAAAGAGTCTTACCATGGAAAGTGCTGAACATTAATTATAGATGTTACTAAATACACTGCCTATAAAGAAAAAAACATCATCCATCCACTTTAGTTTGCTTTTTTGCTCTTGGCTGGAGCTTTACTTTCAGTTGCAGTCTTTATTTCACTTTGGGGAATTTTTTGGTTACAAGGGCTAAGCTATTTCCAGCCCACCTTTATTGCTGCTCTAGGTAGTGGCAGAACCAGCTCAGCATTTTCTACTTTAGAAGGCTGTGATTGGCCTTCAGGGTTGACACTAATGTCATACTGAGATTGACTCAAAAAAAAAAAAAAAAAAAGTCACACAGAGATGATTATCCTTGCAGTAAATATTTTCCTGTCTCATGGGCAAAGTAAAAGCAGGAGCAGTACAAATATGTGGTTGTGAGGACCAAGCAGCAAGTGAGAAAAAAAAATGGAAGGTTGAAGGGACATTTAGTTGTGAATGGGCATACCAACATTTTATTTTCTAGTAACTGATCACAGATGTTTGTCAAATTGACTTCTGTAATAGAAGACAGATGTGATCTGATTAATGCATGTATGCGAGTATTTATTTTTTTAAACTGTTTTTTGTACATTAAATAATATAGTTTCTGGATTTTTTTCCCATTCTCTTCTCTTATTCTCTCAAACATGATCCATTGTGGTGAATCTCTCTCCAGTGAAGGCAAGCTGGAAATGGCTCCCTCCTGAAACCTATGAATGTTGCTCGTTAAGTCAGTTGGAAAAGTTAACTAGAGAGGAACATGGGGTGCTTCCTCTCCTTTTTTTTGTCCCCTCTGAACGCATAGCTGGCTCAGGTGCCGGCAACAAGTTTGAAACCCTAACTTTTGAGCATCACGTTTTATGTCAGAGAGTAGGAATATATTGGCTCCTTAAAACATGCAAATCCAGAACATGATTTTTCAAGCCTCACAACTTCCATTTCTAAAAAGCAAAATACTTTACAATTATCAAAATACGATACAAGTTTTAAGTGGATGGCTTGTCTCTATTTCTGTCTGTCGGAATTGCTGTAACTTGAGAGAAAATGAGAGGCTTAGTTCTTGACCCCATTTAGTAAAAGCACTCAAGTTTAAGTATTAATTTATAATTTATTAAGTCAATTTCCTCATGTACATTTTAATAATTCTTCTAGATTTAGTTCCTGGTTTTTAGTGCACATAAAATTTTTATTTACTAAATGTCTAAAATGTGCCATCAGTTTTCACTGGGGATATCTACAGTATTGAAAAAATAAGCTGCTTTCTTAATGAATATATTTGCCTTGGATACAGTATGTATTTCATAACAAACTCTCTCCGATGAAATGTTGGTAATAGATGGCTTTTAATCATTCTTTGAAGGTCAGTAGACTTTGACTTTGTTAGGCAAATGTGGAGAGCGAGTTTCTGCCACATAGACCTCCTGTTACCTACCTGCCTATGTTCATGTGTAGGGACTGTTAGCAAGAGGTTCCCACCTGATCTCAATTGTTGCAGTAGTGTATAAGGAGAGATTAAGATGGACAAAAACCATGCGGCGCTTTATAGATCATATCTTGCATTTGCACTCATGTGCAATTTGGAAGTTTGCAGTTTTCAGAGAACAAAATGTTCCCTATGGGTGACATTATAAAGTAGGATGCTGCTATATACTGCGTTGGCCCTAGCTTCCCAAAAGGGTATTGAAATAATCTAATCTGGGGATCACAACTCAGAAATGACTGCCACAATACACAACTGTGGAGCAGTCGTTGCAAACATCTTAGCAGACTCAGATGGGAGAAATATCACTTTTGTCTTAAATTTGATTTGAAGGGTGATTCTGTCTTAAATTGTTACCAACTAAATATCTATTTTTACTCCTTAAGAACGTTTTTGAATGCATGGCAGAAGTTGGCCTACTATAATCAACTTCATTAATGTTGCTTGAACATACTAGATTTTTTCGATTGAATTTTATGAAGGAGATTATAAAGGAAGATGTTTAAAGGTGACCTTCAAAGCACAAAAAATTGACTGTTTTTTTGCTTCGTAATGTATAAAAAATGCTTGCTAGTTCTGTTTTATAAATTAATGTTATAAAGGGCTTTTTATTTTTGATTTTGTTTTCCTGCTGGTGTTTTATCTTAGAATGTCAGGAATGTTGTCTAGCCTTCTCAGCCTTTGCTAGAAGTCTGAAACATGGATTGTGAGCTCTCTTAGTTCTTAATGGAAAGGGCCAGAGTTGTTTGAATCCTTAACAAACACATCTTTTCTCTTGGAAGTTGCAGCTGTATAAGTATTAACAAAAAACAAAATTTTAAACAGTTTAAAATCACTTAATTTCCCTGTCATAATGCTGTTAGGTCTCCAGTTGTCCATAGGGTCTTCAAGGAAAAATGAGGTAGACATGATCAGAATTTCTAATCTGGCGCCCCTGATCTTCCCCCTAACTGTGGGTTTTGAGGTGGTTTTTATTCATAGGTCTGTGAGTACTGATACTCTTCCCAGACTAATGTTCTCTATCCATTTAAAATGGAATCACAAATTTAGTACAAGTATTGCAAAAACAATTCTAAAAACAGCTTTTTCTACAACACAAATAAGATCAGCTAATGTTTTGCTGTTGTACGTGACGCAGTATAGTCTTATTTGTATGAAACTGTTCTCCAAGCAGAGTTAATGACTCCAGATGTATTGAATAAATTGAAAGTTTCCTGTACCTGAAATCACCATCACCAAACTTATTTGGTGTGCCTCTCTCCCAATCTAGAAATGATCAGTAGCGCAATTTCAGTGTGAAGTTTAGTACAAATCCATCAAGAGGTAACAAAATATTGAGATTTGTTCCTAGTAGAAGACACAAAATACTAGTCTTGATTATGTTTGAAAGCGATTCTATTTTTTAATTTCTTGCATGTTGAGAACTCTTATAGATAAAATCCGAATAGCTGCAATCAGAGCTATATAAAGCCAGAGCACTGGGTCACGTTAGGTCACTGCAATGCAAATGACATATTTTGCTTATGTCAGATGAATTTTCTGGTGTATTTGTCTGGCAGGATATGGAGATCACTGTAGTTATGGCGTAGGAGGGACCAGACAGAATCAGCATGGATGTAGATTCCATAATTAAAAATCATTACTGTTTGTGTTTTGCAACTTACATTTAATGTAACCAATAGAATTAAGTAAATATAATTTCATATTTTTAAATTAGAATAGTCTCTATCATCCAGTGTATTCGAGCCCTGAAGACCATACATACCTTGTTGAAATCATGGCAAGTTAAGAAAATTAGCAGTCTTTAAAGTCCAGCTGTTTGGTTTTTTTGTGTTTTTCTATTTCTGGTTGCTTTCCTTACATAGAAGAATTTCAGTTTTGGCAGCATAATAAACAAAACACTGTTGTAGGATTTTTTTTTGTTAACTCCTCATTTTCCCTATATTCCTAAACTCAGACATCAACTAATGTTTGTTCAGTATTTTGTAGGTGTAAAGCACTGTATTGCTGCTGCTGTTATGCATTATGTGGGTTGTCACTGGAAATAGTATTTTAATGCTGAAGTTTCTGTCCCCTCTGAAAAGGATCGTTTGTATTAGTTCATGGGGCCTTTGGCGAACCCAGTATTTTACACTTCTGCTCAAGCACGCTGGTGCAGGCACATTCACAGGCATCTTAAACAAAGAAGACCAAACGTGACTCTTATCAGAACCCATTAGTGGTGCCTCTTTGTGCACTATGTAACACTTCATATTTTTGAAAGCTCTGTACAGTTGTTAACTTGCCCTCATAACAACACATGAGTTAGATAAGTATTATTCTATTTTACAGATGGAGAAAAGTGGTAACTCACTGCTGTTAAACTGATTTACCTAAGGCCACGCAGTGAGTTGGTCGCAAGGCAGATATCAGCACTCGGGAATCCCTAACTTTGAGACCCTAAGTCCACTAGAGAGTGCTGTGTGTCAGTAAAATAAAGCAGTCACTGTTGGGTAGAATGAGGCACTCCAGTTGCCCCTTTGAGCATTATCTTTGGGCTACTAAGCCTAGTCTCTAGTCATTTTGGTGTCTTCCTGGCAGCAGAACATACTGGAGAGTCTTTCTATCCCACTGCTGGTTACAGAAAATTCTTGAGTGCAAGAGGATGTTTTCTTATCAGGAAGTCTGATTAAAATTTTTCTCCTCTAAACAAGTATATTGTATTTTACAAAGTGTCTTAAACTGAAGGACGTATTTAATTTTCTCAAAATGTAACATGTTTTAGTAGTAACAGTGGTTCTTGTGAATGTTTATTATAATGGTATTATTTGTATGAGATAAACAATAGAATTATTTCCTTTAGCTAGTTATAATAGCTTCCCCAAGGCTAACTTACAGAAGAGAAAATATGGAATGTAACTGTCAAAAATTGTACATTTAGTTGCAACTATTTTTATTTTGTGCACCTTTTAACTTACATAATGTTTTTCTTTAAAATAATTAAACTGAGCAAAGTAGGAAACACTCTTTCCTCCCCCTTTTTTAATTATACTTTCAGAGCCACAACATTTAAAAGGATCTGTTTGTTCTGGCTGTTTTATTTCTTATTTGCTTGTTTTGCAAAAGTAAAACTAAGCTAATCACATAAAAAAATCTGACCCTTCTTAGGAAGTGTTTGCTTGACTGTTTTATTTGTAGTGATGTAGAATTTAGACATTCTGCGTAATCTACATCTGAATAAACAAAATGTACACTGGTAACGTACGTCTTCGGAATTAAAATGCAACAGAAGAGTGTCTGAGATCTTGGATTGCCATCATAATAAAATACTGTACCTAGTTTCAAGTAATATATAGACTTGTGAAAGAAAAATTGTACATGTACAAAACTCTCTCTCTCTCTCTCATTTCAAGAGCGAATCATATTATATTTTACCAGCTTTTGTTCTTGCTAATACCAGCATTTTTTTCTTTAGTCACCTTTCCGCACCTTGCAGGTTCTGCTCCTTCGTGGCCTAGTCTTGTGGACACCAGCAAACAGTGGGATTATTATGCACGAAGAGAGAAAGATAGGGAACGAGAGAGAGAGAGAGACCGAGAGAGGGATCGGGATCGTGATCGTGATAGGGAACGAGAACGTACCAGAGAGAGAGAGAGGGAACGTGATCACAGCCCAACTCCAAGTGTTTTCAACAGGTTAGTAATAAAATAGTTAACTATAATACTGTATTTAAGTGTTGTGTCCATATTAGGTAGTGTGCTTCAACACTTAAAACCCTTGGTGTGCAGCTGTATGTTCTCAAGGGACAAAAGGGTGTGGGTTTTCTTCTCCCTTTGTTTTCTGTTGGAAACTAGCAAAAATTTCCAAATGTAAAACAGAAGTGTAAAAATATACTTTATGTACTAACTACTTATAGAACTGCAGGCATTACGAATGTGATTTAAGCTTTGTGTATGAGGGAGAGAAGCAGCTCTTTGACCTCATTAATTCCAAAAACAACTGTGGAATCTGTGGGTTCTCTATTATTTTACAATTGGAATTTCTACTTCTTTTCTAAGAGCAATGTCCACATACAGTTGACTCTAATTTGAAACAGTGGTATTACTGCCTGCTAAAGCTGGGTTGATTAGTTTGGTGGGTTTTGTGAGTAGTTGGGAATGAATAATGTTCTGTCCAAGCTATTTATTTGTGAACTTCAGGCTTCACTAAAAGGTCAAGAACTTTTTGTTTTCAGACAGATAACTCCTTTATTGACATTTCAACTCTTTAATAATTTTTATTTTTAAGTGATTAAACTTAGACACTACTGCTATCTTCTGTATGTTTTTGTGCACAAGAACAAAGCATTTAATGTTGAATTGGATGTGACACAAATAAGTTGAGGGCTATAGACTTACAAAGTTAGTATAAACGTATTTTGCTTAGGCAGTTTATTTCATGCTTTTCTAGTGGTTGCAAAATATTTTAGGATTAGTCCCTTAATTCTTCAGTTAATTGTTTTGATCGGTTTCATATTTACAGGATATACACATTAGCCATTCAGTTGATTTTGGAACCATCATCTTAATTGTTTTATGTTGCTGAACCTGAGCAGAACACCAGGAATTAGTATTACCTTTGTTAAGAGAAATGGGTTTTTTTTATCATCTTTATCAATCATTACAGGCATAAGAGAATTGGTAAAGATCTAAATTAGGTGCAAGAAAACTTAGTTCTTATTTTGTGCAGACATTGACATTGTGATGTTGTGGTCCTGTAGTGTCTGTGTTTTGTGTCACAAATTACTGAGTCAGTGTTTAAGAACTTAAGTCCAATTTAAACATCTGTTTCTCAGGCAGCTTGATTGAAGGCCAGAAAGAAGGCTGGTCATTCAAGGGTGCTTGAAATGAACCTTAATGACTTCCAGGCCCAGAGAAGTCTCTGTGTTGCTGCCAGAGATATCCGTAAAGGAGGGGGAAGAGGAGGCCTCAACTTTTTTTTTTTTTTTTTTTTTAAATGTGACTAAATTATCCACCATCTGCAGCAAAGCTGCTGCCACATTGCTATGTAAGGAACCAAGAGGCCCTTAACTTGAAAAAAGTAGATTTGGGAGTAACAGAGAAGGTGGGAGAAGATTTAAAAGGACAGATAATTCAGATACGGTAATGTTGTTTTTTAAGCTTATTTACAGTTTCATTCACTTTTCAAAAATAAAAACACCTGTGAGGAGGAAGAAGGGAACGAGAACTTCACACATCACAAAGATGCATTAAATTTCAGGGAAAGAGTACTTACCATTGGTGTCTTTTTTCCTCTCGGTTTAAAACTACCAGAAACAATACTTCTGCGAGTAGGCATCATGTTTTGTGCAGGGAAAACTAAAATGAGGCTATATGCACTTGTATATTTGGCCCTGCAAATGAAAAATCTGTGTTCTATTGCATTTCTTAGCAGTGTAAGATAACCCGAGTGCATGTTACTGGAAATGTGCAAGTTAATGCGGTTTTAAATGATCCCACAACCATCTTACCACCTTCTTCCCATACTACCCCCCTCTGTATATGAAAATTGTGCATATTTTGCTTACATCCCACTCCCTACCGTTCAAAATGGTGCCTTCTTTCTTGGATTGTAATCTCTTCAGGGAAAGGACCATGTCTCCTTTGTGCTGAGTTACAGTTTTGAAGTTAGTTATCACTAACAATGTAAAGTGCAAATACTTGAGTGACTTCCTCTCTGTATTGGAACTCATTCTTAGCAGGGTATCTTATAAAGAATGAATTCTACTGTTTAAATCAGTTTTAAGGGTTTTAGCAAAATATATGATAAAACTTTCAAATATGGATGCCTTAAGTTAGGTACCTAAATAGAAGTGGGATTTTCAGGTATGCTGAGCATCCTCAACTGTCACTGAAGTGAACAGCAGTTGTAGGTTCTGAGAACCTCTAAAATTATGCCCATTTCTGATTTGATGCCTAAATATGGATTCAGATGTTGATCTTTAGGCACCCATGTTTGAAAATTGTGGGCATAAAGTGTGTGTGTGTGTATGTGGGGCAGGGTGTACACTAACACTTATAGTGTATGTATGTTCAAATATTGTGTGTGCGCACATGCAGTGGTATCAACTATGTGATAAAATAGTGGAGTCATGATAATTTTTTATTACAAAGTTCTGTGTTTTGTCATACACCTTTGACTGCCCTCTATACACTAATCCATCTCTCATTGGGAATATTTCTGACATTCAGAATGTGAGCAGTTTCAAATACCCATAGTTTATTACTTTAAGCTACCTGCTAGGTAGAGAAATGTTGGTTCCTTTTGTCCGAAGTCATGGAATCTCTGCTCCTGCTCTGAAGACCCGCTTATCCATTGCCCAAGGGTGGCTGTATTTGTTCAGTGCTGCACCAGTGACTCGTTTTAAGGTCCAATATTACACAACTCTGCAGGGCAAAAAAAATCGGCTTCAAATTATTGAAAAGGGGTGTGTGACACATGTTTACCTGTCAGTTGTTCATTTTTGAGGTACAGCAGAATAAAGATACAAGGGAGTAATAAGAAAATATAAGCCCTGCCTCTCTAAAGGTGCACAGTGAGCTAGATTCAATTTGACACGTATAGCCAGAGAAAATTGTTATACATACCAGGATCCAGTCACCTTTATACGTTAGGGTGACTGAGGTGCAAGCAAGATAAAAAAGCATTTACAGTTTTAGGTTGTGTGAGAGGAAATTGAATAACTCCAGAGATGGACAGGAATGATGATAGTAAGCAGATATAGGTAACAATAGTTATTGTATAGAGAATAAACTATTCCACTTCTCCTCATCTCTCCCTCCCAATGGCACACCTAATCAACCATTTCATTGTTGAATTGCTGATGTAATCCAGTGCTATGTGCCTGATGGGATGATGTATTGTCATAGTTTTAATGACAGAAAGGGTAACCATTACAAGGGACTTGGATCTTGGGGAGAAGGGAAGGTGATACATACCTGGTTGGTTGAGTCTCAGACGTGTGGCCTGCTTAGAGGGCTAGAAAGAAACTGGTACAGAGAGGAGCCTGTTCTAGAAATCTAGGATATTGCTTTTTTCACTTCAACAACATGGATTGTATTTATCTGGAATTAGCTTTTACAGAGTTTTGACTAAATATGCTAGGCATACAGTTTCTTTTAATCTCATTTTATTGCTCTGTTTTAATTCTTTGGGTTTTTACCTATAGCCAAGGTGGCTTTAGACTGAGTGTCATGCAGACCATCCTGAATAATTTCAACCTCCTAAGAAGAGGTAGCGAAAGGAAGCTTATCTGGATCCTATTGCACTTGGATTTGTCTGTCAAAAAGGGCAGTGATCAACTATTAGATTCTTTGTTGAGTGATGTCTCTAGAGGTGCTTCACTTTGTGTGTGCTGGTGTACATGTGCCTGGGAGTGGAGGTCTTCGATAGCAGTGCCTGTTGGGCTCATCCCCATCACAGACTGTAAGGGCGTCTATATAGCACTGTGCGACCCAGCATCCGTCAGTTCCTTCTCAACCGTCCTTGGTCTGCGACAGAGCCTCTAGCAGATCCCTTCATCGCTCGTTGTAGTGCCTTTAGATGTTTTAGGTTTCCGTTTTAGATAGTTGTTAGCAGTTTTTTTCTCTCTTTTATTCTCCCTGGGAAAAAAAATGTCTTTCCTCCCTGTTATTTCCTAGTAGAGATTCCAGAGTCCTTCCCAATCGGGAAGTTCTCCCCTCACGGAACTATGCTCAGATCCCCTGACTTTAAGAGGTGCCTCTCTTGCCATGAGGCTATTCCCATGAGTGATGGGGATTCCCGGTGCATTTTGTGCCTGGAAGAGGGGCACATATATCAGCAGTTGCTCCCGCTGCCTTAATTTAAAGGCACAGGCCAGAAAAGACTGTGACCTCAAACTCAAGTTTAATTATGATGGAGAACACATTACGGCCCGCCTGAGATCCTTGTCCTGAGACCTCTTTTCTGCAGCACTGATTCCCCTCAACTGCCAACCCCGACTGCTCGCGCGCTGCTAAGAGAATCTGCTCTCTCCTGTCCAGAAGACAAAAAATACGTCCTGGGTTCACACTCCAAAGAGCCACCCCATCTCCCAGTGAGATCTGTGGCTGCCATGTCTTCTTCACTGAGATGTAGCTGTTCTGTCATATGAGTACCTCCGGTACTGGCACTATTGGCAGGCCCAAAGACCCTAAGAGAGCAGGACCGCATGAAAGGATTACACCATGTGAGACTGACAAGGGTAATGTGAAAACCTCCAAGTTGGCTCCGCCATCCATACTGAAACATATGGCTCTGAGTGATGAAACCACCGGCACCGCAGAGGCCCTCGGCACCAGTGAAGCTGTCAACACCATCTGGTGGACATTCGGCAAGCTACACCCTGTCTGCTGGTATTGACAAGCTTTGCACTGATGCCTCATTCTAGGACATCTCAACACATGATGCCAATGATGCTTATGCTGATACCTCAGGAGTTTAGGTTCCCGAGGGACCAGGCAGTTTCTGACACCCCGGAGTTGACTCTCCTCCAGACTGAACTACCACAGTCCACATCTCTCCCCCAGAAATGCAGCACTACCACTCTCCCTCACCTCCTAGAACTGCCCCCCTCCCGTTCTGCAGTGGGGAGGAGGAAGAGGACGACGAAGACTACTCCACTGCACTGCGCAACCTTCCATCATACCCCACAGCATGGCGCATCTTAAATCCTATACACATCCCCAATATTAGGAGTGCACAACTGAACCACGTCCTTGGTATAGGCACCTGTGGATGTCACCTAACATGCCTATTCCTCCACAATAGCCGTATTGGGACCCGTACCCTTTCCTCAACTATCCTCTCACAGGAGGGCCTTACGTAGCTGCTCTCCATCTTCCTCGGTATCCAGGTCCCTGGAGCCAGAGCTAGAATTTCTGGAGGAGCAAGAGGAGAAATGAGAGGAAGAAAGCAGACCACTGGCCAACATCTTGTTCTCTCCATATGAGGCAATCGTGCCATCGCCTCCCACTGTGGATGACTTCAGACACTTCCAAGAACTCTTTCGACACAGACAAGTGTAGCGGACACTCTGCAGATCCCATGAGAGTCTGTGAGCAACAACATAAGTTGTTAGACATCTTACAGGCCTTCACATAGGGAAGAATCATGCTTCCTGTCAACGAAGGCTTAATACACCTAGTTAAGGTAATCTGGCAGACCCCTGCATCCACACCACCAGTCTGCAAGCGGGTGGACAAAAAATATATATCCTTGCAAAAAAAAAAGGTGAGGGGTTTTATTTTTCCACCTAACCCCTAATTCCCTCATAGTTAATGCAGTGAACGAGAGAGGGAGAAAGCGTCATTCTCGGACAACCCCTGTAATAAAGAATGGAAGAGGCTAGATCTCTTCGGGTCCACACTCCTGTTCAGGATTACTACTTACAAGGTGCTTCTATAAAATATAACCATTTGAACTACTCTAAGTTCACTGACTTCCTGCAACATATCCTGAACAACAAGAAGGAGCAATTTCAGGTGCTTATAACTGAAGGACAGCCGTTGGGACGGACAGTGCTACCGGCCTCTCTGGGTGCGCCCGACACTGCAGCCCAATCCATAGCCACAGCTGTGGTCATGAGACACGCATCATGGCTACATCTATCGGGGTTCCCCAAAGAAGTTCAGACCACACTGGAGGATAGCCCGTTTGGGGGCCCCAAACTCTTCACCGAGCTTACTGATGAGTCCCTTCATTCCCTGAAGAATTCAAGGCAACACTATGCTCCCTCAGCATTTATTCACCAAAACAAAGACAAAGTAGATGTCAAACTACTGCTAGTTCTCGTCCTCCACTTTTTGGCCCCTAACGATACTACAACACACAACGGAGATGCCAGAGACCCCCCTCCTAAACATAAACAGGGCCCAGCTCAGTCAACTGCTCTTCATCCTTCCACCTCCAAGCAGCAGTTTTGAAAGTTACGTCGAGACCCTGAGAGCTCTCCGCCTGAATCAAATGCAGCAACCATCCATATTATCTCACCAGTTTGGCAGCCATTTGACCCCGTTCTACCCAGCATGGCAGACAATCACCTCCAACAAGTGGGGGTTGGAAATTATAGACAAGGGTTACTCCATTCCATTCCTCTCCCTCCCATACACCCATCCCCCTTTCCATCCCTCTTCAGGGACCTTTCTCACAACCATCTCTTATGGGAGGAATTAAGCCACCTTCTGCAACTGGGAGCCATAGAACCAGTCCCGTTACATCACAGAGGGAAAGGCTTTTATTCCAACTACTTCATAATAAAAAAGAAAAACAGCAAATGGAGACCTATCCTCGATTTGAAGTACCTCAATAAGTTAACAAACTCCAGTTCTTCAAGATAGTCGCATTAGTAATTGATAATCCCAGCTTTGCAGCATGGGACTGGCTCTCAACCCTCGATCTCCAAGATGCATATTTCCACATCTCTATACACCCTTTAGACAGACGGTTTCTCAGATTTGCCCTACAGTTGGACCATTATCAATACAAGGTACTATCCTTTGGCCTCTCTACAGCTCCCAGAATTTTTTCCAAGGTTTTAGCAGCTGTGGGAATACACCTCTGGAAACAATAAGGAGTCATGATATTTCCTTATCTCAACAACTGCCTAATAAAGGCCTCCTTTCAACATGATGCACTCCAGGCCATAGGAGAGACAATGAACCTCCAGTCTAGGCCTTGAAACAAACACGCAAAAATCAGTCCTGACGCTAATACAACTGGAATTTATCAGAGCACAGTTGGACACAATAGAGGTCAAAGCCTTCCTTCCAACTCACAGATTCGACTCAATTGTCAGTTTAATTTCCAAGGTGCAAACCAGTCCACAGATCTCTGCCAGAACTCGCAGGCAACTACTAGGTAATATGGCAGCAATTACATTCATTGTCAAACACTCCAGATTGCCTATGCACTGCCTCCAGAACTGGCTTCCAACGGTCTACTTACCACACAGACACAACCTGAATAAATCGCTGTTGGTACCACTCAAGATCAAACTCTAATTAGAAGAATGGTGGACAAATCACCAGAATGTCTGCAGGGGGGAGTCCCCTTTTTCCAGCCTCCTCTTCAATTGCTCCTGACGACAGCTCCCTCCTTGGTTGGGGTGCACATTTACAGAACCACACAATACAGGGCGAATGGTCCCTTCAGAATCTATGCCCCACATCGATCTTCTAGAGCTACGTGCAGTCTGCAGTGCATGCCTCCACTTTCTTCCATTAATCAAGAACACATGCATCAGAGTATTGACGGGCAAATGTCTCTTGCATGTTTTACATCAATAGGTTAAGGGGGATCCAGGTCTTAGACCCTGTGCACTGAAGCCATAAGGTTGTGGAACAGGTGTATCTGACACAGTATCCATATCTTTGCCGTGTACATACTTGGTCACCAGAACGCCACAGCAGACTCCCCAAGTGAGAAGTCCTCACAAGATCACAAGTGGGAGATACAGCCGATTTTCAACCAGTGGGGGTTTTCGAGCAAGACCTGTTCGCCACACCCGACGATGCCAAATGCTCACATTTTGTCATGAGGGTGGGCCTTGGCCATCAATCCCTCGGAGACACCTACCTTATTGCATGGAACACATCTCTTCTCTATGCCTTTCCACCCTTTCCCTTTCTTTTCAGGGTACTGCACAAAATACAAGTAGAACAGGGCAGAGTCATTCTGATAGCTCCGAACTGGCCTTGACAGATATGGTACCCTTATCTCATGTGCATGGCAGTCTGTCCTCCTATAACCCTTCACCCAGAGCCACACCTCTCTCAGCATGCAGGCACAATTCTCCACCCCAACCTGGAAATTCTTCACCTGAAGGCCTGACTCCTGGTTTCAGCTCCTGAGATGACCTGCTTTATGGACATACAAGAAATCCAACCACTCGCCAGACTTACCTACACAAATGGAAAAGATTCTAGACCAGTGTGACACTATGCATACTTCAGCGCTTCATGCTCCTCTGCCACCCATTCTGGACTACATTCTTGAACTCAAGAAGTCCGGACAATCTCTGAGCTCTATTTGCACACACCTGGCTGCCATCACCACCTTCCACTGCAGAGTCAAAAGACTATTCTGTTTTTACCATCCCATGCCAAAATGATTTCTAAGGCCCTCCAAAATATCCTGAGGTTCGAGATCCAACCCCGTCTTGGGACCTTAGCTTAGTCCTATGCTGCTTCACCAACTCCCCATTTGAACTCATGGCCTCCTGGTCCTATATCCACCTGTCCATGCAAATGCCTTTCTCATAGCAATCACATCTGCTTAATGAGTAGGTGAGATAGGCGCCCTCATGGCGCACCTCCCATGTGCAGTCTTCTACAAGGATAAGGTCACATTACGACCCAACCTGAAATTCTTACCCAAAGTCTTATCGTCCTTTCACTTGAACCAACCGCTCCACCTTTCATCATTCTTCCCCAAGCTATATGAAAACCAACATGAGGCAATGCTACACACTCTGGAAGTAAGGAGAGCCTTAGCCTTCTACCTCAAATGACCTGAATCATTCAGACAATCACTGTGCTTATTCCTTTCTACGACTGAAAGGTCAAAAGGATCTGCCATGTCAAAGGAAAGATTTTCAAAATGGATGTCTCAGTGCATTCATTTTTGCGATCGACAACATAATCTACAGACCTCAGCAGGAACTCAAACATATTATACCTGATTGCTGTCCTCCTCAATAGCCTTCCTGAATAATGGACATTTGTGAGGCTACCACTTGGGCTTCATCGGACATATTCATACAACATTATGCGATCACCCATGACGCACTATCCAATACATTACAAGGACCCACCGTCCTATCCTTACTCTTCAGTACTGCTCCGAAGCCTCAACCTTCCAACACTGCTAAAGTGAAGCACCCATAGGGACACCACTCGAAGAAGAAGAGAGGGTTACTCACCTTGTGCAGTAACTGAGTTTCTTCGAGATGTTTGTCTCTGTGAGTGCGCCACTACCTGCCCTCCTCTGCTCTGCTTTGAAGTTCAAACAAGGACCCGGCAGTGGCGAAGAAACAGGGTGGTTAGGTTGCACCATGCTGTATAGATGCTGATCACAGCGTGTGACAGGGAGGAGCGCATATGCGGACCAACGGACGCTGCTACCAAAGAGCTCCAATCCCAGGCACAGGAGTGCAGGGGATGCCAGCACATCTAAAGTGGAGCACCCATAGGGTGACACATTTCGAAAAACCTCAGTTACTGCATAGAGTAGCTAACTCTCTCATCCTCTACGTGAGGGATGAAGTCCTACAAGCACATAGGAAGTCCTACAAGCACATAGCCTAATGACTACAGATGGAAACCAGGTGTAAAGTGACAGGGGAATTCCTAGCTTGCCAGTGGAGCACACAGGATTTATTCCTAGCCTGGAAGGTCCCAACATATTGGACCATTCAAATTGTGATTTTTGTTTTGCATGTAGAAAAGCTGGTTTTGGTCATGTTTAGAATTTTTCATACACCTCTACCCCAATATAACGCGACCCGATATAAAACCAATTTGGATATAACGCGGTAAAGCAGTGCTCCGGGGGGGCGGGCTGTGTGCTCTGGCGGATCAGCGCGTCAGCTTGTCTGGCTCCAACACGCTGCTCTGAGTGGCGTGTTAAGGGTGCCCTGGCCGGGGCCGAGGGGTTGGATAAGGGGCAGAGGGTCTCGGGGGGCAGTCAGGGAGCGGGGGCGAAGGGGGGGTTGGATGTTTCGGAGGTTCTGGGGCCGGGGCGGTCAGGGGACGGGGGCGTTGGATAGGGCGTGGGAGTCCCGGGGGGGCGGGGGTGTGGATAGGTGTCGGGGCAGTCAGGGGAGGGGGGGTTGGATGGGTCGGGGGTTCTGAGGGGTCAGTCAGGGGGCGGGAAGTGACTATTAATAGAGGAAATGCTCGAGGCCAAAGCAAGTTCGATATAATGCGGTTTCACCTATAACGCGGTAAGATTTTTTGGGTCCTGAGGACCGCGCTATCTCTGGGTAGAGGTGTAGTTCCTGCTGAATCCTTTGTCATCTGCATTTGGTAGTACGATCTCGAACTGTCAAATAAGAGGGATAAAAAAATAGTGTCAACTTTGAAACCTCTCTGGAATATTTTTAAAATAATTTTTTATAGCTCTTTTTGGCAAATACAGAATATGAAAAAGGTGTGATGAAAAAGGTTTTGGCCTTTATTTTTTAAACTTGAAAGCATAGCAAGCATTTGACTTCTTATGTTAAACTCATCAGAGGTAACATTCCATATTCCAACGTTAACTCTTTACATTAGACTTTAATCAGCAATTTTTTGATCTTGGGAACTAGATTTCAGGTAGGGGAAAATCCACTAAATTATATTTTATTTTTCTCTGGCTTTGTTTTGTTTTTTTTTGCTACAAAGTGGCAAAAAAGTTACGCTCTTTGAACTGTGCTGAACTTCTCTATTTCAAGGGTGTCTTCGGTGAGGTAATTATTATGCACTCATTTCAAATTTGGTACTTAATTTCTCTCTTTTCAGACCTGGCTTACCCATTTTAATGCCAGTAAGATATTTTTGTGATTTTAGACATGGGGTGAAATTTCAGTTTATAATTTATAATATTTGAAGCACATAGAAATATAATTTATATTCAAGAAGTATATTCATAATCTCAACCTACAATGTTATCAATTTCAAAATTTTTTTTTAATATAAGACATTTAAAACATTTTACTCTTTTTAATAGAAGGGATATATACTTTAAAATAGATGATCTAGACAGATGTTATATAAGCTTTCCATAAGCTCTATCAGTGTTTCTCAATTCTAACCTGAAACAACCTTTTTATTCCAGAGCTGAGCCTCTCATAACTAGACTGACTAGTCATGTTTAGTTTTTGAGACATGGGCTAAATTTATTCAGAATTAGAACACACTTCCACTTTAGGCCAAATCAAGATTGAAATTGTGAACTAGAAAAGTAATGTGAACTATCCACCAGGTCTTTCTTAATTCTTAAGAAATAATTGCTAATTAATTAATAATGTTAAATAATTAGCGTTTCTAATGCTGTATACACTGGACAGGTTGGGAAATGTCTGAAGTGCTGTACCACACTGATGTGTGCCCCACTGCAGCTCCACTCCACAAGGGCCTAATGTGCTCTTTGAATTTATTCAGCCCTATCTCCTGTATAGTATTGTTAACCTAGGCTGCCCTCTCTCAGTATGACATGTTTTGGAAACTGTGGGTTGATATTTGCAGAATTTTCTGCTTAAATTCATGTGACATTTGATGTGGGAGAGTTTGATTGGTCAGCTTTTTTTTTCCCATCAGCGGAATGGCTGTGATGTGAGGAAATATGTAGTGGAATAGAAGTTTGGTTATGGACATTTTCCCTTCACAGCATCTCATAGTAGAGTGGAAATTGAGGGGGTAAACTCATTAATTTCAAATCTGTTATACTCTCTCTGCAATTGGGATTCAGCAAAGTTTCTTTTTCTAGCAAAATTACTTCACCTTATTCTGGTGTTGGGCACCAAAGAGGAATGAGAGTGTGTTGTGAATTCAACACAATAAGTACCTTGTGTGTTTCATGTAGCTTATTAAGTACTACCCCATACTCCTCAAACTGGTCATGGAACAGTCTGATTTAAGCCTTAATCAATTCCCTATCTATTGTTTTTTGTATAGGTATGTTGTAATTGTAGGTTTTATTTTGAGCCATAGTGTGAATGTGCATATGCTTTTAAATAAATGGGTTTTTTTTAGATTTAAAATAGTGTCTCCCACAACATAAGACCATGCTTTATATCAATTTGTATACTCCCTCATCTTTGGTTGTAACTACAGTTACGTTTTCATAATGCAAAACATTTAGAGGAACATTGTTAGTCAACCCAATTGTATTACTTAGCAATGAATCATTACTGTGAGTTAACCAATGGTAGTTATTGTTGTCCCATATTTTGACAGAGGAAATATTTTAACGTATTGTGGAGAAACAGATGACATTCCTTGGCTTCCTTTATCATTTCTCCATTTGTTAAAGTGCTGTGTAATATTTTGGGAATTAGTATTCTGTAACTTCCAAGGAAATACTTCAAATTTTACCCAAGATTTAACTGCCAATAACAGTCCTAATTTTACTGCTCCACAGCAGTAAAATATAGAGACCCATAGTGAGACTTGGCAGTACTTGTTCCGGTGTTGATATTCTCCCCCCCAACACACACACATACACACAAGTCATCCTCCGGCCTGGAGTAGTCAGATGCAGTGGTCCTATTAAAGAAATGGCTGCTGGACACATTGTGGCAAATCAGTCTTCTCTCATTCAAATTCTCACTTCATTGAGATGTGGGGAATCTGTGGAGCTGGGTTCTAATGCGTGTAGAAGGCACTTTCCCTGCACAGCCTCCCCAAATCCTTCCTCATTAGTGGAGCCACATGGATTCTTCTGTACACAGGGTCCCCTGACCACGAAGGAAAAGTCAGCAATATTTTGCTTTAGAATAGACTGAAAATGTGGAGCTTTAGTTTTTGCTTTAACTTAATGGCTTCTAAGTTCTAATTCCTTTTGGCTAGGTACTGACTCAAAAAGTTGGGTATATCAGTCTGTAGTTTTCTTTCAGGATCTTAATTTGTAAAGATCTCCCCTTTATTTTCTGAGCTATGGAAACTAAGAATTCATATGACACGTTCCTATTCAATCAATTTATCTTCTTTGAACAGCATAGGTGTCAAATTGCACCTATGACACTGCATCTGTTTTTTTTAACCAAGTAATAAATAATACTTAGCTCTTACATAGAGCTTTTTCATAAGCAGATCTCAAAGCAAGGAGAAAGTAGATTGGATACATATTATTGGCAGCGGGTGCATAAGAAGATAATGTTAAAATCTGTTGTGTTTTCTGTTGGACTAAACTCAAATAGGTATTACTATCAACTTCTTATTTCATGGAACACTTCATTGACTTTGTGTGTGTTTTTAGGAGGACAGGAACATGTTACAGTACACGTTTAAACTAAGATGTTATGAAGCCTTACCAAAGTTAAATATTTTACAGGATCTTATATATTTTATAGTAACTTTTACAGTGCATTGAGGCCTCCTATATCCTTAGTTTCTTCCTTCGTGGCTGTTACTGCATGTCATCACTAAGACTTACTGAAGATTTCACTGAACATGCTCAAATGCTTTTTAACACGTCAGAGGTGCTGATAAGAAATAGCCAGTATGTTCTTTCAAAAACCTCATTTATAAAGTGTGCGCTCAAAACTGTACAACTATAACGTACCATCCAGATGAGGATTAAGTATAATAAATTTTCACTACTTATGATTTTCATACAGAGTTTGTTATTGCATAAAAAACTGTGCATATATTTAATAAGATGCTGCTAACGTCTCCTTTTTCCCAACCCAATACACCCTTATGTCAAAATATCAAAGACTTCAGATCTAAAATTACAGCAATCCTTATATTCTATCCCTTAGGTTAAGCAACTTTAATGTCTTTTTAACATACATTGTAGATGGTATTTATGAATTCTGACAAATACGTTAAGTTTGGTTTGCCATTTGTCATGTAAATGTTAGAACGTGTGGTGTCCTCGTCGTCCCCCCCCGGCTGCTTTAACGTTTCACTGGCATGTGAAAGTGTGAAAGATTTTTCTTTTCTTCTCATCAGTGATGAAGAACGATACAGGTACAGAGAATATGCCGAAAGAGGCTATGAGCGTCACAGAACAAGCAGAGAGAAAGAGGAACGACACAGAGAAAGGAGACATAGAGAAAAAGAAGAGACTCGACACAAATCATCTCGAAGGTTTGATCTTTAATAGTGTAGAAAAATGACAGTTGGAGTATCATGAAAAGGTTGCAAAGATCCTGATGTGCTGCCTGCAGCAAATCTGCCATGTAAAAGATGTGTAGCTGACAGGAGATGTTGGTCCAGGGTTACTGTGTAATGTCTCTACCAGCTTCAGCAGGGGCAGTGTGTAAAATCCTTTGTCTGGACCTTACTGGTATACTTTGTATAAGGAGCATAAGTGAGGGGGGAGTAACAAAAACATTAAAAGAATCACAGTAGGGACTTTCTTAAGCTGTAAGAATAAAGCCTTGTAGTTAGAATATGTAGAGGGGAGAGGATTTATCATTCCTAGTTTAAAAAAAAAAAAAAAGTGTGGATGCATATAAACCATTTATTAAAAATGAAGCTTGAGTGTGATGCACATTTATGTTCTGATGATCACTTCCTAGTCTTATTTGTCCACATTTTCAAGTACTGCACATGACATTAAAACTGCAGGTGTCAGTTCTCTTGTATGAGAACTCTGCCTCTTGCTTCCTTATGTTATGTTTGAGGGCCTGTTTAATAGTGGAGTATGCATCTGTCTGAGCATTTTCCTCTCTTTGTCTTAGTAACAGCAGGCGTCGTCATGACAGTGAAGAAGGGGACAGCCACAGGAGGCACAAACACAAAAAATCCAAAAGAAGCAAAGAAGGAAAAGAAGCTAGTGGTGAACCTGCCCCTGAACAGGAAACCACTGAAGCTGCTCCAGTGGAATAGGCATGTGTGATATTTGCCTACTTGCATATACTAGTGCCAGAAATAGATTACTATAAATCTTGTTATTTTTCTGGGTATTAAAGAAATTTTGCTCTTAATCTTGTTCTGTTAGTACAAAATATAAGGTTAATTTGTTTTTTGAAAATAAAAGAGTGAATTTTTCATGTTAAGTTAAGATTCATGGATTGACTTTGTCTTATTTTTAAGATACTATAAGACAAAGTGCAGTGGTGGCTTCTGAGGTCTAGAGGGTGGTGCTGTTGCAGTACTGTACAGGAAACCTACACCCAAAATACTGGACCCAGTCTCTTGTTGCCTAAGCCAGTAGGAACTATGGAAGTTTATTCTTCTCCTGAGTGGAGGTTGGTTTGCGTTCACGTTACTGCATACTAATACCTACTAATACATCCGTAACAGTGCTAATGGATCTCTGAAGTTTATATAATGAACTCAAAGGGCAAAGCTAAACAGCTCATCCTTTTGTGTGCCATAGGAGAAGAGTGAGAGGCATTTGAGAAACTTTTGCTGGAAGTTATGGCAAAAACATTAAATATGCACATTATTTTTCATGTGATCGGAGAGTATGACCATTATTTATATTACATATAAAATGTTAAAACCTTTAACACAACTTTCAAATGTACGAGTGAGTTCAGGAAGATGATTTAAGTAGCTCATAGGATTGGAGGTTAGATAACCAGTTAATAGAAACCAAAAGTAGTTATCCATCAGTCCTGCTGCTCTGACCTATGTAAAATGAAGTTGGTCTTAGCATATTTTCGAGAGACAGCTGTCCACATCGCAATAAAAATTAATGGCCTGATCCTTTTCCCCTTTAAAGTTAATGGGAAAGTGCATCTGACTTCAAAATATCAATAATTTCCATAGAGGCCCCTACAATCGTTTAAGCAAAGAAAATAAACTATCTTCTCACTTTTGGACATATTCCCTCCAGAAAAGGTTTGAGTCTAGCAAAATTTACACTGCCACTATCCAAGTGGATAATTCCTAGCCAATCTGGCAATACTTCATATTTAAACATTATTTATCCATGAATTTTAAAAAATTAAGTCCTAATCTTGCTGGGTTAATCAGAAACCTTGGGAAAAATTATAGTTACTTTTTTTCTGGTTTTCTTGAAGGAAAGAACATGTCTGTACAATAGTTATGTTTATTTTTAGTAAGAAATAAAATCTCATTCACAGTATTACATCCTAACAAGCAAAATATTCGAAAGTCTTGAAAATATCAGCATCATACTGACCATGAAAAGGAACATTATTTGATCAAAGTGCTTTTCACATGTTGGGTAGAAACAGTCAATTGATTTACAAAAATATTTCAAGTTTATCATTTCAAGAGACTGCCACATATTTTTCCAAGTTACATATCCATAACTTTTTTTCTAAATTGAAAACGGTAGTGAACAGAATTGCTGCTGCTTCTTAATGGACTTTGATTATTAACATGAATCAAATATAAAAATACAAACTTAAAACACATGAGAATTGTACCCTGATATATAATTTCAGTAGCTTTGTTTTTTTCTTAAGTGCGTGTTACTCTGACAGGCGCCATGTTTTCTCAAGACTATCTTGACATGCAAACTTACAATTCACGAACTTTTTTTTATTTACAAATATACAGTCGACCAAAAAACTGTAGGAAAACTGATGTCCATAGTAAATAGCTTGTTTTCTGTGTCAAATGATATGTCATTTTTCCATGAATACTTGTTTTATAAAAAAGTGCCAGGCCAGGACATAAGAGTGAGAGTAATTTTTCCTTTCAGTTCTTTGAGCATCCTTGCCAAACAGGCATGCATCATTCCTGATGTATTCCTGCCGTTGACAGCAAGGAGGATATCACCGCACCTGGAAAATTAAAAATGTAGATAAGATTTTAGTTAAAACACTTAAAACCAAGAAGAGATCCTGATCTCAAAAAACTTTCTTGCCAATTCAGCTGCTTTGGCTGGCTCTATAACATTGTGTCACCACTTTGCCAGAAGGATGGCAACTACTAAGAGGGACCAAAAGGGGGAGGGGGGGAGAGGGGGTGAAAAAGTTGAGGCTTCTGAAGGTAAGCCGTTGAAAGAATCCTTGTGTTCTTACTCTACCATGTATTTGTTCTTTCCTGGCATTCCTTTACAAATCAGATATATATGGAGGAAAATATGAAATCAGAGCTCTTCTTTCAGATCTGTGTGCCAGGTAAAATTAACTGGTTATTGGACAGTAAAACGCTGTGTAAGAATTTACAGGTCATCTATATTTTATCACACACACCTAGTATTGGATTTAAATTACATTTTTAGTTGTCACTATAGAAGTATATGCATAATTAAGATAACTGTTACTTTGTAAATAACATATACTATTTCACAGATGTCTTTTATTATATGTAGATGTTAATAGTTATACATTTGATAATATTTTGCCAGGAAAGCAAGTTGTTAAAGCACAGGATTCTGTTTTGGATTCTATTCCCAGCTCTGTCAAAAAGGGCCCAATTTTATACTCAACTGGTTTCAATGGAAGTTTTCATTGGACTGGTATGAAATTGAGCCCTCTTTGTGACCTTCAGCAAGACACTTGGTCTCTCTGGACCACAGTCTCCTTATTTTAAGACTTAATTCTATGAATATTATAAAGTCCTTTTGAGTTCCTTAGATGAAGAGTACTATTTAAATATTAGTTTACCTAATTCTTCCATCATTGTATGCTGGTGTGCCTCCAACGATGGATTTGATAAAGAATGGTTTGTTCCCACTGTGTTCTTCGTAACCACCTACGATGCTGAAGCCAAGACTTCCTGCTGTATTTCTTCGTAATACAATTTCTTTGCAGCTGTACAAATACCTGAAACAAATCAGTCTAATTAATGTCTCAGGATTAAGTTAAGTTTGTTTATTTGATGCATCTGCCTTTCTAGGTACTGGTAGCATGTTTGGGGACTGTTAAACACCAAAGTTCCATTGAAGAAAATATTTCAACTGAGATTGGACTTCATTTAAATCATAACTTAAAAACAACACTGATTCTGTCTGCAGATGTCAAGTACCTTGTTACCTGCATCTGATCAGCTATTCCATCAGTAATAAGTGTCATGCTTTTAGGACACGCTTTAAAAATAATACCCCAAAACTCTCAGGATAAGGATGGATATGAATTCTGGTGTACCACAGAGCTGAGTAATTCAGATGTCCATTAAAAAAAAAAACAAAAAAACCTGAACCACAAAAATCAAAGATATCACACAAGGAAAAATATCACATCAGGGAAGGGATTTATAGCTTTGCTGTTAGTGAGCAATGAGTGGGAATTGTGCAGAGAAGAGTATTATACTTTCAGAAGCGTAGTGGTGAAGTGTTACAGAGTAATTATGCTGTTGTTGAGAAGGTGGCTTGTTACAGGTACAAGATTAATTCAGTGGGTTTTTTTGACATTAAGAAAGAATGATTAAAAAACCCTCTCTGTCTTTTGATTTGGCTCTGATATAATCCATTGGTTATATTACCTGATAACATAATGTATTGCCCAACTATACATAATTGATGCTGGCTTGGGGGGAAAAGTGTTAGGTTAATTAAGCTTGTATTTTGTGGTATGTGGTAATCAATCTCAATCTTGCATTAGTTTAAATGCCTGTTTGTTAGTAATTTTAGTGTTTATTATGAAACTAACCTTCTAAATATTTCAGTGTACCATTCAGATATTTGCTGAAAATCAGAAAAGACTGTTGCCATCTTCATTAGAGATATAGTAATGCAAAATTTTGCCCGGGATACTGATAAGTCTTTACCATCTAGCCTAAGGCTGGCAGAGGAAGCTGAAATCCATTTGGTGTTATAACAGACTAGTTAACTTTCTGCACATATTCCAAGCCAGTCCATTACAGCTGACTTTACTCTGCATTGAAAGACATTTTAAAATTCTCATTGAGAGCTGACCCTTCTGCTGAAAAAGGCAAAATTGTACCTTTAAAGATAAAGTGTGTGTGTGTGTGTATATATATGTGTGTGTGTGTGTATATATATATATATATATATATATATATATATATATATATATATAATATTTTTAAAGTTTGTCATATTTTACATGTAAAATAATATGTTTGCTAAGTTTCATAGCAGGATTTTACAGTATTACTAGATTAGTCCCCTGGGATCTACAAATATTCACCTGCTGCCAGGATGTTCGGTGTAGTGTTTGCACAACAGTTCACTGGCTGCTAATGGAAAAAGCAGGTGACTCTTGGTTATTCCCCAGAAGGCAGGCTCTATTACTTTCCCATCTGTGGGCTTTTGAGCATGCAGAATCACTTTAAAGAAAATGGAGAGAAAAAAAAAAACCCCACCCTAAACTCACAGGATTTGGTAACAAGGTCATGACCAAGTGTTGCCAGGATTTAGTCGTTGTCATTATTAATTGAGCCTGATATGCAGAATGGGTAACAACCTTGCTGTATTTGGACATTACTTATTGTCTTAAGGAGGAAGTTTCTTGACCGCTTGAATATGGGCAATTTTAAAGTAAATACTTAACTCCATTTTTTAAAAAAAAGGAGTTTGTTCTATGTGTCCTTAACCTGCTAGGCCAAGTATAATTACCAGGCAATAAGGTGTATGAGTACATTCTGTAGGACTTTCAGTTAAATTACCACCATTAGACTATAGGGTATACCTTATACTTGTAATCTCACTGTTGAATTTAGGTAACAGAGCTATGACATGCAGTGGATATGATTGATCTACTGTGCATTTAATTTGAACCAATTGTGTTTGTGTAAAGGTGTCTAATTCATGGTTAATTGTTGGAGTCCTATTAATAACAAATTCAAGTTCCAGATGGCAAAGTGATTTGGGTTTCTATTGTTCATTACTCTTAACAACATAGACTTGAGAAAGAAGAGGCTGGCTCTGGAATGCTATCTTTACTCGGTAACCTTTCCTCGATGGCTGTGAATAACTTTTCCATTAGCTGAGCTGCCTTGTGTTGTAAGCTTTCAATCGTCTAACGTTCACGCCGAACAGCAGCACTCTATATAGGAGCTAGATTTGCAAGAAACAGAAACCTTTGAAATATCCCTGTTCTAAAAGGCACAGAAACAACCCCATCATCTAAAATATTCTTAAAAATCTTGCCAAAGCGTTGACATAAACAGTGAGCTTCGTGAGCCAGGGCCTGTCCCTGCCTGAAAGTAAACAGAATATCATGAGCACTACTGCAAGCAGCATACATTGTGTTTTTCATGGGCCAGAGAACATCTGAGAGACTCTGGCACTCATGTTGTGCCAACTCTTGGAGTTCCATAATAATCATGAACCTTGAAGATGACACTGCCAGAATGGACAGGAACTTGAGCTCTACTAGGAAAGTAGTGCTACTTGGCAGCCTCTCAAGACTAGCCAGGTAGCAGTGGTGTCTAGCTCAGAAACGGTGGGTACCCTCAAAGGAATGGCTTTTACTTCTGGCTCTTGCCCTCAACTGTTCTGGTTGTGCACTGGCCCTGAAACTGTTGCTGTTAAATGCCTAGCTTTGGGTATTGATGGCTGAAGGGACACATCTGGTCTTTGATAGATGGGAAGGGTAGAAAATGTGACATCTGCAGGCCAGATTGGAGAAGAAAACTGCACTTACTGTTGCAATAGCTTGGTACTGGGGCAATAGAAATTGTCCAGTGCTACAAAGAAAAATAGACATTTGTATTTTTACTTCTTAATTTCCACTTCAGTTTCTTGGTTGGCTAACCAGAAATACAAGGAGTTCAGACTAAAAATATTCAAATTTGGGTGCCAAAAGTTAAGCACCTAAATACACCAGTAGGTGAATTTGTATTCACACAAACTCTTACATTTTTTCATTGCTTTCCTAAAGACATGACGTAACTTACAGCAGTGCACACCATCTATATGCTAATACATTGAAATGACTGCTAAGGGCCTGAAAGCTGCACAGAAACAAGGTAATAAGTAAGGCTCCAATGGAGTTGTCTGGATATTTCAGCACGTAAGGAATGAAAAGCCACCTGCTCTGCATGGCTGGGAGAGAGGGGGTTACAAGTGGAGAGTTTGAGAATAAGAAGGGGGTAGTTGTGAGTTTTGTAGTAGTAAAAATTGAGTTAAATAGCACCACAAAGAGAAAATGAAATGATGTACACTTGCATCATCTGTACTAATGGCTGTGGAGCAGCTTGAGGGTTCTCGGTATACAAGGAAAAACTCTATCTGTGGATTATTCACCTAGTTAGACCACAATGGTTCCTTTGGAGCTGCTGCGGTATAGGGAATAATGTCCACTTTGGACCATACTAATTTATAGATTACCACTCTACGGAAGATAGTGATTGGTATTTTTTTTTAATGCTTAGGAGGATCTTCTCTGCATACAAACACACTGAGTGACAAAAAGTAGCTTCTGTACTTCCCTGAGGATAACAATGCTGTCAGACCCTTGTTTTATAACACCATTACAAATACAGTTGCCCATCATAATGTTATGTACCCAACAAACTAGTCCAGCACTTCGTATGAAGCTGTCATAGATGCATTAAGAGATTAAAACACACTTTAACTGCCTTCTCTTTACTTAAATCAGATTCAAATAGTAAACCGTATAATACCCTGCTCCTGGCTGCTTCATCTCTGTCTCTGAAATAATGCATTTTGAAAGATTTTTTTAAACTTTCACATTTAATACTTCAGAATGACAGCCTGGGTCGGCAGACAAAACTTGATTTCCCTATCAGGTATCAAATTTCATGTTTTCCCCTTGTTATAATGGATCAAAGTTACAGAACAATTTAGTCCAAACTTTCAATATAATGGGTGTGTAAAACTGGCATTTGCTTGTGTACTGAATGGGGATTAGAGGTGTGTTAGAAAGTTCTGCTTAAAGCAAGACCATTAAAATGGGGGAGTGCTTGTCCAATTTCACATGTCAGAGCCAGTTCTGCCACTGATTCTGTGTGACACCTTGGATAACTCCTCTCTATTCCACTGTGAAGTGAAGCAAAGACTACTATTCACAGTACATCTGTGAAGTATTTGATCTATAATGTATTTTTAAAAGTAGTTGGGGGGGAGGGGAATGTGAGGATAAAGAGAAGGAAGGAGGACAAAATTAGCAAGGGTAGAAAAATTACTGTAGCCCTGGGAAAGCGTAACTTCGCTCTAGCTACTGTGCAGTATTTTCTTCATCACCTTCAAGAGTATAAATTTCCTTCAACAACAAATGCTCTGTATTCCTCAACAGCCAACTGAGTAGAAAAAAACAAATGTTAAGAAATAACTATGCCGGATAAGGATGATGATTAGTCTTTACTTCAATAGATCTGACTACCAGCAGACATACCCGCCACTCATGTGGTCCCTACTATCTAGCTCAGGTAATTGCTAGAAGCCCACTGTTTCATGACCACCACGTAGTGTGTCATATTACAGAGGGAACAGAGGCAGTAGTTATTTACACACTAACAAGTCATCTAAAAATGACTTACCAAAGACCAATTTTAAAATAAATATCATTGGAAATTAAATTTCTCCCCATTTCTTGTGAGCTCATTTAAAGAATGTAGAAAGGCGGTGATTCCTGGTGCTTAGCGCCAGGGCCTGACAAGTCAGATGTGGCTTTTAGTGCTGACTTGCTGTGAGCGCTTGAGCAAACTGCCTAAACCTTGGTGTTTATTTCCTCATCGGTACCAACCTTTGTAATGTGCACGTGACCCCTGGAAGAGAGGTGAGCTATATTAAGGGAATGTATTGCTCATTTACAGTATTGGTATCAGCACAGAAGTATGCCCAGAGAAACACTAATCTTAAATCATACAGCTACAATCACAGAAACTAAGGGGAAATAAAACAGGTACTCCAGGTTGTTGCTGAGGCACGTCTCTTCCTTCTCTCTCTCCCTTGCCCCATGTCTTCATGTCATGTTCTATATTTTCACCCATACCATTGTCTCTCCTTTCTGTGTCCCCTTCCCACCTTTCTTATTCTGCCTGCTCTTCCTTCTCTGGCTTCCCATCCTGCAGGACCAGGCCTGCTTCTTCCTTGCATTGCTCTTTCTTCGGGGCATTGTCTCCTGCTGTTGAACTTTAATTATAGTATCTAAATGTTCCACACAGTGGTATGCCAAAACTTCCTCCCGTTGCACCACACTTGAATATTGAGCAATCTAGATTAACACTGACTAAGCAGAATCATATTTGAATTGAATCATCTTTTCCTAAGACAAGCTTGGGCTATGTAGCAAGGCTGTTGAAAATACCCTTGAAATCTAGTGGGGAGTGGCTCTTGCCAACAACATCCTGGAAGCCTAGTGAAAGGTTAAATTCTCAGACTGGGGGGAAATGAGTTAACGTGTATTAATGATACATGTCCTGGTGACAGAACTTGAAGGACTTCCAGATGTGTAGTGTGGATGCCAGAGAGTCAATGAGAACAGAAGGGTAACCATTATTTGTGCTAGATAAGATTGAAGTATCTGATAACATGTATTGTTAAGTGAATAAGTCCAAAGCTGATGCTTGGGGCCTGCCAAACAAGCTAGTACTAATAAGGGTGAAATACACTTCTGTTACTGTCAATTCTAATCATCTTTATTCCCCCTAATTAATTTAAATTTAAGACAACCAGCACACCAGTTCAGCATACTAATTCCTCTAGTCTTCAGCCACACTGTGGCCCTTTTCTGTGAGTTGCGTTGCAGCTGGGGATATGCTTACAATGAATTTCCTGTTTTCAGACCTGCTGACATGGTGGGTAATTTTCCTTCAGTTAAAAGGCTGGGCGTTGTACATGTGCAATTTCTGGAGCAGGGAGGCTAATAAACTCAGATGCTGTTCAAAAGGGTAAAATCCAGCACAGAAAGCCAAAGATATCTGATCGCTTGATCTTAACAGTGTGCTATTGCTTATTGGTACTCTGCATCTCTGACAGTAACTTTATCTTGACTGCAGGTCCTGAGACAGAGTAACCACAGTCCTCCTTCAGTGTTTACAGCAGGTGCAGTGAGCTGACTGAGGGAAAGCTTCCTAAAGGTGGTCTTAAGCTGCATTTTCCTCAGCAATAGGCAATGCATTGTATTTATATTGAACCACTAAGAGTAAAGTTTAGATTTCTGTTGGCTTAGGAGGGAGAACTAAATTGTAGAGAGGGGAGCTCTCAATCCCTATGGTTAGCTATGCAGCAATACAGAGGCAGAGGGTGTGTTCTAGGGGTGATACTGGCATCTGACTGGTTCACCAGAACCATAGCGAAGGGTAAATTAAAATCCACCCTCAGTTGCTGATAAATATTCTAGTTTCTACGTAAAAGTAAAGAAGGGAAAAATCTATTGGTCTAGGCTATCTAGCCCCTGAATGAAGAGATGTACCTAACCCTAAAGACGGCACAAATTTGCTTTTCACACTTCGTGCCTTTCACCCACATACAAGTGGGGTATTCCATCTTTGCACTCAGACTAAATTCAGAACCACCTCACCACAGGCCTGATGTAGTAAGACATAACAAAACCCAAAGAAGCTTCACCTTGGCCTTCCCAGCAGGCCTTGCAGCAAGCTGAGAAGGGGCCTGTAAAATGGCCTAACGTGGAATAGAAAGGAATAGAATCTAGCTAGAGTATAAATACCCCCAACAAGCAAAACCATGAAGCTGTGTATATAAAACCTAAATAACCCAACTGGTTTCACCCTGGTCCTCCATGCAGCGGAGCCACCTGACATTGCCCTTTTAAAAGAAAAAGGGATATTCTGAACAGCCATTGAGTTCAGGTTAATAGGTAAAGCATATATAAACTGTTGGGTCAAATTCTGCAGTCCTAGAAATCAATGAGAGTTTTGTTCCATTTAAGAATTGAAATTTCAGCATTAGCTCAATGTAAATCCCTGATACAGGGCAAGTCTTCTTTAAAAGCTCAGGTTCAAACAACATTGCAAGATGCAGATTTATGCGTTCTGAAGATGTTAAAATGCCCTGTGTATGTAAGACAATTAAACTACACACTATGTGGCTTTTATTTTTACTAAAACTACAAAACAGCTGCTTCCTGTATCTTACAAATGAACTTTTCTCAGGCAGGTGGTGGAGTCAGGGAAGGCGATTCTGAGAAATGCACCAACTGTGTGCACTTTTTAACATCTGGGCAAAGTCAAACAGTTCAGCTGTATTCAACAAACACAGGATCTGTGAAGCTTGAGCGCTGCAGGGGTAGTTTTGGACTTTTCAGGGTGGTCTAGAGGGCCCAGATCTAAGTTCTATGAGCTCCTGAATCCATTCAGACTTTTCCCTTCCTTCTCTAACACATTTTCAGCTATAGGACTGTTCAGGATCTTTCTTTCCTCCCTTAAAAGCAGTCCTGTATGTGTATACATATATGGAAAATAGACAATTACAAAGGGGAGGTATTTAAAATAAAGGTTTTTGACAGAGCCTGGATTTAATTAAGATGTCAGTGTAATGAATCAGGCCAAAAAGCAAGAGCCATCCAAGACACACAAATCTTTCCTCCCACTCCCCTTCAACACAAGGATGTAATTTTTGGACTTACCGCGGGAGCTCAAGCCACATAACCCAGGAAGGTGACCATTCACTGTTATCTGATGTGTTCTGATTGGTGTCAGGGAGTGATACATGGCTCATGTCCTCCAGGGCCTCACATTCTTTCATTTCCAAGGCTTTGAGTACTACAGAGGAGGTGGTGTTTTTCAACAGGGCTACTGCCTCGCTACGGCTGACACCAGTCAGGTCAATTCCATTCACATTCAGCAAAATGTCACCTGAAGGACAATAAGCAGAACCATTATAAAAGGAGAAAATGGTTTTAAGGCTTTAATTAATTTTTCCTTTTAAACAAAATGCATTTCAGGAATAGGCCAGGGCTGGGAACTTGTTACCTGTCAAAAGTGGTTGTTAATATTTTCATATGAAATAAAGGTGAGGCATGAAATAGACCCTGAGAGTGAGATGAGGGGCTGAATTCAAACATGCATCAGCGCAGCCAAGATGGGCAAAGGTAGTATTTTTGGTCAGACTACTCCTCCACCCTGGATCAGAGGGCAGCCAAGGGTCCCTGAGGTAACAGAGAGCAGCCTAAGGGCTGTTGAATAACACAACCGGCTCACTGCCCAGCATTAAACAAGGTTTGGCATACACCGACCTCAGCCTGCTTTGAACCATGGCAAACACCATTACAAATCCCTTTAGCTTTTTCTTAAAGAGACAGAAAAGAAGGAAAAACAGTTAATGTGAAGTATTAAGTAAGGTTTTCATTTTAACAATATCCCTTTCCCTTTAGCTGGCAAGAGTTTTTAGATGGAAAACCCCCTTGTTTGACAGTCTTTTAGATGGGATAAAAGATGGGGAAGAGAGAAGAATTTAGCGGAGATGGGCTGGAGCAGTCATCGTTGTTAAAGTCTGATCCCATTTCCTAGAAGACAAACACACACAAGAGGGACGAGAAAAGAACAGCAAAGATAGAAAATGCAGCTTCTGTCTCTGATATTAATTTCACTTGCAACCTCACTGCGGAAAAACACAGGCATGGTACATGGTCTTATCAGCCACTCCGAGACCTGGCAAACTCATGTCAGCATCAGGCTATGTAGAACATTGCTTTTGCTGCCTCTTTCTGGTCACAGGCTTACAGTACTGTTGCAAAATGTACAGTCATGGCTGGCTAAGCCTGACTCTTATCAGACACAAGGAAAAAGGAGAGAGAGAGAGAGAGAGTGGGGAAAGAAAAGAAAAATAAGGTAAGGAAAGAAAAGGACACAGAGGGCCGTGGGGGAGGGAAGGAAGTTTCATATTTTAGGTGGAGGTTGGATTTCAGCTGATAGAGGTGTAAATGTCATCTGGTCCTCTCTTCCTTTGGCCCTGTCTGGTCATGATTAGGATGAAGGAGGTTTGGCATCCCAGGAGATGGTGGGGATTGCAGTCATGATGGTGCAGCTCACTCCAGTAGGTAATTCCTCCCCCCGACCAAATTTCTCTAAGGATTCCAAAAGGCAGTGATGGGCAGAATAGCCCATCTCATTGTTATTTTATCTCCCAGTTAGACCTAATTTCTGACACACCAATTATTGGTTCACTGATTTCTGGGTTTATACTTCTCTTGTTCACCAAGCCTTTTTGTCTGGACAAATTCAGACTTTCAAACTTGCTTTTGCACCTTTTCCTATCAACATTTGTTGTTACAGGTTGTTGTGATATCCTATGAACTTACACTCACTTTTTACCGTTGAGGGTAAATTATGATAAATTTGTAGGCTCAATTATCACAACAAGGCTACTCTAAGCAGGATGGGTGTATAGATGATCCATTGAGATTGTTATGCTGGGTGAGGTTCTCTAGCAAACAGGGAGCTCTGATGATGTCCTCCCCACCCCTGGCACACCACCTACAGCAGGTGAGGGGCTCGATGGGAGTGCCACAGAAATGTGCTTATGCATCAGATGAGAAGTCCCTTACATGGAGGCAATCATCAACTAACCACGTAGGGCAGCTTTAAGGCCTCTCTACGCTGATGCAGCAGTAAAAATGAGACAAAATGGGGCTGAAGAGCATGGGACTTGAATTCTAAAATTTGAATCCCATCTGGGATGTTGATTCCCTCCCCACCCCATGATTAGTCACCATCTTTCTGCCTCAGTTTCTCTAGCTCTACTGTAGGGATAACACACAGACAATTGCACATGGCACTGTGATAATTAAGGTCTGTAAAGTGCACTTCAAATACTTTTGTACGTGCCACTGTTTTACATTCAGGTGTTTGTTTTCAAACTGAATTTAAAATCTGGAGGAGAAAGGGTTGTTGTTTATTTTATTCCTCCCCCGATGCTATTACTTGTCCTAAACTGAGAACAGCAAATTTAGCAGGTTTTCTGTAAACTTTGTACCAATATATTATTAATGTTTATTTAAATGTGCCTAATGCCTCTGGCTGCCTCACGCCTCTGGCTGCCTCACACAATACAACAAATGAAATTCAGCAGTTATAGAAATAAGAATGACCGCATAATTACCAGCGTGAACACACAAAAAAAGAGGGGGAATCTATTAGTGTGACACCACTCTTGGAGAAACAGTAATTCACAATACCAAGTGCTCCCTTTCAACTTGGAACAAGCTCGAAGCTAAAAGCTTCCTGTGGTGCCTCCAGTGCATTTTGTCTTATCTGTGCCTGCCTCTTAGGCCAGGTCTGCTCCTAAAACATAGGTTGACTTACCTACACTATTTCATGGCCTGAGCAGAGGTGAAAGTGAGCCAGTACGGGCCGCTATGGTGTACCGGTAAGAAGTGGCTGCCATTACTTTAATGTCGCTCCCCCATCCCCATTGGCTGCTTTGCCAGTAGGCACCCAACTGACAGAGCTGCCGATGGAGGGGCGGGAGAGGAGGGCAAAAGGGGCAGCTGCCCCAGGGCCCAGCGATTTAAAAGGGCCCGGGCTCCCAGCCGCCACCACTACCACAGCCCCGCCCCTTCCACCCAAGGCCCCACCCCTTCTGGGGGCCCGGAGCCAGGCCCCCGTACCGGTAAGTCTTTTATATTACTTTCACCCCTGTCCCTGAGCGACATACTTACGTCGACTTAACCCCCATTCTAGATGCAGCAAGGTTGACAGAATTCTTCCATTGACCTAGCTACTGCCTCCTGGAGAGGTGGATCAGCTACATCGGAAAACCCCTTCCATCAACGTAGGAAGTATCTACACTACTGTATGTGTAGCGCAGACATACCCTTAGACCATACACTCCTTGTGGCATGGACTATATATACAGGCCCTGGTCAGCGCTAAGCACCTGATCAGCATTTAATTGTAGGTGACACAAATACTGATGCCTATAGTTAAGGTTTCCCAACATTTTCCATTATAAGATTGTGTTTGGCAAAGTTATAAACAGCTGTAAACTTCAAGCGTTTGGGCTGAAATTTTCCATGCTAAATGTCTGCCTCAGACTGAATATTTTGCAAAATTTAAGCCAAGATGATTCAGCCATGTCTCAGAATGAAGCTAGGGGAACATATGTTGTTTTAATGCATAAAATATGTATAAAATTCTTACATCCGTTTTGTGGAGAAGCTCTAGTTGGCTCCATGCAACGGAACAAGAACACCTACAATTCTGTTGTATGGTGCATCCTCTAGCCCAGGGCTTCAGGAGCTGAGCATGACTTTGTTGCCAGGAACAGAGCAGGGAGACTCTCTACTGTGTTCTCTATGCTCCTTCTGCTGACACACAGGCAGCAAAGAATAAAAAGAGGAAGCAGCCAGATTGAAATGAAGAGGGGTTAAGAGGAGTGGGATTTGGAGCTGTTTGGAGGCGGGGGAGGGTACCAGAATGAGGGGCTGAAGCGGGATGGAGTCTGGGACTGGGACAGGGACAGGTTGGTGGGGTGTGAGGGAAAGGGTCTGTAACCACTACCGCACATTCCCCTCAGAACCTGGAATAGAACCCATAGTCCCAACGTTTCTCTGCTGTCAGACCCCTGGCAAAATGTGTGTCTCATCTCCCTTTAGTGATTGGCCCACATAGAGGATGAAAACCTATACCTGCTATTAATTACTCTGTTAGCTCAAGAGCCAAGCTCTCTGTGGATCTAAAGGTTCTAACCCTGCTGATGAATCATGTGGAGCAAATATGGGTCTACATTATGGAAATTCTGTTTTTTTCCAGTTTGTTTTTAAAAAAAAAATTTAAGAAATTACATACGAAATCTCTATTAAAATAAAGTTAAGGTTGCAAAGTCAAACACTCAAAAGTTGGGAAATGCTAGAATAAAGGTTACCCATGCAGCCTAATTCGGCTCCCTTGCATGTATGTATTATGATGCAGTCTTTAATTACAGGATCACATACTGTCCTAGGCATCTCTAACTGGGCACTTAATATTAGTGGACAATTTTGACATTAATACTACTGTGAAGAGCACCACTGAAAAGCCCTTGAGGAAATGAATAATTCTGCCTTCAGAGAAGGGTTTGAATAGTGTGCAGTAAATAAGGCTTAGGGCCACACATTGAAAAATGAGGATAAAACAAAATATTGAAAAGCTGCCCATTAAGTGAGCTCCACCCATCCTGTGCGCTGAATGAGGCAGGGTCCTGTGGAAAAATAGTATGTGACCATGTAATTGAAGACTGTATTATAATACATATGCAGACAAGGGGGCCAAATAAAGTGTGCACGAGCAACCTGAATTTTGTCCTGACTTTGCACGCTTGACTTTAAAGCCTTAACGTTCTTTTAATTTTTTTTGGTATGTAATAAATAATATAGGCCCATTCACCCTCTCCTCATGGTAAAACCCATAGGAATTGATAGTGAAAAGAAAATCTCTGCAAAGATCCCTTTGGTAAGGTCCCACCACATCATCTGGTTGGGGAGAGATTCTTCCCCACCACAGAAAAGACTGTGGGGCATGGAGGCTCAGTAGAAGAGGCTATACTATACACCCTCAGGCTGGTTTTTTTTTTTTTTATTCACTTCAGCAGGTCTTTGAGGGTGGTGGGATGACTTACATTACATTACCACTCAACCCCACACTGCCCACTTTTACTGCCTCAGTGCACACGCAGGACCACATAGAGAGCGACCACAGGCTCTGAGAGGAGGGTAGGGGGACAGCACTGCAGAGGTAGCTTAGAGAACCAAGGGCTCCACAGGTGGAGGGTCCCTCCAGCCATAGGTCTCAGAGGCACATGCTCAGCTAAGGCTTTTGCCTTCTTTTAAAAACTCTTTCAGGCTAGTTTCTCTCTCATCTCTGAGAGATATCAAAGTGTCTACAGAAACACCCCTATGGCACCCCTTTGTGACCTTTCAGTTCGTCAAAAGGGAGCTTTCTATTCAAGCAGGCCTCCAACCCCATTAGCTTTACCTGTTTTCATTCTGCCATCTCTGCTGATGACTCCTCCGGGTTCAACGCTTATCACGTAGATAGGCAAATCCCATTCCATGTGAGATGCTCCACCTGCCACAGTCATTCCCAGTGACTCTGTGTGATCCTTCCGGACAGACACCACCTTCTCATGACAGGTGACAGCATGAAGGGTGTTCTGTGGAGGCCAAATATCAAGGATAAATGCAGTGTACACATACAGCTTTCTGACAGCTTCATCACTTGCAGTAATCAAACTGGAATTAATATGCAGTTGTATGATGACTACTCAGAGGATCTCAAAGCATTTTACAACCCCTGAGCCTCACAACACTTGTGTGGACAGTAAATATGCCTATCCTACTGCTTGGGATTCTGCAGGGTCACAGCTATGACCAAAGCACTCCAAACTGGGATGAGTAAAGTCAGTCACTAAATCCATATTTGGGATTCAGTACTGCTCCCATTAAAGTCAGTGGTGGTTTTGTCATTTACCTTAATGAGAGCAGAATCAGGGCACCTGGACACAAATAAAGTGGCCTGAGTTTTCAGTTAGAAAGCAACCAGAGATTATACACTAGTAAAAAGTTTGGGTGTTCAGTACCTCTGAAAATCAGGCCACTTATTTAGGTGCCTAGATTTAGATTCAGATGCTTAACTTTAGGCATCCAAATTTGAAAACTTTGTCATACATATTTAACAAAGAAGAAACAATATATGGACTATAAGGAACAAACCTATAGGGGATGGACTATATGACATAATAATTCTTTTCCATCTCTGGCTCTATGAAAATCTTCAGGAGAAACTGGTTAGAAGGATGTGTATTCAACTAGGGAGAATAACAAGGACTTTTATAGAATAAGTGCCAAGGGTCTCTGGTGTGATTCATTTATTGCTGATTTTAAAAGGTTGCTTCTGTGTGATGGCCATATCCAAACTATGAGGAGATTCATCTTTTTTCTCCCAATAGGAAAAGCTAGCCCCTTTGTTAGTCAAGAGTGCTCAGTTTGTTTATACTTTGTGAATAAGGGTCAGACAAATCAACACACACCATCAGATACTGAAGAATCAAAAGGTAACTTAGGTTCTAAAATGTAATACTGGCAGGGAGAGCCTTTCTAATATTCAGATCCAGTTCCCTCCTCAGCATGTGACCTGAATGTGTGAGTGTTTTTTTCCAAAGCACCCCAATCCCTACCAAATAATTTATAAAATGGATGGGGATTTTTCTCCAAAAAATCTGGATTTAAACTTTACTGAATAACTTTAATTTCCCTAAATAATTCATCTGCTATGTTCCTGCAATTACTTTCTGAATATTCCAGCCTCTAGAGCAGAACTAGGGTGACCAGATGTCCCGATTTTATAGGGACAGTCCCAATTTTTGGCTCTCTCTCTCTTATATAGGCTCCTATTACCACACCCCCTGTCCCAATTTTTCACACTTGCTGTCTGGTCACCCTAAGCAGAACTGGCACACTACTTTCAAGTTTCAATATAGAAATATAATACATGTGCTGCAGGGCTAACTATTCTTTATGACACGTTAAAAAAGATCTCATCATTCATGAGTGTGACATCACATCTGTGATATGCAAAAAGATGGATCAGTCTCATTCAGGGCTGTAATAATCCCATCTCTGAAATCTCAAATTCAACCACGAAATCCTATTTCAAGTTCTGAGTCAATGGCATAGAGAGAAGAACAATCAAATGTCTGGCTCTTCTGGCAATGGCTAGAGTAAACTTCAAGGAAAGACAGAAGTGGGAAAGTAGGAAAAGGGAACAATTGCATTGCGAAATCTGCTGATGAATGATTAGTGGGCTTGAGTATGTATATGTTTATAGCATTTTATTTTTAAAGACTTCTTTAGAATGATGAGACTATAATTCCATCTCAAGAGTTCTGCGATTAAACAAACAAGCTGCATTTATCAGCTGCCCATCCAGCAAAGGACTTCTAGACACTTCAGAAAATAAGCATAAAATATCAAAACGCTGACATTCCATAACACTTCAGATAATAAAGTCACTAAACGCCATCTAAATGGTTCCTTCTTATGTCGTAGGGATAGGAATTGCAAAGGTAGCACTGTTATGGATGCTGCATACCACGTAACCCCTGGCCTGAGATGGAACACAGAGAGTCAGAACCTCTGTAAGACGACTTGATAATGTGGTTTGAGAGCAACTGAACACTTCCAAAGGCTCTACAGCACAGCTGTGTGAAATCATCCACATTTTCCCCACAAGGATTTTCACAAAAAATGTTCATTGTTCTATTTCGGGTAGTTTCATTCCTGCAAAATATTGTCTTATTTTTTCAAAATTAATATTTTACATGAATGTGTAAAATTGTTATAACTCCACCTTTGCTCAAAAATAAACCCAATTTTGCTTTGCTTTACCCATGTACATACAAAAAATTGCCCCTTTCACTTTGAGAATGGGTTGATTGAACTGAAATTAGCCCTTTTTGGGGGTAGGGGAAGAGAGGAATGCTAATTTTCCAAAAAAGGGCAGGGTTTTGATTTTGCAACAACGTGTCAAAATGATATCCTCTGGATTCAGAGCATGCTTGTTAGCTATTCTGCGTCCACTCTGTCTCAGACATCAAGAGAGTGACTGAGAAACAGAGGCTCTCTCTGCCATATTTCTGAGGAACCAGCGCAGACACGGTCTGCATTTTAGAGGTATGTTGAGAAACCAGTTGGCGTAGGTTACTTCTCAATGGAAAATGACGGAAGAGCTGCTTTACTGCGCGCGCGCACACATGCACGTGCAATCCAACAGTCAGCTTCCCTTTGAAGATTCCTTGCAGCCCCCTGTTTTCTAAAGTGCTCAGAGAGAAGCACTGTGAATTCTCAAAGGAGGGGAAGAGGGTGATCAAAGCGAAGTTAAAGCCTTCTTAACAGACACAGGGAGCGCTCTCTTGGAGGTATTGCTGCTAATGAGTTACCCAGTTAAAAGGCAATGTTTATTAATGAATGCATTTCAATACATTCTCTTCTAAACAACTACCCTTCTCCATCATTGTGAAATGACCTTGGAGGCCATGACAGGGAAAACACACAGCTTGTCCCCTTTTCTTTTCTTTGTTTTTTTTTAAGTTTACTGTAAAATAAATATTTACAGCAAATTATGACAACCTCAAAGTCATGACGCGTGTCTCACAGGCAACGGACACAGCTGCAGCTGCTTGGAAAATATATATTACCTGCAGGCTAACCCACTCACATAGTTACAGAACATTATGTGCCTGAGCAGCAAGAGCAATGGCTCCGTCTTTAAGGACTGGACAACTTGTTATAAACAATCAATAGGAATAGAAGAAATAGTTACAATTAAAACCAGTGCTATTTTAGTGTCTCGTACTGCGACTGCATTGAAGTCAATGGCAAAACTCCCAATGACTTCAAAGGAGCAGAATCTGGCTCTATTTATATATTACAAATCCTGTTTAACAGATCCCTCTGTAGTACAAGAGAGTGTTTCTGACATCTTTTCTATTCAAGATCAGGCAGCATCAGCAGCAACTCGGGCTTTACATTGCCTTGCTCCTCAGACATGGGAGGATCTCCTACTAAGAACCCTGTCCATGACCAATCATACACCACACTGTATGCAAAATACACTCCCAATACGCACCAAAGAGGATGTATTCAATACAGATTGTGTTGCTACTTCATCACTGCTCTGCTGCCTGTCCTTCTGTTTACCATTGGCATCTGCTTAAAAGAAAGCCTCTTTTCTGCTCTTTCCAGATGGAGGCAGGATGTCATGAGGGCAGTGACTTGGCCAAAAGGGATTCCTGAGTCATTATACAATAACAAATAATACTGGAGTCTGGAGTTTATTCTTGGCACTGAATACATTGGAGACTTGAAGGCAAAACCCAGCACACATTTACATCCGTGCTATATAGTTAACCAGGACAAAACTGGCTCTCTCAGAGAGTTAAAAGAGGGATCAGTGATGTTAACAAAAATCCACCTCTCCCAAGGATGAATTATCCACCCCATAAACTTCACATTAATAACACCAGGTTACATTAATTAGCAATTTCTCTATTAGCCACATTTAATTTAACAATCCCCGCTGACGAAGCCAGGTGTAAGATTCACCAAGCCACACATCCAAAGGAAATTCCTTTGACTTGAAAGCATGGACAAGAAGATGTCCATTAGATCTAAGCAAGAGCACATACTGTATTACAAGATTCTGGGCTGGCACGCTTAATCCCTGCATTAAGGTCTGATTTTAAAAAATATTTAAGCCCACATGGCCGCAAAGCCTAATTTTAAAGAGAGTAAATTATGAAAGAATATCATGAAAAAAATACAGGGTATGTACTGAGAAATATCTGGTAAATACTGAGACAAATCCAGACCAATACTCACATGTTCCTGACAAAAGGCAAACAACACTACCACACTGAGTTAAAGACAGAGTGCACCACAGCAAAACTCTATGGGGCCTGCACATAATCAGTCCCGCTGGCTGTATGAGCTCCTTTGGAGTTATTCAGTCTATTGAATCATAAGTGCCACATTGGAAAAGCAAAGACTAGATTCTAGCTAACCAGCAGGAGTGCACCACAGCATCAGTGTTGTGGGGAAAAGGGGAACAGAACCACCTCCCTCCTTGTGCACCCTTTCAGAAAGAATAAGGCTGTTTGTATACCCTCAGCTAAATGGTGCCAGGGGCATGTGTATGACTGAGGGTATGTCTACATGGTGGGTGATGTGCACTATCAGGGTGTGATTTCTAAAGAACACTAACATATTGCGCAATAATTGGTCCATGTAGACCCTGCTGGTGCACCCTAGATTCACAGATTTCAAGGCCAGAGGGGAACATTGGGATCGTCTAGTCTGACCTCCTGTATTGCACGCGCCATAGACCTTCCCCAAAATAATTCCTAGAGCAGATCTATTAGAAAAATATCCAATCTTGATTTAAAAATTCTCAGTGATGGAGAATCCACCACGACCCTTGGTACATTGTTCCTTGGTCAGTTACACTCGCTGTCAAAAATCAGAGGAGACTTGAAGGCCTAAAGGCTCAGGATCTCCTTTTGCGGGGGCATGGAGGGGATGTGTGAAAGGGAAAGGCAGCTATGCAGCCTGCTCTCTCCAATCTTGATTTAACCACTCCAGAGCTCATCTGTCTTGGGGTGAAAAGGCCACAGAGGGGAGGAGTTAGGGATTAGGGGCTCCAGATAGCATGTTCCCCTTTCTACACAGCCAAAAAAGACATTTGTCAAGAGAGGGAGATTTGTTTCTGAGAAAAATCTCCATCTTCGCTGTGCCCTCCACTGGAGGGGTCACAAACTGCTGCCACTGGCCAGAAGCAGCACAGCCACTAAGCCAGCTGTGCTGTCACTGATGGGCCAGGAGACAGAGAGGCACAGACACACACTCCAGCCACCTGTTGGGGGATTCTTGCAGTGGATCAGGAATTCCCTTATCTCCATATCCTATGTAACAAAATAAGGCCCCACCAGCTCCACGTAGGGTGCTGCAATGCCAACACAACTCCCTAAATCTCACAAGTCAATGCAGTTCCCCAAATCAACTTATAATTAATCAAGAATTCCTTTCCTGCACCTCTTTATACAGGAAGAGAAGAAAGGGGCTCAAAGTTGGGCATGGAATAGAATTAATGTACTGAATTCCCCTGTACCATACCCATAGACCAGTAACACAAATATATTAGATATAGCAGACGCTCAGGCAGTCACTGGAAATCATGTGATAGTGTCATGAGTTAATTGCTATCCCACTCAGAGATCTCCCTAAGAATCATGAAAGCATTATTTCATTGGGAAGTAACGACTTGCAGATGCAGTATCAGCTAGGATTGTCTTGTGACAGGATGGCAGCAGCCTAGTGTCGTCTCTGCTGTTCTGGACAGCAGACGTGGGTCTGTTCTTACAGCATGAGGGAGGAGTTATGTCTGTGAACGGCATGCGAGGGTACAGGTAAGATGGAATATGCTGCAGGAAATACCATTTCATAAGGGGCTGAATGAACATAATTGATAAAAGGAGGAAAACAACAAAGAGATGTTTATAAACATTTTTAAAATATGGGCCCATCCTTTTCTCCCCGCTGGCAGCTGCGTTCGGGAGCTGACAGCTGGCGGTGCAGTCTAAGAGGCATGTGGTCCTTTAAGGTCACAGTTGCCTGCTTCTCAGTCAGGACTGATTTTAAATGAGCCCTGCTGCTTTTTAAAGCCCCTAGTGACACGGTCCTGTCTATATTCAGAACTCTCTCTTTGCTGGATAGCCGTGCTGTGGCACCAATCTCCTTTTAGGGATTCCACCCTTCTGTTGTGTATGTAGCTAGGACCCTGCTTTCTGCGTACTGGCTTCCAGGTGAAGGATACGCTGAATGACGCACACACTGCTGTCAGCTTTGTGGAAACTGTATGCTTGTTCTTTGTCATTTTCCTTAATCTAATAATACCTAGTCCTTACATAGGGCTTTTCTTCCATAGATCTCAAAGCACTTTACAAAGGAGGTCAGTAGCAGTATCATCATCCCCGTTTTCATAGATTCCTAGATTCTAAAGCCAGAAAAGACCATTGTGATCATCTCCTCTGACCTCCTGTATAGCACAGACCATAGAACTTCCCCAAAATCATTCCTAGGGCAGATTTTTTAGAAAACCATCCAATCTTGATTTAAAAATTGTCTGTGATAGAGACTCCACCATGACCCTGGGTAAATTGTTCCAATGGTTAAGTACACACACTGTTAAACATTTACACCTTATTTCCAGTCTGACTTTGTCTAGCTTCATCTTCCAGCCATTGGATGGTGTTGTACCTTTATCTGCTAGACTGAAGAGCCCATTATTAAATATTTGTTCCCTACATACATCCTTATAGACTGTGATCAAGTCACCCCTTAATCTTCTCTTTGTTAAGATAAATAGATTAAGCTCTTTAGTCTAACACTATAAAGGCAAAATTTCTAATAGTTTATTCATTTTTGTGGCTCTTCTCTGAACTCTCTCCAATCAACATCCTTCTGGAATTGTGGGCACCAGAACTGGACACAGGATTCCAGCAGTGGTTGCACCAGTACCAATTATAGAGATAAAATTACCTCTCTACTCCTACTCGAGATTCCCCTTCTGATGCACCCCAGTATCACATTAGCTCTTTTGGCCACAGTGTTGCATTGGCAGCTCATGTTCAGCTGATTATCCATCATGACGCCTCAATCTTTTTCAGCCATTGCTTTCCATGATAGAGTCCCCCATCCTGTAAGTATGCCTTACATTCTTTGTTCCCAGATGTATATATTTTTATTTTACTGTATTACAATGCATATTGTTTGCTAGCACACAATTTACTAAAAAGTGAATGATCGAGTAACAGTCACAGTAATCAACACCCAGATGTGGGAATATGACACCCAGTCTATGCAAGCTTCTTGCCTTCATGCTTTGCTCCAGATGGAGTAAGTGCAGATAAGCCTCTTATTTTTGTTAGAATGCATTGCATTTTGCTGGCTCAGGCTGGGAGGCAGGTTTGTGTACAATGTAGTATGTGTGTATAAAACTTTAGTCTCATTATTATCCTTCAGCTTCCTCTCTCCCAATCCTTCCAAACTGAGTCAAGACAGAAGCACTTCCTAGTGTATAAATAAAGATGATTTCTGTTCTTACATTTATACCGCAGAATAAGATGTGCTTCTCCTGCTGATAGGGTCTGGAGACAACAAAACCTTCTGTTTCCCACAGAAAGAACAGTAAATATAAGATAGATCCAGGCCTCACCTTGTTAGGATAGTTTCCTTCCGATGGGCAAGGCTGAGGACTGCCGTTGTAATTCCACTCAGCCTCCTGCAAGATGTCAGGGGTCTGCTGTCTGGTTTGCCGTGACACAATAAAGTGAACCCGCTTCTCACTGGCCTACATGACGAGACACAGATGTAAATCCGTCTGTTATGCAGCTACAAAGCCAATCTTTTCAGCACTAGAAATTCACAAAGTCCAGGTCTTAGTTAAGCTTGCTGTTATTTTCATTTTCTTTTGAGATGATATTTTGGGGTGCAGATTTTGGTTAATTGAAGGCAATTCTTTTCTTTGCCTCTACCCTTATTATCAGCTTGCTACAGGAGGAAATAATAATGTAAGTTCAGCTCAGTACAACACAGACTGCAAAACTGAAGTTAATCCTCTAAAAACCTATTTTCATGCATTCAAAATATCCCCTGAATTAACAATCCTCTCGCTTGATAGTGCTGCTCAGTTCTTGCTTTTAGACATTTATTCTATTCACTTGTGTACATTAGCACAGCTAACTAGTGTCTCATGGTTACATCACATGTGTAAAACTAGGTCTACTACTGTTTGATGGAAACAGTGAAAGCAATGCTGCTTATCTCCGAATGATGGAAATGCTCACATTGAGGGGGGCTAGTGGCAGAATTTTGCAGGCTGCTAACATGACAAATGTAGTTTTACTTAGAGAAGGGGCCATGCTACTATTCTGAACAATATAATCTTAACAGACTAGTGTAACGGGAAGGAGGCAGCATGGACCAAACACAGGACTGGGAGTCAGGTACTCCAAAATTCAAATCCCGGCACTACTACTTGCTCAGGTAGACCTCAGAAAGTCATGAAACTTTTTAGTCTGTCTACTTTTTCCAACTGCAAATGGAGATCATAAAGACTGTGTCCCACAGATGTGGTGTGAGGATTCACTGATTTGTACATCGCTTTGAAGTTGCAAGATGCTATACTAGTTTAATTATTATAACTGTAAAGTCTCAGTGCAGTTGAATCAGTACTTGAGAGGCCAGTCCTACCTCCAGGAGTAGACAGCCAAATTCTGCTCTCAGTTAGATTGACTCCACTGAAGTCAACAGTGTTGTACTGGTAGAACTGAGAATAGAATTTAGTTGAGTAAATCCAATACGTGGTACTTTCCTAACATAAAAACAAACCAATACAAGAAAGAAAAATGTATGGTTAGCTTCAGTGGTTTAGAGATGTGCTGCTATATGGGAATATTCAAAGTTAATGTTCAGATACATAATATCTTGCTTTTCAGGCTGAAGTGGCTGGACAGGTTGCAGATACAAAAAGCTCAGTTGGCAGTACTTAATTTTTGCCAGGTCTTGCCAGGGCTCAGCCGCAGCACCTCTGGGCTTGGCGGTTCATAGTCCCGGCACTTCTGGGCTTGCTGCATCAGTTATGAATGTAAAAGCTTGCTTGAGCCCTGGCACCTCTTTCATTACAATTTAAGCACTGGTTCTTGGGGACAAGGAGAGCCGCTAATGGCCTCCCGAGGGAGACTTGTTCGCTTGGGTTCAGGCTATTACTGTAATGTAGAGCCTCCCTGAAAGAGTATAAAGGGGATAAAACATCACAGAGCTTCAGAAGCCTAAGGTGTTGGTCTGGGTTGGAGCAGGCTCCAAGGAGAGAGAAGAGTGGAAAGGCATTTAAAAGAAGATGTAAATGAAACCTGGAATTCAACCCTACTCTCTCGAAAAGTCAACTCTCTCAATGACTTCAATGGCAGCTAGATTAGGTCCCTGAGTTTTATATTCTACAGTTAAACTTTTCCTCACTAGAGTCTGGTTCAAAGTTCTTTGCTGTGATTTCAAAAAATGTTTTGATGGGTTTTAAACTAATAATAAAAATAACCAATATTTCCAGTCTGAATTCCTCATACTGGGCTAGTTACTACTTCCAATGACATCAAAACAAGTTAGAAACATGCATTTCCCTGTAAGCTATGGTATATTAACACCTTGAATCTGAATCCACATGATACCTGAGACTGGAATCTTATGTTTCTTTTCTACCAACACACAGTAATCCCTAATCTGTGAAGATGTTTAAAACCTAGAAGCACAACACAAGACTAAATGACCCAATGGTGTAAAACCCCTTAACATGCAATTCTACTGTAAAAGAAACATTTTACAACTTCAGTTTAAAACTCTTCTCTCCCCACATGGCTTGTCTCAAAACTGATTATTTACAAGGTAGCTGTAAATTTGATTAATTCCTTGTAGAATGACTAGCAAAAGTTCAACAACAGCATCTGTAGCAAATGTCCCATTTGTCTCTAGGTCAGTCTAGTTGGGTCATTTCTCATAAATTCAGAGAATATTACAAAGTTATCAAAACACATCAGCTTCCAAGTCTACATTCTTCCATGTAAAAACCCAGTAAAATTTTTGCTGATTAGTATATTAATTGTTGTTTCAACTGGTCTCTCTCTCCTCTGCTAGTTGTTTTGCCCCAATTCCTCCATAGCTATTCATGACCAGAAAAGAAATAAAGATACATACACTTGCTTTTAGCTTTGTTTCAGTACTGAACACAAACTGTAGCTTAAAGAGCCTACCAGAGTCAGATCCTCTGCTAAGACCAAAATGCACACGCAAAAAAGGGTCAGTGTTTCTTAAAACTCTCTTTTACACTAGCCTCATTCTGGAACTGCTCTGTGCAGACTATTCCCCTACACTGTGCTACGGGAGCCAGAGGGCTCCTCTAATTACACTGCTCTGCAATGGTCACCATTGTTATTGTTATATGGCATCATCCGGATACCTCAGTTGAGATGGGGCTACACTGGGGCACTGGGCCAACCCACAGTAAGGGACATCCTCATCCCAAAGAGTTTACAGGCTAAACAGACAATGGCCAAAAACACCATGGGCTGTTCTGTGCAGCTCAGAGGATTCTGTCTTTTCCTCTTTCCCATCAGCTACATTAGCAGCAGGGAGAGTAAGTGGTACCCAAACCTTAGCTTTGGTTCTGGGCCACTGGCAGATCCCCTCCAGTTCAGTGAAACTGGCTTTACAGACAAATTATATGTTGGGTCAGTGTAGAATAGACACCCTGCACTGGAGGAACTAGCCCAAAAATCTTGACAAAAAGGTAACATAAGAACATAAGAATGGCCATACTGGGTCAGACCAAAGGTTCATCCAGCCCAGTATCCTGTCTGCTGACAGCAGCCAATGCCAGGTGACCCAGCGGGAGTGAACCTAACAGGTAATGACCAAGTGATCTCTCTCCTGCCATCCAGCTCCTCCCTCTGACAAACAGAAGCTAGGGACACCATTCCTTACCCATCCTGGCTAATAGCCATTAATGGACTTAATCTCCATGAATTTATCCAGTTCTCTTTTAAACCCTGTTATAGTCCTAGCCTTCACAAACTCCTCAGGCAAGGAGTTCCACAGGTTGACTGTGTGAAGAAGAACTTCTTTTTATTTGTTTTAAACCTGCTGCCCATTAATTTCATTTGGTGGCCCCTAGTTCTTATATTATGGGAACAAGTAAATAACTTTTCCTTATTCACTTTCTCTACACCACTCATATACCTCTATCATATCCCCCCTTAGTCTCCTCTTTTCCAAGATGAAAAGTCCTAGCCTCTTTAATCTCTCCTCATATGGGACCTGTTCCAAACCCCTAATCATTTTAGTTGCCCTTCTCTGAACCTTTTCAAACGCCAGTATATCTTTTTTGAGATGAGGAGACCACATCTGTATGCAGTATTCAGGATGCAGGCATACCATGGATTTATATAAGGGCAATGAGATATTCTCCATCTTATTATCTATCCCTTTTTTAATGATTCCTAACATCCTGTTTGCTTTTTTGACTGCTGCTGCACACTGCGTGGGCGTCTTCAGAGGACTATCCACGATGACTCCAAGATCTCTTTCCTGATTAGTTGTAGCTAACTTAGCCCCCATTATATTGTATGTATAGTTGGGGTTTTTTTTTCCAACGTGCATTACTTTACATTTATCCACATTACTTTTCATTTGCCATTTTGTTGCCCAATCACTTAGTTTTGTGAGATCTTTTTGAAGTTCTTCACAGTCTGCTTTGGTCTTAACTATCTTAAGCAGTTTAGTATCGTCTGCAAACTTTGCCACCTCACTGTTTACCGCTTTCGCCAGATCATTTATGAATAATTGAATAGGATTGGTCCTTGGACTGATCCTTGGGGAACGCCACTAGTTACCCCTCTCCATTTTGAAAATTTACCATTTATTCCTATCTTTTGTTCCCTATCTTTTAACCAGTTCTCAATCCATGAAAGGATCTTCCCTCTTATCCCATGACAACTTAATTTACGTAAGAGCCTTTGGTGAGGGACCTTGTCAAAGGCTTTCTGGAAATCTAACTACACTATGTCCAATGGATCCCCCTTGTCTACATGTTTGTTGACCCAGTCAAAGAACTCTAACAGATTAGTAAGACATGATTTCCCTTTAAAGAAACCTTGTTGACTTTTGCCCAACAATTTATGTTCTTCTTTGTATCTGACAATTTTATTCTTAACTATTGTTTCAACTAATTTGCCCGGTACTGACATTAGACTTACCAGTCTGTAATTGCCGGGATCACCTCTAGAGCCCTTTTTAAATATTGGCGTTACATTAGCTATCTTCCAGTCATTGGTACAGAAGCTGATTTAAAGGACAGGTTTGGGAATCTCCCTAATATCTTCAGCCGTGAAGACTGAAGCAAAGAATTCATTTAGCTTCTCTTCAATGAATTTATCGTCTTTAAGTGCTCCTTTTGTATCTCGATCGTCCGGGGGCCCCACTGGTTGTTTAGCAGGCTTCCTGCTTCTGATGTACTTAAAAACATTTTGTTATTACCTTTTGAGTTTTTGGCTAGCTGTTCAGGCTCTTTTTTGGCTTTTCTTATTACATGTTTACTCTTAATTTGGCAGTGTTTATGCTCCTTTCTATTTACCTCACTAGGATTTGACTTCTGCTTTTTAAAGATGCCTTTTTATCTCTCACTGCTTCTTTTACATGGTTGTTAAGCCACGGTGGCTCTTTTTTAGTTCTTTTACTGTGTTTTTTAATTTGGGGTATACATTTAAGTTGAGCCTCTATTACGGTGTCTTTGAAAAGTGTCCAACCAGCTTGCAGGGATTTCACTCTAGCCACTGTACCTTTTAATTTCTGTTTAACTAACCTCCTCATTTTTGTATAGTTCCCCGTTCTGCTTATAATTTAGGTCTAAAGTAGAATAATCCACCAGATCACCTCTATGGGTAAAGTTGATTTCTCCATAATGAAGTGGTGAGCTCTATTGTACTCATTTAAAAAACTCTTCTTGCTTTGGTTAGACACTCATTCCTTCATATCAGAAAAATTGTATTATATGGCAATATCTAGTGTGAAAAAATACACAGAGGAAGAGAAAGGAGATAAACAATGTGTTGTTGTTCCTATGTTTCCTGAACCGGCACTGACATCCATACAGGCTGAGGCCTGATTTTCTAGTCCCTTGCAAAATTTGTTCTCATTTGAACCTGTGCACAGTGGGTCTAGAATGTTACCATCCAGATTTGGTAGCTCTTTACCCTTAATTTGCACTCCCTTTGCACAGGTGTAAATGACTGCACAAGCCCGAGAAACTGTGGAGAATTAGCTCCTGGGGGTGTGGCTGAGGAGAACATTTAGCCACTGGATAAGGATTTGCCTTTAAAGTGAATAGCCTATCAAGTGAGACGTTGGTATGGAAACAAGTGATTGGATGGCAGATGCAAAAATCAACAAGATTTCACTGTTTTTCATCTGAGGATTTGGGGAGCATAATTCCATGACTTTGCTGCATCATTCTGGGGTCCCTGCTTATAATTTAGGTCTAAAGTGTGATATCTGACCCATCCTCACCATAGGTGATGGGGCAAATGTCCAAAATCCAAATTTTGTGATTTATGCATATCTCTAATTACCACCTTTACATTTTCTTCATTTCAGCTTTTGTGACTGAGTTTATAACAGCCAGACACCTAATCTACTGATTAACAAGTACTTAATATGTGCTAATATCTAATTGCTAGGGCTGATGAGTCAGACCTCTCTCAGCTGTACATCATTTAGGAGCCAAATCTAATCATGCTCTACAGAAACCTGATTTTCTCTCAGCTTTATTCAGTGCAATAAGTCAGGAAAGTGAAGCTATAGGACAAGATATTAAAAGGATAATCATCACCACCACCTAAGACATATAGTTCTTTACAAATGTTAATTTACGGTTATTTATATTTTAAAACTGATCCCATATTTTGAACTTCCTGTACTATTATTTCTTGGTTCCTTATCTAACAAGAGCGTCCCCGCATTTGGGTCTTGGCAGGTGGAGTGTTGTTGAGAAAGAAGAGGGGGAAGTACTGTGCTGTGTAAAAAGCAGATGCAAAACATTTGTGGCCTCTATATAATCGTTCTCCTCTGAAATAATGTGGAAACAAGCAAGGAGATTTATGAAAAACATGACAAAAAGGACACACAGGCTGGGAATTCTGTGCTAGGCAAATGTGATTCATGGAGCTCACATTGGTGCAATGTGATCCTGGCCTGTTTGGAAACATGAGTCAAAGTCTTTGATGGGCGTGTTGTTTAAATCCCCAGAGGCTGGTGTGCGTTTCAAGTATTTATATAAATAACATCCATTCTGTAGAACTAGTAAGAGCTTTAGTTGTGTTTTTAAACATGTGTGTGAATGGTCTCATTTTTTCCATCTCTTCCAAAACGGAGTGTGTGTTTTCTACATGTGAAGCATTGTTGCTTTGTTTTTTAAGCCTAAGGAAATGTTCCAGGAATACGAATTTTCATGAGGGTTTCATTTCATACGTTGCTCTCCCAAGAGAGCATCCGCCTTTCTATTAGTAATCTACACAAGGAAAACCAGAACAGCACTCAGTCAGGATTCCAGCAACTAACATTATGCAAAATGGTGTACAGTCTTGCTCCCCAGCCAGAACGTACTCTACTTGGATTAGGCTGACATGGGAATATACCCATTGAAACACAGATGAGTAAATGAACATTTTCCAACTCTGCTACAGACTTTCCATACACTGGAGCCCATGAATCTATGCTAAAAACAAGCCTGTTATAAACAGTACACTGAGCTGAAGTCTCTTCTCGCTCAAGCCCATGTTACTTCACTGAAGTCAGTAGGCTTATGCAAAGGACAGAGGGGAGAATCTGGCCTGATCTGTTGTCTTTGCATTTCTACATGCGAAATGCTTCCATACACATGTATGCTTCACCCCACCAAACCAGACAAGCAGAATAAGCACAATGACTCTCTTATAAATGCAAGGTTTAGCAGTAAATGACTCTTGGTTGTTTTGCCGGTAGCACTTCGCCATTTTAAAGAGAAAAAATTAAAGATTAGGTCTTAAAAAAAGACTAATCCAAATGGCTGTGTGTGTGGGTGGAGGATGTGGAAAGAAATCAGGTTTGTAGTGGGGAGCAGAGTTTAGTGTTCTGTGGGCAATTTAAGTGTATTTGGTTTTGTAATTTTGATAGGGATGCCTAGTACCTTGGATAGATGCCCCTTTTAATTTTTTGTATATATGTAAACAAACAATAGACCTAATCTATACAAAGCTTCCCCAAAGTGCCTGGCTCTCCAAATGCAGGGTGTAGGTGTGGCCCACCTCTGGTACAGAATCATAGATGATTAGGGTTGGAAGAGACCTCAGGAGGTCATCTAGTCCAACCCCCTGCTCAAAGCAGGACCAACCCTAATTAAATCTTCCCAGCCACTGTTACTGTAAATGGTATCCACAGAAACCACTTAGATGGAAGAAGATACATACGTTACCAATGTTTTCTCTTCTTGGCAGAGAGCAGGGCAATAGAACTCCTAATATCCTTTGACAAAGGGTATAATTCTAATGCTTCCATCACCCCTGCCGTGATGCCTGTCCCAAGCGGGGTAGTACTGAGCACATCAGCAAGTCTGGCATCCAACAAGTTAAAAATTCTATTGCTGACAGGCAGAATACACAAGAGATTAAATCTAGTTTAAAATCATAACTAGACCTCTTGAATACTCTTGTACATATAGAAGATGTCCGCTGTTTTTATGGAGTTCTTCTCATTTTCACCCATGTACCCTCCTTGAAGGCAATGGGGTTGGCACAAGTTTAAGTGATAGCAGAATCTGACCCATGGCATCCACCCTGCCACTTGATATGACTCATAGTGTGGCACAGCATTGGATGAGGGCATTATGGTTTTTTTCAGTCTATTTAAAGGAGTTCAGAAACTGGGGTCAAGTCATCGTGACAAACCTGTATCAGCTGGGCTGCATTTTCCGGACTGCCGTACCGAAGATCGTGGCCATTAATAGCTAACACCCGGTCATTTTCTTGAAGCTGTCCATCACGGGCAGCTACACCTTGTTCCAGCAAGTTGAAAATAAATACCCCGGGTTCATCTGCCTTGCGGACCAGCTTTATTCCCAGCTGCTCATCTGGGCTGCCTCTGTTTAGAACCACATGAAAACTGTCATCCCTGTTGTAGTGAGCATCAAGAGAAAGTCCGTTGTTTCGGTATCGGTACCTCTGCTCTCTAAGCACAGTGAGTCGGAGCACCTGACAAGGCTGCTTCAAAACTGACAGGGCATAGTTGTGAGGAACATTGATGATGTCCATGCCGTTCACCTGGAAGAGAGAACCATTAATCAGCAATGTAAAGAAGCATCTAATCTGAACTGGCACTGCAGACAGCTGATCTGTTTACACAGATGTGTCCATGTTCACTGATGTGCAGTGTTTGAAATGGTGTCACACAAGAGGCCAAGTTTTTATTATATATTATCCTCCCCCCAAGGACAGGACGCAGCGTACACTTACTGTCTTTTTCCTCTCTCACTGATTGTCTCCAGACATAACTGTTATTTTTCAGTTTATTATTGCCCCTCTTCAGGCCCCAATCTCCTTTTGTGTATCTTCATTTTATTCCACTAGTTTCTGATTTCAAACCCAGCTACCTTTCCTCCCACTCCCACTCCTTTTCTGCAGTGTCCTTGTTCATTATCTTACAACAACTGTGGTAACAGTAGACAGTCTGTATCCCCAATTTCCGACCTCACTAAAGAACTTCTCATTAAAATGGGGGAAAAAAGCTCTAAGTAGTTTTAATTCACTGTGGTTCAGAATCTCAGCTTGAAGCTATGCTGATTTACATCAGCTGAGGAACTGGCCCTTCATGTTTCCCTCCATTTCCTGGGTCAGAAGAGTTCAAGTTTCTTTCAAATGGCTTCAAACAAAGAACTTTAAATCAATCCTACAATTTTTGTTCTGTAAAACTGATTGGCTACTACACTTTATCCTTACTAAATGAAAAACATTTGCAGGGTTTAAATTTGCTGGAGGAAAAAACAAACTAGACATCAGCATCTATGTAGCTTTACAATATAATAGCAGACCCATTTAACATTTAAAAATGTTTCCATACTGCAACAAAAAGATCCCCAGCAGGGGTAAAACAACTCAGCTTGGCTTGGTTTTGTAAACAGCCTCTGTGGCCACTAACTGTACGCTCTGCTAACCTGTTATCATCATACTCTCAGTAATGCTGCAACTCTACTGGGACCAGAACAAAAGAAAAACAGACTTAGGCTACGTCTACATTTAAACCATTAGAGCAACATAGCTGCATTGCCATAGCGTTTCAGTGTGGACACTCACTCAAGCAACAGGAGGGGTTCTCCTGTTGCAGTAGTTAATCCACCTCCCCAAGAGGCAGTAGCTAGGTTGACAGAAGAATTCTTCCATTGATCTCGCACTGTCTAGGGGGTCAGGTTGGCTTAACTATTAGCTTTTCACACCCCAGAGCAATGTAGCTGGGTCAGTCTAACTTTTTAATGTAGACCTGGCCTTAAAACTTCAGTAACTCTGGATAGGCGTCTCCTCCAGTTACCTACAAGTATTATGTAGAGGAGAATTTAACTAGGACAACGAATACATAGACCAAGCGCACAATCCTGCATTATTGACTACAAATGGAATTTTTGATTCTGATCTTGCTTTCATTGAAGTTGATGGCACTTCAATGAAACTCCTTTAAGGGAAAAGGATCAGGCCCAAGTGGACAATCAAATCTTAATATCTAATGTCATGATGCTGTGAGGTGCTGAGTACCTCCCCAGCAGGACGCTGAGTGTCCTCAGCTATCACTGATGTCAATGGCAGTTGAGAAAGCTCAGCAACATTCAGATAGTGCTCCGCATTTCAAAAGATCAGGCCCTGTTAGATTACTAGTAAAGAAAACTTAGTAAGAGAATTCAGCAGAGTGTTCAGTCCCACTAGATGTACTGTACACCAAAGGTCATAAAACAGGGATTGTGAAAGTAGGCACCAAGCTTGCTATGAAAAGTTATAGCTGTGCGGGAATCCTGCAGTATAAATCTAAAGGGACTCCATCAGCTACACACCCTGAAGGTAACGAAAGAAGGGAACTAGTTCTGTCTTTGTTCAGTACTATTATGCTATTGCTCTTCTCTTTTAAGAATTGAAATAGTAGCCATGCAGGCCTCAGAAGCTCACAGGCCCAGTGCGAGAAATGGTACTTGCAGCAGAAGCCACAGCTGAAATATGCAAAACCCAGATTATTTTAAAGCGGTTGGCCTCATTTTTTTGCCCATCCATCATCCATTTCTATGGAAACAGGAATGGAAGTAGCAGCTGACAGCCAGCGTCACCTCGTTATTCAAGCTTGCTTATAGATTTCAGCTGTTGCCACTGACTATGCTGTTTACCAAACAGCACCTACAGAATTAGGGTCGCATCCTGCCAGGTGCTGAGAGTCTCTCAGTGCCAATGAGAACTGAAGGCACTAATTACCTGTTGTATCAACCAGGCAAGGTACTAACAAGCTTCAACAGGCCTTTATTCTTAAAGTGGAAACCTCTTTACCAAGCTGCTGCTGCACCCTCTGTACCTCTCTCCCAGCCTCTCAACTCCTGCTCCTTCCTTCCTGTTTCCTGTCCTTTCACACTCCCAACAGCCAGTGCTCCCAATTCTAATAATTACCAGCAACATCTAAACACCACATTCCCTCCTCTTTTAAGAAACTCTCCCAATTAAAATAAACATTATAGTTCTACCCACAGGAACAAATATGAAACAAGACACTATACTGTTGGCAGAAATATTACACTTAAAACACTGTAGATACTACATAACATAGTCTCTAGCCCAGACAGCTGGTCATCTGGGTCTGACAGGCCGTCTCTCAAGCCCCGGCTCCAGTGCAATATCTTGTTGTGTTGGTGCTATGGTGAAGTCATCCAGTGCAGACTGGGTGTTGGCATAATCTCCTCTTGATGCATAGGCAGGTGCAAGATAAGAAGCATTCCATACCCACCCATCAGAAAGTCGATAGGTGTAAGGTCCCTTCTTCTCTATGATTTTAAGAGGAGCTGAGAATTTATGGTCCCCTTTGCGTAAAATTCCAGGTTTTCATATTCTAACGAAGGAACCACACTCAAACTTTGGTTCCTTAGCACCCCGCCGCTTGTCTGTGAAAGCCTTAAACTTTGCTTGGTTCTGTTCAATTGTTTTTCTCACATCATCCTCGGTTGGGGCCTCAGGTCATGCCTTTAACAATCCAGCAATGTTCAGTTTAGTATTCATCTGTTTCCCATGCAGTAACTCTGCGAGTGATCTTTGCATTGTGGCATGTCGTGTAGCCTGGTATGCTTGCAAGAAATCAGTAGTGAAGGGTATCCACAATTGCCCTTCCAGTTTAGCCGTTTGCAAACTCTCTTGCAAACTTCTGCTAAACCGTTCCATTTCCCCATTGGCTTGAGGGTAATATAGGGATGACCTTCTATGTAAAATGTCCCTCTGTGCTAGAAAAATTTCAAACTCCAGGGAAGTAAATTGACTACCATTATCTGAAACCAGTTCTTTGGGGTTACCTTCTCTGCTAAAAACGGAAGAGAGGAACTTAATTACTGTAACAGAAGAGATTTGCGATATAAATGCTACCTCAGGCCATTTACTGAAATAGTCTATTAAAGTGATGGCATAACAGCAGTCAATTGGAGCAGCATCAAAGGGTCCTACAATGCCAATCGCCACTTTTTTCCATGCAGATTCAGGAAGGGGAACAGGCTGTAATGGAGGGGTACATGTCACTGCTGTCTTATTATGCATTGGCAAGTGACACAGGATTTTATGAAAAAGAAAAGGAGGACTTGTGGCACCTTAGAGACTAACAAATTTATTTGAGCATAAGCTTTTGTGAGCTACAGCTATAGCCCTGTAGCTAACAAAAGCTTATGCTCAAATAAAATTATTAGTCTCTAAGGTGCCACAAGTATTCCTTTTCTTTTTGCGGATACAGACTAACACGGCTGCTACTCTGAAACCTAGGATTTTATGAGTGCTTCAGTTTGAGAGTCCATCCCTGGTCACAAATACAGATCCCGTAGTTGTTGTTTGGTTCAGACAATTCCTTGATGAGTATCGTGTGCCAGGTGTATGAGTTTTGACTGTAATTCTTCTGGTACAAGGAGCCGGTGTGTACCTCATAGGACACAGCCATCAAAGAAAGTTCATCCCAAACTCTAAAATAAGGCAGCAAAACTGGGTCAAGGTTTTTATGGTGACTGGACCATCTCTTTGTCAGAAATTCCCGTAGTTTTTGTTGAATTGGACACGCTGAACAAGCAGCTTGAAATTGTTCTCTTGTAACTGCAGTGAGAGTGCTTGTAATAAGCGCAACCACTACATCCTCATCCTCCGGGGGACATCTGGTGAAGGCAATCGGCGACCACATTTTGGTTTCCAGGCTTATATTCCAGTTCATAATTGAAAGAGAGCAGTCTTGCAGACCATCGAGCAACACGGTATCCTGCTCTTCCCAGTCCTTTCATGGTGAGCAACGTCATCAAGGGCTGTGGTCTGTGCGCAACTTGAACGTGCGGCCCCACAGGTAAGTTCTCCATTTTTCAGTAGCCCAGACACAAGCAAGTGCTTCTTTTTCAACTGTAGAATATTTTCTCTCAGCATTACTTAGCGTCCTTGAAGCAAATGCAACAGTCCTCTCTGTTTCAGAGTAACAGCCGTGTTAGTCTGTATTTGCAAAAAGAAAAGGAGTATTTGTGGCACCTTACAGACTAACCAATTTATTTGAGCATAAGCTTTCGTGAGCTACAGCTCACTTCATCAGATGCATACTGTGGAAACTGTAGAAGACCTTTTTATATACACATAAAGCATGAAAAAAATACCTCCTCCCACCCCACTCTCCTGCTGGTAATAGCTTATCTAAAGTGATCACTCTCCTTACAAAGTGTATGATAATCAAGGTGGGCCATTTCCAGCACAAATCCAGGGTTTAACAAGAACGTCTGAGGGGGGGGGGGTAGGAAAAAACAAGGGGAAATAGGTTACCTTGCATAATGACTTAGCCACTCCCAGTCTCTATTCAAGCCTAAGTTAATTGTATCCAGTTTGCAAATGAATTCCAATTCAACAGTTTCTCGCTGGAGTCTGGATTTGAAGTTTTTTTCTGGTAATATAGCAACTTTCATGTCTGAAATCGCGTGACCAGAGAGATTGAAGTGTTCTCCGACTAGTTTATGAATGTTATAATTCTTGACATCTGATTTGTGTCCATTTATTCTTTTACGTAGAGACTGTCCAGTTTGACCAATGTACATGGCAGAGGGGCATTGCTGGCACATGATGGCATATATCACACTGGTGGATGTGCAGGTGAACGATCCTCTCATAGTGTGGCTGATGTTATTAGGCCCTGTGATGGTGTCCCCTGAATAGATATGTGGGCACAGTTGGCAACGGACTTTGTTGCAAGGATAGGTTCCTGGGTTAGTGGTTCTGTTGTGTGGTATGTGGTTGCTGGTGAGTATTTGCTTCAGGTTGGGGGGCTGTCTGTAGGCAAGGACTGGCCTGTCTCCCAAGATTTGTGAGAGTGTTGGGTCATCCTTCAGGATAGGTTGTAGATCCTTAATAATGCGTTGGAGGGGTTTTAGCTGGGGGCTGAAGGTGATGGCTAGTGGCGTTCTGTTATTTTCTTTGTTAGGCCTGTCCTGTAGTAGGTGACATTATCGGGGATAGTGTTCTTGACGGCTTGTAGTCCATCTTTGTGTGGAATGTTGGTGTAGAGGGCTTCTACATCCATAGTGGCCAGGATGGTGTTATCAGGAAGATCACCGATAGATTGTAGTTTCCTCAGGAAGTCAGTGGTATCTCGAAGGTAGCTGGGAGTGCTGGTAGCGTAGGGCCTGAGGAGGGAGTCTACATAGCCAGACAATTCTGCTGTCAGGGTGCCAATGCCTGAGATGATGGGGCACCCAGGATTTCCAGGTTTATGGATCTTGGGTAGTAGATAGAATATCCCAGGTCGGGGTTCCAGGGGAGTGTGTCTGTGCGGATTTGATCTTGTGCTTTTTCAGGGAGTTTCTTGAGCAAATGCTGTAGTTTCTTTTGGTAACTCTCAGTGGGATCAGAGGGTAATGGCTTGTAGAAAGTGGTGTTGGAGAGCTGCCGAGCAGCTGAAGTTGTGTGAGAACAGCCCCAAGTCCATAATCAGAAGCATCAGTAGTTACAACTGTGGGCAATGCAGGACTGAATAGTGCAAATAATGGACTATGCACAATCAAGTCTTTCACCGTTTTGCAACTAGCTTGTGCATCCATTGTCCACAGTAAGGTTGAACTTCTCCATAGTAATTCCCGTAACGGTTCAATGACAGAAGCATAATTGGGAATGAATTTTGCATACCAGGAGGTAAGACCCAAGAAGGAATGTAAGGTTTGCAAATCTGTTGGAGGAGGAGCATTTGAAATTTCCAGGATATGATCTGGATCAGGTTTTAGTCCAGCCTGTGAAATTGTATGCCCCAGAAAGGAGAGTTCAGTTTGTCTAAATTTGCATTTGGACCTATTGAGCTGGAGGCCTGCTGTGCTGATGCAGTTTAGTACAGACTGCAGGTTATTGTCACGCTCCTCAGAAGTATTTCCAAACACGATAATATCATCCAGATAGCACTGAACTCCATGTTGATCCTTCAGAATCAATGACATTTTTTGAAAGGCACTTGGGGCAGATGCGAGACTGTATGGAACACATTTAAAACGAAATAGTCCCTCATGTGTAATAAATGCTGTGAGGTCTCTGCTGTCTTCATGCAACTAACGTGGTGGTATGCGCTCTGCAAATCAAGAGTAGAAAACATCTTTGCTCCATGGAGTTCTGCCAATACCTCTTTTATGTGAGGAAGAGGATGGCTGTCAATCACAATAGCTTTATTTGGCTCCCTTAAGTCCACACAAAGGCGAATGCCTCCAACCTTCTTCTGCATCACTACTATAGGTGAAACCTATTCCGAAGAGTCGATCTCTTCCATAATGTCCTTTTGAACAAGTCTTCTAAGTTCTTCTGAAACAGCTTCCCTGACTGAAAAGGGTAAGCGCCGTAACTTCTGTCATACAGGCATCACATTATTCCGCATTTAACTTTATGCAGAAACTCATAAGCACAGCCGAGTTTCTCCTCAACCTGGTGTTGGGTCCCAGCTGAAACTGGTGTGTGTACCGCAAGAGAGCTTTACTGAGGAAGATCAATTCATCCATTAACTACCCTGAGATTTAAAGCAGCCAATAAATCTCTGCCAAGGATAGGAGTGCCTTTGTGGACAATGTAGAACTCTGCAGTTACACAGCAATCACAAAAGGTAACTATTACTGGCAGGCAGCCATGTACTGGAATATGGTTTTTCAAATAGCACACCAAATGAAGTTTGGGTTCAGTAAGAGGCACATCTTTAAAGTAATGCAGATCAATGGAATCAGGTAGTATAGATACTGCTGAGCTGGTGTCCAACATTAGCTGAATAGAGTGTGGTTTGCCTGAGGGTATGGCAGAAATGTTTACAGTGCACTTTATCTGTTCTGGAATATGTGCAGTAGTGATTTTGTCCACGCTCAGCACAGTAACATCTGGTATTGTAACTGCATGCACCTGTTGATTGAACTGGCTACTGTGACATACTTTAGCAAAATGTCCAATCTTTTTGCAATGATTGCACTGAGCTACTTTTGCTGGACATCCTGTGTAGCTTGCAAGGTGCTGTGGGGATCCACAGCAAAAGGACGCTTTTACTGTATTTTGAATTTGCTGATTCAGTGGTTTTTCATTAGTTTTCCTCTTGCAATTGTGTATCTGCAGTGGTAGTGAACTTTTCTGCAAAGGAGTCACAGCCTGGACTGTGCCTCCTGTATCCATGCTCATTATTTCGGCTTCAGCTGTAGCTGACTCAATCTGAGTAGCAATGGTTATTGCTTTTTCTAGTGTAAGTTGTGGTTCTAGAAGTAAGCGTTCTCCTACATGAAGCATGGTTGTTTTCTCAATGAGCTGGTCAATCATCTCATCTGCCATATTCTCAAAGTCACAAATTACAATCAGACTCCTCAGGGAAGCAATATACTGCATTATAGTCTCCCCTGTTTTCTGCTCACGCTGGCAAAATCTGTAGCGATTAGCTACTACATTCACTTTTGGCACAAAAAAATTCTTTAATGCAGTTAGTGCAGTCTCATATTTATCATCTGCAAGGGGATGAGTGTAAAATATATGCTGCCCTTCTGCTCCAAGGCAGTGGTTTAGCAGAGCACACTTTCTTACTTCAGAAATCTCTGTAGCACTGATTGCAAGCAGATAAGTCTCAAACATATGGATCCAGGTAGTAAAAGCAATTGGAGGTTCACCTGGGCTTTGCAGAAAGGGTGCAAGTGGGTTCAGAGGCAGAAGATCCATCCTCATCACCAAAATGTTGTATCAACCAGGCAAGGTACTACCAAGCTTCAACAGGACTTTGAAAATAAAGTGGAAACCTCTTTACCAAGCTCCTGCTGCACCCTCTGTACCTCTCTCCCAGCCTCTCAACTCCTCCGTTTCCTGTCCTTTCAGACTCCCAACACAGTGCAGTGCTCCCAATTCTAATAATTACAAGGAACATCTAAACACCACCACCCACTGGACTGGGCCTGTAGGAGTTTCAGGGCCGAATTCACTGCTGGTAGAACTCTATTAAAGTTGCATCAACTGACAATTTAGCTCTCAATGTATTAACAACATTTCCTTTAAAAACACAAACCCACAAGCCCTAATATTAGAACAGTCTTTGCAATGCCCTTAAACTGAATTAAAGATTAAAACAATTAACATTTCTTTTATTCAAATATACAAACTTTCCTAAGCCTTCCCTCCACCCTGCCAGTTTAGAAAAACACCCGTGCATTTCTAATGGTATGGTTAAACCAGACGCCGGACAGTGACGGGTGAACTTAAAGGTCTGGAGCTTCTATTTGGTTAAGGGTCACTCTGTTTATCAGAAGCGTATAGGAACATCTTGGCCCTCATTCTCCTAACCCTGCAGCTTGTGTAGTCATTAGTGCAAAGGGGGTGTAAAACACAGTCAAGCCAGAATGGAGGCATTTCAAACACCCTTTGTGCTAGTGTAAGTCAGTAAACAAGGAGCAGGACAATGGAGAATTAGGCCCCTTTCATCCAGAAGTGGATCTCAAAATGTCACTAAAACAGACTGAACTGTACTTCCTGATTCCGGCTGGGTCAGAAATGGCACAGGAGTACTCTCTCTTACTGCATTTTGGTCCTTCTGCCTAAGGCCAGGAAGCAGAGGGGCCTGAAACTCAAGGGAAAATGAGAAAACCAATCAGTAATCTTCAAAAAAAGGTTTGGTTGAAGTTTTGAGCAAAAGTTAGGGTCAGTTCTTATTTGTGCAATGCAGTTCACCCATCCTTATTCACTGAGGCCCCAATTCGGGAAAGCATGCCTACTCAGGACAGCACTCAAATACATGCCTATATGACAGAAGGAACCATATCAAGCACCAGAGTCTGCAGTTTAATGACACATCTTGTCATGTATTATACTTCTGTATATGCAAACAGATAAGTCTTACCTCCCAGTCTTACAACCCTATTGCAGCATGTATTTACATTGACTTGTTCTTTGTTAAAATGTTAACCCTTCACCTGGCATTTCCACAATACCGTACCTTTAGTATCATGTCTCCCGGCAGTAATCTTCCATCTCTGGCAATCGCGCCATCTCGATAGATATGTTGTATAATTATGTGAACCAAAGGCGTTTCACTGCCTCCCACAACTCTAATGGCAAGACTTTCTTTGGGATCACCACGATTGATCTTAATACTGGTAATTTCTCCATCTGGAATCAGGTGATATAATCTGGGGAAGACTGAAATGCACATAAAAAGGTATTTATCTGAAATAATAATTTTGCTTTATTAAAAAAAACCCCATAATTTCAGGTCTCTGCAGCAGATCCAACTAGGTTTTAGCAGTCGATATGGTTTATGTTAAAGGGGAGGAGAGGATGCCATGCTGTTTTCAGGGATTGTTGTAATTAGTAAATTCAAGGTTTAATGTTTTCTGCAATCAGTTCTTCTCTGCATCTTCTACTTTGATGGGCTGCACCTTCCCCACTCATAAGTACGATTCTACAGAATGCTGCTGGGACCTTCAGTGTGATCGAGGCTGGTGAAATGTATTTAAAGGAAATGTGCAGTGATTTGTTCTAATATCCTAGGAGAACTAAATAGATACTTTACCTCTCCAATACCCTCCCTTCTCAGACAGCTCTTTCCTGGCCCCAGGAGCGTCTCAGAGGGATGTGTGTAACTACCAGACACACCAAGAGCCTGCAGGGGCCGGAGCCTGACCTACTAGCCCAGAACTCATACCTGAGTTGTCACAGACTTTTTTGTGTGTGTGTGTGTCTGTCTGTCTGTCCAGGACCAACTTGAACTTTGTCTACTATTGATTTAGTAGCCCAGGGTTTCAGCACCAGAACAGAAAGTTCCAAGGGACATTTGGCTCACAAAACCTGAGGAAATATTTCCTCACATCTTCACATCTAGAAAGTTTCCTAATATCCAAATTAAAGGGAGGAGAAAATTTTCTGGGCTACCCAAAGAGAAGTGACATTTTCACTGTAGGACCCTTCCTACTTCACTGTATGGAGCTCAAGCAAACTCATTGGAATAGGAATCCCTTGCTTCTTCTAATTTAAGTATGCAAAATGTCCATATTAAAGCAGCATGCACTTGGACAGAGAGCAGTCAGAGATCCCTAAGGATCTGAGGTAGACAAGGCTCCCTCCAAACTTCAAGGGCTTTCCAAACTCATGGGCCCAGCTACATGAGAAAAAATGACTCATTGTGGATAAATCAGTCATATACAATGCATAAGGGTTTAGTTTAAATTCTAATTGGGAAATGCAGACTTAAATGTGTCTCAGCATGGAGCCAATTTAGTGGAAAGGGACGATACATCTGCAGTCTTCAATAGGGGATGTGTTATCTCCCCAGTGTCGTCTACGGCCTCGTGAAACTTTACTACAGACCCTTAGTTTCAGACAAATACAGCTAGGCAGTTGGGTGTCCTGGTTATTACTACATGGTGTTATCTCCCATCTATAGAAAAGTAATATGGCATTATTCCAAATACAGACCCCAATTCAGCCAGGAATTTAAGAATGTGCCTAACTTTAAGAATATATATAGCCCCACTGAAATCATGGGATTGCTCACGTTCTTAAAGTCTGGCTTGTGCTTTAGTACCTTTCTGCAGCAGCACTATACCATACAGAGACAAACTAGCTTGAATTTTAGTAAAAGGAAATTTATTTGAAGGGAACAATGACCTTATTTCCTCTCAATGCTGGAATATTTTTCACCTGACTTAAGAAGCCCTCGCCTGGTAGCACAAAACCATGATGTCTGCTCAGCTGTATTGTGTGAAGCTCTGCTGTACTTGAGGATCCGAGTATAGATTTATTATCTTTTAAACTATAATTTACTTTAGAAGTATGTTCCTTTCCCAAATAGCACATTTGTCTGTACAACGTTGCTATAATTTTCTTCTCTTTTAGGAGTATTAAAACTTTTGGCTCAAATTCATTCCTGTATAAATCCAAATAAAATCAATGGCGTTACACTAAGGAAGTATTTGGTTCAATATTATTTTACACATGCCTTAGTATTTTTTAATGTATTCATCTGTCCCAAACCATCTATTACAGAGGTAAAGGCCCCACACATGAGAGAAGGCATTTTGAATTTTTGGCACAATGGATCTTTTGATTGTAAGAGTGAGCTCACATGAATAACCCACTGGTAGAGAAATAATGTATCATCATTCCTTTCAAAGAACTGTAATTACCTATTTTTAAAATCAAAGAGCAGAGGTTGCCATTAAAAAGCTAACACTTAACTGGAGTTACAGCAGAACAGTATCAGAGAGCACAGTATTTCCTAGTCTAAGTTTGTCAAAGAGCAAATAGACAGAGAGAGAGAAGCTGAAAAAGAACAGGAGCATTGTGTTGCATCCCTTACCATTCCTTTGACTGTAAACTCTTCAGGACAGGAAACTCTCTTCCATCATGCCTGTAAAGAGCACCTACCAGCAGCACAGACTTGGTCTTTGTCGTTTACATACAGTAGATACAGTTTATTACTGATCTAGGTAATTATACAGCCTCATCACTGCAGTATCTGAGTGCCTGTTTCTCTTACACCCTCCTATTAGTTGTTTCTGCTACAATACCAGCCCCTTTCTGTTTTGCACGCACACTAAATGCCAGATAGGTGGAAATCATGTACACCTATTTTTTTGGACCAGGTTTTACCCAGTGTGTAACTTATCCAACCACTTTAAGTCACCACTGAATTTGGCCCCAAATGTTTTTTTTTTAAATAAAGGATCCACACTTTCAGGGCCTGATTCTCATTTCAGCTAAGCGGGTGTATAGCTGATAGAAAGGTGTAAAGGGGCTATTGTGTAAATGAGAATCAGAACCCCAATATTTTTCATTGTACCTCATCACCTATAAACCATCTTGTTGGTCTGTCCTAGGCATTTTTCATGCCCCCATCACTGTATTAGCTAGGTGCCAATGGAATCCTTGTAGTGTGATCAATGCAACTGATCAAAAAACTGCTTAAATTTCACATTCCATGGCGACTTGTTACAGCTTCTAACAAATTGTACCATTGATTTTTATCAGACTCTGTCTCTACATCTTATTCTCAGAACCTTTTCTAGTGAATTATACTGATTAGTCTCTTGATCAGTTAAACAATGTGGGCCTGATACACTACTATGTTATTCCAGTTTTACACCAGTCTTGCTGTAGATTTCAGCTGAGTTGTACTAGCATAAAAGTAGAGTACAGAAACAATTGTTATATAGTTTTGGTTCTTTGCTTCATTTATAGATGATGCTTTTAACTAGTTTGTAACCTACTGGGTCTTGCAGTGGCATGTTCCTGTATTTCACTACAAACTATTACAGCATCTTAGTTGCAGATATGCCAAGAGGAATTTTAATATATAACTTGCTTTTACTCTAATCAAATGCGTAATCTATAAAGAAATCTCTCCAAGAATTTTCTCTTTTCTTGCCAGTCGCTCATTATACAGGTTTTCCTCTTATACTCAATTGTGTACATTTGATGTCTGTAAAGAACATCCTGTAAAATATAGAGTGTTCTTTATAAAAAGTAGACACTTCTGCCCATAACCCAGGTGAAATAACTGGATTAATCTCTTTATTTTTTCTGATGGTTTCTTTAGTGCTCTCGTGTATGGTCTGTATTCACAATATCCATTTCTACTTTGAGCCTGGTTTTCAGCCGTATGTTTGTCTAAACTGTACCAGATTAAAAACTAGCTGCTAACCAGATTAGGCCCCCTTTCAAGCAGAACAAATCTATTATCCACTTTCATTTCATTGTCAATATGAATTATGAAAATGGTTGATTAAAATGTACTTTACCTATTTAAAATAGTAATATACAAGAAAAACCCCGGAATGGCCTTTTAATTTACTAATATATTTATTTCACCCAAAAGAGTTAGGCCCTAGATCCAGCTACTGCTTGCATATGGGTGGATGCCTGTGCCTGAACAGAGCCCCACTGACCTCAACAAGACTCTGCATAGGTGCAAGTCATGTGTCACACACAGCTAGTGGCAGGGTCAGAGCCTTAATCTGTGTGCCCCCCATTTATTCCAGTCTTCACTGTATTCTTAATTAGTTATCCCCCATCCTCTTTCAGCAGGTTTTCCAGAGCAGGAAAACCCTTAAGTATTTCATACCTTTCTTTCCCCATTTACACTTCCAGTCTTTACATATCGTTGAACAGCAGAATCTAGAAAGAAGTAAACTTTCTGTCTTGTTTTTGGTGACTCTGCTTGCAGATTTTTCTCCATACTCTTGTATATTTCTCATCGGGAGTGGTATGGAACACTCTGAATCTGTCAATAATAATAAAAGGTCATCTGTGTTCAGAAATATCCAATGTACTTCTTCCTCAAGCTATACTTTGATAGCAGCATGTAATATTATTGACATTACAGTTTTAAATAAGATAGGAGAGAATGGCCATTCCTGTTTAAGACAGTACCTCTGTTCACTTAAAAAGATGTAAGACTCTGAGTGTTCATTAATACTTTAGGTACAGGATTTTTATACGAGACTTTATGTCCCCCAAATTTATGTTCCTTAATGTAAGCATAAATTCAATGCTCAAATTTAGCAAACTCATATGCTTATTATGCACCAACTGATAATGCTGCTAGTGAAATATCCTGCTCCTTAACTTCCTTAACAGGAAATATCCTGTTCCTTAACTTCCCTAACTTCATCAGGTGTGATGAGTGCTGGATAATGTCTGCTATTAGGTTTTAACCCATCTTGATTAGACTGAATTATTAACACAATTTGCACCCCATGCTGCAAATCTACATTCATGCTAGTAGGCCTGATTCACATAAGTAGCTCACATGCATTTATTTGCATGACTAAGGACTACTCACCTAAATAAGGCTATGCAAAGTGCAGACTATCGTTTCCTTTATCCTCGTTTCCAGAATTTAAGCAATATAGCCAATGTTATAACCAATTGTTAGCAAATATGCAGATCTATAATTCTCACACACAAGTTTGACCCAGTTTGGTTTCTGTGTTACATTAGAGTTATCTGAGCCTTACATATTGCCCTTTGCAACCTGCTTTAATGTTTGATTTTCCTAATGATTTTCAGTCACTTTGGAAAATCTATCCAAATTTTAGATCTACCTCTAGATCTATCTATCTATCTATTTTTAATTCTCCAGTGAAGTAGCCTATACTTTGAGATTTTTCCTTTTTTAACATCTTATTGCTTCTGTGGTTTCTCCAGTGGTATCTCAATCTTCTCAAAGAAGGTTTGGTAGGACTGATGATGTGATTGTTTAGGATCTTATAGTATCTCAGTAAAATTGTACTTGTTTTATTTGGTCAGTAATCACATTTCCCTTTTATAGTCAATTCTTGCCTTGTACAGGCAGGCTAAAACAGGAATTTATCTCAAATGGTGGAAATCCTGCAGGATTACTCTTTTTTCTAGGTATTTATGCCTTGTGCATCACCACGGAATCAGAGTGCTTAAGATCCATCCTTATGAGATCTCCACCAGCTGTTTTGTGAGATTTTGGCAAAAACAGAACCAGAAATTCCAATCTGCTGTGGTGGATTTTAATTTGAAAATCACTGAAAGCGGGTTAGACTCCACATTCTGGGTTTGGGCCACATCTAGAATAAACTTGATTTTTTGGTTTCTTTCTTTGGTCTGTATAAACCATTTCCCTTTCTTTATACAAGTCTCACAGGCATGATGCTGAAAAGGGGATTCTAGTTCCCTAAAATCATAACTTTTTCTCATCTTTTCAGTATCTCCATTTAGTGAATAGGACTCTCATCTTGCTCAGGATCAATTCCTGCCTCTTGCACCAAAGCCAATTAGCCAGGCTTAGTACAGGGAGTGTCACTGGAGTGGGAAGGAAGAAATCTACCTCTACAAGCTTCTCAGCATCCATTATTGCAGCCCTGAGTCTGCAATATCTCTTTACAGGGTGAGGGGTAGAGGCTGGTGGATCTCTGTAAGCACAGGATCCACAACCCCTATACCACACGTACCCCAGCCTGCCCACAGCCTTGCCAGCAACTCACTTGTATTGATCCCCTATAAAGGAACTCTACAGGGTACAAGGAGGCAGACATCCTGGCAATGTCCACATCAGCTCTACTGCCCTCTGCAACTGAGAAGAAAAGGGTAAGATGTACGTCTCACTGCAGGGGGCCACCTGCAACATTGCAGTCCCTAGGAGGCAGCCAAGCCTCGTGAGACATATGAAAATGAGAAAAATTCAGATAATCAGCTTTTTAAAGTTATTTTAAGGTAAAGCCCATTTAAAAAAATGTTTCAGTTAATTTAACAATTAGTTTAAATTAACCAATTTAATATTTACGTATAAACAGCTTTGAAGTTGTTGGAGTTTCAGTGGTTTCCAATGAATCCTGAATCCCTTTTAGGCCTAACTTTGCCTCTTGAGATTGTCAAGATGGTAGCTTCTTGCTTGACCGCTCACTATTCACTCACCTTCCTTTTATTCATATGCTTTTCATAGAACACTGCAGTTTCCCTTAACGTTTTTTTCCCTCACTGGGATAGCCTCATAAGACCTCTAAAGAGCCAACAAAGAGACCACACACTCTTACTCCAAGATACACCTGCTGTCTGGATGCATTTGCTGTATGTTTGTATAGCTCCTACCACAATGGAGTCCCAGCTCCTAGGGGCTACCACATTACTAAAATAGCAGGAAATGTCATTCAGCAATCACAATCTCCATTTATTTTACAGCTTCCTAAAATAACCAATGAATGTTACTGAAAACCATCAGCGTGAGTACCTGTTACAGGGGGAGACCCAAATGCCCGTTCCCACAGTTAGTGTTAGCCCTAGGTGGTTTAAAATTAATACTGTAGACTGGTTTGAATGAGGAGTATATATGTCTCTGTTGGACAGAAATGAACATAGACAGAGTGGTGCCAGACTAGGAGTATCTTGACATATGTGGAGTACACCATAGTTGTACTGACTTGCTCATGGTACTTGATCATTTAAGTCAACTGTTGAGGTAACTCACAGTGACAGACATAGTCATAAGAAATTACATCTTAAATGCAACACGGTTGGAGAGGCTTCTTTAAAAGCTGCAGGAATTATTTCAAACCCTACATGCTACAAGTTAGACCATTCTCATTTAAACACTATCACCTTGGATACCATATTGTAAACAAACATTTCCTTGCCCATATTGCCAGAGAAAATATCTTAAATTCTTAAAAATGAAAGAATTTTAAAAATCCAGTTTTTTCTCAGTATTTATGCTTTGCTTTTTAGCATTTCCTTCATTTTGAACAATGAACAATTTTTGCTGAAACTTTCAGAAAAATTCAGGCTGAGGCAGAGAGCAAGTCTAAAAATTTTTAGCCTAAATGGTTAGGGTTTGACAAAGTTATCAGCAACTGAAAACAGGTGCTTACCATGGAAAGTGTCAGGCAATCTTAGCTTTAGGTGGCACTACCAGATCCATTTATAACTGATCATTAAACTCCTAAGAGAGCCTCTAGGATGCTGTAATATAATCAGATTAAAGAGACAATCAGCATTGTTTAATATTTATCCAATGCATCAGTGTCCATGGTGAGAGAAAGAACTGTGTGAAGGCAAGCTAAACAGAGTCAGGACTGTTTCACTGTGGATCTTTCCACCTTAATGAAAAGCATGATGAAGAGGAGTATAGATCATCACTAAGGCTAAGATTTTGCCATAGATATTTTAGTAAAAGTCACGGATAGTTCATGGGCAATAAAGAAAAATTCACAGAAGCCGTGACCTATCCCTGACTTTTACTAAAAATATCCATGATAAAATGGGAAGGGACTAGGCAGCTGTGGGTGGCTAGGAGCTCTGGGGCCCCCACCACCCGTGGGGACTCAGAGCTCCAGGGTCCCCATGACTCCCCGCACGGCTGCTGGAGGCTCTGGGGACCCCCTGCCACCGGGAGACCCCCTGTCCCTGTGGCCAGCAGTTCCCCTGCCTCCATGGTCCCCCTGCCGCCACGGCTGGGGAGCCGCGGGGGTCCCCCTGCCCTGCTGTGATGGGTGGGGAGCTGCGGGGTACCCCCCCTGCCTGTGGCAGCTGGGGAGCTGCGGGGTACCCCTGCTGCCCATGAGGGCTGGGAGCTTGGGAGACCACTGCCTCAGGTGGAGGTGGTACCTCACAGCAGGGCTGGAGTCATGGAGGCCTTTGGAAGTCACTTCTGTGACCTCTGTGACAGAATCATAGAATATCAGGCTTGGAAGGGACCTCAGGAGGTCATCCAGTCCAACCCCCTGCTCAAAGCAGGACCGATCCCCAACTAAATCATCCCAGCCAGGGCTTTGTCAAGCCTGACCTTAAAAACTTCTAAGGAAGGAGATTCCACCACCTCCCTAGGTAACGCATTCTAGTGCTTCACCACCCTCCTAGTGAAAACATTTTTCCTAATATCCAACCTAAACCTCCCCCACTGCAACTTGAGACCATTACTCCTCGTTCTGTCATCTGCTACCACTGAGAACAGTCTAGATCCATCCTCTTTGGAACACCCTTTCAGGTAGTTGAAAGCAGCTATCAAATCCCCCCTCCTTCTTCTCTTCCGCAGACTAAAATCATAGCCTTAATCATCATCTCAGGCACACAGCAGCTAGCCTACTGGTTTCACATTATCAGAGCAGGGCCACAGTGATGATATCAGACCCATCATATAAGAGAGACTATACAAGACAACATGGGCTATGGCAAGGAGGTTATTCTAAATGCTGTTCATGCTGTGCAGCTGCAGGAAGCGCAAGCATCACAAAGGAAGTTCTTACTTGCCCCTTATCCATGGAGATCTTGTGCCTGAGGTACAGACAAACACAAAACAGTCAGAGACCCCTAAACCCGGCCAGGGGAGGGAGTTCTGACAGACCAGCAGATCAATCATAACGGACGTTAATAACTCAACCTCGGTTGGGCTTTTGCCAAACAGATGGCAGCTCCTCACAGAAAGGTTCACCTTTAATTAGTAATATGGCATTATTAAAAACGCTTACTGCAACCGGATATTTGCTATTCAGATGGCATGGGCATAAAAACCATGAACATCTTGGGCCTGATTCGGCACTCACACTGGCATAAATCAGGGGTCTCTCTGCTGTTAATGGAGTTACACTCGTGGAAACAAAGGGAGAGTCAGACTCTCTCTCTCTGGGAAAGTTGGGTAATTTGGCCACAGCTGACCGGATGAGAATCCCACCACAGGGGAGATGTAGGTGATAATGTAAAGCAAGCGGAGCCAGCTCTGGCACCTGTGCCAAACCTCCCAACCACCCTAGCAGAAGGGGCATGTGACGGGAGACAGAGGGCATGTCAGAGGCAGAAAGGAAAGGGGAGAGGGCAGAGCAGAAGGCAGCTCTGCTACATTCACAACTGGTATATGGTCCCTTGGGAACCAGAGTAAGCTGTCATAAATTACAGGAGCACCTAAACTATTCTAACTTGGGTTGAGGCCAGGGCTGGGGCATCTCGAGACTCAAGGAGCCATAACTGGCTCCCTGATGGCCCCAGTCTCTTCCGCACTGAGACCTGCTCAGCACAGGAGAATATCTGGCTTTTGAATCCCATTTTGACTAAACATTGAGTGGCACAGGACATATGTCTAGAAATAAATTGCATTGAAGTTGACAGCTACAGAAAAAACCCTAAAATAATGGCAGCTAAACCATCCAAACTGCTGCTGACCTCTGTGAAAGCATGAGGTACAAAATATAATGTTGGTAAAACCAGCCAGATCTTGAATCCTGCCAGGATTCAATTCATCCCAATATTTACCAGTCAGGATGATCCTGGAAGGGTACAGGCAATGCCTGGAAGCCAATGGGCTTCTAAGAGAAAGGTATCCACTCCAACGCAGCACCACACTCTCCAAGAGGTACAATCTCTCCAAAAGGGATAAGAGACTCGGCAAAGCAGAATAAATCTGCAGCAGGCTGAAAATCCAGCCTGGAGAGCTATGACCTGTTTGGCTATCAGACTCCAGCCATCTCCAGAGTGTGACCCAGTGACAACACAATTAACAAGAGTCAGACCGTAGACTATGGAGAACAACTGAGGGAGCCCCTGCACCCACACAGAATTGGAGTGTTCTGCTACCTGTCAAGATGATTACAATTGTTTCAGAAAGAACTTTATGCAGTTTCTCCTCCAGCAAGAGGAGAGAGATGAGCAAGAACCTTTGAGTCTCTGCTAAACAAAGCACCTGTTGTAATGAACTGTCAAGTATCAAAATCACAGATTCATATTAAGGGCGTATTTGAATTATTGCAAGTTATTTGTTTACATGCTTGTTTCCAAGATGTAATAGGGCATTTAAAGATAGATTCCCAGAACTGTGATCACACAACTGCATACATTATTTTAATTTGAGTTCATACAGTTATAGTAACGTCCATGCAACACTGACCTAAGCAAGATGCAAATGGATATCTGATTTGGGGATAAGAGATTCTATGTCATGCTCCCATCGTTAAAGTTTAGAGCAGAGAAATAATGAGCTTGATTTAGGCAACAACTAAGCCAAAGATATTGTCACTTCCCCTCCATCCTGATGGCTGCCGTGTTGGCATATGGTGCAGAGCAATTAGTTAACATTTATGTAGTGCTGTGAGCATATCAAGTGCTAAGTATTATTTTTCACCCCTCCCTGTCACTGACAGATAACGTATCGTAACTTGTCTCTATTTCCCTTTGACAGAGCACAATGCTCTTGCAGTGTCACCTATCTGGCCATGTTAGCACACATCTGCCACAAAATATCAAACATAAGTGCTGGAACACTGATGGTGATATTTCACATTTGTATAATACCTTCCACCTACAGACTTCCAAACACTTAAAAACATCAATGAAGCCTTACAACCCCCTCTGAGATGTATAGTAGGTATTATCCAAATTTTATAGAGAAGGAAACTTAGACACACACTGGATAAGTGGCTTGTCCAAAATCAAAGAGTGAATCAGGAGCAGAGCGAACAACAGAATTCAGGTGTCCTGACTTCCAACCCCATGTTTTAAACACTAGCCCACCCTTGTCTGTAGGCCACCCATGTCTCTGTAGCATGTGTTCTGTTGCCAGAATAGCCCCAGTCAGATTCCACATATCTCTAAGTTCTCCCTCTCTTTGTTTGGCTGGTACATTTAAAACAAAATAAAACAATGAAGTGTTTTAAAAACACAAACTAATCCATGACTAGGGCTCCTAGGCACTACGGTCACACAATACATAAATAATAACAGAAGAACTGTAAGACCTGGGTGTTAAATCGTCATGTGAGTGGGGTTCCCAGCCAGTCATGACATATAGAAAAAATACACAGGCTGAACAAAGCATTACCTTCCTCTGTGGCAAGACAGTTTTCAACATGCTCCCTTTCCCGGTCAGCCTGGTTGGATACAGCACTGCCATTTTTCGTCCTTCGAAGGACACTCAAAGCTCGATTTATTTTTTTAAAAGACCTGGTTCTTATAGTGGAACGTTCGAAGGGCCTACCTGCAACAGACAGAGAAAAATAAATAGAATGCAGCGGCTTTGGGTTGTACAACCTACAGAACCACGTCATTTCTGTAACCCCAGCTATGCGCAGGGGAGGCAGAGGCAGTGGTGGCAGTGACCCCAGGGCTGCTGTAGCTTCTCCCTCCCCTCCTCACTGCATATGGCTTTCCTTATGTTGTATCTGGCCCCAAATGGAGTTTCGGGCCTGAGAATTCATTAACTTTAATTTGAAGTATTGCTATCCTGCACCCCAGAATCTTTAACTCCATCTGTTTAGCCATCCATAAACGCAACATTGATTTCCAGGGGTATTGGCCTGTGAACAGCACTATTCAAAGCCAAAGCCATACCAAGGATTGGCTAGTGGAAAATGCCTGTAAGGTGAAGGGCTAGTGCCACAACAAATGAGCTGAGTATGTTCCTCCAGCCTACAGGAGAGAAACTGGAGGCTCTTGCTACGTCTGCTATAGAAGCAGCACATGGCACTGCTGCAAAGCCATCATGGTGGCCCCTCCAGCCCCCCACCCCAACAGTGCCTAATATTTTAATGGCTAAAATTAGAAGTGTCAGGAATGCTAGCCACACGGCATTCCATCCTCCTGATTAGCAATAATAATTAGGGAGGAGAGAAACCAAAAAGGGTCCTAATTCTAAAGCAGGCAAAAGAACTTTTTAAAAAGGTTTTTAAAATTGGGTAAAAATAATGATATGAAGGAGGAGAGGAAAAAAGAGCAAAAGGGACTTGCAAGACAGTACAAAGGTATAATAACTGAAATACAGACTCTCCTGATTTCTACAGAGTCATAGGTATGCATGGCACTTCTTACTCTGTATCTTTCAGTATGATATGCGTACTGTGCATCACCATCTAGTGGTACAAAACTCCCCCAATCAGATTTAACTCCCCCCTCCGGCCCAACCAAAACAGCAGGGTTCAATTCAACGATGAAGGTCTTTGATTCTGGTGCTCTCTCCCCACCTTTCTGTCTGCCTGCCCACTCCACGTTCTCAAGACCAAAGCGTTGGTTTTGGATTCCTAATTCAACTCAGTTTAAATTTTACCTTTGTAGCCTTGCGTCCGTTCTCCCAAGACAAACTCCTTTTGGCTCCCATGCCCCCACAAATACTAGTTCTACCTGTACTCTACTCTTCTTTTCACTGGCTATACTCCTTGATGGTTACTTTCGGCCATACTGCATTTTTCCAATATGCTACACTCACTGGGGTTTGGCAGGGCAGGGTAGTGGAGGAAGAAATAGGGAAAGATTTATTGGTGTGGTTAGTTCATTACTGTGGTTCGTTTTAGCAATGCCAGCTCCTCTGAGCTTCATCATCTTGGAATGTTGGCAAACACTCCCCCAAGGTCATGGGTTCATTTCCCTGGGAACATTTTATACCCACAAAACATTGGTTCATTTCAAGATATTGCTGAATGCATTTTTCACCTTAAATATATTGGTTTATTGGGAGCGTGCCTTAAAAAGACAAATACAAAAGAGTTATTACAGAAACCAAACAGGTTTCTCTGCTCTCTGACATTTTTAAAGCTTTCGGCAAAGTTAATTTCAGAGAGAGGCCCCCTGGCCTCAGAGACTATCCTAGTTAGTTCTTACTTCTGTTTTGGTTGCTTCTACTGGGGTCCCCAGACCTGCTCCCTGACTGGTTGTCTTCTGAGGCAGGGCTGAAGGCTGGATTAACTAGGCCTGGCTCATCCGTCATTAAGGCTATCGCTGCAGCTGCGGAGAGCTCTGGGCCAAGAGCCGCTACGGTTAAAGTGGCACTACAGTCTGGAGAGTCATCTTGTGAACGTCTCTTTCGTTCCTTGGTAAGGCCATAATGGGATGCTCCTTTACATCTAAGGCAAAGGGAAAGGATATGTTAGTAAAAGTTGCATTTAAAATATTACCTGCTTACGATGAGTGTCTGACATTGACGAATGATTAACAGTACCAAGAGTAATGATTGCAATTAAATCTTTTTCTTGATCTATGAAATACAGACACCAAACAATGTGGGAAAATGTCAGCCCAGTCGAGGTTTCACAGAATTAAAAGAAATTGAATAGATGCCACTGAATAATTAGCTAAATTATTATTTTAATTGAGAAATCTACTTCAATAGACAATTAGATAGATACAGCCTGTTGGTAGCTGTAGTTCTGTTGGGCACAAATGCAAGACACAGGCATAGCAGGTGATTGATCAAATCAAAGACCGGAATCCATAATCTGTCCTTTGTGTGCAATTAATGAAAGAGACCAGTGTGAGGCTTGAAAGCTTGTTTGTCTCAGCTTATGTTTGTGAAAGAAAAAGCCACATACACAGTAGCTTTGTGAGCGCCTCACCATGACAAATATTCTCTGTCAGAGGAGCTGTCACTCTGTTAGCGTAAAAAGAAAAGGAGGACTTGTGGCACCTTAGAGACTAACAAATTTATTTGAGCATAAGCTTTCGTGAGCTACAGCTCACTTCATTGGATGCATTCAGTGGAAAATACAGTGGGGAGATTTATATACACAGAGAACATGAAACAATGGGTGTTACCATACACACTGTAACGAGAGTGATCAGGTAAGGTGAGCTATTACCAGCAGGAAAGCGGGGGGGGTGGAAGGGGGGCAGGGAAAACCTTTCGTAGTGATAATCAAGGTGGGCCATTTCCAGCAGTTGACAAGAACGTCTGAGGAACAGTGGGGGGGGGGGGGGGTAATAAACATGGGGAAATAGTTTTACTTTGTGTAATGACCCATCCACTCCCAGTCTTTATTCAAGCCTAAGTTAATTGTATCCAGTTTGCAAATTAATTCCAATTCAGCAGTCTTTCGTTGGAGTCTGTTTTTGAAGTTTTTTTGTTGAAGAATTGCCACTTTTAGGTCTGTAATCGAGTGACCAAAGAGATTGAAGTGTTCTCTTACTGGTTTTTGAATGTTATAATTCTTGACGTCTGATTTGTGTCCATTTATTCTTTTACATAGAGACTGTCCAGTTTGGCCAATGTACATAGATTCATAGATAACTAAGGTCAAAAGGGACCATTATGATCTAGTCTGACCTCCTGCACAACGCAGGCCACAGAATTTCACCCACCCACTCCTGCAATAAACCTCTCACCTATGTCTGAGCTACTGAAGTCCTCAAATCGTGGTTTAAAGACTTCAAGGAGCAGAGAATCCTCCAGCAAGTGACCCGTGCCCCATGCTACAGAGGAAGTCGAAAAACCTCCAGGGCCTCTTCCAATCTTCCCTGGAGGAAAATTCCTTCCCGACCCCAAATATGGCGATCAACTAAACCCTGAGCATATGGGCAAGATTCACCAGCCAGATACTACAGAAAATTCTTTCCTGGGTAACTCAGATCCCACCCCATCTAACATCCCATCACAGGCCATTAGGCCTATTTACCACGAATATTTAATTACCAAACCATGTTATCCCATCATACCATCTCCTCCATAAACTTATCGAGTTTAATCTTAAAGCCAAATAGATCTTTTGCCCCCACTGCTTCCCTTGGAAGGCTATTCCAAAACTTCACTCCTCTGATGGTTAGAAACCTTCGTCTAATTTCAAGTCTAAACTTCCTGGTGGCCAGTTTACATCCATTTGTTCTTGTGTCCACATTGGTACTGAGCTTAAATAATTCCTCTCCCTCTCTGGTATTTATCCCTCTGATATATTTATAGGGAGCAATCATATCTCCCCTCAACCTTCTTTTAGTTAGGCTAAACAAGCCAAGCTCCTTGAGTCTCCTTTCATAAGACAAGTTTTCCATTCCTCGGACCATCCCAGTAGCCCTTCTCTGTACCTTTTCCAGTTTGAATTCATCCTTCTTAAACATGGGAGACCAGAACTGCACACAGCGGGGCATTGCTGGCACATGATGACATATATCACATTGGTAGATCTGCAAGTGAACGAGCCTCTCATAGTGTGGCCGATGTGATTAGGCCCTATGATGGTGTCCCCTGAATAGATATATGGACACAGTTGGCAATGGGCTTTGTTGCAAGGATAGGTTCCTGGGTTTGTGGTTCTGTTGTGTGGTTGCTGGTGAGTATTTGCTTCAGTTTGGGGGGCTGTCTCTAAGCAAGGACTGGCCTGTCTCCCAAGATCTGTGAGAGTGATGAGTCGTCCTTCAGGATAGGTTGTAGATCCTTGATGATGTGTTGGAGAGGTTTTAGTTGGGGGCTGAAGGTGATGGCTAGTGGCGTTCTGTTATTTTCTTTGTTGGGCCTGTCCTGTATTAGGTAACTTCTGGGTACTCTTCTGGCTCTGTCAATCTGTTTCTTCACTTCAGCAGGTGGGTATTGTAGTTGTAAGAATGCTTGATAGAGATCTTGTTTGTCTCTGTCTGAGGGGTTGGAGCAAATGCGGTTGTATCGTAGAGCTTGGCTGTAGACAATGGATTGAGTGATGTGGTCTGGATGAAAGCTGGAGACATGTAGGTAGGCATAGCGCTCAGTAGGTTTCCGGTATAGGGTGGTGTTCATGTGACCATCGCTTATTAGCACTGTAGTGTCCAGGAAGTGGATCTCTTGTGTGGACTGGTCCAGGTGGAGGTTGACGGTGGGATGGAAATTGTTGAAATCATGGTGGAATTCCTCAAGGGCTTCTTTTCCATGGGTCCAGATGATGAAGATGTCATCAGTGTAGCGCAAGTAGAGTAGGGGCATTAGGGGACGAGAGCTGAGGAAGCGTTGTTCTAAGTCAGCCATAAAAATGTTGGCATATTGTGGGGCCATGCGGGTACCCATAGCAGTGCCGCTGATTTGAAGGTATACATTGTCCCCAAATGTGAAATAGTTATGGGTGAGGACAAAGTCACAAAGTTCAGCTACCAGGTTTGCTGTGACATTATCAGGGATACTGTTCCTGACGGCTTGTAGTCCATCTTTGTGTGGAATGTTAGTGTAAAGGGCTTCTACATCCATAGTGGCTAGGATGGTGTTTTCAGGAAGATCACTGATGGATTGTAGTTTCCTCAGGAAGTCAGTGGTGTCTCAAAGACAGCTAGGAGTGCTGGTATGAGTAGGGCCTGAGGAGGGAGTCTGCATAGCCAGACAATCCTGCTGTCAGGGTGCCAATGCCTGACATGATGGGGCGTCCAGGATTTCCAGGTTTATGGTTCTTGGGTAGCAGATAGTATACCCCTGGTCAGCGTTCCAGGGGTGTGTCTGTGTGGATTTGTTCTTGTGCTTTTTCAGGGAGTTTCTTGAGCAAATGGTGCAGTTTCTTTTGGTAACCCTCAGTGGGTAATGGCTTGTAGAAAGTGGTGTTGGAGAGCGGCCTAGCAGCCTCTTGTTCATATTCCGACCCATGCATGATGACGACAGCACCTCCTTTGTCAACCTTTTTGATTATGATGTCAGAGTTGTTTCTGAGGCTGTGGATGGCACTGTGTTCTGCACAATGATTATCACTACAAAAGGTTTTTCCTCCCCCGCTCTCCTGCTGGTAATAGCTCACCTTACCTGATCACTCTCGTTACAGTGTGTATGGTAACACCCATTGTTTCATGTTCTCTGTATATATAAATTTCCCCACTGTATTTTCCACTGAATGCATCCGATGAAGTGAGCTGTAGCTCACGAAAGCTTATGCTCAAATAAATTTGTTAGTCTCTAAGGTGCCACAAGTCCTCCTTTTCTTTTCGCGGATACAGACTAACACGACCGCTACTCTGAAATCTGTTAGCGTAGCAGGACCTCTCTGTCCACAGAAGACATCTCTCCCTCCCCTTTTTCCTTTTAAACCTCTTCCTTGAGAGCAACTGCTTCAATCCTGGGCTAGCACTATTGATGAACCAGAACTTCAGATATAAATACCCCTGAATATGGGTGTATTCAACAATGGAATGTCAGATCCAGACCCAGCTAGCTTGAACCCACTTCACAGTAACACAGACACAGTTTAACACCTTTAGAGCGAAAAATTCAACGGTGGCATTGTAGGAGATAAAAAAACAACTCTTTTAAATTTAAATAAACTTATTTCAGAGCCCATTGTCTGTGTGTGATTTATCCTATATGACAGGACTGGGACCACACACACACAGTTGCTTTCAAAACTCCTAGGACTGCCTGAAGAAAGAAGGGTTCTGTGCTCCTACTGATTCCATATTTAATCAGAATCACGCACTAACCACAAAACCATGGGGGTTTAAGGGAACAACGCCTGTCACTTTTCTCCAGTGTCATTTCTACCCCATCACTGCAGCCATCACAAACATATTCACTGTAATGAATTCTGCTTTTTAATCATTGCCTAATGAGCTTGCCCTACTTACTGTTACTATTATATCTTCCTCATGGCTAAGGTTAACTGATGACTTTCATATAAATGCCCTCTAGGATGCAATCACAGAAATAGCTGCATAAGCCCTTAGGGACACAAAGCCTTTAGTAATATGTGGTGCACGCACAGAGGATAATACATAATACATACAGTACATGATGCTGGTGGAGCATGCATCAGGAAAACTGTAACACATGGAACAGAGGCTCATGAAATGGCTTATGAAGATATTTTTGGGCATGTAGGAGAGTGTAGATGGGAGGTAGACAAGTTATAGAACTTGGTGTGTTCATTTCAGAACCGTATTTTAATTCAGCTTACTGTTAATTACAGCAGTGGTGTTTTTAAGAGAGAGAATTAAAAATGGTTCCTGTAATACTAAATCATGTTTTATCCCCATTGTCGTGACACTGGTTCTGACATTAATTCCCTTTTGGGTAGAGAGCTGCCTCAGCTTATAAATACTCATGAGAGCTGAGCGACAAACGACAACTTGCCTTAGTATCTAACCAACTTGTGTACATTTCAGAGTTTGGCTCTTAACACCTGCGGCAGAGGCCAGTTTCAAAGCTTTCTCTCAAACAGAAGGAGAAGGGGTAGAAGAAAAACTCTCCTCTGGGACAGTGGCCTGGTTAAGTATTTTAAAGAGCCAGCAAAAAGTAAGTGTCCCCTGAAGGTCTTCAGATCTTGGGGGATGCTTATTCCAAAACAGGGCTCACAACAAAACCAGCAAAATAAAAAGTACCTATGTGTGTAAGAACTCCTCTCAGGGAGTGGAGAGCTTTCCTCACTGCTGCAGCCCCTTCTAGCAAACTGGCCTTTTCCCTATGTGCTCTGGAAACTGGGTGCAGCTATCCTGTCTTATGCCCTAAAGGTCCTGAGGGAGGTCCTCTAAGTCCTTGCTTCCCACCACCCAGACAGACATTGCCTTCTTTAGTTAGGGGGAACTGTGAATGGAGAACCAGGACCATGAGGGACCCCCTTTTGCGTCCTGAAAGGTCTGCATCACAAGTACAGATATCTGGAAAATGGAAATCCTTTCCTGCAAAAAAAAAAAAAAAGTCACGTACTGAGTGCACCCTTGTCTCTCTGGCCCCGGAGTACAGGGCAGGCTGAGAGCCAGGGAAGCAGCAAATCAGAGTGCTCAGCCTCAGCTGCTCTCCTGGAAAGCTTCTGTTCATTTAGTTTTCAGCCAAGCAGAAATTTAGAAGACCATTCCAGGCAGAAGCCAGGGACCCATCATGCCAATATCCCCAATGGATTTTGTTTTTCTTTTCTTTTTTCCAAAATGGAAGTTTTCCTATGGAAATTTTTGGTTTTGCAGAAAAGGCATTTTTTGTCAGAAAATCATTGCAATTAAAAATTCCCAACCAGCTCTGCTCACGACAACAAACCAGTCACAAGTTATTTGTGCAGGAAATAAAACATATGTGGAGAATTTGGAATAACCAATTTCAAAATGTTGCAATTGCCCAGTGAACATTCCACAATCAAACAAACAAAATGTTTGTTCTGAATTATTTGCCCATCTCTGATTACTATCTTCCTACCGCATGGACATGTTGAGCGGGTTCAGGATTTAATAGCAGAGAATGCTATGTAAATATTTATTATTACTACAGAAGGTATTTGTAACATGCTGCTGTTACCCTTCATGCACTAATACCCTTCTGCCTCAGCTAGAGTGAACTTTATTGGAGAGTAGACTATGCGTCAGATCACTGCCCCAACCTGGCCTAGCAGGAAACAATCAGTGGACTCAGGGCCAGATTTATACCTTACGTGCCCCTAGGCACAGCATCTTCAGTGTCCCCCCTGCCTACAGTTGACCTTTGTGTTTTCTGTAAAAAATGAAACGAAAAGAAATATAAACACAGCCTCCCCAGGAAGGAATGAGACCCTCAACCATGCACGGTGCTCCCAGCCCAGGGCTCAGCCCACCCGCCGCAGGCAAGGCACAATGGAGGGGACTGTACCTCTCCCCATGGAGAGTGGTCCCTGGGTGTCTTCCATCCCTCCCACAGCCCAACACGGCAGCCGCGCTCTGGCTCTGCCTGTGCAAGTGAATGGGGCACCGGCCATGCCCTTGCCTCTCCCTCCCTGGCATGGGGTAGAGGCCATGGGACAGATGAGATTAGGAAGGGCTGGGACATTCCCAGCACCTTCAGCAGCTGCTCTGCCCAGCTGCGGCTCAGAGAGCCCTCTGAGGTGGGCTGACTCGGACCCTCACCCTGCTCCAGCCCTACAGGTCGTGCCAGGAGCCCAGCCGCCCGCAGGGGAGCTTTACGTATTAACCATTTAACTTTTAACCCACTTTTAACATATAGGTGCCCCTAGAATACCAGCGCCCTTAGGCATGTGCCTACTGTACCTAATTGGAAATCCGGCCCTGAGTGTGCTCCAGCCCTTGAGCTTCTGAGAGATGTTTCTCTGCAATGCACAGCACCTATCACTGTACATTCACTGAAGATATTAAGTTCTCTGCTCTTTTAAAGAGTAAGTACACTACAGCTCATTAACTTAACTGGGATAAACACACCCTCCCCTTCAAACACAGCCCTGGATTGGTTTATAGTAAAAATAAAACAAGTTTGTTAACAAATGGACATAGTTAAGTGATACTAAGTAAAAGAGATAAAGGTAGACATGGTAACAAGCAAATTAAAGTGAAAACAAGCATCTAAAAAGACTAAACATAATCTGTCAAGATACAGTCTTTGTTCAAGATGGTTTCTCTCATCCCCAGTATTCTTTCCAGCTTTCCATCACCGAGATCAAATCGCTTGGTTTCTTTTTCCTAAGGTGAAAAAAAACGAGGGAGTCTCTCTCTCTCTTTCTCTGTGTTCCTTATATCCCCAAAGGGATGTCTTTGTCTTTCTTACAAATCAGGAACACCTCCTGGGGATTTAGTCTCCTGCCTCTCTCGAGTTCAGGCTCAGGATCACACTGGCCAGTTTAGTTCGATAACTTTGTTTACTGCTAATATGTAAATTGAGGTAAACCCACTATCCTTTGACTATCCTTTGTCTAGAACAGACCTGTTTATCACCTTTACCTAGGGTAGGCTGTTTGGTCTTAAACATGTTCTAGTAACATCCTACAGGGGACATTTATAACTTCATACATAATATTAACCCATGCATTTTACAATGATATTAATAATCAGCGTGCTATTAGTTTTCAAATGATACCTCAGAAGGCATATTTTATATCAACATTATTGCAGTAGTGTGTTGGGTGTGAACACAGCGGTGCATAGGTCACAATATTGTTTTAAACCAATGTCAGGTAGTTGATGATTTAAGAGACTCACAGCAGGGAACAACATCACCTAGCAACAAGACAGATCAGACTAACCCCAAACTAGAAATTGGAGTATTTTTACCATGCAACCAAGGTTCAGTTAATTACACACCTAGGCCCCATCCTGCAAATGGATTTGCAGGGGCAGACCCTTACACTTGCATGAAGCCCCACTGGAGAAAATGAGACTCTGCACAGGCCCACAGGCCCACCAACATGGACCAAATTGCTGAACCGGTGCCAAAGTACTCTCTTTTACTTAACCTATACCACACGTTCTCTGGCCATCCCCAATCGCTTGTATTCTGCTAAAGACAGACAGTTAACAGGGTCCAGCCAACTGGTTTGTTTCAGAGAAGAATTTCTTCTAACGTACACATGGATGGCAAGGTTTAAGATGTGGCTGACTGGCACTGTGTTCTAAGGTGAAAGACATCTTCTTCTAATTCTACCAGAAGAAGTTAAAAGACAGCCAAAGCTCTTTAAGTGTGAACACCCACTCTGTACCCTAAATAACTGTGGCAGGCATAAATCAGCAAGACTCTAGCAACCTCGCTTCAGATTCACATACTATCCCCAGAAGAAGAAAAACCTCAGACTTGCAATAAAATCTGCAGTGGCATCTCTTCACTTTCAAACATCCCTGTTTCACTTACGATGACACTGCTGAGATAACAGAAAACAGAATTAAGCAAATATGTTTCTCTAACCATGAATGGAGGCGACTGCTTAAGTAGAATCATATTTGTATGGTTTCAGCTTTCTTTTCTTTCCATATGGCCGTGTTTGGCTCTCCAAACAGAGAGAGAGCCATGAAATGGCTACATACCAGTACTAATTTTCTCTCTTGCTGTCACTAATACCCAGCGCCTTGATTTATGGCTGAAAAAGAGGAATGGAAAGGAAAGTAGGATCCCTGATTAGCATGGGCAAGTCACAAAGCGACTAGAACACTGACCGGTGGCCAAGATGAACTGCAGATTTATGATCTCCTTCAGTTGTTCTGGACACCAATACTTTTGTGCTGCGACAGGATATAGAAACATTGGGCTTGTCTTCATTGCTGGGGTAAGTCGACCTAAGTTACGCTACTCCAGCTATGTGAATAATGTGTGTAGGTAGGCAGACAGATGGATATTCAGAGTAAGAGAAAAATAAGATACTCAGGGCTCAAACCTTTGGGGTGCAGAATAAACATCAGCGATTTGGGATGCCTTTAACTCCTATGGATGGTCAATAGGATTTGAGGGCCCTCAGCAATCATATGTTCAGGCTTTAAGCTGTTTTACCCCACCAATCCTAAAAATATGCTAATGGACCTGACCCAGAGAAGTGCTGAGCACCCTCAACTTCTGTGGATCCCAATAGTGGTGGAACTTTATATGATTCACTTATTGCCTCGCAGGATTGACCCATATTCTACAAAACACATTTTAGAAATGAAATGAAAACTAGGATTTTTCTGACGAATACGTCATTTCAAGAGGGAGACCTGAAAACGGTAATTAAATAAAATCTAACCCCAAAAGATTAGATGATAGAAAGCCTATGTTGCTCATTAAACATCAGTGGTCCCACAATGCTAGAACATTCTCATCTCCGTCAATGATTAGATATAAAAGATATGTACTGTAGATTAGCTATGTGTACATCTTCACAAGGAGTTAACCTGGCATTTGGACAGTTCCATATGCTTAAATATTCCCCATTAATAGCTGTCAACTTCACTTCTGGTTTCTGAATCCTTCCAGGAGCCTCCAGAGAACAAGCACTGGTATTAAGCAGGCAATCCTGCCTATCAGGTTTGCCTTATAATAATAAAATGATAGACACAATCCTTTCAATAGCAAATGAGCACCACACTTAGTGAAACTGCAGACCATTCAAAATTCTGATGCTTTCAGATTTTAACTGAGGGGCCCATGTTTTCTTTGCAAAAGAGCCTAATCAAAATCAGAACTTTTATACAATGGCTCTACTTTTTTATAGTGGCCGAATCAAGTTGTTTGGTGCAAAAACAAGTGAAGACCGAGTGAAATTTCCAAAGTACTGCAATTATGTGCCTCAGAACTAATAGAATCTGCTACAGTGACTTTGTGTCCTTCAGACTACATGGAGGGGTTCATCCTGAATTAGATGTTAAAACGCCGCCACAAATCTGTTAATTGCTTGATGTATTTTTCATGTTTGTTGTTCAGTGTTTTGATCATTTGATTATATTTAAACAAGAATAACTAGTTACCCAGAAATCTCAAGCATATCTCAGCATGATCTTCCCCTCCTACCATACTTCGGAAGTAAGAAAACTGCGTAACAGAGAGAAGACAATATTGGCACTGACAGTACTAATACAACTCATAATAAATTAGGGGGAGGTTTTTTGTTTTTTTTTTATGAGTTGTGGGTTTATCTGTGTTTTGATTATAAAATCGAAGCCTTTAAATGATACAAAACACACATCTCACGTTAAAGAAGGTTAGTGGGTGGTGACATATTTTTGCTTCCCCAGTGCTGGTGTTTAGTTTTGAGAGAGAGGTGATTGTCTGTGATGTGGGGCAGGATGGAAATGGAGCACTTGTAAATAGTTTTATTTCAACCTTTTGTGTCAGCGGATTAATATTTTGTGTCTTATAATACTAATTCTGTGCACACTTTACATAAAATTTCCTTGGCAATAGCTAAGTAAAATACCCATCAAGTAACAGACTAAACACACCAACTTGGTTGAGATCAAAATGTCTGGTTTTAAGCTACTGTTGACATAAAACAAGAATATAAATGTCCAGATCTGAAATATAGAACAGTTTAAAAGCATCACATTCAATTTCAGGGAGCTTCCAATCAGGATCTTATTTTTACTAACCTGTTGCCTGAAGTAGTTAGAGATTTTTGACAGCAGCCCCAGGCATATTATGACAAACAATGAACACTGTCTTAACACCGTGTTCCATCAAATAAAAAGGTGTAAATAGCAGCCCAGAAGTCTGGATTTAGTGACACTTGCCTCTGACCTTAATGACCCTTAGATTCCCCAAGGCCTCTTTTAGGTCAGCCTAAGTATTCAGATTTCCACTGTGGGCATGTCTTGGTAGAGACTAAAAATTCTGAAAGAGGATCTGCTTCATGCCAACAAAGGTCAGAAATTGGCCTCTGCTAAAATGGTGGTAAAAAAGAAGATATAAATCAGGTGCCCATGTACGCGTTGCACATGTGCGTGTGTCGACAGCAGTGGGTGTGGAAAGGAGCATCACAGAATGTTAAAAATACATTTTTGTTACTATAATAAGTAATTCTTCTGACCTGCTAACTTCATGATCTGACATTTAACAAGGAGCAAAAAACAGTTTAAAACATAAGTGAATCAGACTGTCTTGCACAAAACCCTGAACCAGCAGGGGCTCCTTGTAGGGGGGAACGGAACATTTCCTGGCTTACTACACAGCTGTAGTTTCCTGGCTTTCAACATAAATGAGTATTGACACTGGAATAAAAAGTAGATTAAGTCACACTACTGAATAAACTTCTCATTACACTGGAGTTTCTGTGGCCCTAACAGATCCAGCAGCAGACCTTGCTCATCTAACTGTAGTAAAGCCCTGGTATCCAGTCCTACCAACTGCCCAGGGCTCTTGCTATGATTATCACTGGAAGAGGATTTGGTTAAGTGCAATATAGTGAGCTGCTGATTTTCAGAATTAGAACATTCCTTTATTCTCATGCCTATTGGGTAGGCAAAATCTCCTTTGGTGATGGTTTAATGGTATTAAAAACATTCCCTGGAATATGCTAAAATAACAACAACAACAACAACAATGAAGAAATAGTCTGGCATTTTGGTGAGGTATTCTGGTAATCCATTAAAATACACACAGGACAAAACCAAATATAAAGGTTTGAGAAGTCCTTGTTCAGCCATAGTACAAATATCACAGGTATATTGATTATAGTCCTACATGGTAAGTAACACTGATTACTCTGTAAAAATTACAAAATGCATTCTTCTTTTAAATTTCTAATTTTTTCATAATAACAGAATTGTTGATAATACAAGGTATTTACTTGTCTAAGAAGTGAGAGCATAATCCTGTCAGCCATTGACTTTTTAATATGAACAGGATCAGGCCATAAGGGAGGGAATGAGATATGGAAGAGAAGGTAATATTCGAGCAGAGATGGTATAGCTCATAAATTATGCTTTTCATCTATAGAACAAAGCACTTTAGAAATAATGGTAAGGATATGTATCCCTCTTTTACAGATGGGGAAACTGAGGCATGTGACAATGAAATGACTTTCCCAGAGTTGCAGAGAAAAGTAGTGTCAGAGCTGGCAATAAAATACAGGTCTCCTGATTTCTAGTCCAGTGCCCAACATGCTGTACCATGCTAGTAAAGTTTAATCAAAGAAAATTCCTTCACTATTGAAATTAAAAAGTCCTGGAAACACTCCCATTGAAGTTAGGCTTCATAACATTTGTTTTTGCCACATTTAAAATTTGGGCCTAAATTGCCCAGATGGTTTCCCTTTACATTCCTAATCTTGCTGGCAATGCATGTTTTCTTTCATGCTTCCTACAATGAAAGTTACAGTTAAACTGTAAATTAAGTAATAGATAAAAAATGGTTCATGATTCTTTAGAACTGTCTTTTGTACAGCACCTTGCACAATGGGGCCCAGCTTCTGATCTGGAGCTCTTGGTGCTGATGTTATATAAATATTAAATAATATATTTTTTTAAAAAAATCTCTAACACTATGTCAATTACACTTTGATCAAAGTTACTCCTGGAAACCACTCTACACCTGAATACACTGAGGATTTTCTGGGGAATATATATTAAACACCCCCCCCCTTTGCTTCAGTCTCTTCAGGTCTGTCAGACAATTGGCCCCTTTATGTATGATTATAAATAAAATAAAACAAAAAACAAAAAAACTTTTTCACTACAGTCTTTTTTTTAATTACACCCATTCAGCTAACGAAAGATTCCAAGGTAAGCGACTGACACCATACCAGCTCAGCACAAATTGTATTAGCCCATTTACTCTCCCTCCAATTAAAATACAATGTATAGAAAAGAAAAATAGTAAGAGGGCAATATTTTTAAAGATTTTTTTAACACTATATAGCATTATGTCCAAATGGGGAGTCCAGTTTTCAGTACCTAAGTTTGGGTGCTTTGTTCCAAATCTGGAAACTCAAACATGCAACTAAAATGGGCAGCAGAGCACCAAAATATCCAATGGCAGAATTGGGTACCCAGACTTAGGGATCAGTGCTTCAAAATTAGACTGGGTGTACACTGATCCCTCTCAGTCACACTCCCTAGCAATGCACATCCTGCTTTACCTTGCTGCTGCTATAAAATGGATCTGGATACTTTTTTTTAAAAGCAGTGAGACACTTCTGAAATTATTTCAAACTGCATATTGTTTCTGACAGGTTCTGACATCTCGGTGACTCAGTCAATCAGCCTGCAGCCATACCACATCCGTCTGTGATTTCGTTAGCATCACAAGTCAAACTGGTTTGAATCTAGTTAGCAGCGACAGCAGACCCTCAAGGAAAACCAAGGTGATGTAGGAAATGATGCTGGTTCAGTATTGACTCAGAAAGGAGAGCAATTACACTCTACCTCCTTAAAATTGTGATGACCCTACTCCTTCAGAAGTGAGTAAGCAGCTCAGAAAATAAACTCTCGCAGCACGTTCACTGCATGGCTCACCTCCTGCTAGAATTTACAGGGTGGAGGAACTAGCCACATCATGTAAGCACAAGGTGACCCAAGGCCACTGGCAGCAGCAACATCTCAGAGCTCCAGTGGGACATCGACACTTGCGACCAGCAGACTGCAACACACGGTGGGTACTGGATGTGCTGACAGACTGAATCCAGACATATTTAAAACAAATCTTTCTTGCTTTCTGTAAATATTATTGTAACAGCCTGTCAATGCAGATGGCTAATCCACCCAAACTGACCAGCTTTTCAATATGTAATACTCTTACAGCTACAACAGGAAATTTTCTTCAGTTCCAAAAAAACCCATCCCTGATACAAATTCTGTGGATAAAAAGTTTTTAACCACGGGGGACAGACTAAACAAATTCACAAATGCATTCAAATATTTATATTAACGACTTGCTCATTGGGTTCTATCTTTGTGGCTGTTTGCAATGCCCGGTACGTTTGGTCCTTGGTTTATCTAGTTTCATCTGACTGTACCTTTTGTGGTTTAGGCAGTATTAAATTGCTAGTGGAATGAGTTCTCTTTCTGGAAGGCAGAGAGAAGATTCTCAGCAGTCATCACTTTTTGTTTACCAGGGCGGATATATGGGGGAGGAGGAGGAAAAGGAAAGAAATACCTAACATCTTAATGGCTGTAAACATAACAAGGGACTCACAGCAAACTATTTTCTGTTTTGTTTTGTTTTTTTTAAAAGAAAACAAGCGTAGTGGGGGATGTTGCAACATCGTGCACCAAGGACAGCTGCGGACTTAGATCTTTGCATTACAGCAGAGCTTTCAAAAAGGAACTCGAATAGTTCTACTAAAGTTACCACTTCAGTTTACAGTTTTCAGTACATGGTACTATTTACTAAGGGCTTGTCTACAGGGGGAAACTGACCAGAATAGCTATTATGGAATAATTTTCATTGTTGTTTGCAGTGTTGTTGTAGCCATGTCGGTCCCAGGATAGTAGAGAGAAAAGGTAGATGAAGTAGTATCTTATATTGGACCAACTTCTACTGGTGAAAGAGACCCACTATTGAGCTATACCAACCTGAAGAAGAGCTCTGTGTAGCTCAGAAACATGTCTCTTTCATAAACAGAAGCTGATCCAGTAAAAGATACTCCCTCACCCACCTTGTCTCTCTATTACAAAATAAGGTATTCTACAACAGCTATTCCAAAACAGCTCCTCATGTGGACATACTTACTCTGGAAATAAGAGTGTGTCTTTCTTTAGTTTAGCTTAATCACAGTCAATTAAATTAAACCAGAAAAAGGCACTTTTTTTCCAGACTAGCTATAAGCATTTTTAATTCACACTCTACCTTATTCCAGAATAACTTCCCTGTGTAGACAAGCCCTCAGTTAGGAGCAAATCGCCCCTCACAAGACTCTGGGCACTGACAGGGAACTGGGGAAATCCTCAGAGGAAATATAGGGTGGAGTCTTCCCTAGGCTCTTCCACAGCTACTGTTCCAGGTTCTGCAGCCACAAGTCCCCACGATAGGATAAGGCAGGGTAAGACCATAACATCTACAAAAAGGTGGGTCACTATGTCCTCCCTAGCTGCCCTTGCATACAGCCATGCAGGGAGCCACTGGTGAGTAGGTTCCACATACAGAGATACCCCACCAAGACACAGTCTTCCCAAATTCTACTCCCCCAATTTCTGCACTGGAAGTGCACTGACTTTGATGCAAGAGGATCTAATATTCCAGATGAAGGATAGGATTCACTCCTTTGCATGCAGAACCTACTATTGCTTACGTGCGTCTCATAGTTGCAATATCTGCACCGATACCTCTATTGTGCAAGAATCAAAATGTCTTCTCCAATACATGCTTTTAAATGTCAGACTTGTTCCAATTCCATCACATAGGAGAGACCCTGAAAGCAGTGATTTCAAACCAGAAACTCTTTAAATCTGATTTTAAAAAAAGATCAATATAATGTAAGTTATTTCTACTTGCAAGTCAATGAAAGTATTTATCCCCTTACTCTGACCTACCCAGGCTCCCGTATACCTGAGTAGGGATTGGATGTGAATAACACAATGCAGTGAATCAGCAGGTCATTCTGATATTGGGGGCAATTTGGGGTTATTCTCTTTTTTCCTTTGCAATCTTCTCTCAGTGGATTAATCTTGAGAAATATCACTAACATAGGTGCTTTGCCTGATTTGGAAAAAAAAATCTTAAATTAGAAGACACTTTTCTTGGTCAACACCCTGTACTAAAGAACTTACTTAATTATCCTGTACAAAAAGGTAAATCCAGTCAACCCAGTAGCTGTGATTCAATGTCAATGAGCAGGCGATCTCGTCTTCCAGTCAGAGCAAGGCACTGGGATTCAGCGAAGAGGAGCTCTGTTTCACACTCTGCCATTGGCTTGCTGTGTGACTATGGGAAGGTCACTTGGGCTAAAATTTTCAGAACTAGCCTCTAAGGTTCTGATCCTTCAAACACTTAAATACCTGCTTAAATGTATATACAGGAGTAGCCCCGTTGAAATTAATGGCACTATTAGTGTATGTGAAGTTAAATGCATTTGTAAGTGGTTAAAGGATCAGAGATTAATATCAGATGCCTTATATGCAGGGTTGCATTTATGGAACAGAGCCAGAATTTGGCCCAGGAGAGGCAGTTGGGTCCTGTGAATAGATTGCGTGAGACTCATCAGACCCAGATTATATTGCTGGCTCTGCCACTAACCAGCTGTGGTACTTTGGGAAAGCCATTTTGCCTACCTGTGGCTGTCTCTCCTCAGGCCGTCTGTTTTACCTATTACAACTGAAAGCTCTTTGGGGCATGGACTGTTTCTTACTATGTGTTTGTACAGCATCTTGCACTGATCTGAGTGGGGCTTCTATGTACTACTGTAGTACAAATACTAATAGTGAGGGGAAAACACTCCTAGACCCCTAACTGTACGGAGAGCATTGTCATGCTATTTCAGCACTTCTACCGGGAAGAACAGAGGGCAGTGAAAATAAAATCCATGACTTTTTGAATTCCTAATTAGCTCAAGGCTTTGGTTGATTTATTTCATTTGCAAGCTACCTGAGCTGGGGACCTGACACATTGTCTGGATCTACATCCAAATGTTGCCAATAGTTCAAGGGTGCTTGAATCTGAGGTTCCACTTCAGGATCATTGTTCATCTAAACTAGTTTGCTCATCCTAAGTATTAACAAAGTGTCATTGGTTTGAAAGGTCTGCTAAAAAATAAAAAGAATTTTTTTCTCCAATATGAATAGTTTAAAAGACCTGGAAATAGCGTTCTTCGTGAAGGATGGCAGAGGAGGGGAGAATGATAACAACAAGAGCTTCACTGACACAAGGGACCTTGGATGGAACAGCTGTTATTTTTTGGAAGCATTAAAAGAAAAAAAAAAGTGTGATAGGAGGTCATTAGCAGACACCACAATAGATATTTCCAAGTTGGTGCTTTATATACTCAGATTCTTTTCTTTAAAATGCATCTCAAGAAGGTCTGGGTATGACAAACTTTATGTGTAATGAAGGGAGTTTTAAAAACAAATTTGATTCCATGGGTGAGTCATAACCATTCATCATCAAATCTCTTAGGACCAGGTTTGCCTGGGTGATCAGCACAACCTTCGGCCTCAGCAACCTCCAGCTTCCATTACAGAGACACTGGCAACTAGCACAGGCAGGAGCAGCCTGATCTAACCCACTGTCAGACTTCCTTAACTTGCAGCGTGTGTACGCGGGGAGATAATCCCATCTAAAAAAAAAAGCAGCCTAGGAGACAGCATTTTAGCACCTCTTGCACCATTGTGCTGAGTACTTCTTGGCTGAAGCTTAGGGTCCTCATTGGTAAGTCTCATTTTTTGCCACTCCCACTCAGTCAGCTGTGCTGCTTTATCAGGAATATCTAATTTAAAAGGGACTCTTCTTAAATTGTAACAAACAATTGTCTGAAGTCAGAAAGATATGGTGTGTGTTTCTAACAGGGAAAGATAAATATATGCAAAAAAAATGCAAGAACTCACAGCTACTTAGGAACTGCTTTAATTCCTGCCATCCTCAATAGGGAAAGGAAAAGCTCATGGAGTCTGAGGTCTGTGAAGCTCACAAGCGATTATTTTTGCGTACACAGGATCTGCAGAAACAGGAGTTTGTGAAACTTTACTTATGTAATTTAAACTCCTTCATTCCTGCACCTCCGAGAGCGATTCAGTTTTTAAAAGTTAATGTTGTTCAAGCTAAAAGGGAGATAGAGGTACCCTGCTCTAAAAAAAAGCTTGCATTTTTAAAGAGGGGGTGTGCATGTGTTCATACATATACAACTATCCGCATGCACAACGCCTGTTTCTCCTCTCATTTACTCTGGTGTAAATCAAGAGTCATCTCACCAAAATCAGTGGAGTAACACCAGTACAAAACTAGTGTAAGTGAGAGAAGAATGAAGCCTACCGATGAGCCTTTCTTCCACTCACTGCTACATTTTTCAGTTTCTGTGTTTGAGTTTCACTCTACCCACTCCCTGCTCCATTTTCACACTTTTTTCCCTAGATTTCCCTCCCCACATACACACATTCATTTTTAAAAACAGTCTCTCCTAAGGGAAACACAAACTCAAAAGCATCAGAGCCACACTTCTGAACTCACAAATTTCAAGTTCTCCCATCCTCAACTGTCACAGCTAAACAAGTAACTATTATCAAGGGCCGAATTCTCCCTCACTCATCATGCATGAATTTGGCAAATGTAATGGCACTGAATAAAATGGAATTATTCCAGATTTACACCAGTGTCAGTGAGAGCATAATTTGGCCTCTTATTTTAAAAAGAGTCCTATTATTTGTCCAGGGTCCTTGTATCTTTCTCCTCCATCACATGGCCAAAGTGCAGTGTACTCTGTTGGGGCAATTCCCCATTAACCATCAGTCATACTACTGCCAGTTGTGGGCAGTCTGGAAACCCTTCATTAACCATCTTGTAAGAGAGGACAAGGAGATTGAATGTGACGTGGTATGAGACAGGGACAGGACGCACAGGAGGGCTTCAGGGAGGAGCAGAAATTTAGTTGAAGCAAGGACAAGAGGAAGATGATTTTGGCAGAAGCATTTTAGATAGACAGGATAAGGAGTGAAAGCCAGACTGACTGTAGTTAAGGTAATCAAGGCAAGATATGACTGTGGGGTGGACAAGGGGTGGGGAGATTACAAGACATATCTGAGGATACTAAAGGGAAGTTTTTCCTCTCAGTTTATTTCAAATGTGAATGTTCTCTCTAACTCAAAATATCTGTAAGGTATAAGCTGCTACCTACCTATACCAGGTGTAGGTAAAGTTACGTATCTGAGAGTGGGATTGAGAGGATTAATTAATGTTTAATTAATGTTTATAAAACACTTTGAAGAGGTAGAGACTTAAGTAAAGTGCTACATATTATTTAATCTGTTGTCCTTAGACAGCATGCATACAAATTAGGCTCTATCAGTAAAGCAGAAATCTTTGGTCTGTTGACTACCAGCTATCCTGGTGCTTGAAAGCACTACTAGGCCCAGAATCATGCTAGGATTTTTTTAATTGTTTGTATTTATTGGGGATTTGAAATAACTGAGGTGACATCAAGTACAGATTAAAATTTGCATAATCATTAGTTGACTTTAACAACAAGCAAAGAGACTATCACAAATCTTTAAAAAGCATTTTTTAAATAGCTGCTAGGACAAGCCCTCCATAATACTGCTGCAAAATGAGCACAAGGGATGAAACGCAGTGTTAGCTGACAGGTAGGACATTGTCTAGGGGAGGGGAGGAGGCAGGGGAAGCTTTCCAAAAGTGTCTAGTATGGATTATGGTTCATCATCTGTACAAAAAGGTCATTTGGTCTAAATCTCCCTTTACAAACTTCCTTTCTTCATTCAGGTCACATTACTGTTAGTCAGGCTTAAAGTCTGAAAAAGCCAGATCCTTGAGCTTTACATTTATTTGCTTTGTCAGCTCTATGTATTAAATGCATGTTTAGATGGGCGCTATATATCTTATTAAATGTTCTGTCCTGTTTAGCTCTGATCTCATCTGATTTATTCTGAATTCAAAGACTATGACTGTAAGTGCCTTCAAACCTACAGATGCTTAGACTACTGGGGACACAGAACAAAAATGTGAAATGCACCAACCATTACTGTCCGATCTCATTATGCTCATGCCTTGGAAGGATAAAATAAGAATGCACTGGAATTCAATCTCTTCTATGGGGAGAAATTGGAAGCAGAAAATCTCACTTAGAAACTATGTGCGCTCAAAGCCCCTGGAAATGACCAAGATAAGTAAAACGTACATATAGACTACATCAAATGGGGGACTGCAGACAATTAAAACACAGCACCAAAGGAAATACATACACATTCCTAGGGACAGATCTTTGGTTCATGACAATGCATAGTAGCTGAAAAACCAGCAGAACAGAGGATCACCAGGTGGTGTAGAGCTCGCACAGCCATCTCCTATAGCCCTTCATGAAGAGGGCATGGCCAGAAAGCTGCTGTGTACTGGCAATCCTGGGGCACCCAGAATGGCCCCTCCTAATTTGAATCAGGTACACATTTTAATGCAATCACCCCCCATGTATTTATGCAAACAATTAAATGTAAAGTGGGTTGCACTTCCAATCTCCCCCCCTCGCCAAATGGATTCCAATGATAAAATAACCACAGTAGTGCCAATAGCAAGATAATTAACGCTGCATTCATGCCATCCATAGGGAAGATAATTGTACTCTATCTCTTTTTCATGAAGACTCTAGTAGTGCGATCGTAATGGTGGTTGTTGTAACTATTAATTGGATATTAGTATACCAGTGAGATACTTGCCAAGAGTTTAAACCAACATTGCTGGTGATTACTTCTTGGGTGTTGGCCATCACAAGTCACAACTACCTCTTGAGATTCCTGTTTCACAGCACACTACTGCAGAACCGGTTCTGTGAACTGTTGCATTACTACATGTGCTGTACACAGTATGTGTGCTTTTCTGCATGTAATTTAACTCATCACTATGAACTCTGGCATCTATTAAGAATATTAAGCGGAACAATCTTACTTCTTACTCATAAGTTTCAGCCCAAACATTCACCACCACCTAACAGGAGCACAGTGTACTCATTACCTTCAATGGGCCGCCTATGAATTACAGAAGTTATAAATGAAAAAGATCTATTGAATCATCCAGGCCATCTCCCTTCTATACAAGATTGTTCAATATGGTACAGTTTCTAGTACTTCGTATAGTCTAGTTTAAAAAGTCCCAACTGAGGAAGCCTCCACTACTCACCTTGGGACATTAACTAAGTGGTTAAAATAATGTGAAGCAATGGAAACAGCTACAAGCATGGTTGTGGAGAGCTCATTTTGTTCAGAGTATCATCAGGATGAATCACCACTAGGTTTTGCGGTCTGTTACTATCCAATATTTGAGTTCTTAGCCATTTTGACTTCACAAATTACACTCATGTGGTGTACAGCTACAGTAGGACATGTCTCTATGCCATGCCAAGAATCCTACACCACTGTGATATCAGAGGTAACTCAAGCAATCACCACTCTTGCACTTCAGCTAGTCTGCAAGCAACAATTTTATTGGTTGTATGAGGAGACTGCACAGATAGTGGATTACTCGGGCCACCTGCCACACTCATGCAACAGGATGCCCTTTCAGTTACTCGAATACAGTAAGTCATAAGACATACTGGGAGGTGGACCAAGGCAGGGTGGGAACAGGATAGTGCATGGATCCACTGGCCATTGCAACCGATGGACAAAGACTACTTACTCTGACTCGGAATCAGCCACACCATCAGAGGCTCATTCACCTGCACGTTTACTAATGTTATATGCCATCATGTTAATGCTATCATGTGCCAGCAATTCCCCTCTGCCATGTACATTGGCCAAACCAGACAGTCCCACGTAAAAGAATAAATGGACAAATCGGACATCAGGAATGGTAACATACAAAAGCCAGTGGGAGAACACTTCAATCTTCCTGGACATTCCATAACAGATTTAAAAGTAGCCATACTGGAACAAAGAAACTTCAGAAACAGACTTCAAAGAGAAACAGCAGAATTAAAATTCATTTGCAAATGTAACACCATTAATTTGGGCCTGAATGGGGGCTGCAAGTGGCTGGCTCATTACAAAAAGCAGCTTTGCCTCTCCTGGAATTGACACCTCCTCATCTATTATTGGGAGTGGACTACATCCACCCTGATCGAATTGGCCCTGTCAACACTGGTTCTCCACTTGTGAGGTAACTTCCTTCTCTTCATGTGCCAGTATAATAATGCCTGCATCTGTAATTTTCACCCCATGCATCTGATGAAGTGGGTTCTAGCCCGCGAAAGCTTATGCCCAAATAAATCTGTTAGTCTCTAAGGTGCCACCGGACTCCTTGTTGTTTCTGACTGGGAATGCTACTTCCATGCTCTGACAGCAGTGGCATTCAAGCAGCAATACAACTGCTTCTCTAGAACCTGGGAGAAAAAAGGACCAATTTCCTCCTCTCCCACCTTGACCCCACAGGACCTTCCTCAAGTCAAGCCCAGTGGCTCAGGTTTGGCACAGGAAGGAGAGAACTTATGCCTCCTGACTACAGTGGATAAAGACAATAGTCTGCCTGATGATAACTAAAGTGCCTGACTGCCTACAATCTTGGGGAAGGCAGGACATAATCTGTCAGTGAGGTTTGAGGTATTACCAAAAAATCCCCAAACCCAACTATATGCAACACAGAGGAAAAATAAATATTTGGATAACAAGGTCCTTAAATCTAACTTAGCTACAGTGGGTTCCATACACTTTGTCACAGGATGATTGGTTATAACAGATGAATTTATGGTATCTTAATGATGCTCCTTCTGTATAGTAGTAGTTTTTAACCTCAAGCCATTCCAGCAGGATGTTCCTGAATGTGTTTTATTCTAAATTTTGCATCAGTTGTCAAAATAGCCAATGAGTCCAACAGTAATTCTAGGCATAGTCGCAAAGCAGGGGGCTGGACTAGATTACCTACTGAGGTCCTTTCCAGCCCCACATTTCTATGAAAAGCAACTTCATTCTATGAAAAGCAAATTCTAAGAAAAGCCAAATTCATCCTTGATATAACTCCACCGAGGTGCAGAGATGAATTTGGCTCAGTGATTCAAAAAACTGATTTCATATTCTTTGATCTATCATCTAGAACAAAATGCAGCTATAGGACTCAAATCCTTTTGTGATTAAAATACATGAATCACCATATTACACCTTTCTTACTAATATGTAGGCTTGGAAGGATTAGATTTTTATCAGTAAGTGTCAATTTCACCAGACATACACAAACTGTAAAAAAAAAAATTTCCATTGACAACAATCAAAATGTACAGGTAGGTAAAGAAAGAAAAATGCTGTTCGGACATTTACTTTGTATAGTGTCGTGATGTTGGCTGCCCCATAATTTCTCTCAACTGTTAATGTTTAAATTGGTAAAAATCTAAAATACTTTAAAATAAAAATCAATATTATCCATCGGAATTATAAAAAAAACCCTGAATTCTGCCAAGCCTAGAGATACAGAATATTTCCACTGTAGTGCTGATTCAGCAGAAGGGATCAAATTATGTCTTCATTTACAAAAGTTCATTCCTAATGAACCCCAAACATACTTTCCACTTTATTATCCTAATGTTGCTACTTGTGTTGCTATAAAGTCTCTGCCTCTGTATCTGGTGCGGTTGGTGTCTTTGCACATACAATCAGCCTGTAGCTCAAGGGGAACAGTTTGGATACTTGGTCACACGTCAAGATGCTGAAAATCAATTCTAAGCCCTGAAAGATAGAACTACTCACGGAGAAGGTCACTAAATACAACCAGCTGCTCTGCAGTGCTACAAGCTTAAAGGCAGATCCTACAAAAAGGTCATGTGTGTGCGTATTGGACACCCAACAAGTCCATCCCTCCCCACTCTGTTTCACTACTGTAAGAGGGACATATCCGTAGGGGACCATAAATATTTACTGAGTAGGATTTACCTTATATTGAGCACATAAATATGGGATACAGAATGTTGATCCCTGGTATCGCAGGATAGCAGAATTCTGCCTGATTCATCAGAGAAAGATCTCGAGATTAAAATATCATCCTTGTCATGCTGCCAAGGTCAGTGATAAACTGGGTTAATTGTAGTAAAGTGAGGCTGCACAAGTTAGGCCTGCCTATGTACTGTACCAATGCATATTAGTGCAAGGAAGACTAGGGTAATGAACAGGGCCAGTTTTAGGGGTTAGCAAGTTGGGCCACTCAGCTTTTTCTTTTATTTTCTGGGCAGCCCTCATTATGAATCAGTTTCTTTTGCTTGGCAATACCCAGCCTGCAACTTCTCCCCTTCATTTCCTGCCCCATTTCAATGCTCGATCTCTTTCTCTAGTCCCCTCCCATCATTTACTGAGCAGGTCACCTGTTGGGAACTAGCTTCTGATAGGCAGAACCTAGGTTTCGTTTATGCACAGGTTATATAAAAGGGGTGTGCAATGCAGTCTTTTCAGGCAATTTACACAAAAATCAAACATAACTGAGGCATAACTAATTCATGAAAAGAGAGCTTTGTACCAACTGCAATTATGGCATTACCTTTTCAGCTTGGTGTGGTTTAACTTTAGCAACTAGCGCAGGTTTTACTTTTGGCTACAGAAATATTTACCCTAATTGATGCTGTCTGGGAGGGGGCTTCTCAGGAGTTAAGAGCCAATTAGTGCACCTGCGACTGATTGATTGCCTCCTGACCTGGGTGGGGTGAGGCTGAGGGCGAGTTAGGTAAGGATCGTTAGGTATCTGGAACTTATAAGGAAGCTAAGAGTACTCAGTAGTGGGGAGACTGGACTCTCCTGGGAAGAGAAACCCAGAGAGCAGCTCAACCCAAGAGGGGCGAGTTCAGCAGAGAAAGAAGAAACTGGGAGGAACTAGGGGGAAGGCGGAGGCCTGAGAACCAAAGGGAGGTTGTATTAAGCACAGGTTTCAGGGAAGCTGCACAAGAGGGCTTGGGGTAGGAAGCAGCCCAGGGAACAGAAGCACACCTGAAGCAGCAGACCTAGCTGTTTAATACAAGGGGCCCTGGACTGGAACCCAGAGTAGAGAATGGGCCAGGGTTCCTCTACCAGCCCTGGGGAAGAGATGTGCAAACCCAATGTAAGGAAAACTGAGCCCAGGGTGGGGCTGAAGACTTATCCCAAAGGGCAGGCCATGGAATCTGCCAATGGGTGGGCTGAAGGCTCTTATGTTGGGACATTTTGTGAACTTTCATACGGGATCTTTATGTGACTTGGCCAGAGGGCAGAGACAAGGAAGACCTGGTGAAAGGCAGCCTGCAGAAGGTGCCAGATACAAGGGGCCCTTGCAGCATCAACCCTGACACAAGGGGGCGCTACAGGTGCTGAGTATACTACTTTACATAGCCTAACATCAGCCTTTCCTGAAACTGTCAGAGAAAATGTACACAGCATCATCGCAGATCAGATTCTGCCTCCAGATGGCAGTCTTCAGCTACCAATGAGGTAAAGGGGAGTTTCACACAGGCACCAGATGGTAGAATCTGGTTTGATCAGTTTCTTCTAAACTATTCCAGATACAACAGCCTGCCTCCTACGCAAAATTCCCTGGTAGAGATCTACAGGAATCTATAAAAGATAAGTGTTGTTGTCCCTAGTGTAATCTTACTGAAGTTAACAGCAATATACCTTAGAAATAAATGTAGCCCAATACATTGTTTTTTTAAAAATGGCCCTAACCTGTGTTACTAACAATATTTAGCCATTATATAGCACTCTATATTTTCAAAGCATTGTATAGTCACACATTTAAAAGGACGTAGAGGGGTATGGATGCAGAAAGTGGCACCAGCAATATGAGCCAGGACTGTCCTGGGAGCGCCTGAAGAGCAGCCACGTGACTGGGTGGCATCACACCATCCACCAACGGAGGGCACTCCCTTCCTGGTAGGAGGACTGCCATTGGTCAGTCACTGGGATTGGCTTGCTGCTGCCTATAAAAGGCAGTGTCAAGTGGAAGCCGCTCCTTTCTGCTCTACCTCCTACCCTGCAGCATTGTCTGTAACAATGTGTCCTGGAGAGTTAGTGGTGCAGCACTGCTGACCCCAAATGTTCAAAAATCGTGAGTTAGCCCCTGTGCCCCCAAACCATGACATTAGCTTAAAAATCATTTAAAAAATAAATAAATAAGGGTTCTTTTCATTTTCCTTATGCTTTTTGAGTGGTGCTCTGAGGTCACATTCTCAAACTTTTTCCTGCAACCATGAAGAATAGAAATTTACTTTTAAAAAAGAAAAAAAAAAAAAAGAGGAGAGATTCTCCCATAATCAATTTAGTCCAGGAGCTGGGGCTTTAAGTAAAGCATCAAATATCTCTAAAGTTGGCAAAACAGAGTTTGGGATCTGCTCACTCAACCCCACCAATGTTGTATCTTTACTCTTGATAAGGCAACTATACAACAAGACATGTTGTTGGAAGCTGGATCCACGGATGCACTGTCTGTCTTTCTGAGGACTTTCTAAGGTGCCTGGAACTCAGGTGTCTAAGCCAGGTACAATTTAGGAGAGCACTGCTTGCGTCCTAAATGGCAGTTTTCTCACAGCATAGTGTTATGATTGTTATGATTTCCCTCTGATGCAGCATGGATGGGTCTGCCAGCCTGTTTCGGTGTTGCATAAGTTAGATGCTTAGTAGTATTAGTACCATTGCATGGGGAAGGGGAGGATGCAATAATAGAATTGCACGGCTGCAGCAGTTGTGACTCATTGCTCTGATATGTTAATCTTTTAAAATCCAATTAAATAAAGTTACAGCATTTTGAACATTTTGGACCAGATTTTGCAACCTTTATTTGGGCTGGTGAGCATTTTATTCATGCAAGTAGCACCAGTGGTTTCAATAGGCCTCCTTGTCTGAATAAATGCTTACCAATGTGTGTGAGGGTTGCACAGTCTGGCCTATTCTTTGTACTTTTGCATCTGCCCCTGTTGGTCTCCACTCTCAGCAGGAGAGAGCTGCTGATGAGAGGAAAGGAGCAAGTCCAAGAAAAAAGAAAAGCAGTTGAAGAGTGGCGTTGGTAGAGATGGAAGGTTAAGTCACAAGGGAGGAGCGGGTAAATCAAGTTAAGGAGACAGAACAGATACTAAGCAGAGATCAGGACTGGAAAGACACACCGCGGTGAATGAAAGGGAGAGTCAGAGTAGGGCCAGACACCAGGTAGGGGTCATCACCCTCAAGCTGGGGGAAGTGACAACAACAGCTGCTGGAAACTGTAAGAGATCCCAGGAGTTTGGTGGAAGAATAACTAATGGGAGGGTGTGCTGCTCTAGTGAAGGGGTTGGGGAGAAATAAAAAGGGAGACTGAAAATTTCCAGGCCCTATTACTCATCCATCCTGCAGTAGCTGCTCATACTAAGTGGAGGGCTTAGAGCCAGAAGATAATATCCAGATCAGGGGAGGCCCAAAGAAGATAGAGACAGGAAGTCTACAGAACCAAACAGACTGGAGAGATTTTTTACCAAAGACACCAGAGGCACCAAGTTTCCAGCACAGCCCCTTTTGCAAGGCTGTAGAGAACATCTGAAGCTAACAAACACAGTCCAAAAAAATAGCTATTTCCTCTTTGTTGGTCCTCAGTTTTGTTTTTCTTGTGATCCATCCAATTCTAGTACACTGGAAATAGGACTATTTTAATTTGTTTTGGGCTACTAATTCAGTGTAAAGGTTCTCATGGTTTCTGCTCAAGAATGATATTTTCTTTTGAACCTGGGCCTGCATCACATTTCTGTTCCTTAAAAAACTAGAAATCTTAATTCTGGGACAAATTTTCCTCAACCAGGCCATTTATGTGTCCACAGTCAGTGGCATTCACAATTTTTTGATGCACTAGCACTCATGTGCGAATGGGATTTGTGTTTATAAATTCTGTCATAGGTGACAGTGAATGCAATATGTACTGCACTATGGGCTTACTCCTGTGCACCTTAGCTCCATCCTGTAAAGCACGTGTGCTTATATTTAAGCATGTGAGTAGTCCCAACTCAACGGGGTACTCACGTTCTTAAAGTTAAGTGTGGTTAAGTGCTGTGCTGAATTGGGGCCAGAACTAAGAACTTGCATCCTGTAGAACTAAGCCCCAAAGCACCAGTCCTACAAATACTTACACTGAAAATGTACAATGCAGAAATTAACCAGTGCAATAGTTAGCCTGCAAACCTTTAGAATCAGGATTAAGTTCACTCATGGTGGGGCTACTCATAGGTGCAAAGTTGCTCACATGTGTAAAGTTTTGAGGGATCAGAGCCAATCCATTGCATTGGCAAGTTGTGCATGCACAAATACAGGACCTTTATTGAAAACATGGGCCTTTGGGCTTATTTGTCTTGAAACCAATCCTTTAAATTGTGAAATGATTTTTAACCATCATCTCTCATTTTGTAAGGAAGTCCTCCTTCTCCTAGTAGCTTGATCCAAACTATGCTTACGATACATGAAATGTATCCAAGGAAACTAGAAGACAGCTGTGTTTGTTTTTTAATTAGACGAAAGAGAAACTTTTGGAGGACTAATTTTAATGGAGAACCAATAAAGCTCACAGTGTTGTTTTAAATGTTAAGAGAATAGTTATCCTAAAAAAATGAAATGGGAAACCCATTTCAGTTAATTTGGTGAGGTTATTCTAGACTTTCTAATGCAAATGCAAAAAGGAATGCAAATTAATTTTGAGCACTACACAAGAAACAGGTAAAAAACCATGACTTCAGCTATAAAACAATAGATTTAAAAAATATTTGGGTTCAAATTAAATGGTGCTCTGAAGCTGGTCAATTAATGGCATTGGCTAAAACCAGGTGCTGTGTAAACTTTACCACACAGTACTCAATCCTGACAACCGTTATTCCAGTCTTGCCAAACCAGCCGAAGTAAATGGTCAAGTTAGGCTAAAACCAATAAACTAATTCTTTGCATGGCTGAAAACAGTTCCTCAGAGGTAAAAGTAGAGTAATTCCCACCAACTGGACCAGCATCCTTCCCCTTGTCATTTTATTTCTAGCAGGTTTAGTTAGGGCCAGATTTTTGATGCCTTTACATTGACTCCACAAGTAGTTCATGCCTTTTACTTAAGGAATGCTCTTGTAAAATGGCTTCATGTTAATACCCGATTTACATCGATGTCCATATGTTTTGTTTCCAAATTACTAAGAAATCCATCCTCATTCAGAAGAACTTCTTGAACCCATTTATTTTTAAACAGTGCTACTATGTTTTATCTAAGTGCAAAAACGTTATCCATTGGAGTTGCTTTGCCAGGAAGCAGAGGAGGGGGAGTGGATCCTCAAAACAATGCAGCTGGCGTGGGTCTCCTATGGCTTCCCCTGCATGGATTTCAAGAGTTGTGTGGGCTTGTGTGTCACCTTACCCACCACTCCTCTGAACAACAGAAAGGAGACTTGGCATGGGAAACTTCATGGCTTGCCCTTCTAGCACTATCCCAAGGGCTTCTCTGCAGGATGAAGCAATCTGGTCTAATAATAAATCCCAATAATATTAAACATCTGTCAAATATTCTGGAAGAAAATGAGAGCAATATGTATTATGTGTCCTAAGGGGAGGGGACATCCTCCCTGGGGAAGTGGTTTCAGTGGTGGTGACTTCAACGGGAGATTGACATTTGCTTACTGAGATTACCTGTAACTACCAAATATTATTTTTTCCTAATTTGAACAAACTGCAAAAAAGTAGAGAGCTAAAAATGACAACATCCCACACTCTACCCCAGGGAAATCCCAGAGAGGATGCTTCTCCTGGGCTTCAGGGACAAACCCCGTCCCCCAACACATGCACCCCCGCAACACATGCACCATTATCTTCCCACCAACATGGTCCCAGATGAAGGGCCCCAAGCCTCTTTGATACTCCTCTCACCAATATCCCCTCCCTCAACTATCCCAGAAAGGAGAGGTCTGAGTCTCCTCTGCTCTGTGCTCTACAATAGCCTTCTCCGAATCTTTGCTCCTCCTACACTCTGCTGAAAGAGGACAGCCAATTCCTCTCCATAGCTCAAGAACATGTCTCTCTAGAGGCCAGAAGGGACTCAGGGCTGTATCATGATCCCCACCCCCAAAAGATCATCCATTCTACCGTTGTGTAGAACAAAACCTGGCATTCCTACCTTCAATGTCCCTTTCCTGGCTTTCTTGCAGCTTAGTACCTAGTAAATTATGGTAGTACAGGGTGATATAGAAAACAAGATACAGGGAGGAAGAGGGAGTCTCCTGACTGCTTCATTCTCTAGCTCTTGTCCATTGTGGACCTTCACAAGACCTTCATCTAGCCTCACACCAGCACAACTCATGCTCAGAGTGCACCAATTTCTTCCTTTGGCAGCCACTCCTGTCCTGTCCTGCCCCCTCAGATGACGCCTTTTTGGTGCATGCCAATAAAGTGAGTTCCGACCAAGTTCAATACTTACACTGGCCTGCAGCCAAAAGTGTAGGTGGTGGTAAATAATATTTCCACTTATTGCAATCTAATTTCCAGTGACACCCACAAGTTGAACTGTCGCACACAGTGATGGACTAACTCTTTCTGTTGCCTGTGTCAGGGATTAAAAATGTTGCCTGCCCCCAGCCTAGCCCACTAAAGTGCAGGGGGTTAAGAACTTGCCTACACAGCCTATAGACTGTCTGCAGTACTGATACTGAATTTGTCAAACAGACAAATCTTTAAGAATACAGAAACACACACTGGACAATGTGTCCAAGTAATCCGAAAAGCAACCAGCAGGCTTAAAAAATTCATGCAATCTGATTAAACAGACTGAAAACAGCATTTCTCTCTTTCAACTACTGATATTACTGTGGGCCTCGAATCCAACCTGTATGTTAACAGAATATGTCACCGACTGTGCAGTATCCATCAGTAGCCAACACAGAAAAACAAAGAGGAAAAATTACAGCAGCCAGTCTAAAACTAGCACAAACTGCCCGATGTCCTTTTGAATTATATCAAAGGGAGAAGATACCAACCAATGCTCCTGTACGTTAAAGAAATAGTCTCCAATCACACAATCCATACCCTATCCTCAGTGATTTAAACTACTCTTTTGTGGCTGGGTTGTGTTTCAGTCCAGTTCCCAGGGGAATAGATGCGCATCTCCCATTACTCATAACTGGAGATGCACGTCCAATTCCAGAGCCACTGGGCAACGAATGCGTGTCTCTACAAGAACAGCTAAATAGGGTGACTAACATTTTTGTGGGCTGGAAGGTTAATGTAAATTGGAGATGAATAACTACTGTATATAGCAGCCCTTTATCCCTGTAAAGCCAACGAACCAGAATTCCCCAAGAAAAAGCAACGTGTGTGTGTGTGTGTGTGTGTGTGTGTGTGTGTATACACACAAGCTCTGATTAATCTCATCAGTTTGCTTTCCTGGAAACTGCATGCCCCAGATGCCATTGTTTCCATTATAAATGTTCATCTGCTCCAGTTTCTGCTTGAATTTCTATAGCTTGCTTTGCTTAAGTGATTTATTTTTTTAATGAACATTCTTAGCACAACCCTGATTTTAATTTAGCGTTTTGGCTATGATCTTCTAAGCCACATTCTTTTTAATATTTAAAAAAGACTATATGGCAGATAGAAATCCTGAGTAGCACCATAAAGAATTACTGAATTATTAATAGTTATTAATAATTAATGACAGTCATGCACATCAAACAAGATTTTCAAAAGGGGACTTTTTGTTATCTCAAATGCTACGAGTTTGGTATGAGAGCAGAGACAATACAACCACGAACACACCCTGTGGATTAAAATTGTTCTTATCAATTCCCCTTCAAAGGGTACTTACCTCATAATTCCTGAGCAAAATAAGCCACTTCATTCATTCATCTCAAGCAACATGTTGAAATTAATAAAACCTATTTTACTTCAGACCATATTTGCTAATATTCTTATAATGCATTGCTATATTTAACTGCATTTAAACAGCACCTATTACTATTGCATCTAAGCATTAAACTAGCATCATTTATTGACCACGCATGAAGTGACAGAATATTTATTGTAAGCTTTGGCAAGGTCAGTTATGTTTTTAAAGCACTGGATGATGTAAATGTGGATCATTACATTTAAAATAGGCAATATTAAAGAGAAAATAACATTCTGCTATAGGCAAAAAACACAAACATGGGGGATTTCTTTCCTCTCATAAGTGAACTATGTATGGGAAACTGTTCTCAGCGATGGGGTGTTTTACCAAAGGTGTGCAGATTTACACAGAGAACACATGCGCACACACGCACACACACAGAGAGTGATTTACAAAGGGTGTGTATCTGAGATCCCATGCTCTACTCTCATCTTCTGTTTGAGTCTATTTATGGACAGAAAAGGAGACACAAAGGGGCAAAAAACCCAACAATCAGAAACACCAGCCCAGAAAAGCAAAGTTGACAAGGAGACAGAAAGACTGCTTCGCTCAGCTTGTCTCAGCTGCTTCCATATTTCAAAAGTGGAAAGCGTTAGAGAAGTATCGCTATTATTAGTCCTTCCAATCAGATGCAGGCTGTGTGTGGCGTTGTTTTAAGCCTTTGGCAAGATGCTTTGTAGTTTACACACGCGCGCACACACACACACGCACACAGGTATTGCATACTGAGAATTTCCCCATTAAAAAGACAATACATAGACACACACAGAGACCACAACAACAGCACGACTGTGAGTACTCACAGCTCTGAGTACAGGAAGTGCAGATTGCCCACATTGTCTATGTAGTTTGCAGGACTTAGCCAAGGTAGGACCAGTAACAGAAGAGCCTTCATTTTCAGAGTAGGGCTGGCACTGCTGCTAGGTTTTCTCCTTCCCACTTTTTCTCTGCCTGCTGATGGGACACAGAACTTCAAGCTTGTCAGCCAAACCCTTTCTAAACGAACCTTTCCATTTCAACACAATTGGTAGCACATTATGAATCAAATTTTAAATCCCTTAAACGAAGCTATGCTGAAAAATCATTGACCTGTAAGAGGATTACTTGATCTGATTCTCAGATGGGTAGATGTGAGGGTTTAGGGACAGCACAGCATGGTTGGCGAGATAGTGACTTATGCTGCAGAGCAGGCTGATGCACAGGAAAGAGACCTGCCTCCTGCAGTATTCAGAGTGGTTCTTCAGAAGCAGCTGGTACATTTACATCACTGGCCAGAAGCAGATGGGTTATGAGCTAAACTGCATCAGAGTAGGGTGTAATAGTCTCAACATGGCAAATGAACCTCCCTCCCCGCTGCAGCTCCAAAGCAAGCAATGTAGGATGACCACACCTTTTTAAAGTAAAATACCACAAAGGAGCTTAACTGACTGAACTAGAATCAATAACCAATCTAAATCCTCAATATTCAGCTAGATGTTTGTCCAAAGGTAATTTAAATATGAACCAAGGACACGTCTTCTCTGTCTTTTTAAAATACAAATAACTAATTTTAAATGAGAATGTTCTTAATGCATGTTTGTGCCGATTCCAGTTATAAGCAATTAAAGTTCTCTTATTAAGCACCAGCATAAATACGCAGGAAACTCACCTTGTCCTATCAATGATCTCATCTGTTATAAAATGAAAGCTCCCTCCTTCTCGCTGAGAAAAAGAACAAGCCAGAGACTGATTTATAAAAGAATGTGGCAATAGCTGGCTACACTGATGACTCTAATAGAATCCACTTTGATTTATTCACTGAGAACAACAGTCACATTTAGCGGAGATTTCAGCCTGGGTTTGAATTGCTCCCTCCACAAGGATCAGACTACTTTATTAGCAGAATCATACACCTTTCTCCCCCACATTGATTTGCCAGTGCTAAACAGAATACTGTCATTTCAATCTGCGTTGTGCCTAGACGAGACAGATTCCTAGTTTGAAGCACACGCAGCCCTTCTCGTCTCCTGTACTATTATGAACTGGAATTCAGACTACAAGTGGGGTTTCTGCACCTCACTGGGCTAACGTAGTCACAAGCAACAAATAATTACCAAATGGTTGTATCTAAACAATTAATACGCTTCTGGGTATCTACAAATATAGGGTTTGAAAGTCCCATAGGTAGGTCATTCTCGTGTAGGGGCAAGGAAACAGCCAGCTGGTACTCATGAAGTTTCCTCTTAACTCTTCCTTTGGGGAGGGGTGTGTTAGTGTGGGTTGCCTCATGACCTCATGGAAAGTGCACTCGGTTTGTCCCTCAAAAACTGTAGATTACCCAAGTATAATCCACAAAGACGCTCTGCTCTCTCTGCATTTCCTCCTATCTTTTATCTGGCCCCTGGCTCTATTGTAACTCAGCCCATAGAATCATCCTCAGGAAACAAAGTGGGTTCCACATGCAGGGGGGAACCAGTTAAATGACTTGTTCAGCATTAAGTTGTACTGGGTTGGCCCACAGGTTTCAGGGAAAGATAGCACTAGATTGGCCAATACTGTCTCCCCACAGGCCCACTCTCTCCACATCTGCTGAGCTGGAACCTCGGGGAGCACCTGTGGAAGTTGTCTGCTTGGTCAGGCGGGCAGGAGAAAGGAAGTAGGCACATGCTGTTGAGCCAGTTATTATACAGCCAGAGTACTATTGTTAGTTCACTGCTATCACTATTAATACTCTTATCTGAGGCATGAAAAAAGTATTGGCCAAAGGTTAAAACTTTAAGTGACATTGCTAACCCATCCCCCTTGAAAGAAAGCTAAAAACAACATAGAACACACCACAGCTGATCAAAAAAACAATCAGAACCAGGAAATTAAAAAAAGGAGGCGATTAAATCATGAGGTTTAAGATACCATCAGAGTGAGCAATGAAATCTAATTTCAGAAGTACATGTGACCAATGTGCAGCCACAAATTATGGTTGCAGAAACACTAAGGAACAAGCACATGCATGTTGGGGGCCCATATTTTAAAATGTCTTTCAGTTTTGACAATGCAAAGTTGGCCAGATCCTTGGGTGGTGTAGAGCAGGATAGCATCATTGAAGGTCACAGGTAAAGGGCTCAAAAGCACATACATAATTTAGTAACTTAAGTATCATTTTCAAAAGTGACTTAAGTACCTAAGTGCCACTGACTTTCAATGGGATTTAGGCTTCTAAAGTGCTTAAGTCATTTCTGAAATTGGGCCTGAAGTGCTTTTGAATATTTTAGCTGATATGTTTTCTTCTCAGTTTCATATATAGGTAACTTTTAAAGAAAGAGAAGGCAATTTATACTCCCTTATAGCAACTACAAAATATTTAAGATATCCCTACTCCCAATAACTCAAAGATCATTTTGGATGATTAAATACACACTTTTACTGTCTAACTTACCATGGAGATATCCTCCATGACCAACCCCAGGACACTGCCCAAAAGAAATTGGTGTATTTGAGTTTGTTTGTTGTAGAGAGGAGAATAAGAATATACTCAAATGAATGGGCCAAATTTAGCCCTAACTTAACTCCTTTGAATACAATGAGCTTATATCAGGGCTGAATTTGAGAAATCTGTGTTTAAATTAACTGTCCATTATAAGCAGAGTGTGCTGGACTCCTTTCAGATTACTGATGCTTTCAGTCCCTTCTCAGACAAACAAATAAGCAAGCAGAAAACAAAGGTTGGGGGTGGGACTTACCCAGTTTGGAAATGCTGTTCAAGGTCACAACGTTGCAAAACCTCTGAGCAGTGTTCTGTGAAAGGGCAGCTAACCATTAACTTATCCAGGAGTTTATTTACTAGTATGTTGGACTTTCTGCAAGACTGTAGAATCAAAATTTTGCGATCCACAGGGCAGAAGTCCTTTTCCACTAGGAAGTTTGTAAGGCAGACTGTGCAGTAGGTGTGACCACAAGGAGTGTCCAGTGGCTGGATCAAAGCTTGCAGGCAGATGTGGCATATTAGATCATCATCCACTTCTTCTGTGTAACTATACAGGTGGTTCTCTTCTGGTAAATGTGGTTGGCCACAGGTGATACATAAGGATTGAGGGCTCTCCTCCGCTTCTTCTGACAAATCTTTTTGACTCATGATAAGATCTGATGTGATGTAAAACAGAGCAAATAAAAACTGCTCTCTATTTGGAAGAATATCAGCAAGTTCTGCGAGACAGCAATCCTGTAGGAAAAAGCCAAAGAATTACATTTTGGGGTGGTTGTTTTTAAACATCATTTATGATTTATCTGGATGTGCTGTGCCTTGTAAGAAAATGCTTTAGTGATTTTTACAGAAAGAATGCACCATTAGGGCAGGAAAATAAGAAAATGAGTTAACCCTATAACTTATGTTTTTTTCTTGCTGTCCTTTACCATCCCCTCTCTGAAAAAGGTATTCCTGCGGGGGGGGGGGCGGGGAATAGGGAGAAGAGGGGAGAAGGTTGCAAGAACTTAAGGTTTAAAAACATTAAAAAACCCACCATAAAATCAGAGTCTGAGAACTTTAACTTCTCCATGATACCTGAGTTTAAAGCAGGCAAGTCAGCTGATTATTTTTTCCCTACAGGAAAACTTGGCAGTGACAAAGCAGCCCCATATGAAGGCAGAGCAGCGTGACACTGCATGTAGAAATATCATTAAGAATAATGGTTACCTCCCCTGCCACCAGTCCAACACGGAATGGGAAGCCACTTGTAAACTAGATGTAAAGGAAAATAGTTATGTTCTGAATTAGCACTACACTCATATCATATGCTGCACTTTTCTGCACTAAGAAACTTTTATGACCCTTCTTCTAAACGTTGCCTCAGCTGTAGAAGAAGAACAATAGGCATAAAACATATTATCTTTCAAACAACTAGTGAGCAAGACTATCTCCTCATAGAGATCTGAAGGATGGATCTTTGGGGCAGAAAATATTTGTAGAGATTAATTATGATCCGCCTTCACTGGATTTACGGTGTGTACTTCCACGATCTTCAAAAGAATTACTTCTGATCTACCCCAGCATGAGATGAGAATAGGTCCTTTATATTTTTATTTAATAGCTGTCAGTCTCAATCCAGTTTCTAGGGGAAACGTGTCATCACCAAATCTGGACACCCTATTGGCAGTCCCAGAGACAAGAGGGATTGAATGTGAAGAATTAACTACCCTCCAACCCCTAAAGATGAAGCCATGGTTGTCTCAGGCACATTACTAGAGCAGTCTGCAGAAGGGCTGCATACTGCTGCCCACACCTGTTCTGTAAATAAACCAGATGATTTCAGTCTTCAGGGCTGCCAGTCCAGCCCCTTTCACAAACTATACATGTACTTTTACAAAAATGCAAAACATATCTTGGACCAAAGGGAAGTATAACACTATATACTACAGAGAAATGCAAGTATAAATATGTTACAGCCAAGCATCATCAGGGGTCTTGTTTATTAACCAAAACCAACAAACATGAAACTCAATCTTTTACTTCTCCAATTATATGAAGATTTTACAGATATTCTACACAAGAGTACATTTTGCCTACCATAAATGCTGCACTAGCTAGCTGCAGCAGGACTGATTAAGAAAAAACATAAATGTAACTTTTAATTTTGTGTTTTCATTTTTAAACTCCTCTATCCCACCATCAATCATCCCTCCAAAAGAGTCAACGCTGTTTTGGGTTCCATATTTTGAGGTATCATATCACAGAGCACGGAGGTAACAGCCTAAGACTTCGGTGAGACTTCCCCATGGCCTACTGCATATAGGCCCCAATTCAGATCAACCCTTGGGCATGCTCTTAAGTCCCACTGAAATCAATGCGCTTAAGTGCTGTGCTAAATAGGGGCCTTAATTTTGAACACTGCATTACCAAAATGATTAGATATATTTGTAGGAATTTAGGAGCTGGAGGGATTGACTATGAGGAAAGATTTAAAGAACTGAATACATGATAAGAAAAGGAGTACTTGTGGCACCTTAGAGACTAACAAATTTGTTAGTTTCTAAGGTGCCACAAGTACTCCTTTTCTTTTTGCGAATACAGACTAACACGGCTGCTACTCTGAAACCTGAATACATGATGTTTACCTAAGCAACATCCAAGGGTCAAGGGAGTGTGGAGAGGAAAATTTTCAAACTTGGGTGCCTAAAGTTTGGCACGCAAATTCGTATTCAGGCCCCTTAAGAAATTGGCTCTATTTTCAGAAATGCTGAGTGTCTCAGTTTCAGGATAACTGTACCAGTATGTTCCACCACTCTGTGGTCCACCCCAGGAGTGCCCAGTCAGGCCTCAGGTCTCCAGCCATCACCTGTTTCTGGGCAGGGACCCTTGTCCCATTCTCTTGTGACCAGGGGTTTTAAGGCTCCCTGCCTTACACTGCGACTTTCCCAGCACTCTTATTTGAAAGGCACACAGCAAGTTAAGTGTTAGAGCAAGGAACAGTATTCAGCACTCCAGACTCCCAAGTTATCACTCTAATCCCCAGAACATGTTCCCTTTCTCTTCCATGCGAAAGGGTTATCCAGTTCATATTAGGTTCAGCTGGAAATGGTGTTATATTTCTAAGTGACTGAGCTTATTTTCACATGACAACAGAGAAAGAGGGATATTGCTTCCCTAAGCCCACATCCTGGTGTAGTAAGAAAGATCAGCAAAACCCACTGCAAACAAGTCTAGTTGACACAGCCCTCTAAAGTGACAAGGTGTTAAGATACACTGGCAGACTCTTGTGGTAGAGACTGTAGGCAGTGGTATGCCATGGAAATTACACGACCTGTGTCAAATACAGGGGAAATGCTAATGGCTGTATTTCTTTAGCATATCCTTTGTAAGCAGATTCAGTACACAGTATTGTCTGACTGGAATGACTTGATCTCTTGCTATATTAGACAATGGTATGGGTACTATGGAAATGGTTAAAACAAAGAGAAAGTGAGACAAAATCTGTCCTAATTTACACCCCACACACCCCTAGAGTCCACTGGGCCCATCATATGTATTTCCCATGGTTATGCAGTACACTTTTCCTTCATCTGATTTACAATTATTAATAAGTGTGTGGCTATTATACCTGAATGTCTACAGTATATATAACTACAAGTACTTGCTACTGTGCAAAAAATCAGAACACTAAGTTAAACTCGTATGGCCTGTTAAATCATTGGGTCTGCTCATGCAATAAAACAATCACAATCTGGCCTTTAATAAGAGATTATATTATCACTTATTTTTTATTTCAGGTATGGAAAATATTTGTTTAAAAGATTCCAGGAGAGGGAGGAATTAGTCTGTGATATTTACAATAGTTTGCATTTATAGTACTGTGTGGTCAACCTCAATAATTTACTTCATGTCTTCTTTACTGGCATGATCTTAAGCTAGTGTCACTGATTTTCTCTTTAAATATGTGTGAAAATTAACCAAAAAGTTTAAAAGAAAAATATTTTAAATTACTCTGAGACAATGACTCAAATATTGAGTGATTTTTTCACTAATTGCAATGAATAAACAATACATGATTAAGAAGCACTGTATATATTGATGGCGGTTCACAACCATGCTAAAAGACAGCAGGCTTCGTTCTGATCTCATTTGTGAGATTATAATCAGGCCCAAGATTTCTTCCTCAAGGACTTTACAGATCTTCCATCACTGAAGATAATGAGGGTGCAATCCTGGCCCCACTGAAGTCAATAGGGAAACTCCTGTTGACTTCAATGGGGCTAGGATTTCCCCCCTGGGAATTTTGCCATTGTCTTCAACCTGGGAGTAGGCCTGGGCCCCTAATGGCCTGATTATATAAACCTTATTCCCATAACTAGTTAACAGGACTAGTTGCATGAGAGAGTGTTTGCAGGACTAAGCTTGTAGAGGGCACATCTATATTCCAGCTGGGAGAGAGCCATCTAGCCTAGGTAGACAGATTTGCGCTATCAGAACTCCAGCTAGCACGCTAAATATAGCTGTGTAGATGTTGCAGCTCAGGCTCTCAAACCCACCTGATCCCCATTAGCTCTTTTGTCATTGATTGTCCTTTAGTATGTCTGTACAGCGCCTAGCGCAACGGAGCCCCAACTTTGCTGAGATAAATAATAAATAACATAGAAAAATAATATGTAAATAAACAGGAACAACATAGCAGACACACTGAGGTGATACTCAGGGAAATGATATAAACAGCAGATGAAGATAGGACAGCATCATCCAGGAGATTAATGTTGGAAAGCTTTGCAGAAGAAGGGTTTTTTTTTCTTATTCTGCTTTTAAAGTTTTATACAACTTCATACCACATTAATATTTAAAGTTGAAAGAGCCACGCTAACTGAGAATGGTTCTAAAATGCTGAATGAAAACATCAGCTTGCTGACTTTAGTCATTGCAGATAGTCTTAATACTGAGCTAGTTTTTTAGATTGCACTGAAATGGAAATTTCCTTTATTTTTTGTAGGGTATTTTGTATGTTTGTTCTATTAAACGAAGGAGAAAAGGGGGTAATAATTGCTAGTTGAGTTTGTAAATTCCATAATTCAGATTCAGTTGGTTTCATGACTCCTGAACCCAGTTGCCCTTGACTAAACAAGTATAACCAACACTAGGAGAACGTGGATCTTTGTCCCTACCTAGTGGCCGGTCCCCAGAAGAGGGTGCAAGTTTATTACAGCTGCCAGCTAATGCAGAGTTACTCATTTGGCTAAAATTGTAGTGACTCATGCATTTTGCACTGTAATTCCAGGGTTCAAACCTCACTGTCAGTCCAAAGAGGGTCAGTTAATAAAGTACACAGGAAAACATACCCCATAACTGTTATTTTGTAACTTATGTATAAAAACACCACAACTCAGAATTTTACACTTAGTGGACATCGGGCTGAATACCAGAATAACTGTCTGGCACTAGTTAAATTGATTCTAATATTGCTCTAATTAAGCAACATTTATTATGAAACTAAGCAGTTTCCTGTGAGTGGCCATCCTAATCCAGCATTTCACAGTAACATATCCAGTAATGTTCCTTTGCATTTAAACACCATCTTTCATATTGACATACTTGGCATATTCAGCCACCCAACCTCAGTACCTCAGGTGTGGATGGAAGCAGCCAACTGGCGTTTGGGATGCTGTACAACCATGGTAGAAAACCATCATACATTGACCCCTGCTCTTACAATATGCACCACACACTCTTTAATATCCACAAGGAGCAGAGGGGTGCTTTCATTTTTAAGGTCTTGACTGGAAAATTCACATAGTAAATTGCATAGAATTCAATTTATCCACCTACAGGCTGAGGGGCTGAGTCAACCCTCCCTAGATCTGACCCTTTGCTCCCAGGGCAACAAAATATTTAAACCCCGATGTTTAGACCAATAAAATATTCTCTCATTCAGCTCTTTAAAGCACAATTCCTACTATGCATACTAGGGCTGGTCAGCAAAATTCCAACAAATTTTTGTCGTCAGTTTTTACCATTCATCAAAATCAAAACATTTAGTAGAGATTTTTCAATTTTGACAAAGTTCTGATGTGACCCTGGCAGGAATCCAATAAAACCCTGACTGCCGGGATCTATCAGAAACCTGGCTGGTTTTCTGGCAACTTGCCTGCCAGGCTCCTTGGCTGTCTGCCTGTTGGATTGCCTCTGAGTTAGGGATTCCAGGGCTTCCAGGGTCCGTGGCTCAAGGGCAATCAACCAGGCAGACTGCTCTAGAGCCAGAGCGCCATTCCTTTTCTTGGAGAATTTTAAAATTTTGGTTTTTGTTCCACATCGGGAATCAAACATGAATATCAGTAAACATGGATCTCCAGAGTGCCCCTAGTGATTGAAGCCATTTAGACTGAGCAAAAAACCCTAATAGCACAGTACTGCAAGTTAATACCTGCAAGTTTTTAAGCTTTAGATCAAGCTATGAAACCTGATAAAATCCATACTGCGCCTGCAAGTAACTCAAATAGCACTGAACCAATTTCCTTGAAACATGGCTTATTTTGTGGATCTCATTGAAATGTACAAAATAAACAGAGTTGGATAAATTAGTTTGTTGAGTTTTGTACACAAAATTTCTGATCAGAACATAAGGAAACATTCTCTTTCTCATGCGAGCACACACCTTTCTCAAAATGCCTGAACTGATTTTACTGGCATTTTCACAAATACAAAATTAAAGCTCTGAGACCCTGGATGGAAAATTTCAGCCCCAAAATAAATTATTTAAGAATATTAGGAGCAACTGAACAAGATATGTGGAGTGAAGGAGGGGAAAAGGAGGAAAGGGGGGTACAGAACAAAGAGAAATACAATAAATAAAAGTTACAGTTCATCTTTTACTGTGCTGTTACTCACACTATGGTGAATATAAATATAAATGGACTTACCTTGACAATATGTAGTACTTCTGATGAGATTTAGTTTTGTTACTTGTACAGTTCAAATGGTCAATAATTTGAAAATATTCCACCGCTGATATAAGAAATAATTCGAAGTTCCTATTTCTTATACAGTTCAATCAAATCAATGTTTGACAGACAGTTCCATGAGTAAACCACAAGCTAATATTACAAGTACGAGGACGAGTTGTGGCAAAATCAACAGACAGAGGCTAACTGCTTCACAAATGCATGTTATATCTATACAGAGGAAGTCCATCATATGGTTCAAGCCAGATCATGTGAGCAATCATGATTAGCTCCTGAACTGCTTCCTAAACATGTGCTCCACCTAATTGCATAATAAATGCCATCAACATTCATGCACTAAATTGCACTGTATAATGGTATTAATAATTATGTAATATAAATTGCATTACTCTGTAGTTTGGTTGATAGCCCTAAAATACTTTTACCAAACAGGTAACCTCTTTAGTAACATGACCATATTTAAAGCCGTCTGATCAAATGATGATTTTCTTTACTTGGTAGAATTGCTGGTTTGACAGTATCACTTGATGCCGTTACCCAGCTCCCACTGATTTAGACTCATGGTTACTTTGGCATGATAGAATACAGATGGCTACATACCCCCTGCATACACTGTGTGGTAACAAGAACCCATCCTGTATTTTAGCAGCTATAGAATAGCTTGGAATAAACTGCATTTGTTTTATACCTCTGGATTTCTCACGTGCACTCAACTCAATAATCTAACTCCACTAGGAGTGCTTTATTCCAGCATTTTTATACCCAGGACATCAACTCTAAAAGGAAATTTTATTTCCTCCCCCCTCCCCCCCCGCCATCCATGGCAGCCTGAAACTGGTAAATGCCCATATTTCCCAGTGAGTTACCCATCAGGGCAGAACGTTCTCCCCAGCCACTACCCTGGTTTCCAACTGACCAGGGATCAGGAAGGAAATCTGCCTGTCTCTATATTCCAAAATCCTGTTCCCTGTCCTTCTTTAAAGAAACATTCTGGCCCTTGCCTGCACACTGGGGAGCAGATCCTCAAGCTACTCCTCAACACTTTTCATCTAGCTGCAAAGAGAAGCTCTACTGTTCTCCCTAGCTCTGTTGTCCCAAATAGGGAAATGGGCCATAGGTGCTGACTCCTTGGGTGCTACAGGGCTGGAGCACTCACGGAAAAAAATTAGTGGGTGCTTAGCACTCACTGGCAGCCAGCTCCTCCCTCCCCTCCAGCACTTCCCATTCGCCAGTGGCCCCACCGATCAACTGCTCCCTCTCCTTTAGCGCCTCCTGGCTGCCTTTATCAGCTGTTCCTCAGCATGCAGGAGGTGCTGGGAGGGAGGGGAAGGAGTGGGGATGGGGCACGGTTGGGGGAGGGGGCGGAAAGAGGTGGGGAAGAGGTGAGGGCTTGGGGAAAAGGGTGGAGTGGGGGTCGGGCTGGGGGCGGAGGGGGGGTTGAGCACTCTCCAGCAAAGAAAAAAGTTGGTGCCTATGAAATGGGCCCACAGGAAACTCCCAGGCTGCCTTCAGTGGCTAAATAGGGGGGAAAGTAAGAGCCTGAGTTGGGGAGTGAAGTGAAAAAGGCAGCTGGCCAGGCAGCTAGGAGAGGAGAGGAAAAGTTTAGCTAGAATGGTGTTGGAAAGAGTTACCAGCAGGTTCTAAACCCCATTTTGATTTATAAAACTTTCTGCTTGTTCTAAGTATTTTTGCATCCCATGGCCTTCACTGCAGAGGATGTGAGGGAGATTCCCACACCTGAGCCATTCTTTTTAGGTGACAAATCTGAGGAACTGTCCGAGATTAAGGTGTCATTAGAGGAGGTTTTGGAACAAATTGATAAATTTAACAGTAATAAGTAACCAGGACCAGATGGTATTCACCCAAGAGCTCTGAAGGAACGCAGAAATGAAACTGCAGAACTCCTAACTGCGGTATGTAACCTATTGCTTAAATCAGCCTCTGTAACAGATGACTGGAGGATAGCTAATGTAATGATGATTTTTTAAAAAGGGTAGATAGGCAATTACAGGCTAGTGAGCCTAACTTCAGTACCAGGCAAACTGATTGAAACAATAGCAAAGAAAAGAATTATCAGACACATAGATGAACACAATATATTGGGGAAGAGGCTTTTGTAAAGGGAAATCATGCCTCACCAAACTATAGGAATTCTTTGAGGGGGTCAACAAACATGGACAAGGATGGTCCAGGGGATATAATGTACTTGGACTTTCAGAAAACCTTTGATCAGGATAGTATTCTGTTCCCAATTCAAATACAGGGATTGGCTCTCCTGCATACTGCAGTTAGCTGCTTATCACCAGAAGGGGTTAGTATTGAATAAGGAGAGAATGATTTTACTCATGCAACTCAACTCAAGGTAGAGACAAGTTTTCAGAGGTTAGGGTGAGGGCTGATTGGTTGAATTCATTAGCAGGCAGCTGGTTTTATAGGTGATTGTTTCTGCTTGATAGCATTCCTGAAAGGAAATAATTTATGGGGAGGTGAAGCTAAAAAAAATTGCCTTTAGGTACATCTAACATAAAGGTAGTTATTGTTAGTGATGGGCAAACTTATTTAGATATGGTACGAACACTAGTCAGCTTTCATCCATTCTTTAAACCTCAACTGAAATTTGCGAGATTCTGAAATGTTTGGGTAGAAGTTCTGCACTTCTTATTTCCAGCTGGAGGAAATCAAAACTTTCCGAGAGATGACCCCATGTCCCAGGCTCCGGAGAGAGATCAGGGATGTCTGGTCATTCCCCCAATGCTATCCATCTTCCTTCCCCACAAGACAGGCTCTCCCCCTCCCAACAGGTCCAAGTGCTCAGACACCACAGTGAGGAGTGCAGTAAACATGCCTAGATAGAGTTCTCCTCTCTACATGAACCATTTCCTGTGAGTGTGGCAGAGAAAGGCCAGGTGGTTTTTTGCTTAAACCTCTTGTTACTTCAAGGAGGAACTGGCCTATTTCCCAACCCCACACCTGGATTTTCAGAGAAGAGATGGATGGCTCACTTCCCACCAGCAAATAATCCCTAAAGAGAAACTGTACAGAAGCAACAGCCTGTCCTCAACTCTGCTTTAATGCAATGAGACTCAGGAACATTCCCCTGAGTCCTGATGTGGCTGCTGCTCCTGGCAGTCCATTAGCACTCTGGGACAGATACCCCAGGGAGCACTGGGTCAAATTCTAAATTGTTCAGGATGAAGCATGGGGTGAAACAGGAGGGTGAAGTAGGCCAGTGGGCAGCCCCTGAATATGCTGGGGGATCAGGCCCTCCAAAAGAAAAAAAAAAAAAAAAAGACAATACAAGGGTGGGAGTAGGATTTCGGATAGTTTGTGGAGCCATGGCTTAAAAAGTTTGAATGAGCATCTGAACCTTTGGATATTTTTCTAAAAACTGAACCTTACTGCTAGGCTGAATGTTAATTACTATGTCAAAAGTAAGATGTCGTTTAAAATAAGGGAATAAATGGTGAGACAAAAGTGTGGCCAAATGGCTCAAAGAACATGGTCTGAATTCTAATACTGCCTCTAATCCCTACAGGGCCTTGGACACGCAACCCACCTTTTCTTGTTCAGTTTATCTCATCTGTAAAACACAGTAACACTGCACGTTGCCTATTTTGCCTGTAAGAGCACTAAGCATCATAGTGGAAGTAGAAGCAATTGCTATGGTTAAGTTTTGCATAAGTGTTTCCATTCTAAACCCCTATATTCAGCAGGCTACTGACTAAAGGCTCTGTCCTGAAAATACTTATGCACATAAACTTTGCTCAGGGACAGATTCTGCCACATTTACTCATGTCGAGGAGCACTTTATTCTGTGAATAGTGCCACTGAGTCAGATACTACTCACTGGACTTGATTCACCACTGCTTTACACCTGTTTCATGCAAGTATAACTCCATTAAATCACCCTTTAAAGTACAGTATGAATTAACATACATGCTTTGTTAGTCCACTATTAATGCTTTCAGAACATTCTTCTCAAAATGAAGAGGCTTACTAGAGTTCTGTTTTGTCAGCCAGGACATGCTGGTAACTTATGGCTAAAGAAGATCGTGAATACTGTGGTTGAATTAATGTCTTCTTCTGAGAACTGGTTTTGTGGGTGTGGAGACCAATTTGGTGCAACTTAATCTGGTGGGAGAAGACCAATTAGTGTGAATTCATAACTCTATGGGCACATGCCACAAGATCAGGTGAAAGTGGCTGCATGGATCAAAGTTTTTTATTTGGATTTTTTATATTTATTTTTCCTCCTATGAAGCTTAGCCATTTGCAGTAACCTCAGACCCATCCTGCCAATAAGGCCTCTCAGAGTCTATATCTTGATAGCCTCCTAAGTAGCTGTAGAGCAATTAGATGACCTCATTGCAATGGAACTTACAAGAAACAGGGATGTGGTACAAATTTCGTAGCATTAAATTCTATTTGCAAAATACTGCTGTAGTCCTGAAGCTGTGTAGTGCATTTTTGGTGTTATGAATGTCTGCACTCAAAAATCAGCCTTAAAGAAACTCCAAAGAAAAAGCAACAATTACCTCTATTTTATAATAGTATTATTTAAATAGTACTTGTAGGCTTTGATGTTCATGTCACTGAGGCAAATGGGTTAGGGAAGAGATGAGATCCCAATTTTCACTGCGTTTTGGGCCAAACCATTCCCTGCCAGAGACAAATCTGTAGGAGGCAGCCATAGGTATCGGAAAGCTGCAGTGGGTTCGTTTCATGAAGTTTCCTGCCAAGCAGCATCCAGTGTGTATTCAGACATACGGGTTTAGGCGATGCAGAGTCTGGTTCAGACAAACCCGGGCACAACCATTTGTTGTTGGCAGTATTCTCCTGGCAAGTTGCAGTCTTGCATCAGGTTGAGAACAGGACCCCGGCAACGGTGAGGTCATGTCCAACACGAAAAAGAAGGTATGCTTTTACAGAAGGGCTATAGAGCCGAGGTCGAAGGAAGCAGAGCATAAGGTCAATCACAAACAAGGTTGGAAGACGCAATTTTGAAGGATTTAAGAAACCTAAGTCCTCCCACAATGATTCTTGCTGAAGGAAGCGTGCAGGATGAAAGTCCATTCTATGTGCCACCATGGCTACATCAGAGCCATGTAAGTGCAGTTGCTGCTCTGAGATTTATTTAACGTGAAAGTTTTCATTTGCACATTCAATATCCTCAAGTCACATATTTTATTCTGATTTCAGGTGATTTTTTTAAGCCAAACTCAAGTGAAAAAAAATCAAAATGCATGTTTTCGGAAGTTTAATAGAAAAAGATGTACAGCTTCACATGCCCTGATTTCTTTGGGTGAAATTTCAGTGAAGCAATTATTTCTGCATTTCAATCATGGGAAAATATTGAATTTCTGCATGTCTTAGTGTGTAGCCATTTTCACTATAAAAAACGGACTTATTTACACGACAAACAAGTCCGTTCTACTGATGTCAATGAGCCTGTGCATGGGCACAGGTGTCCGCCCAGGCAGATCAGTCTACAGGACTGGGGCCATATTAAAATAGGTCACATTTTGGAGCTGTCAGTATCCCTTTAACAGACCATTTGGATAGCTCTCTCACTTTGAGACTCCCCTGATTGTTTGCTTTCCTGCTTGAAAAAGCGTTGCTTGATTTATTGGATATTTTTACATGCAACACAGTAATTGAATGTTCTACAATGAAATGAAGCTTATCTATCATCTCATCCTGTGTGCATACTTTATTGGCATTTTGCACAAAAATGTTATCCTGAGGAAGATACTGGACACTCTTCAGAATTCTCAGATAGGATATTTTAATTTTCTCCTCTGATAAACAAGCATGATACTGAGTCAGGAGCCTTCCTTCTTCCAACTCACTGCTTCAATAAAGCACTGCAGCAGTTAATGCCCAGACACACAAGCAAAGAACAATCCTCTAAATAGCACTAATGTTAGTGGAATTGAGAACAAGATGGGTCCCAAGCGAGTAAAAGGAATTGACAGCAGCGGCAGAAATATTTTCAGGTGGCAAGAGAAGGCCAACAGACAGCTTGTTTCAATTTATATTTTTGGAAAATATACACTCAGTTTTTGGGTGGAAGAGTATAGGATAGTAAATTGCTAACAGATTACTTCCTTAAGAAGAATTTTCTAATTTCATTTCAGGAAAGAAGTGGATTAGAGTATTTAGTGTAGAACTCCTCAAAGAAAGCATCTTTTCAAAAATGCCTTATATAACACAATGGTGAATCCTAGCATTCCATTTATAGATTAGTGCTTTTGTTGTTCTAACAATAGCAGATAATATAAAGTGCTGTTTTTATTTCATTGGAACAACTGCCTTGCTATTGGTATTATGTTGCAGGAATCTGTCTGTGTAAATACAAATACATCCTAGGGAAAAAACAGGCCCTCAATTTTTACATAGGACTCCACAGCACAGTTCTGTGTAAATAAATAAATAAATAAATAAAAATCAAGCGCCTGATGTAGCTCCCCAGTGAGAACTTTTAAGGCCAGTCTTGCTCTTTTTATTGCTGGCTGAACAATTTGTTACCAATCTGTTTGCCAATAAAAGGAAAGCATGAATTACCGCAGCTGTGTTCTGTATAGTCTATTTATGATATTTCTGAGCTATCTATATATACAAGACCTCAATTCAGCAGTCCATCCTCCCAGCCCAGCAAAACACTTAAGTACCTGCTTAACTTCAGGCACCTGATAAAGTCCCTTTGACTACATGTGCAAAAGTGCTTTGCAGGGATGGGATGGACTTAAGTACACGCTTAAACACTTTGCTGAAATTGGGGCTTTAGCATCTATGTGCCAGTACAGGTCCAGTCCTGTGAACTTTTGCACAAGCTTAATTTTACATAGGTCAGACAAACCCACAGAAGTTAATAGGACTATTAACATATGCATAAATTATTCATAAGTGTAACTGTCTAAAGGATCAAGGTCATAGTCTGCAGTATATTATGAAAAACTTTAGTTGCTTTAAATTAAAATTTGACTGCAAGATTAAGCTAGAGAAAGACAATATGTGCCAAAAGCAAATTAACACAAATTGAATTAAATAGTTTCTCTTTTCAAATGTAGTTCAACATTCTGATCTGAAGGGGTATCATTTTGATTTTAATATACTTTACCACAGATGAAAGTTTACTTAGAAAAATACAAATATAAAATAAAACAAAACTAGCAGACAGAGATTTAGTGGATGAAAGTTGCCATTATCCTTATCATCTAAACTAGTATTTTAAAAGCAGTTAGGAAGAAATACTGTTACACTGCAATAAAGTTACAAGCCTTCTCTTCTAGAGTATGAAAATGATCAGCATATTAGGTTATGGAGAGACTGAACCCTACATGTATGAAGTAGTAAAAATTCACTGCCGTGGCCATGTTAGAGTGTCACTTCATAATTATAAAAGCTGAGATACTAATCAACTCTCACATGGTCTTTTCCTCTAAAAAAGTACAGTGTTTTGTTCACATGATCAGTTCCTTTCACATTTGTTTTTTTAGACAAATGTGTGGCCAACTGAAGAATAAAAGTCAGAACAAAATGGTTTAAACTCACCTTTCTGTCTTACTTTGTCTTTGATTCATATACAGGGTTGTATGCCGCTGCTAGATTCCTGCAGGTGTAAATTAATGAACTTTGGCAGATGTCTGCCGAACAGCGTTTGACCTTCCAGTCTGATCTCTGTAGGAAGAAAACTCTTATTGGTTGTACCACACAAGGAAATGCATGACATCACAAAAGGTAGAAAAGACAAGCTTCACTGCATATGCCTAAATGATTTAAGCTTCAACAAACCACACCCTACTGGTTACTTACCACCGAGGAAGGTAGGCTGCACACACCTGCATGTTCAGACTTCTCAAGTAACAAAAATCATTTGTAGTTTTTAGTTTTCTTTTTAATATACACATAAATTCCATTTGCTTTTATGCTTTTCCGTAGTATGTCTTTTCTCTTGCACCTTATCAACATTTAGTACAGGTTTAAAGAGCTGAATGAAAACCTAAGGACTGATTCAAGACAAAGATTTGTGTTTGTTTTCCCCTGAAGGAGGAAGAGGCAGTCAGAAAAGATTGAGTAACCCTAATCTGCTTTAGAACTTTTGAAATTTAAGCTTCATTTGTTTCTTAAGATGGACTTTGAACACAAACCTAGGTCTCTAATCACAGACTCTGGCTTTAAGGATCCTAGGTTCTATTCCTGGTTCTGCCATTGTCTCACTGGGACCACAGGCAAATCACTTATCCCTTTTTTTGCTTTTTTATGGTGCATAAATGAGGCCTGCGCAATTTTTTTGACTGACTTTATTTTTAGCAGTCAAAATATCAGGTTTGGTTTTCCTTGCTTTTGCTAAAGGACCTCTGGGAGGAATCAGAGAATGTTTATTGTAAGATCTAACAGCTTCATTGAAAAGACAAAGGTGCTGAAATTAAACAAAATATTCCTTTATCCATAATGTTATTGGAATTATATAGATGTTAGCAAAAACAACTAAAACCAGACTTATAAAAACAGTTTAACTAGAAATCACTTTCCTGCTCAGTTGTTCAACTTTCACTTTCTTGGCTCTTGAGAAGTTACCATTTCACTAATTTTCCAATCATCACAGAGTTTCAGGCCTAGAATATTTTTAATATGAAAAAGAAGCAGGGAAAAAGAAGTCTTTTTAAAAAAAGAGAGACCTTTCAAGCCTTTTTTATATAACATACAGCAGCAAAAAAGACCATAGCTTATTCCACTCCCTCCTCTGCCCCCTCCCTCCATCTTGCAGGTGTCCTTTATCCTAATTGTCTCCATTTATCTATCTACAAAATGGGTATATTTACCTGTTTCACTGTTCTTTAATCCTTCTAGTATTTTTTCAGTAGCTACACATGAAAAGTACTGTGGAACTGCTAAATATTATTTAGAACATTGTTTTTGTAAAGCAAAAACACAACTAAAATTTATATATTCCTTTCTGTAAGTCCATCACTGCACCTTCCCTAAAATATGATAGTTGTAAGTTATTTTTCTATATTAAAGTTAAAAAAAAAACGCTCTCTTTACTTTTAAATTCATTCTTCAAACTAAAAAAAAAATGTATCTACTCAGAACATAGCATATTCAGTCAGATGCTACTGACCAATTATAGGCTGCAAGGAGAGTGGTTTAAATAGCTCAGTTTAGAACCATGCAAAAAGAAAATAATCCAAAACCCACATTTATTTAAAAAAAAAAAGTCAGTTTCTTAGGAGTCAGCTGCTGAAGAATCAGTATTAGAATGACTAGTCTTTTAAAAATTAAGGGCATACTCCGTAATCTTGATTTCAAGTTTGACTATTTTAGAACAAGCAAGCTAAACATTACAAAAATCTTACCATTTATAGATAAAAATAAAAAAAGAAAGTACCAGGCCATAAACATCTAAGCCATAAAAAGCTACACAGGTATACAGTATTGCAATAAAGTGACTGAGCATCTCTTTTTTGTCTGAAAGAATATTTTCACTGGAGGAAAACTAGTCTAGTGATTACATGAATCACTAAAAATACAGTGCCTTCAATTACCATAATAATTTTTCCACTAAGAAAGGAAGCGTTATTCAGTTCAAACATTGTTTTGAAAGGGAAGAAGGCCAGTTCTAAAGATGTACTCATTAGAAAACACTGATCCTGCAGCAATCCTATTTCATGTTAAAAACAAAAGAAAAAATTCAGCAGTCACTAATGCAGATGTATGTGGCTAATGGATCTTTGCTTTTATCTTTTGATTCATACTATAAGTTGTTTTGTTTATCCTTCAAAATATACTAAAAACTGAATTGCAGTGAATCAATATAAAACCTAAGCTAAATATTTACTAATGAAATGTCGTCATTATATACAATGAAGTTTTAAAATAGTATTTAAGCTACACATGCTTAACTGTGAGCAAGTGCTTAAACCCATCCCTATTCAGCAATGGGACGTAAACACATGCTTTGATTTCCATGAGGATTAAGCATATGCTTGAGTGCTTTGTAGAATCAGGGCTATAGGACTGGTGAAGTGTCTTTTTATGTGAGGTCCTATGTTAAATCTGCCTCTTATCTACCCAGGTTGAGCAGACTAGACGCTTCTCTGAACTAATGCCTAGTGCTGCACAATTAACAGACCCATTCAACTGGTTCTTTTCAATGGTTCAAGGCGGTTTTCGATTTTCTTCAGCAAAACCATAAAATAAAAAGGGGGAATATTTTCCATTTGGGATTCATTCTACCCCACTGGAATGAGAACAAAGACTGGAAGGTCTAAAGCTGGAGATGGACCAGTTAATGAAATTGCACCTCATGATTTAGAAGTTTGCTTGTGGTATGCAAAACCAAAAAAATGGTTCATTACAGTTTTGCTGTCTTTAAGTTTAACACGTTGTACAGTTTGCCTCAATTGACTGACCACAACAAATGCTGGTATATCCCATCTGATTTTAATGAGAGGCCTTTCTAATTGAAGGCATTTTATCCTTCCAAACTGCTGAAAATATTTACATCAGGACGGCACAGTGCACATTTTGTCATACTGGACTTATTCAGTTATTCATTTTCTTCAGTTAAGTTACTTCAGCTTCTAGTGTATTCACTGGCACATGGTGTGGGCTCAGTATAACACAAATGAGTAGATTAGAAGAGTCAAATTACTGAAAATTGTAATAATCAAAATGTTAGATAATATTATTATAGGTGCCATCTGTGTGGAGCTCTGATAAGAGCATTAGTCCTTTTTTATAAATATACTGTCCATGCAGCCTTAACTGAAGTTTCTCCCAAAGGGTAAAGTTGCCCTTCCTCACACATACCAGAACTTTCTGCAGGGAACTCTATGGTGGCTATGGTCAGAAGTGAGACTAGTCTGTGGTCATCTGTGCAGCTTGCTGATGGTCACTATTACAGCCTGATTCAGTCCTTCCAACAGAGGATTTGTGGCCAGTAGATATCTGTAACTTTGGAGCCAGCAGCTACACCAATCCCAATAATACCCTGCATGCTGGGCTACATGGAGATGGCATGGAGCCAAGCTGTGCAATATGCAGAAGATGCAGAGTCCCTTGAATAATCACTGCTGCAGTCCCCTTCTCTGCTCTTCTGCAATGTTGGATGCCATCTGCAAGTCCAACCCTCAGGATGAATTTTCCTGAGTGCCAAGATTTGCCTTCATTTACACTCCCAAGGCTGCATCAAGGCAGGGATACTAAAGGCCTGCAGTTAAGGCCCCAGTTCCTGGAGTCATGTGATTACATCAGAATCTAAATGTTCATTAAAAACAAAAAAGCATTGAAAATGTGACCTAAGTGTAACCCAGGCAGAGACATCTGTCTGGGTCTGAAGACCGGCTGGAACAATAACTCAGAGGGGGTGAACCTCCCCATTCCTCTCAATAGGTTAACACACTGCTGAGAGAGGAGCCTGGCTCTGGTTACCCATATACAGCCCTAAGGAAACCAGTGGGCCAAATTCAGATCTGGGCATAAGTGAGTAAAAATCCCTTGATTTCAATGGAGTTGCTTCCACTCATGCCAGGTCTGAATTTGGCCCATTGAGTTTGGAAGGGCGGAGTTAGGGGATATGGCCCCTAACCATCCAATTTAGTAATGGCTTTAGGTTTAAGGCCATTGTCTTTGTTTCTGTTCTCCTTTTGAGGAACGAACATTTTAAATCAGATGACAAAACCTGGAAATATAGTCTTCTGGTTGATTTTACCACATTGGAAAGGGAGTTTACTATGGACTTTCTCATAACCACTGAGCACTGAGTACCAGTCTGCTAGGAGACAGGCCTATGGACTCTCTTTTAACCACTAGTCATGTGATGCCAGACTGAAAACACCTTCTACTGTGAAGTTCTATGAAGGGCCCTCACAATTGGCACTATATGGTATGTCTACACAGCAATTGAACACCCAGAGCTGGCCGGGGACAGCTGACTCAGGCTCATGGGGCTGTGGCTGTAAAATAGATGTGTAGATGTCAGGGTGACCAGATGTCTAATTTTTGACCAGAACACCCAGTGGAAAAGGGACCCTGCTGGCTCCGGTCAGCACCACTGACTGGACCGTTAAAAAGTCTGGTCAGTGGTGCTGCGGCGCTAGGGCAGGCTAGTCCCTACCTGTACTGGCTGACACCCCGCTGCTCCCCTGAAGCAGCCAGCACGTCCAGCTCCTAGGTGCGGGGGCCACGAGGCTCTGTGCACCGCCCCCACACCAAGCACTGGCTCCACACTCCCATGGGCCGGTTCCTGGCCCATGGGAGCTGGGGGCGGTGCCTTCGGGTGAAAGCGGTGCATGGCGCCTCCTGGCCCCCCCGCCTAGGAGCCGGACCTGCTGGTTGTTCACTACTTCCAGGGCATGTGCAGCGTGATGCTAGCATAGGTACAGGAAGTAGGGATGCGGGGGGTGCTTGCTGCATCTATGCCCTGTTCCCAGCCCTCCACCCCCCCAACACCTCACCTCACCCGAGGCAGGCTCGGGTCCTGGCTGCTGGCCCTGGGGCCCCATGCCAGCTCCACCCCTGCTCCCAGGCCTCTGCTTCTGGGGCCTGCTGGCCCCACATGTGGGGCTCTGCTCCTGGGGCCCTAGCTGCTGGCCCCATGTCCACGCCTGGCCCCATGGCCGGGGCTCTTCTCTTGGCCCCGCACGTGGGCTCCTGGCTGCTGGCCCCTGCCCGGGGCTCCGCTGCTGGCCCCATGCCCTCCCCCAGCTGTGGCCTCAGCCCCCTTACCCTGTCCAGGTCCCCCACTCCCAGAGACACAGCACTGCTCCCAACCTCAGGGGGTGGGGACACTGGGGTAAGGGGGCTGGCTTTCAGCACCCCCCACTACTAAAAATGTTCCAGTACCACTGGGTGCCAGGACAGGCAGGCAGCCTGCCTTAGCCTCCCTTCTGCACTGCACTGACTGGGAGCTGCCCATGAGGTAAGTCCATGCCCCAACCCTGAGCCCCAACCCCCTGCCCCAGCCCGGAGCCCCCCCATATCCCTCATCCCTGGCCCCACCCCAGAGCCAGCACCTGCAGCCCAGACACCTTACCTTCTTCCCTGCCTCAATCTGCATCCCACTCCCACACTCCGAATCCCTCGGCCCCACCCCCCAGCCTGGAGCCCCCTCATGCACCCCAAACCCTTCATTCCCCAGCTCCACTCCAGAGTCCTCACCCCCTCTTGCACCCCAACTCCCTGCCCCAGCCTGACCCCCCTTCTGTACCCTGAACATCTCATTTCTGGGCCCACCCCAGAGCCTGCACCCCCAGCAAGAACCCTCACTCTCTCCCGCACCCCATTTCCTGCCCAACCCAGTAAAAAAAAAAATCTCTCTTTTAATTTGTCTTACTTTCTAAATTACCATTTGAAATCTAATCAAGTGAGAAATAGAGGTTGGCCATAATAAAAAAGAGAAATTAAAAGACACCAAACTAAAAATCACCACTTGTTATGAATTAACCAAATAAGCATCAGGGTGAGAGATACACTTTTCATGGGTTGAGCAATCACAGCATTAAACATGTTTCTGTCAGACAAATTAATAGCACATGTTGTGTCAAAAACGAAAATAATTATAGGAGCAAACTTACTTTTAAGTTTAGGAAGAGCTTAGATGCCGAAAGCCTGTAAATCTAACGGGAGATGGATTGAAATTCACACCAATACACTCTACAGTGAATAAAGTGGGTTTTCCATCTTCTGAAATGTCTATGCTAATCAGGGCCAGATTAACCTTTTGTGCGCCGGGCTCCAGTGGCGAGCTGGAGCCGGTTCGCTGGAACCGGCTGTTAAATTTAGAAGCCCTTTTAGAACCGGTTGTCCCATAGGGACTATAGTTGTCCCATAGTTCTAAAAGGGCTTCTAAATTTAACAACTGGCCAAAAGTGGCGCCTTAGGCGCTGACTCCATGGGTGCTCTGGGGCTGGAGCACCCACGGGAAAAATTTGGAGGGTGCAGAGCACCCACTGGCAGCTCCCCGCCATGCCACGCACCCGGCCCCAGCTCACCTCCGCTCCGCCTCTGCCTCCTCCCCTGAACACGCCGCCCCGCTCTGCTTCTCCGCCCCCGGGCTTCCCGCGAATCAGCTGTTTGTGCGGGAAGCCTGGGAGGGTGAGAAGCAAATGGCGGCTTCGCACTCAGGCCCAGGGAGGGGGAGGCAGAGCGGAGGTGAGCTGGGGCCGGGGCGTCACCTGGAGGGCCGCCCGCACTGCAGCAGGTTACCGGGGTGGGGCAGCACAGGGGAATCCCTCCCCGCCCCAGCTCACCTCCGCCTCCCTGGGCCTGAGCGCGAAGCCACCGCCTGCTTCTCAGCCCTCCCCGGCTTCCCGCACGAACAGCTGATTTGCGGGAAGCTGGGGGGTGGGGTGGGGGGCAGAGAAGCAGAGCAGGGCAGCGCGTTCAGGGGCGGAGGCGGAGTGGAGGTGAGCTGGGGCCGGGCGCGGAGCTGCCGGTGGAGGCTCTGCACCCACCAAATTTTCCCTGTGGGTGCTCCAGCCCCGGAACACCCACGGAGTTGGTGCCTAAGGTGCCACTTTTGATGTGATCAGTGGGGGCAGCAACCGCTCCCCCTGCTCCCCCCTAGCTACGCTCCCCTGCGCCTAGGAGCCAGAGGGACCTGCTGGATGCTTCCTGGGAGCTGCCCCAGGTAAGCACTGCCGGGCCTCCCCAGCTCGCCCCCCGGCAGGTCCCTCTGGCTCTTAGGGGCGGGGTGGGCACCCACTACGGTGGCCCATGAGACCCTCCTGCCCAGTTCTGGGGGAAGTCAGGGGACAGGGGTAGATGGGGCAGGGGTCCTGGGGGGGCGTCAAGGAACGTGGGGGGTTGGATGGGGCAGGAGTTCCGGGGGGCAGGGGTGGGCCACGACCCCCTCGTGGGGTGAGGAGGGAACCAGTTGTTAAGATTTTGGCAGCTCATCACTGCCCGGCTCCAAACATATTTGTGGGCCCCCATGGAGGCAATGGAGCATGGCATGGGGAGGTCCGTCCCCAGAGCAAGGGGTCAGCCAGAATCAATGGGGCATGGCATGGCAGGGGCGGCCCTGCTCCGCCCAGCCCGGTGCAAGGGCACTATTTACAAACTGGCAGTTGCCAGATGCAAACTGGCCCGCCCAGCCCTGTGCTGCCAGCATACCCCTTCCCCTTGGGGGCAGGCCCATGCTGTGCCACACATCCCCCCTGCCCAACACGAACACCCTCCCCCCAACTCCCTATGGCAAGAGCTTCCCTGAACCCGCTATGCCCAGTGCCCCCCAGGCCTCCTTCACAAATGCACAGCATCCTGTACGACACCACCCCTGCCCAGTGCCTCCCTTACCCACAGCCCCACCACAAGTGCCCAGCACCCCCCACAGAACCCCCACTCCCTAGTGTCCCAACACACACATGTTCCCCGCCCCCTCGCAGCCCAGCACACCACCCCAGACACCTCCCCACCCAAGAGACCCACTCCTCCACGCCCTGCCTCTCGGCCGCACTCACCAGCTCTGCTTGGAGCCGAGTGTGTCTGCCAGGTGGAGCTGGCAGTGCAGCCAGGGCTGGTCCCGGGGCAGGGAATTGCTCCGGACCCTCAGGAGTGGCGCAATCAGCCAGGCCAGGCTCCCTCAAGACCCACTTGCCTGGAGGGGCCCAGCAAAGCCCCCACCCACTGTCCCTCCTCCCCCACAAACTGACCAAGACTGGCCAGGCTTCTGCACCAGTCCCAGGCGGCTCAGCTCCGGGGAGACAGGCGGGGCCCCATAGGTGATGGGAATCAGAGACTGCCCGGAGCGGGAGGTGCACTGGGGTCTGGCCAGGGGGCAGAGAGGAGCTGACAGGTGAGGCCAGGGGCTGGAGAAGAGCCCTTGGCCAGCTGGTGGGCAGGCCAAGAGGAGCAAGTGATGGGTGAGGGGGAGCCAGCAGGCTGGCGGGGTCTCAGGACACAGTGCAACTGGAACAGGCTGGGGCCCCTTCTGAGCATGGGCCTGGCTCCATGGCACCACTGACGCTATTGTAAACCTGGGACTGTTGGTAATGCAGGTTATCCAGATGTACAGTTAATGGGACAATGTGTGGGGCTGGCCTGAGCCGCCTGGTGTCACCACTAGCCTGAGCCCCGCACCACCGGGGCTAACAGCTCGAGCCCCACCACCCAGTGCCTCATGTTGCCAGGCCCCCCGCCAACGTTCCTCTGCACCCCACTAAGGGGGTGCACTCCACTTTTTGGCAAAAACTGTGCATTTGCTCTGTCTGCTTTTGCCAACTGACAAGGCTGTCCCTAGGGGGGTGCAGGGCCCGGGACAACCCCCCCCCCGCTCCCACACCATCCCTTCCCCCAAGCCCCAGCCTCCATCTCGCCTCTTCCCACCCTGCCCCACTCCACCTCTTCCCGTCCCTGATCCGCCCCCTCCCCACCCCCATTCCACCCCTTCCCCCAAGCCACAGCCCCAATTCTTTCCAACTTCTGCCCCCTCCCCCGAGAAACACAGGGAGCTGGGGGTGGGGGCAGAGCGGCCTGGGGCCGGATCGCTCGCTGCTGCTGGCACCAGGCTCCCTGCTAACTCCCCCAGGCTGCCCTGGACCCTGTGTCCCAAAGTGTGGACACCCCAAAGCACAGGGCCCAGGGCAGTTGCCCCGGTCCCTCTATGGATGGGATGGCTCTGCCAACTGATGATCAGTTAGCAGGAACAAACGGGACAAATGTTCAGTTTTGCCAAAAAAGTTGAGATGTCTGGGGCAGGGCTTAAAAAGGGGACTGTCGTAGCCAAAACAGGACATATGGTCACCCTATGTTCAGTGGGCACCTAATAAAACTACAAATTCTCTTCGTCTCCTATCAGATGATAATATTACAGATAACATGTTCTATATATTCTCTCTCAGGAGAAAAGTTAAATTAAAGGATTAATCTTGGCTTTCAGCACATTCATTAGTTAAATTGAAAAGCAAGCTTGTTACATAACCAATCCTATGACAATTATATCTATCTCCTCAAAGTTCAGAGTGGATTTGTCACCAAAATGAAGGGAATCCATCCATGGAGATGAAAAGTGCTTTGATGCGCTAGAAATCTCCCATGCACTGCAGCAATTTTCAAATTAACTATTTCCCCCCACAATAATACTTCGCACTTAGATAACACCTCCAAAGATCTCAAAGCACTTCAACATTAATAAATTTTGCTTTACAGTCTCCCAGCGAGGTAAGGAAACAAATACTGTTCACAGATGGGGAAATTGAGGCAAGAGGTTAAATGACTTGCTCACAATTATATAGGTAGTCTGTGGCAGAAGTAAGATCTAGACAGAGCTCGTGATAGTCACTCCTAAGCTTTAACCAAGAAGCCATCTTCTTCCTATTGATTATATGTAAAAAGGCAGAATTATTTAACCTGGGTAAAGATCCCATAGTTTAGCCGATGCCACAGTAGCTCAGTTGGGAGAGCGTTTGACTGAAAATCTAAAGGGTCCCAGGCACTGGCAGGCCTCTTTGCTTCATTTACAGGTCAGACTGGATGATCGCAGTGGTCCCTTCTGTCTTTATAATTTATAAATAACACTTGTCTACTACAAAAGTGAGACAATTTGGGGGTCTTGTCTGTATCACCTCTGAATTGTAGATGATTTTATGAATTGTATCATGAAGTTACTGTGTCATGGAAAGCCTATATGTATGTGGATCCAGTCTGAGTTTGCAGGCTGTGTCGTATTTTTGCCAGGCCAGAGAATGGTGAGTCATCAGCACTCAAGGTCTGATCAGATTCAAAGTAAATAGCTTGGGACAATGGGTTTGCTGTAGCTGGGAGAAGACACTCCCTCCTCTTGTCTGAAGGGGGGTAGGCTGGAAGTAATGGAAAATTACCAGGAGGAGGAGAAAAGGAGGTGATCCCCATTTTGCACCAGATTAAGATGAGGGAGGCTGTTGCAGGGACAGAGAGGAAAGGAGGTAGAGGACTCCACCAGTCTGCCTGCCTGCCTGATGGCACACAGATGATCCCCCAAGGACGCCCAATGGAAGGGTGAGCTATTGAGGGACACTGCATTTATGCTGTTGTATTGTTCTGTATGATCTATTACTCTCCTGTGCTTTACAGGATTAAGGATAAAAGAGCATAAAGATGTTAGAGTGGGCAATGTGTGAGTGTGCTGACTGCTTCACAACAAAGAGTTAGGGCCAGTCTACATTTTAAATGCAACAGCCGCGCCGCTGTAGTGCTTCATAGAAGTTGCTACCTCTACTGATGGGAGGAGTTCTTCCATTGGCATAGGTACTTCACCTCCCCGAGAGGGGGTAGCTCCGTCGACATAGTGGTGACTATACGAAGGGTTAGGCTGGTTTAACTGCATTGCTTAGGGGTGGAGATCTGGAGGAGCGGTGTGTTTGAATATTGGGGAGTCTGAAGGATCAGCATTGTGCCCAGAGGGACTAGGATAGCAGGTCCCACCATCTGAGGGTGAGGGAGTGTGCCAGACAGAAGATCCGCACCATGACAACATGCCTAGAAACCCTGAGACTGGGGCAATAGCTGGACTTGGTTCAGGCTCCAGGGGCTTGAAACACCCTGGGAATCTAGAGCACAGAGGCCTGGATTCCCCTCCCAGCAGTCCTAGTGGGAGGCCAGTAAAGGATGCTAGCTAGGATCTGTCACAACCATTTGTTCAAATTAGTACATACAGACATGCACCAGACACACAAGCTATCCTCAGATTAACTTTTACATTCAGTTTTATTTTTAAAACCAATTTCATAGATTCATAGTTTAAGGCCAGAAAGAAACATCCAATCATCTAGTCTGACCTATGTATCACAGGCCATTAAATTTTACTCGGTTATGCCTCTACTGAGCCCAATAACTGGTGTTTGACTAAAACATATCTTCCAAAATTGCACCCAAAGGCAGAGAATTCACCACTTCTCTTGGTAGTTTGTTCCAACGGTTAATCACCCTCACGGTTAAAAAATGGTGCCTCATTTGAATTTGTCAGGTTTCTGCTTCTAACCCTTGGTTCTTGTCATGCCTTATTGTGCTAGACGAAAGAGCCCCATAGTACCCGGTATTTTCTCCACGTAAAGGTACTTACACACCATAATAGAATCACCTCTCAATCTTCTTTTAAACTAAATGGACTGAACTAAGTCTCTCACTGTAAAGCATTTTCTCCACTCTCAAATCATTTGTGTGGCTCTTTTCTGCACCTTCTCCAATTTTTCAACACCCTTTTTAAAGCGTGGACACCAGAATGAGATGCAGTATTTCTTGCACTGGGCTCACCAATGCCATATACAGTGGTAAACTCACTTCCCTACTCCTGCTTACTATTCCCTGTTTATACAGTCACGGAATGAGTTAGCCCTTTTTGCCACTCATATTCAGTTGCTTGATCACTAAGACCCCTAAATCCCTTTCAGCATCATTGCTTTCCAGGATACAGTCCCCCATTCTATGAGTATGGCCTGCATTCCTTGGCCTAGGTATTTACAAGGGGGACTTTGGCACCAAACTGCCACTTTAGGTACCTAAATCCAACATTTAGATGCCACTGGCATTCAAAAAACCACCCCTCAGAAGCTCCCTAAATTCCCTAGGCACCTACTGGTTAACTCCCTTAGGTGTCTAAATTTGGCCAGCAGGCATGTGCAAAGCCATCTAAGTCCTGACAGCACTGAGCAGCTCAGCACCTAACTCATGGGTAAACCCTGGTAGGATTCACAAACTAGGCGTTCCTCTACCTTTCTTGCCTGTGGTGCCCAAGCTGATAGGCGCTCTCAGAGATCACTTAAGTGCACACCTACTGGATTGGGTCTCACACAAAACAGTGCTGCTGTCACTGTATAGCCCAGTAGTCAGAGAACTCACCCAGGATGTGAAATACCCAGGTTCAAATCCCACACCCCCCCTCGCCCCCGCTCTGAATTAGGAGGGACCTGAACTTGAGTCTCCCACCTCCCAGGTGAGTGCCCTGAGCTATGGGGCATTCTGGGGGTGGATGAGTCTCTCTTGTTGAAGCTGTTGAACTTTGTATGAAATACTGAAATATTCATTGGATCAAGAGCAGGAACCCGGGTCTCCCAGGTGAGTGCTCTTACTGCAGGACTATAGAGTCACTAGCACTCTCTCTTTGGCCCAATGAATATAATCAATTATTTTAACATTCCAATCATGGGAAGGGTCCCACCAGGTTTCCATAATGCCAATTATATCCAGTTTCTTCTCAGAAATAAGAATTTCCAATTCCTCTTCCTTCTTACCCTGGCTCCTAGCAGTGGTATTTAAGCAACTGAAAAAATTCTTCTCCTCACATTCTTTGCCATGTCTATTCAATTTGTTCCTGCCCTGGTGCACTTGAGTTTGTATCACATATGCCTCCTTAGCAAAACCCCCTGCGTTGTGAGTTTAATGGCCTTCCAGAGGCTCAAGCTGTTCTCCAACCTCGCAGTCATGCATAAAGAAGATTTCTGCCCTCTGCCGCACCCATACAATCCCATTAACATCAGTAGTATTGCGTGTGTTGTAAGTCCACAGAGAATTTAGCCCTATATTGTTTTTGGCGCAAACACCACACACTGAGGATATTTTTGTTGACGTGGGATGCTGACACAAACTGGATGGAATATTTTATTTGCACTACAGCTTAAATAATGGCATTTAGCGTTCTTCTGTACACAGGAACATTCTGTTTTTGCAGGTGGCTTTGTACATTAATTCAACAAGTAAAACTGTAAATGTCAGTGTAACAATTCTATTTACATCATGCTGTCAGGCTTAATGACACAGCTTCAAAGAACCACTGTCTACAGACCTCTAATATAAAGCCACAGTATTCAGCTCCACACCTAGCCAAAAAATATTGTTGAAATGTCTCTAAAGAGACAATTACATTTCACACCACAAGAAGAAATGGATTGCTATTATGTGAGACAACAACATCTTGTACTCATCTGTGATAGTATCTGTTACCTATAGGTAATTTAGCCCTTCTGTACATACCACATATAATACCAGTAAGTCTTCTGAAGGCCCTCCCTGGAGCAGAGATGGCAGCCATCTCAGTGCGCATGACTATTATACAGGTATCATTGACACCACTGTGCTACCCACCTCTCTGTAAAACGACTAGGCAGTTTTCTCTAGGAATTGTCTATATGGAGAATTAGTGCGTATCAATCCGGTGTGTAAACCTACAGCGCACTGGCCTGCCGCTTACTCCCTGGCCGTGTGGACTGCTGGTGCACATTAAAAGTTCCGTAGTAGTGGCGTAGTAGTGGAGACAAAGACCAAAAGAGCAAAATCCAACAAGGTTTCTTATTAAGACAACAATCTTGTAGCTCCAGAAGCACTTGCAGCAGCAGCAGCCCCTGACCCAGCTGTGACACGCACCCACTTACATTTTCTGCTTCCTGTTGGTTTTTCGTAAATCAAACACTACTACTCCCAGTACACAATACTGGATACAGCAACACTATTGTAGTGTGCTTTGATCGACTCCCATTTCAAACATAAAAGCATTCGGCAGCATTTACCCCAGCTGAGGTCTGTAGTGTGTGAAGCCCACATACACAAACTAGGAGTTTTCAAAGTGCAAATTCAAGTTAGGATTTTGTGGTCCAGAACAGGCAAATTAATCCTCAATACTTCAAAGAGATGCATCAGTGCAGAATGTTACACCCTAACGGCATCCCAATTAAGCCAATGGGGCTTCATGCAAGTGCAAGGGTCTGCACTGATGCATCTGTTTGCAGGATCAAGGCTGTGGACAGGTGTGAGGATCAAGCAGAGAGCGTGGGTAGGAAAGTTATTAGCAGCAGGCTAGGAATGTTGTACCAAGTCAGCTTGTAGAAACACAAAGGAAAAGTGCCCACTCGGTGCCTTATTCTACAGTTTTCACTGAGGCAACATTTCCACCAATTTCAATTGAGATTGTCAGCTCTTTGGGAGACTGTCTTTGCTATGTGTTCTGTACAGCACCTAGCTGATTTGAGGCTCTAAGCAAAGATATAAATAATAATGGGAACTTGGCTTGAGTAAGTAGTAAGGCAGGGAGGGGGAGTGCACTGAAAGATTCTGCAACCTAAGCTCATTTACAGCATGTCACTTACCTATTTCAAACCGTGCTTGAAAGCAGCGTGCCGTGCAACAGCTGAACTGGTCTCTTTCTGACCACACACACTGTAGTGTCCTTTTCCTGAAAAGAAGTGTCTTCCCCTTTCTCCACTTCAGTCGTAGTTTAAACATGGAAAAAACCCAAACATACTTACCTATAAGATGGGTAGGGGGAGGAAGGAGGAACAATAACCCGAGATACCTATTGACCTTTCATTAAACACCATCCTCTTAAAAGCATCATTTCCTTCTAAACAGATAGAATGTTTCCAATACACACAGATTTTGTTCAGTTGTCAAGTCCATTTCAAGTAGGATGCTTGGCCACTGAAGCAGTCAATGTTGCTAGCCTAGCTATTTCAGAAAACCTAGGGGGGTACATATCTTTCAATTAATTTTTGTTTTGCTAAGTGAGTTCAAGTAACACATAGGCAGAGCACCATTTCTATGAAAATTAAAAGTTTGCTCTGGCTATTCATTTATGCATGAGGAGTACAGTGCATAAAGGGGGTAGGGGGAGAAAGGGGCCTGAAGAGATATATACACACACAAAAAAGGCTCTTATTTTAACAACATCCATTGCAAGTTAGAAAACAGTATTAGGTGAACGTATAAATACGTCTCAGTTTGGTTCAGATAAACCCCAAAAGCTCAGATGAACAAGTGCTGCTTTATTCTAAAAGATCTACTTGCAAACCCAAAGGTAAAAAGAAAAAGCCCTTGGTTTGCTGACCTACACTGCATAGTACAAGGCCTATCTGTTTGGTAATGCTTTTGCCGGAGGACTTGTGCCTCTTTTTGTTTCTTTATGCTGTCTAGCAAAGGCCTAATTTTTTTTTTTTGTTTAAATCTTCTCCTTTACAAATTCAGGCCTTGTCTATTGTAGAAAACTATAACGAGTGGAAATCTAGTTGAATGAAACCAAACACACAACCTAAAAGAGGGAAACACCCCTGCTCAGCAAGATGTCTCCTCAGCGAATGGATGCTGAGCATCTTTCTCCACCCTGTGATATACTGAATCAGTCTTTTGTATTTATTGGCAGACAGGGTGATCCCCTGTCTGTTACAATGTTCCTTTTTACCTCCAACTGTTTTTGATACTTATAGTTTATCTTAAAGGTTTTCCATTGGCTTTTCTGTTGTTATTGCAATGGCGGACAGTTGAGCGATACATTACGTAATTGGCTAGCCAGGAAGGGGTGACAACTCTCAACTTCTTGAATGGACCATCACTGAGCCCTGGCTCACTTTTACTCCAAGACCATAAGGGCATAATTTTTGATATAGTTACCTTATTCCTTAAATATTTCCCATACACACATCTTGCAATGATTGTGAGCATTGGTAAATTGCAAGCTTTTGGTAGAGACCTCACATGCTACCCTTCATGGATAAATACCGGAAGTGATGTATTAGGTGCAGTGAGTTTGTCAGGTCTGAGGCAGGAGTTGTTTGTAAAGAAGAGTGGAACGCTTTGTCTGCAGGCATCAACGGTCCTCTGTGCACAGTATTTAACGTAATTAATTTACAAATGAATTTGTGAAGATCAGCCCAAAATTTCAGTGCTCTTTCCCTTCAGGGAACATAAGAACGGCCATACTGGGACAGACCAAAGGTCCATCTAGCTCAGTATCCTGTCTTCCAATAGTGGCCAATGCCAGGTGCCCCACCGGGAATGAACAGAACAGGTAATCATTAAGTGATCCATCCCCTGTCGCTCATTCCCAGCTTCTGGCAAACAGACGCTAGGGACATCATCCCCATTAGAGCTCATCTCACCATGAACATGCTCTAACACATCAAAAAGGCTTTAAGTAAATTAGACTTCATGACGATTTAAAAAAATTCAAAAACATTCAGATCTTTCTTTGAGGTCTTCTGTGTTTGATGAATTCTGCAGAATTATGCTAATTCTGATATAATTTAACGTGTGGGCTTATATCAGTGACATATGTGCACCTAAAGAATGTGATAAGAGCATTTTATAAATACATTACAAACGGTAAAAGGCAGGTGCTTAAGCCACGTATGTGACATGTAAATTTCTTTACACAGCTCTGCCAATGAACCTCAGTCCTGGCCTGCAACACACAATTTTGCTCTCTGAGTCTTAGGCTTCTCTGGAGCAGAGAAAGAAACATCCTGAGTTTTGCAATACCAACAAAGAGAAACTAGGACTAAGACTCCCAAACTATTTTTTGTACATAACCCAAGACAGGAGATGAACTGAGGTCTCCAGAAGTTTAAGGCTGATGCATTAATCCTACACCTACACTTCCCCTACTAACTAACTCATGTGTTTGTCATCAGAGCACAACTCTTACTGTGTATTTAAAGAACATGCACTATTTTTAACTGTCAAAGGTTTCAGCAGTAGCAATCATTTAATGGACTATAGAAATGTGTTCCTACTGCTGACAGAATAACTTTACATTAATGTATTACAAGGGAAATTGCCATTTACATTCAGACATTGTGTCATATTCACAATGCTCCTGATAATATAGAAGCTGTTTGCTTTTCATTTGCGGACATGGATCAGAAAATACTGACAATTTTCAAAGCTTGCCTTGAATTTCAATGCCGCCTCCTTGTAATAGCTAACAGTGAACTACTGTTGGAATACACTAGGTCCCTCACACCACACAAAATATGTTGACTTGTCAAGTGTGTGGAGACTGCAGACTCTCTCCCCTCCCAAAAAGTTTAGCAATGGACCATTATTTTTGATTTTGACATCTGAAGAGAGGATGCAAACACCAGGAAGGAAGTTTTCAGAATCTGTATAAAAATACTCTATAATAGACCTTCCAAAGGGAATATTACAACAGGATACAGTAAAGGAAAACAGGGGAAGGATTTGAAGGGGAGAGGCTCACGCTGTAAATGAAAAATACTTCTGCTGTGTTTGGTGTGTTTTGTTTTTTCTCAGAACTACTTTTGCCTAATGAAAAATGTATCATTAGTGTGTTAACTACTTAAAATAGACTTTGAGCACACTTGTGGAACTCTTAAGTATAGTTAATTTGTACCTTCCTAGTACAAGAAATGTGGAGGTATACTTATAATCAGTGTTGGACTACTCCCTTTAGGCCACCAACATATTGGTGGAAATGGATAGGTTATATCCTGTGTACTAGAATTCAGAAATCTTTGAAGGGATTCCCTCCCATACCCTGAACTAGGAAGGAAAAAAAAAAAAGTAATGTTTCTCAATAAACTGCAGACAAGAAGTCTGGGTCTGGAACTGCTCAATTATATCTGGTCCAAAAAAAAATAATCATGAGTTATTGCACTTTGTGGTAGTGATTTGCATAATATGTATCAATATTCCATAGCACAATATGATCTAATTCAATAGCAAAAGTAATGTGGAATATAAAAGTTTAGATTTTGAATTTGTCTAATTCCAAAATCCCAGTATTTATTTAAGCACGGACAATGTGTTCAGTGCTGTACAAGACACAAAAAGCTTACACATCTAAGAGTTAAAAAGCTAAGAAACAAAATAGAAAAGATAGGATTGCACAAGGAAACACAGAGAAACTTTGTGTTATACAAACTTTTGTTTGTCTTTGTTCACATCTTGAAAGTATCATGGAAGAAGTGAGTCGTAGGGAAGGACTTGAATATGGAGAGACCGATCGCATGGCAAAGAGGAATAGTGAAACTCCTTATAATTATGGAACGTAGCAAATCACTTTAAATCAAACTTTTATAGTTATTGGCAAGATCTCAGAAGACAGGATTAGAAATAGAGCTATGCCAAAGGTCCACAGCAGAACTTCCCTAGTTTGTAACTGGCACTCAATTATTGAACCAGTAGGTTTTTGTCTGAACTTTTTTTCAGGCTCAAAAATGTTGTGCTCAAAATTGGAATTGACATTTGTTGATCTACATGGAGAAATGCAGATTTGTTGAGGCTCAGGTCTTGTTGGTTTGAACTGAGTTTACAGTGAATGGTTAGATGCAGTAAATTATATGGTAGGTATTAGAGGTATGATTAGCAGGAAGCATGTGATCTGAAGGGGTCAACCACAATGCAAATCATGGGTATGCCTTCACAGAATGGGGCTAAGTCCCACTGAACTCTAAGTCTGCGATACAAAAGCAGTGACAGTACACAGTCCTAATGAGAAGCTCTGTTAACCGTGTAAAGCTAAAGAGCCTGCATGTAACAAAAGATTCATCCAGGAAAAGAAACACTGGGAGGACAACGTTAAATTTTCCAGCTGTAGAGCAAATTCAGTTGTCTCTTTTCTTTTAATGAAAGGTCCAGAAGAGGATATCACATCCTTTCTAATTACTTTTATATTTCTGAAGTAAGAAAGCAGACCATACAGGATATACAAACTTTATGAACTAATAGTTTTGCGGAATCAATATGTAGCAAATAGATTCTTAATGATCAAAGGATGAAAAAGGTAAGTAAGTGTAACACTGACAGACCCCGGTTGTCAGCGGGCAGGATCAAACCTGGGACCTCTGGAGGTAAATACATGAGCCTCTACTGCATGAGCTAAAAGCCATATGGCACTTAGAGATTAATGAGTCGGCTCCTCAGCCTTAGAATCATAGAATATCAGGGTTGGAAGGGACCTCAGGAGATCATCTAGTCCAACCCCCTGCTCAAAGCAGGACCAATCCCCAATTAACTCATCCAACCAATTTTTGTCCCATATCCCTAAATGACCCCCTCAAGGGTTGAACTCACAACCCCGGGTTTAGCAGGCCACTGCTCAAACCACTGAGCTATCCCTCCCCCACTGAGCTATGCTAAGTGGTCTCGGTGCCACTATGGGGGACAGAACGCCACACCCAGGAGGTGTGTGGGTTACATAAGCATATAACTTCCCATTAACACGTCCATGCAATAAACATGAGATTATTAATTTATCCTTTAAGTTGCAGTTCTCCTACAACATGCTGCAATTCCCTGCTAAATCACTAGGTGGCATGGGACAGATGAGAGGGTAGACAAGACAAGACTTCTCTAGTTAGAGTTAAGTAGAGGACTCAAGGACAATAAAGTTATGGTGTTTATTAGAGTTAATCCCCTGCCATCGGTCTTCATTTTGACAGCCCACTAGATCTCATACACACACACTCTTCCACAAAATCCCTGGGAAACTATACAGAAATAATGACAGGTTTCAGAGTAGCAGCTCACAAAAGCTTATGCTCAAATAAATTTGTTAGTCTCTAAGGTGCCACGAGTACTCCTTTTTTTTTTTTTGCGTATACAGAAATAGTTTCAAAGGCAGTATGGTTCCCCTCCAAGGGCTTGAAAATGAAGCCTCTCATAAAAAGAAGAGCTATTCCCTCAAGTGGCATTTCTGCAAAGGCTATTCAGTGCTACAGATGGGTCTACTGTGGCAGACTAGTTTGTATAGCGCAGTGCAATTTGTCATATTTATGAAGACAGGAGCTGGATGGGGAAACAGAAATAGGAGAGGTTGCAAAGAGTGGTCTTGGTCCTTAAGAGATAAAATGCATGAAAGAGGCTATTGATTCTGCTTGTTTGTTCAGTCTTTAAGTGACTGATGGAGGGCCAGACCCATCCATCTTTCCCAGCAGAAACCGAATGGGCATCCCCTTAGGGGACAAGTAGAAATGCAAGCAGAAGACTGAACCTTTAAAATAGCCTAGAATGGAGAGAGAGTTTTGCAAGTCAACTAGTCAAAAAACTTACTCTTCGTATTCTTCCAAAACACTGTCTTGTAGAAGGAGCCGTCTTCTGCAACCTTTCGGATTCCTCTTCTGTGCTAAGGTGGTCTGTCAGCAGCCTGCTAAGAAAGCTCACAGGTCACAAATTATCTTTATACCCAGATGCCAATTTTTAGAACCAGATTACAGGATTCAGAATAAAATAAACTCATCTCTTTTCTTCGCTGAAAATGGGAGGGATGGTTAAAATGCTAAAATAATACCTGCCTCCACTTGTGCTGCTTGGTATTTATTCACACAGTCTGCGGGTAATGACACGCCGACAGTGGTATCTGAAAAAACAAAACAAAAAACAAAGCAGATGTTTTGATACCTGAACCTAATTCTCTACCCACCAAGATTATTGGTCCATTCAAGTAGTTTCATGCACTCTATAGTCCCTTGTCTACATGTGTTTATTAGTTTCCACATACAGAAGGAAACGCATTTTGAAAGAAAAAAAGCTTTGAACTTGGTTGTCCCCTCAGAACACCGCTGACATGCAAAGGGTGTGTGCTACCAGAGAAGAGAGGGAAAGAGCCTTGGTACGTGCACTGCCCAGGGCAAGGTTCTAATCAGAAGGTCTACAGTACTGGACTGTCCTGTGCCTCCTGCCGTGCCTCTGAGCTTGAGCAACAGCCATCCCCTCTGTCTGCCAACTAGCACTAGTTGTTGACAGCAGCATAAACACTAGCTGTCCATGTCTCCCTCAGAATAGCTCATGTACAGACACATTAGGAAGGCCTGCTTCCTAGGGCACTCCTATACACAGTGGAATGTTCCTGCCCTTCTGCTTATTTGCATAGATTGGTGGGGGGTCAGAGGCAGCCTAATTTTGACAATTAATTGATCTTCGACTACTAGCGGTAGATATGCCCAATGGCCTGTGATGGGATGTTAGTGGGGTGGGATCTGAGTTACTACAGAGAATTCTTTCCTGGGTGTCTGGCTCGTGAGTCTTGCCCACATGCTCAGGGTTTAGCTGATCGCCATATTTGGGGTCGGGAAGGAATTTTCCTCCCGGGCAGATTGGCAGAGGCCCTGGGTGTTTTTCGCCTTCTTCTGCAGCGTGGGGCACGGGTCACTTGCTGGAGGATTCTCTGCACCTTGAAGTCTTTCTCTTCCCTGCACTGTTTCTCTCTTCCTGTTCATTTGTTTCTGAAGTTCTTTCTTATAATCCTTCACTTGCATTCAGTTTAGACTGGTGATAGGGGACACATTGTGAATGACACAATATTCAATTTACATGTGAACAGATGGAGGGATGGACATTTCGCGTCTGACAAAGCTGTTTTTCACATTTGCTGGTCACTAATACCTTGATACAGCCTTTAAGAATGTATTTTCAGTTATGTATACATAACGTCTTACATAGTATTTGTACATACATTTCAAAATGGTATAGATGACCAGTGTGACACGGGCTTTCATTTGAGCCCTCACATGACATTATTTGGGTAACCAGAATGTACATCCTAGAATCAGGAGATACCTGTGACGCCCTCTGGATCCAGTGGTGCCGGAACCAAGGGAGCCAGGGGGGCCATAGCCCTCTCACTTTTTGAAAATAGACGGGCCTGACCCATTCACTTTTCACCATGGTGAACCCTGCCCCCTTCCCCTCCTCTTCCCCTGGAGGCCCCACCCCCTGGAGCCTGGCCAGTTGTGGGAGCCATGCGGAGCCTCCACCTTCCTGCGGTGCAGGGGGCCCGAAAGCAGCCCCCAGCCCATGTCCCCACCCCCCGGCATCTCTGACCAGCCCAGGGTAGGTGGAGGTGGAGGTGGAGGTGGAGGTAGAGCGTCCGCGCCAGCTCCCCACAGCTGCCCACACAGCTCTTACCCCGACTGAGCTCCAGGGGAGGGGCAGGGCCTCAGAGCCACAGCCCGGCCATGTTAAGAGCCATACAGTTAGCTGTGGGGAGCCACAGCAAGGAGCCTTCACCTGCCTGTGGTGCAGGGGGCGCCCCAAGAGCATCCCGCTGCTCATGTCCCCACCCCCTGGACCTTCCACCCAAGGGCAGGTGGAAGGTCCTTGCTGCGGCTCCCCACAGCTGCCGCGGCAGCTTTTACCATGGCTGGGCTGTGGCTCTGAGGCCTCGCCCCCCAGCCAGAGGAGAGTCGGGGTAAGAGCTGCACGGGCAGCTGGGGAGGAGCCTGGATCCTTCCACATGCCCTGGGTGGTGGACCTAGGGGACAGGGACACAGGCAGGGGGCTGCTTTTGCCCCCCCAGGTCGGGGGGGCATACTCCAGCCTCACTCCGGTTTCCAGCTTGGCCGGGGCCTCTGGAGGAAGAGGAGGGGTGGGGGTGGGATCCCGGGAAGATGCAGGGTCTTGGGGGGAAGTGGAGGGGCAGGGCTATGGAGGACAGAGGCCCCCGGCCCCCCCACTTTTGGGAAGGCTCTGCCACATCTATCTAGACCCTTGCCAGTTGGCATTAAGAGGTTCTAGGGTCACAGTGGCTTTATAACAAAAAGTTATAGAAATACAAGTCTAACCACTTTTACATAGAAAAACCTCATTAGCAAAGCTAGAGAGTGTGCCAGAGAGGAAGCAAAAGAAGAATAGAACATTCTGTAAAATCATAAGCTATAAACAACTGAAAAACATTGACAATGGGGAATTGAGACAGAGAACAACGAGAAACTAAGACACTAGGATTTTTTTCCTGCACATATTAAAACTTAAGTATGATCTATGGTAGCAACAGAGTGAATTGCACTATTATAAACAAAATCTATCTGTTCCTTGTAGGAGTAGGTTTTTAAAAGTAGGAAGTGGAGGATATAAAAGCTAAATGGCGTTCTTATGGTTAGTGTCTGATTTTCCACAAATTTAAGCTAAGTGATTCCCTGATTTTGCTTGTTAAGTAACTAGATGTTTTGGGAAGCCATGTATATTGCAGATTGGATTTACATTCATGATCATTTGATATTGGTGCTAGAACTAGGAGTTCTGGGGGTCCTGCTGCATGCCCTAGCTTGAAGTGGTTTCCATCAGATACAGGGTTTACAGTCTGGTTCAAAGGCTCTCAGCATCTCCACTGTACAAATTGTTCCAGCACCCCTGTCATTTAATGTTGTATGCTACTGTCTTCAGTCACAATTCCTTCCCCTTAACATCTTCCAAATGTTGACTGATATTGTGGCATCTTTATTCCAGATGAAAAGTTAAGTAGACAGCTCCTCTTTAGAATCAATGACTAATTGCTACAAGGCTAGTTGGGCCAGTACTTCAGATCTTTCCTAATACTACTCTTCCCCACCTTAATTTCTTGTCATGCACACCTATACATTATATTCCTTTGTTAATCTTAGGCTTCCATTTAGAAGGACAAACCACTGTTAATGCATTGCAGGCTGAAGCTTTCTGGTTGGGTTCCAGATATCATTGAAAAGTAACCTTCAGCCCACTGAAAATAAAAACAAAACAAATCAGATGTTTTGGAGATGGCATTTTCTGTGCGCCTGAGAAATAAATGTCAATTTGTTCACTTCTCATTTAGGGCCTCATCCAACTCCCACTAAAGTTAATGAAAGTCTTTTTATCAATTTTAATAGGATTTAGATTGGATTCTTGAGATGCTCTAAATTTGACCTCCATAAAATCCCCAGAATCTAGTGAGGAACCTGGATGCCAAATAACAATTCTGTATTTTTATTTTAAAAAACCATGAAGTCTTCCAGAAGTCCACCCCTGAGAAGTTAAACAAACCTCCTCTCTTTCAACCCCAGTAGCAACTCATCTTGTGGAAACTTCCCCAAAACAATATTTTAGCCTGATGTGATTATGCTGCTAAGTCTGCAGCAGCAGCTGCTAACTAATAAGCCTTCTTCCAAGTTAGGAAGCTGAGGTAGATATAAGAAGGTGAAACATCCCATTCCCTGGCATTCCTTTGCTTGGGATGGGAGAAGCGCAGCTCATTCTCATTGTTTCAGGGGTTTGATAGCTGCAGGCTTCTTCATTGACTCTGACGAGGCAAATGAGGCTGAATGTGACAAACTGTAGAAACTCTGTCTGAACGTAAAAAGGAAAGCCAGAACATAATGTTCTCTATCTTCAGGTCACTGTATTATGACATCTTCGTTTTTCTTTCTTTCATCTTTACTGGAAGCTCTCAACAATTAGTTCTTTATGCCACTATTATTACCACAGGCCTGTTGGCAGTTTGTCAAGAGAGAGCCAAAGTACTCATTTGAATTACTAAAATAACATGCTCTTTAGAATTCTCTGCCTTCAAGTACAACTAGTTCTACCTCTTACCCTCCTCTGCTGTTGGACTGCACTTTCTCCTGCTGAGTCAGATCTTCTCTGGGCAAACTGGGCCTATAGACATTTTTCACTTCACTTCAGTGGATGCATGTCATCAGTCTGTAGAATTTTTGACTCCCAAGGACATAGAAGATGTGGAAGACAAAGTCTAAAATCTGCTTATTCTACCTTCATTATTTTTGTTCCTGGTCTACAAACACGTTGATGTAACTAGAGAAAGTCTGAATGGAAAGAGGTGCTTTGTTTTACAGATGATCCTTTTGCTTTGCTTATTAATGATTTATTGAGTGATGTATTTAGTTCTTTTTACAGATAGGCATGGTTCTTGGAGATTTTTGTTGAGGAGATGTGATTTATAACCATTAATATGTCTCAATGGAGCCATATGAAACACATGAAGAAAAGTAGGAAAAACTGAAAGATTGAGATTTTCCTCTTTCACCATCTGCTGCACCATATATATATGCTTATGTAATTTTTTTCAATGCCTATAATCTCTGTGTTTAGAGTGGTTTAAAGTTCTGTCTTATTTTAAAATAGAAAAGTAAAACCTCTTCACGCTCCATTTGCTGGCCAGCTGGAATGACAATGCCTGTTCCTGCTTATTTAAGAGAATTCAGAGCAGAAGGGGATAGACATCACACAGTTGGTATTCTCCAAGTAAAAGATGTCAATGGGAAACAAGGGAAAGACAGGTTTCAGAGTAGCAGCCACGTTAGTCTGTATTCGCAAAAAGAAAAGGAGTACTTGTGGCACCTTAGAGACTAACCAATTTATTTGAGCATAAGCTTTCGTGAGCTACAGCTCACTTGCTTATGCTCAAATAAATTGGTTAGTCTCTAAGGGAAAGACAGCTTCAAATGGCTTAAAAGCATACAGAGGAGTTATGAATGAGAACTGATTTCAGCCTGACTTCACAAGTCTCCTCTCCAAAGCCAAAATTACTCATTCACTAGCAGTAAGTATCTCTACATAGTATCCAGCAAAAGCAAGTTCTATGACTTTAGAGTGTCATTCTCACCATGGGTGGGAAGTTCCAGTAGGGCCAGAGATTCAAAAACCAAGCTGAAATGTCATTATAATGTAATTATACAATATAATCACAACAGTCATGGAAAAGGAAAGTGCATAGCAGCGGAAAATAGACTGATTGCATTGGAACAACATTTGAGAAAGTAATTCTTCTAGTTTTAAAAAAATATTCTGGTTCTCATTTTTTATGGAGAACCCTGTTGTTCTTTTATTTAAATGGTACACATGAGATTTTGTATCTATTTTTGTGCAGTAGGAGATTCATTTTACTCTCTACACTTACATCAGTTTCCTCGGGTCATTCTCTTTATACTTCTTTCATAATTAAATAATGGATAAGTTTGTTGAAAACTAAATGTTTCTGCCTTTTTCAAGATTATCTGCACAACAGTCCCTGAGAAAGTGTCAGTCTCCATAAAAAATGCTTTCTTTGCTCTAATGCTAGCTAATGAACTTAAAATCCTGTCTTTCTGCCGGTTTTAGGGTCTTCTATAGTATCCATCCACTAGAATGCCTAAGCACTCCCCAGCTACCTTAACATCAGCATGGCAATGTCCCTAATGGACTTCATGGAGTCATTTGCTCTTCTCCTTTCACTGGTCATAGGAAATTGTGTTTGGGGTAGATGCAAAATTTTTCTTTTTTAAATATCCCAGTTATGGCGGTGGAGAGTCTTGCAGTATGCACTAAAATTTTAGACTGCTCTAATCTCTGCTGGGTTTTTTCCCCCACAACTCTATTAACCTCACATTTTGCTTGGGTGTTTATAAACTGCATTGTTAAACCATGCCTATCTGTGTTGGTTGGTTCTGGATGTGAATATGGCAGCTGGGTCCCCCCCATGATGAAAATCAGGACCAGGGTCTTGGACTGGCAGTGGAAGCAGAGTGGGATCCAGTCAGGGACTGGAGCACAGAAGCGATATGCTCCCAGCAGTACATCCTGTTGAGGAGGGCGGGCTGCTGCATTCTGCACAACCTAGGGTCTTTTGACTTGCTTCCACCTTGAGACACAGACACAGCATATTGTGGTAATCCAGTGGGGAAACGATGAATACATGAATACGCTGGGGCCAGACCTTCATTTGTGAGGTAAGGGGAAAAAGTTTCCTAGCAAGCTGAACATGGAAATATTTTTCAGCCCGGATGGTACCTGTTTATCTAGGATAAGTGAAGAATGAAATAGGACTCTGAAGATCATACCACTTTGAAAAACCTGGGTACATACCTGTACTAGAAGGGGAGGTCAATGTTTCAGTCAGTTATTTCCCTCTCCCTACAGGCATTGCTTTGGTCTTGTCCAGGTTTACATGCAGCCAGCTGTTCTTCTTCCAGGTGCTGACTTCTTGTCGGCATTGGGACATCCCTGTGATGGGACTGATTGCATCGGTGGAATTTTAGATATATGGGTGGTGCTTATAGGCATTCTGCTGGTTGGGGAGCCCATGTTGTCTCATAAGCTTTTAATAGATTCATCTACACATTGAAGAGGAAGTGGGACAAATTCTATAGTTCTGGGACACAAGAAGTGAGAGCTCTTGTGGAAGAGGCGCAAGTTGCCCTTCACCACCTGAGGCCTTGTTTGAGTAATGATCAAAGCCACTGTACTGCTGCACCATCTACTGCAGCTATGTCATTAAGATGATCAGCCACACCGTATGGTCAACTGTTTCAAATGCTGGAGAGAGATTGAGGAGGATGAGTGCTGTGATAACAGCTTCTATTATTCTCCATGAGGAGCTCATCTTATAGTGCTACTAGGGCTCTTTTCATACCGTACCCTGCCTAAAGCCCTTACACGCATTCTAATCAACCAATGCCACTTTGAAATATTAAATAATTGGCAATACAGAAGTACTAACTGATTGCAACAATTACTTGTTACGTTAAGAAACATCAGTTAATAAAGCTTTTAAATTTAGCTAACCAAAAGAAACATGGGGAATTAAAATCTCACTTTAAGTGTTATTTTTCCCCAAAAATCCTTTGATTAGTTTAAAAAACTCCTTTTTTGCATGCCTATAACTATCAAGCTCAGCAAACGTACCAATCTTCAGCAAAATATTTTGGCTAGATAAAGACAGTTTGCCCTTTGAAAGGAAGTCACCGAGTTCTAAAGGAAAGAACTGATGGAACTTGGGCCACAGCAAAGAAAAAGATTTGAACTAGTGAGAATAGTAACAGACCAAAGGAAAATGTCTAAGGGCAGTCCAAATTGTGGAAAAAAAGAAATTACTTCAGAGGGGAAATAATCTAAAGGACATTTCTCTCTAATTTCTGCAAGAAAAATGCTAACTTTCTGCTACTTGACAAGTGTATTAATTAAAAAATCCAGCATATATTTCTGAGACTAGATAACAGGCTAGAAGCAGTTGGGAAACATGCTTATAATGTTTTGACTTGGGTTCTCTGAATTGGTGCCAAAAGCTGGGTGCATTCCAACCCCTCCCCACCACCAGTTCTCAGAGTCAAAAGTAGTCACAGACGAACCTTTATAATTGTATTTCAATTACTTAAGGCGGGTGTTTAGGTTTGGCCTACTTGTTTATCATATCAGCTTTTAAAAATCTGCCCAGCTTGGCTTTTACGTTAACACCCTATTAAGACAAACGGGGAAGTTTACACTCTGGTGGTAGCATCATCATTTCAGGCTGCCTGGATATAGTATACTGCACAAGGAAGCAGTGCACTGATTTACTTATTGAAGGAGCTACAAATTGGCTTCTAAAAGTTAACACCCAAGGGGGAAGTCATAATTCTGGAGGACATGAAATTGTATCATCATTCCAGTTGACATGGAAGCTCCAGACTCAGGGTATATCTCCTCTGCAATTACAAACCCACAGCTGGCCTGTGCCAGCTGACTCAGGCACACGGGGCTCTGGCTAAGGGGCTGTTTAATTGTGGTGTAGACATTTGGGCTCATGCTGGAGCCTGGACTCTATGATCCTGTGAGGTAGGAGGGTGCCAGATCTTGGGCTGCAGCCTGAGCTCGAACATCTACACTGTAATTAATCAACCCCTTAGCCCGAGCCCCATGAGCCCAAGTCAGCTGGCATGGGCCAGCCACGTGTGTCTAGTTGTAGCGTAGACATATCCCCAATGACCCCAAACTCCCTGTCTAAAGAAGCATGCTTTAACACTGTGTTTAAACATAGCTTGCAGTAAAACTGGTTCTAACACATGCTGGCAGGTCAAATGGACACAAGTTGTGTTACTCCTGTTTCTAACCCATTTCAGTGGCATTACCCTTGTTTGGCCTTTGTCCAAAAAGTCAGCCAAATTGCGTTAGAAACAGATTTGCCGTGCCTGCATGTGAACAATGTTTCACATGGCTTTGAAATGCCGTCCTTTGGTTAGTGAAAATATGACCACTGAGTTAATGCAGCATAGATTTACCGAGTGAAATTGTCAAGGATTAATTTTGAAGTTGACACCCCATTAAGAAGACTGTGGAAATAGACACTTCTAGTGGTGGCTACATAACCCATATACATTTCCAACATACTTTCTTGGTTGTGAGCTAAAGTAGCATCGTTTCAGTCTGCCTAGCTACAGCAGACTTTGAGGCAGCATTGTATTGGCACATTTAGGGAAAATTCTCTTCACAATCAGTGGGGCTAAACGAGACCCAATTACTTTTATAATCAGTAGCTTCCAATTCAGAGGCACCATGCTCGAGGCACTCTCGGCCCTTTACCAAAAAACAACTCAAAATGGTGCCTGATAAGCAGGGCAAGTTGCTTGAATACCTCCCAGAGGAGGAGTGTGTGTCTGGGTGTGGAAGCAGTACGGTCATTTTGTCCTGGCTCACAGACAGATGGCATCAAGACAGCTTTGGGAGGAGTGCTGGCTACACCTTTCTGAAGGTGAAGTAAGTCTTCCAGCTCATGGCATTTCCCCCAGTTCCTATGCCTTAGACAGGAACTGTGCCTTAGACAGGCATGTTGTCCCACCCACTTACAGACTTAATAATTTTATTAAGATAATGTTGAAGTAAAAAGAAAACATACAGAGTTTAAGCATAGAAGTTTCTGGTTATCAGGAAATAAGGTACAGATTATCAAGGGGTGCGAAATTCGGTTTAGGAGTGGGTGGCATAAGGAATACATAATCTGCAATCTCCCCAATTGGAGATTAAAGTTTAACGGGTCAAAGTACAGACATTGAGCTATTGGGGGTATGTTGTCCATATAATGGCTATGTTCAGGTGTGGAATATAATCAGTGGATACGATGATGAGGATGGATCCACCCTCATTTGGTGGGATTTAATGTTCAGTGAGTTTATATTTCCAGTTCATATGGTCCAATGGAAAAAGTCTCTCAGACCCTTTGCCATAGTTGATGCATGATGTCATACCGGCTCACACCTCCTGGTACTGTCGGTGGCCGGTGATGTGTTCGATGTAGATGTCCCTGGACCATCGGATGGTGTCCGAGACCATGAGGCCCCACATGAGCCGTGCGTAGCGTCGACCGATCCCACAGGTCCGCAGCACATGCTCGTTGCAGGGGTCCCAAGCGCCCAGGGCTCTGACGATCAGGGCATCCATCTGCACCTCGTAGCCCTTCGCTCTCAGGGTGTCGGCCAGGAGGGCGTATTTTTCCAGCTTATGAGCTCGGGATTCGCGGAAGGCCAGGGTCCTGTTCTTGAAGGAGACCGTGATGTCGACGAGGATGATCTTTTTCTGGGCCTCGTCGGTGACTACCACGTCAGGTCACAAGTGGCTATCAGTACCGGGGATGGCGCAGTTCACGGTGACCTCCCCCAGGCGCGGTGCGATGGCTTTCACTAGGCAGTTCTGGATGGCATTGTGGCGCAGCTGCCAGGCTCTGGAGTGGGGCTTGCAGCTGCACAGGACATGGGGCAGGGTCTCGTTGGAGTAGGGTCTCGTTCCTGCAACGCTTGTCTCGGTTCCCGTGGTGGACGGCTCTGTTGAGCGGGATGCAGTTGAGCCAGGCGCGGTGGATGAACGACCAGTCAGCAAAACGGGTGAAGCCGCCCCCGGTGAGGAAGTGGTTGCTGGCGTCCCACTTGCTGGTCAGTTCGAAGGCTTTACCCTGGTCCGGTTTATGCTTCAGGGTTTCATGTACAGCAAGTGGATGGCTGCCTTTAGGGTCCTCTCCAGCATGCCCCTGGCGCTCGGGGTGACGATGGTGTTGTTGTCGGACCTGATCTGCGGCACCAGGACTCCCAGCTCCTGGCGCTCCTTGCACCACTCCCAGCGGCAGCCGATGCGCTTCCCCGGGCAACGCGTGGCATTGCGAGCGCAGGACCACAGTGAAGTGATGTCGCCACCGTCCTGTCCGAATTCGCCATCCAGGGAACCGCTCAGGAAGCTGGTGGTGTCTTGGTTGGAGGGGGCTCTGCCGATCCACTTCTTTGTTGTGTGATGGAGGGCGTTTGTTGCGATGTTCCTTACCATGGCGTCAGGACAGGTCAGCAGGCGGAAGGCGTGGGTGATCACCGCGATGTCACACAGGTCACCCATACGGGGGACATTGGCATCGCCATGCCTGTGAGCGATATAGACCAGCTCATTGCTGGCCCTCTGGGGAAGGAACAGCCACTTCTTCACCAGCTGCCGGACGATCTTGTCTGCCTTGTTGAGGGGTACCTTCGCCACGGCAGATCCCCTTAGGACAAATGAGATTTGGGGGATCAGGAAGGTGTTCAGGGCGTTTATCTTCTGCCACGGTGCTAGCAGGGAGGCGTCAATCTTGGCGGCATCCCGCAAGATCTCCTGGATGGTGTCCTCGGGTGTCTGCCGGACACAGAAACCCGTCGGCGTGCCGAGGTGCCGGTACACCTGCCTCTCTGCCAGGGGGATGACGGGCTCGCCCTGGATCTGGAACCCTGTCGTCTGCACCGAGTCCCTTTTGCTGCCGTCGATGTGGAGAGATGCACACTTCTTTGCATTGAAGCGGAGCCCCATCCAATCGGCAGCTCGACTGGTGGCATTTAGCATACGCTGGAGGTTCTCTGGGTCGTCCGTGGTCAGGACCAAGTCATCCGTGTAAGCCAGGACACTCACCCTCTCACCATGGAGGTTGAAGCCATCTGCGCCACTGGAGATCGCTCGCAGCAACGGCTCCATGGTGAGGTTAAAGATGATGGGGCTGAGGGGACAGCCCTGCTTAACTCCGCTCCGGATCGGGATCTCGGCGGTCTCCCCTTTGACCAAGCGAATGGTGGTGCTGCAGCCCTCATACACCTCTCAGATCACACAGAGGAAGTTCTCTGGCATCCCAAACTCCTGTAGCATGGCAAAGATGCGGTGGTGGGGCATGGACCCAAAGGCGTTAGCCAGGTCGAGCCACGCTACCGTGCACTGCCTCTGCGCCCTTCTGGCCGTTTCGATGGTGGTTTGTTTCTACAAGCTTCCTCTCCCTAGCATGCATAATTTAGCCCTGACAGCTCTTCCACAGGGTTTCCTGAATCTATTTTGTACCTCTGCATCTTAGAATGTGGTAACAAATGCTTCTTGGTATAAAAGGAAGTCAGCTGCAGTAATAAGAACTGTGCTATGCTAGAAAGTCTCCTATAAGGAGGACATTGTTCAGACAGCCAGGAAGTGGAACTACACAGTAGAAATAAATCCAGACAAGGCAAGCATTTTAAGAAGGTAATCGTCTGTGCATGGAAAAGACTGAGATCACCTGTGAGGAGTCTAGAATCAGAATAAATTTGCAAAGCCATGCATGAGAGGCAGCAGGGACCATATCTTACTCTAAGTTTGTAAAGCAAGATGAAAATTTATGACACTACATTATGAATAATGAGAATATATATTGCTTACTTCAGATACTGGATGCTGGACAGTAATTCTCAACAGAGAAACCTCACTTTACCAACCTGAATAAAAACAATTCACTAAAATGCTATAAGATGCAATCGTCAATACTGGCATCAGACTATGTTGTGCACATTTGGAATTGGATAGAAGGCATCTGTCAAGGCTAATTCCCCACTCTGGCACTTCGAGTGCAGAAGGTGGGGCCCCGCAAGGATTCTAAAAATTAATACTGGCCACTCCAGGCTTGTATTAAACTCCCAAGTTTACTTTTTTTCTCTGACCTTGGATTGGTAAATGTTGCCACCATCCAAGTGCAGAACCCCCTTGAGAGCTCAGGAAGGCACACTTGGGAATTCCTTCCTGTGGGGTACCCTCAAACCCTTTCACCCCCCTCCGGGGAAGAGCTGAGAAAGAAAAGAAAAGGGGAAAAAAAAGAAAAGGAAATCAGCTGTTGCCACCAGTTAATAAAACAACATATGCACAAACCTCTTAAGACACAAAAATCCAATTCTGTTCTTATAGGTAAACTGTAATAATAAAAAAAAATACATCTGGGAACTCAGGCTACTGCTAGATTTTAAAAGAGCAACTGCAAGGATTAAGCACCAAGAATAGCTTTCTTGAGGTCCAATTTAAAGGTTACAAGCAAAACAAAAGCACCTGGGGTTAGCTCAGGGGAAGCCACAAGCCATAAAGAAATAAAAGGGATAAACATAATCGTGTCTTCCTAGATATTTCCTGATCTACTTACATATCTGGGGTTTTAAATGAGTAGTTTCTAGGTATGATACTGATGATTTTTTCATACCTGGCCCAAGCTTCTTACAGCATAGCTGCTGCCCTGTCCACCTCTCCCCAGGAGAACACCAGACAGACCAAAGGGGAGTCTTTTCTCAATTTTAAAAAGCTCTAACCTTCCCATTAGCTCTTTTGGCTAGGTGCCCACTCATTTCCTTTTACCTATGTATAGCAGTGAGACTTTTTTAACCCTTTACAGGTAGAGCAATTAGAGAACAGCTAGTAAGAGCGATTTTATAGCTACTGGCTGGCTGGGTGTCCATAAAAGGGAGCTACCCCCGCCACACCCTTCATTTATCACAGCATCTCTTCAATTGGCAGGCTGCTTAATGTATGCAATATATTAACCATGGTCTTGATTTGCATTGTTTATAACATTATAGTTTTTTGCTAGACTTTGTTATGGACATGGCATGTACTTTGTTCTCCTTTGGCTAAGTTTTCCCCACACAGAATGGTTTAATGGCTCTCTGATGTCAGTGCAACTTACTGGTGCTTGCAAAAGTGGGTTTTCTTTTGTAGACAAGGAGCCAGTTGTCGCTGGTATTTCTACCACTGTCTCATGTAGATTTCCTGTGACAAGTGTTAGCCCATATGGCAATCACACAAGAGAGCCAGTAGGTGACAGAGGTCTTCCAAGGCAGAGAGGCTGGTTGAAGAGGAGAATAAAGCCTGGTTGACACTTAAAACTTTGGTTGACATAGCTATGGCACTCAGAGGTGTAAAAAATCCATACTCCTCAGCACCACAGATATGCCAACCTAACTCCCAGCGTAGAGTGCAGTTAGGCCAACAGAAGAATGCTTCCATCAACCTAGCTACTGCTGCTCGAGGAGCTGGAGTCCTACAGTGATGAAAAAACCCTTTCCATCACCGTAGTCTGCCTCTATGCTATGGGATTACAGCAGCATCACAACGGCGCCACAGCTATGTTGTGGTAATGCCCATATTGCAGACATGGCTTAAGTTGGCAGGAGGCAGAGCAAATAGAAGGCTTGGGGTTAGTGAGGAAAAGTGAAAGGCCACAGAAGGGATATGACCCTCTCCTACACAATTCCTCCTCTATATTTCCATTCATAATGAGACCTGCAGCTCTGTGCACACTGAACTAACAATCATCTGCTACCCACCTTGGAGAAGCCACTGACCCTTCTCCAGGTCATGAGGGCACAACCCCTTATCTGGCTCTTATCCATATCCAGTAAAGACACAACACCTTCCTTTCCTTCCACCTTCCCTTTCACTATCATCCAGAGTACCAGGTTGATTCCATTCACCCCTTGAAATGGAGACTAGGAAACATGATTGTATTGACAGTACTGCATCCATCGTCCCAACACTGGAGACCCTGATGGTGAGAAACATTCATTTGTAGAAACGATGTGAAAAGTTTCTGAAATTGCTGTAATGTTCATCATCTACATTTGCTATCATTAGGTGGGAAGGGACACTAGGAGCTATGATATGGGGTCAGGGCCAGTGGGTCTGGAACTGTGTGGATCCATCAAGGGAGATCATAAAGCTTTAGAGCAGCGGTGGGCAAACTTTTTGGCCTGAGGGCCACATCTGGGTATGGAAATTGTATGTCACGCCATGAATGCTCAAGAAATTGGGGTTGGGGTGCAGGAGGGGGTGAGGCCTCGGGGTGGAGCCAGAAATGAGGAGTTCAGGGTGCAGGAGGGGGCTCCGGGCTGGGTCAGGGGGTTGGGGCACGGGAGGGTGTCAGGGGTGCAGGCTCAGAGTGGCGCTTACCTCAAATAGTTCCTGGAAACAGTGGCATGTCTCTCCTCCAGCTCCTATGTGGAAGTGCAGCCAGGCGGCTCTGTGCGCTGCCCCGTCCGGAGGCACTGCCCCTGCAGCTCCCATCAGCCACAGTTCCCGACCAATGGGAGCTGCAGGGATGGTGCTTGGGGCGGGGGCAGAGCGTGGAGCCCCCTGGCTGTCCCTAAACATAGAAGCCAGAGCGGGGACATGCTACTGCTTCCGAGAGTCTCGGCACGTGAGCACAGAGCGGCTTCCGACCCCAGTCCCTGGCTGGAGCGTGGGAGCAGGGCAAGCCCCAGATCCCACTCCCCAGCAGGAGCTCAAGGGCTGGATTAAACCAGCTGGAGGGCTGGATGTGGCCCCTGGGCCGTAGTTTGCCCATCCCTGATCTAGAGGCTATTACAGCCCTGAGGCTGCATAAGCAGCTGCAGAGCAGCTCCAAAGCCACTTGATGGTCTGACGTAGAGAAGTCTTTCTATCTTGGCTCCCCACAATTCTCCCTAGCACTCAGCCTGATTTAAACTGCACAGTTTACGTACTTCCATTTTGAGCCATATAACTGACTAGATCCCTCACAGATGCAGGTGGACTTCTATACGCACTGCTGCCACAGCACTTCTAATAATATTCAACTGCTTCAAAGTGCTGTGCAAGCACTCATTAATCTTCACTAATACCCCTGAGAGGCAAGTATCTGCGAGCAGGCACCTTTCCCAAGCTACTCTCTAGTGCAATCCAAACCCTTCTGGGGGTTTGGTTTTATTAGTGCAGAAATTAACAACAACAAAGCATAAGAGTTGAGCTCAGACTTTCTCCCTGGCTTGGCTGCTCCTAGGGTTACTAGCTTAAAATGTCCAGTCCTTTTCTAGACCTTTCTAGGAGGTCACATCTGCCTCCCTTATATCCAGCTGGTGTTGCTAACTACCTGCCCAGCCTTGTCTACACTAGGGGAAATGGTGTATTTTAGGTGTGTTAGCAAACATGTTTTAATTTCCTGCTGTTTAAGAACACGTTAGAGTCTAGTGCAGACATGTTTTAACACCTTTATAAACATGTTAGCTGCTCATGGTCAGCCCGAGCCTACAATGTTTTTAAAAGTGTTAAAACTGGTCTACATTGTACATTAACCCTTTCTCCACAGGATCAACACCTGCTAACAGGGTAGATTGTTTAAGACAAACACTGTCAGCCTATTATCATTGAGCCTTTATTACATATGGAGAAATAGATATTTTGCCTGATTCTCCAGTGCTTTGCCCCTTCTGTTGCCATTTGCACTTGCACATGGCATGCCAAGTGGGTGTACAAACCTACCATTTTGATCTGGTTGCATTTTATATCCACTTTATACTCAATGGACCAATTCTCTATTGTCCCAAGATTCATGGGATAAGAGGGTAGGGGTAAAGGTGACATTAATCCACCTTTGCATCCTGTATCCTTCGCCTTCCCTAAGGCCTATCTGGCTGCAGCAAAAATCAGCACACCCACAAGAGTGCTTTAATTACGCTCAGCTGCAACAGCCCCAAGACGCCATTCTGCTGCTGAGAATAGCTGGAGGGCAGCATAGTGTGCTTTGGTCACATCCTCTCCCCATCCCCTACACTGAGGGAGATGCCAGAGCTGGCATAAAGCTATTCCAGTAGCTCTACTCAGCCTGTAGAATCTCCTCATGCTGGGCATATTTCCTGGGGCCATTTCTATTGGCTTTCTAGTTTCTTTATGCTGTCAGAGAAATTTAAAGGAGCCAGACTGCAACTAAGAATCTGGCCCATTCGTAGAAATTCAAATGACTACACAAGGTATAGGGCAGTGCATAATCAGGCACAGAAAAAGGTTAAATGATTTGCCTAAGGCCACTAAGTGAATGACTGACATAGCTAGGATTATAACTCAGGGGTTTCCCATGCTCAATCCACTACACCATGCTGACTCTTTGCAGGTAAAGATCAAAAGATCCAGAAATAATTGCTTCCTGTTTTGTTCTTTCTTCACCAAGAGATGCAATGTCATCTGGGTGCCTCACATTCAATTTAAAATTTGACAAAGATGATGACATGAGTTACCCAAATGGATGACTCAGGAAGATTACAGATAGATCATGCCTCACTGTGATAATTAAAAAGGCAGAGTAAACAGGAGAGCCTCACACCAGGCCTTGCTGATTGCTCAGCAGACTGTCAGAAGAAGCAAGTTCCTCAAGGACAGGCCCTCTCCGTGGAATGTCCTGCTGCTAGCCTGGGAAAAAAAAATCAAATCAAGAAACAGGCAGCAAGAATGAGCTAACAGCCATGGAAGGGGAGGAGACACTTGAGCAGAAGGAAACCCCCCAGGTAGAAGCATGCTGTGGGCTCATTTATCTCCTATAAAAATGCATTTCTGTTCCCTTACATTGTAATAGTCATTGCCTACGGCAGGGATTACAGATGTGCCTGATTGCTGAGCAGGGTGTCAGCCAGGACAGCTCTCTGAATCCTCCCCAGCTGTTGTGCCCCTTGTGGAGCTGGTTGGCACAATCTGGCCCAGCATCTGAACCATGCTGCTTTGGAGATTTCTTGTTTTTAGATTTCAGAGTAACAGCCGTGTTAGTCTGTATTCGCAAAAAGAAAAGGAGTACTTGTGGCACCTTAGAGACTAACCAATTTATTTGAGCATAAGCTTTCGTGAGCTACAGCTCACTTCATCGGTCCGATGAAGTGAGCTGTAGCTCACGAAAGCTTATGCTCAAATAAATTGGTTAGTCTCTAAGGTGCCACAAGTACTCCTTTTCTTGTTTTTAGAGTAACCTTTGGATCTAAAATGTTGTAGACCTAAAACAAATGATCATCGCTGGTCTATTGGAGCTGGTCCTACAAATCTGCAAGAGCTGCCTGTAGAATCCCAGTCTATCAATAATTCAGTACACTAAAGCTCTCCTATTTCTTCTACTATCTCCAGTGGAACAGGTTCTCATCTTAATTACAGAAGTGTAAATCAGGAGTAATTTCAGTGAACACAATAATCGGGTGTGAGATCAGAACAAGGCCCGCTGCCTCATTTCAGGCTACATTCAACTTATTCATGATTTCCCAGCAAAGCTGCAATTACAGTTAGTACTGTTTGGATAAAATTTCAAGGTTACTTGGAAGTCAACTGCTAAAGTCATTAGGGCTTCCCAGAATAATGACACTTTCCTTAGTATCCTATCAAGGCCTGTCAACAATATGAGCCCTGAGGAGTGTCCCATGTTTGCTCTTTACTGCCCCAATCCTCAAGGCTCTTATGTCATGTCATAATGATTGTCTCCCCAGTTGAGCACAGAGGCCTGTGACTTCCTCCAGAGTCAATCAGCGTTGTTCCTGAAATAACCCCACAGCTGCAGAGTGGCATGTAATCACCGTAAACATGACAGGCAGTGACATCCAAGATGTGGAGCTCATTGTAGGACATAGTTTATTCCCTCATGCTGTCTCATTTCTCCTTCTCTTGCTCCGCATCTCCACTTCCCTTACTTCTATCACACTTTCTTTCTAATGCTCTCTCTGACCCTCTCCCCTCAACTTTCCTCCACACTCCCCCTATATCTCCACCTATTCTCCCTTCACCAGTGGCTGCTCATGCAGCTCCCTTTCCCATTCTCTAGAGCAGCAGAGTTCTGATCACAGGGAGTGGAGCAGACCCAGCTGCCTGCTCTCATATTGCAGGACATACCAATAATATGTCCAGGAAAAAAGCTGAAAATGGGACATGCTTCCAAAAGCAAGACAATTGAGAGCCTGGGGCTGACTGTGCTGCTTGTCTTGCATTTTTGGTCCAGAAATGAGGGGCTCCTGTATGTCAGTGCAATTTGCTACTGCTAGATTTAACATATCAGATATTTCCAAAACTATCTTAACACATGTCATTAAGACATTTTCTCCCTCTAGAAGGGGTTGTTTCTCTCACTCTCCAACCACTGACGTGCTTTTGATGCAAAAAATAGATCCTTAATAGACTTTAATCTTGCAAAAAAATGGAATGATGTGCATGCCATAATATTGTGAAATGTGTTTTCTCTTTATTTTATGGAGTTATAAAAATGCTGACAGCTGTATGAAATTTACTCTGGGGAGGAGATGTTAATTTAAAGTGAAATGCAATGGAAAGTGTTTGATAGCAGTTGCATTTAATTTATTCTTGAGCTTTCCTGGAATGGCGGGTCATTGCCTGGAATGGCAACCTCCAAACTTCTTAAAGTAAAAGCAAACCATTTGCTTTTAAATTCTTATCCAACTCTGGTTGTGACTGGAGTTAAGACGCTGACACAGTCAAATTGCTCAATGGGCTACCGGAAGGCACTCAGATACTACAGTAATGGGTGCAGTATAAGAACCTATACAGAACAGAACATACTGGCAGCACAGACAGGGGATTTGAAGGAGATATTTGCCATTCAGATGGTCAGAGAGTAAAGCAGGATCTGTCTTTGAAAATTACGGTGTTATTCGCAGCCATTCCCACCATCTGATCACCTTCCTAAAGAAAAGGGGCTTGAAACATAGGGCTGGGACCTGAATCAGTAGCAAAGAAAGAAGATATATGGCAACCAGAAGAGATGAACCCAAAGCACAACTCCATTGTGAACACTCCCAGTAGTTAGGGGAAGTCTGGATCCATATCTAAATTCAACTTCAGAGCCAGGCCCTATCTCTACATAGAGCTCAACCAAAATTTTAGATCCAAACATCAGGGCTCATTAAAAAAAATGCAGGGACCCATATGTAGCCCATCCGCAAAGGCCAACATTCTATTTATCACCTTCTCGCCTCAAACAGTTTTATCATGCCTGATTATGGGGAAGGTGGGAGGGTTGGAGGCTTTCGTTCTAGGGGTTATGGCCAGTAGTCAAGGTCACCAGAAACTGGCTTGTGCATTTTTGCCTATGAGCACATTCTCTCCACAAAGCTCTGCCAACATAAAGCAGTTTTCTCTACACCAGCTGGTCCTGGAGAATGAGTAATGAACATCCTACTCTCATTTCAGTCTGTCCATGGTGGAGTCCCAGTGTTGAGGCCTGGCCCCTACCTGTACTGATGATGCTAATCTAGCACTTTTAAGGTTAGCAGGCTCAGAAGTCAACCTACATTTTATATCTGCTTTAAAATTCCGAGGAGGAGAACATTGTTCTTTTCCCTCTGTGTGGCTATTTTACTATGCCCTTATAAAAATCAAAATACCTCCTGAAATGTAAGGAGCAGAAAGAACGCCTAGAAGTGACATGAGAGATCTGAGAATTTATATATTTATTTATTTCTGTGGTCAAGATGGCAGGAAATACTAAATATCTCTGGTTCCCATTACCATAGTAACTGAGCACTTCACTGTCTTGAATGTACTTATCTTCACAATACGCGTGTGTGATAGGGAAGTGCTATGAGTAGCAGAGCCACAGAGAGACTAGATGATTTGATTGGAGCCTCACATGAGGGATCAAACCGGGGTCTCTCAAGTGCCAGGCTAGCACTCTAAACATTGGACTCACCATCCTTCCTCTCTTGGATGAACAAATCTCACAATTACTAATAATGAAATACTAATCATCTCTAGTATAATGCTATATGTGTTCTCTGATTTTAAGGTATTAAAAGAGTACTGATTAAAAAAATAATAATTAAAGGCCTAAGGAGACGTGAAGTTTGAATTAAAGTGGAATTATTTCAGAGTGGTAAAGTGTTATGGAAAATATGGTGAAAGAAAATTATGTTTTTAATGTGCAACCACACTTTTAACTTAGGGGACACCCACACCCACACACTTATACTACCACTAGAGTTTGGAAATACAATGCTTTTAAAGGACAGCATGATGGAAAAATAATTCTGAACTCCAAGAGGATAGACAACACAGGACATTGTTAGTCAGACCCTCCATTTGGTACTCAGAAAGGTTGATAGTTTTTAACATGCTACCATGTGGCAGTGAGGAAAATGTAAGAACCCCAACATCCTGCTTTTAGCAAATAATATATCCTTTATTTGGGGCAGGGGGGGCAAATGTGAAAATTGCCTGAAACTGACATTGGTTGTGTTCACATCAAGGAGCTAACAACTATCCTAATAATGTTTGCTTTGTTTCATAATATGGTATTCTTTGTCTTGCTGCTGTTCTTTCATTTTCTATGTTAAATGAAATGTGGTTTAATCTCTCCTAGCAACGAGGAGTGGCAACGGAAGTTTTGCAAGCAAGTTCTCCAGGTGAAGGAGGAATGACTACATGACCATTGGGGCGAGACTGTTCTGTGTGTGTTGTTTTGTGCTTGCTTGCTTGAAGTTTATAGTGTGATCTGTTTGGGCGGCTGTGTGCTGAGCCTAGTGGCCAGCTAGGCAAGGCTGAGAGCTTCCCAACAAGGCTCTGGCCTGTCATCTTTTGATCTCTGTTCCCTTTACAATACCTTGACAAGGGGATCCGGCTAACTCAAGGAGAACAGGTTTCAGAGTAGCAGCTGTGTTAGTCTGTATTCGCAAAAAGAAAAGGAATACTAGTGGCACCTTAGAGACTAACCAATTTATTTGAGCATAAGCTTTCGTGAGCTACAGCTCACTTCATCGGATGCATTCAGTGGAAAATACAGTGAGTAGATTTATATACACACAGAGCATGAAAAAATGGGTGTTATCATACACACTGTAAGGAGAGTGATCACTTAAGATGAGTTATTACCAGCAGGAGAGCGGGGGGTGGGGTGGGGGGGAGAAAACCTTTTGTAGTGATAATCAAGGTGGGCCATTTCCAGCAGTTAACAGGAACGTCTGAGGAACAGTGGGGGGTGGGGGAAATACTTTGTGTAATGACACATCCACTCCCAGTCTCTGTTCAAGCCTAAGTTAATTGTATCCAGTTTGCAAATTAATTCCAATTCAGCAGTCTCTCGTTGGAGTCTGTTTTTGAAGTCTTTTTGTTGTAATATTGCGACCTTTAGGTATGTAATCGAGTGACCAGAGAGATTGAAGTGTTCTCCGACTAGTTTATGAATGTTATAATACTTGACATCTGACTTGTGTCCATTTATTCTTTTATGTAGAGACTGTCCAGTTTGACCAATGTACATGGCAGAGGGGCATTGCTGGCACATGATGGCATATATCACATTGGTAGATGTGCAGTCTTGGAGGCCAAATTTAGGCTGCTAGGTAAGAGATTAAAGACCAGGACCTCCATGGTAGCATTCTCTGAAATGCTTCCAGTTCCATGCGCAGGGTCGGTTAGATAGGCAGAACTGCGGAGTCTCAGTGGGTGCATGAGATGATGATTTTTGAGAAGGGATTTAGGTTGATCAGGAAATGGGGAATCTTTTGGGAAAGGAGGAAGGATGGGCTCCCTCTAAACCAAAATGGAACCAAATTGCTGGAAAGTAAAAGTAAAAAGGTCATAGAGGATTTTTGAAACTAAGAGATGGGTAAAAGCCAACAAGTGTGGAGGAGCACACAGATTGGACTGAGACATCCCTTGTGGGAGGATTTATTAAAGGGGTACTCTAATCCTAGCAAGGAGGAGAGGATATAAGTTGATAAAGCACAGATAGGAGCTGAAGAGAAACTAAAAGGGCTACAAAAACAGAAAACCCAATAATAATGGGGGATTACAACCACCCCCATATTGACTGAACGCATGTCACAGGATGCTGAGATAAAATGTTTAGCCACCAGAATGACTGATTCTTGGAGAAGCTAGTCCTGGAAAGCACACAGGGAGAGGTAATTCTTGATTTAGTCATAAGTGGTGCACAGGAACGGTCCAAGAGGTATATATAGCTGAACCTCTCAGTAATAGCAAGCATAATGTAATTAAATTTAAACATCCTTGTAGCGGGGAAAATATTAAAGAAACCCAACACAGTAGCATTTAACTTCAAAAATGGGAAATACACAAAAATGAAGTTAGTTAAATAGAAATTAAAAGGAACAGTCAACAAGAGTGAAATGCCTGCATGCTGCATGGAAACTTTTTAAAAACAGCATAATGGAGCCTCATGCTAAATGTACAATCCAAATAAAAAAATGCAGCAAAAGAACCCCGCCAAAAAACTGAAAATCTGTAGCAGATACAGAATATGAAGCCTGATCTTCTGATCCCTTATCCAGTGACTCAACCATTGTGGCAACAAGATCCTTGTGGCATCTGATCACCATTTTCTATTCCTGATTATTATGTACAATGTATCCAGTAACAGGTCTGTCTAACAGTGTATTGACCTATGTATGTCTGCTGAGTGTTGACTGAATAAATGAACATGACTCCCTTTTTGGTACTGCACACTGTGGATTACATTCCCTCCATGAAGAAAAGGAGTACTTGTGGCACCTTAGAGACTAACCAATTTATTTGAGCATGAGCTTTCGTGAGCTACAGCTCACTTCATCGGATGCATACTGTGGAAACTGCAGAAGACATTACATACACAGAGACCATGAAACAATACCTCCTCCCACCCCACTCTCCTGCTGGTAATAGCTTATCTAAAGTGATCATCAAGTTGGGCCATTTCCAGCACAAGTCCAGGTTTTCTCACCCTCCCCCCCCCACACACAAACTCACTCTCCTGCTGGTAATAGCCCATCCAAAGTGACCACTCTCTTTACAATGTGTATGATAATCAAGGTGGGCCATTTCCAGCACAAATCCAGGTTTTCTCACCCCGCCACCCCCCTCCAAAAACCACACACACAAACTCACTCTCCTGCTGGTAATAGCTCATCCAAAGTGACCACTCTCCTCACAATGTGTATGAAAATCAAGGTGGGCCATTTCCAGCACAAATCCAAGTTTAACCAGAACGTCTGGGGCGGGGGGGGTAGGAAAAAACAAGGGGAAATAGGCTACCTTGCATAATGACTTAGCCACTCCCAGTGGAAATGGCCCACCTTGATTATCATACACATTGTAAAGAGAGTGGTCACTTTGGATGGGCTATTACCAGCAGGAGAGTGAGTTTGTGTGTGTGGGGGGGGGGGGGCGGAGGGTGAGAAAACCTGGATTTGTGCTGGAAATGGCCCAACTTGATGATCACTTTAGATAAGCTATTACCAGCAGGAGAGTGGGGTGGGAGGAGGTATTGTTTCATGGTCTCTGTGTATATAATGTCTTCTGCAGTTTCCACAGTATGCATCCGATGAAGTGAGCTGTAGCTCACGAAAGCTCATGCTCAGATAAATTGGTTAGTCTCTAAGGTGCCACAAGTACTCCTTTTCTTTTTGCGAATACAGACTAACACGGCTGTTACTCTGAAACCATTCCCTCCATGGTGATGAGCTGGGTAGGAAGGAAGACAGATGGAACAGAATGCTCATCTTTTAAAAAGATGGACATGTACTGTAAGTTACTACTGTATTATGCTTGACTATGTACTAACTGCACTCATCCTCTCACACAAAGATGATTTCATATGGTTGATTTATATTCATTAAAAAAAGCCAACAATAAACCTTTTTTTTAAATCAGGAAATAATCTATTATTTTGCTTCTGGACCTAGCATCAAAAGCACAAATGCAAAGCACAATTTGATACTTGGAATCTGCAATCTGAGTATTTAAAAGTTTATACTAATAAAACTGCATTGTTCTCACCTCTGCAGGAAGCTTATGCAGATGGTCAAAAAGAGGCTACTTCCTGCTCATATTCAGTAATCTCTTTCACAAACATGCAAAGGAAATAACAGTATGATAGTCAACCAGTGAAAATGGGAGCAAAACTAAACTCTTCCCATGAAGCAAAAGGATTATTGTAAAGCCTCAATTGGTAAATACTTAGCTAATGTTAAACAAAATGCAGAACTTGTTTAATGAGTAAAGTAAATATTCTCAAGAATACCTTGGGTATACGTAAGTCCCTTACTCCCAAGCAGCCAGTCAATTAATGTTACTGCAGATCTGACAGCCCTGCTCTATAGCAACTTTGTTAAGAGAAAACCTCAGGGTTTACATGCAAATTGGAGTTGCCAGTCACCGCTTATGACTGAACCCTGAATGTAATTATTAGCAAAACAAAACAGCAACATTTACGCTTCCTTTGTACATAGGTGGTTCCTTGGACATTAGCGTGTGTTTAAATTGAATTAATTGACTACTAGTATCAGTTCAACGACATTTACAACATTACTGGTGAACTTCCAGCATATTTAATAAATGGGACTGATTAGCATTTCAATGGTTAGATGAGCAACAGATGCCATTAGTGACAGAGCTAACCATTGTAAACTTCCACAAGCTTTCTAAAGGTCTTCTTCAGGAAGAAGGAGACCTTTCTGACCAAGCAGAATTATGCGTAGGTATCCACTTTAAAATATTCAACTTAGTCACTTTTTATTTACGGCTTGAACTGTTAAATGAAATGTCAGAATACTCAGAGCTGAGAGAATAGTTAATTTTTTCAGTTATACATTGACATATGAAGAGAGTTTTGATCAGGCATGATCATGACTCATTTTATCTTTCCTTTTTGTGAACATCTGAGCGTCCAAGGTTACTATTAAAAATATTGGTTAATGGCAATCTCAGATGCTTGAAAATTTATCAAAATGGATTTTGATTGCAAGCATCATTGTCAAATTCATGATTCACAATTAACATTAACCAATGCAGCATGCATTGCAAATTGCAAGATTAACAGTGAAATATACAGTTCAGTGACTGGGTTAGTTACCGAAGGCAGTGGTTCTCAGTCAGGGGCCCCTGGGGGGCCACAAGCAGTTTTCAGGGGGGTCACCAACAGGGCCAGCGTTAGACTCGCTGGGGCCCAGGGCAGAAAGCTGAAGCCCACCACGTGGGGCTGAAACCCAGGACCTTGAGCCTAGCCACCTGGGACTGAAGCCAAAGCCTGAGCAACCTAGCTTCCCGGGGCCCCTGGGGTGTGTGGCCCCAGGCAATTGCCCTGCTTGCTACCCCCTAATGCCAGCCCTGGCTTTTACATGCAGAAAACCAGTTGTTGTGGCACAGGTGGGCCGTGGAGTTTTTAATAGCATGATGGGGGGCCTCCGAAAGAAAAGGGTTGAGAACCTAAGTCATATGTTCCTTGATGAGAGGATTTGTGTAACTAACCAACACATTTCAGAGCAGCAGCCGTGTTAGTCTGTATCCACAAAAAGAACAGGAGTATTTGTGGCACCTTAGAGACTAACAAATTTATTAGAGCATAAGCTTTCGTGGGCTACCAACACAGTGTACCTTCCTAATTGCATACCTGTTTGTAGTAATCTGCAAACTAAGAATTATTTGCTGAATTGAGAATTTCAGTCTGTTTACCGACAATTCACAAAGAGAAAAAAGAGACAAAAATCTTGAATATACTGAATTATTCATCTAGCTCTAATAATAAGTCAGAATAATAAATCATATAAAATATGGAAGTGTTTGTGGATGGCAGATTTTAAACTTATACAAACAAGTACTGTATTTTATATAGGATGAGATGTTGCTTGACACAACAAGACCAAAACCCCTTGCCAGAGTTCTGGCACAGATGCAATTAAATGAACTAAACAAGAATCTGACAACTTTTGCTGTCAGAATTACACTTCTTAGGCCTTGTCTATGCTCAAAATTTCTGCTGGCATGGTTAAAGTAAACCTAAATCATCCCTGATGGATGTTCATCTAACCTGTTCTTAAAAACCTCCAATGATGGGGATGATGAGTATGTTCATCCAATTAGGGAATAGAAACAATATCATTTGACTTGTGACCCATCACAGCCAACTAACACAGCTTGAACTTCAGATATGGTGTGTGTAACATTCACAAACTGTTCATGATCAATCACAGAGGTGGGGAAAAGCCCAGAGAGAAACAAAAAAATCCATTAAGACATTCCTTATGAAGGAAAAGAAGATAAATTGAGCAAATTAGCCGTTGTTAGTTATTCACTAAAATCTACTAAGTATGATTATCACCAGTGGAACAAAACAACTAAATTACTTCTGAAGGCCAGAGGTGTGTCAGGGGTCAGAATCAGAAGTTAATTGTTCCTGGATCCCAAACCTGTGCTCAGACTCTCTGAGAATGGTCTATTCTTGTACATGGACTCCAATTTTTTCACAGACTTATGAGCTGAAGTGAAGAAATTGCTATTCTGTTAGCATATATATTGAGCAGTTCTCTGGGTGATTTATGCCAACATGTATTATACTCTACATGAGAAGTGACACTTTTGCTATAAAACCCACAGGATTAATTGAAAGTAAAAAGAATGATCTTTCCTGAAAATCCTCTTACCTAGGCTTTATTATTTTAAAATATCTCATTTTGGTTACTTATTTAAATGTTTTGCTTTTTTAAAAAAATCAAAATTCTCTGCTGATCTGGAGGAGCTCAGCATAAGAAAAAAAAATCACCCAGTTCAACTCCGTACATTGATTACAAATAGATTCCTGTTAGCTTTTAAACCAGTTCCTTATTTGGACTGATTTTTAAAAGGAAGCTATAGAAATGTATAGATGAAATCAATAGAACTTAAAAATATCACCAAAAACATGGAAAGCCCTATATGAGACTTAAGTATTACTATTTATTATATAATATGCTGGTTTAAACATATGCCTAGCATATATGTATCTGTGAATTAATCTTCTTATCTTCAGATGGGGTAAATGAAACAAATGAAACTCATGGTCATATAAGTCATGGTACAGTTGAGAATAGAGCCCTGGTCATTTGACTATTATCCTCGTGCTCAATCCACTGGATCTCTGCTACCCTTCTTAACAATTGGTGAATTCAGAGAAAACACAAGGATAGTTTTCAAACACCTCCCCAACCCAAAACCCTTTGCAATGAGGGAGAAGCCAAGCTTTGATTGAAAAACAGATTTAAAAAAAAAAAATCACAATAATGTTAGTCTGCAAGTCAAGAACAGGAAAAAACAACAGATCCACACACAGTTCTATAGCAACCATATCCCCGTAATGTGGGGTTAGATGTTCTCCAGTGCATTCTACAGAGGTTACATTTAAAAAAAACAAAAAAAACACCACACACAACACACACACACCCCTCTCTTGGAACGAGTTCATAGCCTAGCAGAGCTTAGGGGCTTTTCTGTTGAGTGTGGGGTTCTTGTGTTTGCATTTGTGTAACAGAAGCTAGGCTGCTTCACCTTTTTGACCATACGTGTATGGATCTTTGATGTCCCAGGAGAACCCAGTTACTCCGCCAGATCTTAAACAAGGCACTTTTTACTTTCATTACAAAATTGCACAAATCAGAAACTGCTTGTTCTGCAGCCATACTTAGTACTTACGCTGTACATAGACCCTATAGCACATGTTCCTCTTGCAGTTAGGAGCAAAAAGTCTTGGTTGGACAGTAGGACATTTAAGCAGCAATCAGTGCACTGTTGCTTCTGACCATAAATTATTTAAATTAAGATGTACAAAATTTCCCTGCCATGTAGTAGAATAATCATAGCATAGGGACATATGGGTAGTTTTTCCCCCTCATCCTGTCTACGGGCTCAATACCACCCTCACTCCAGAGCTCCCAATGATGCCAATGGGAGTCATGTGCTGAGACCAAAGGTCTTACCTGGCTGAGTGCTGACAGCCCCGCTTTACAGTCTGCATACTTTGTTTTGAAGAACTACTTATAGCTTGTGTTTTTCTCTTCTTCTCCAGTGAAGGGCAAGAGAGAGGAAGAACCTCACTTTGTGGTCCTTTAAGGTAGCCAAATCCTTTTCAATGGCAGGGGCTTGAATGTGGCTTCCATTAGGACCTGCCCATTCAGCTCCTTAGTCAGACATAAAGGTTGCTGTTGAGGGAAACCAAGATGATCGCTCCCCCTCTCTCTGGGGACTCCAGGCCATATTTTGAAATGTATTTAGGCACCTAAAGATGCAGATATGCACCTAGTAGGATTTTCAAAATTGCCATGGCACCTTAGGCTTTTGAAATCCTTCTTTCCACCCCCATTTCCCTGGTGCCTATCTGCATCTAAATGTCTAACAATTTGGTCTTCAGTGTCAGTTCAGGGAGCAAGACAACGGGAATTGGAATCAAGCCAGTCTCCCCAGAGGGCAATGCAGAGTGCTACCACTTGGCCTCTAGGGTGGCCCTTCATTTATTTTTGGATATTATTTTGTTAACATAGCTGGTTGGTATAATCTTAAAAATTAGCGTTTTCTAGTGAAGAGTTTTTACAATTTGGCAGTTTCATTTTTGTGGGCTGCACAGGACTCTAAGATCTTGCTACTGTCAGCACACTTTGGTTTTGGTTAAACAGAGCGGCTATAATAGTCAGTCATGTGGGCTTTCCCACCTCAATAGAAAGACATAAGTGTATCCTTTAGTAGTGGTGAGAGAGAGAGGAAATTCAGCTGACCTAGTACCACTGTACCATCAAGGTCATTCAAGAGTCTGTGGTGGTTGGACCATGTATGAACAATCTCTTGTATACCCACTGAGAGTACTTGCAGCCAGAGAGACTCTAGGAGCTGCGCAGGTATACTTCTGGGGGCCAGGACAGCAGAAGGGGGAAAGGGAGGAGGAAGATTGGTGCTGGACACATAAAAACTCCAAAAGGCACAAAAAGAAAAAAGTCAGCAAACCACCTTATAACCTGTGTTTTACTGCACATGAAGGCTTGAATTAAGATTAAATTGCATATGCAATCTATATGCAGATGTTTAACTTAGTTTATAAATAAAACTCAGCCACACAGGAAAATTATAGTCAAAGAGAGAACTCTATACTGTGTTAGAATAATAGAATCATAGAAGATTAGGGTTGGAGGAGACCTCAGAAGGTCATCTACTCCAAACCCCTGCTCAAAGCAGGACCAATCCAAACTCAATCATCCCAGCCAGAGCTTTGTCAAGCCAGGGCTTAAAAACCTCTTTAAAAAAGGATGGAGATTCCACCACCTCCCTAGGTAACCAAATCCAGTGCTTCACCACCCTCCTAGTGAAATAGTTTTTCCTAATATCAAACGTAGACAACCCCCCACTGCAACTTGAGACCATTGCTTCTTATTCTATCATGTGCCACCACTGAGAATAGCTAGGTCCATCCTCTTTGGAACCCCCACTTCAGTTAGTTGAAGGCTGCTATCAAATCCCCCCTCACTCTTCTCTTCTGCAGACTAAATAAGCCCAGTTCTCTCAGCCTCTCCTCATAAGTCATGTGCCACAGCCCCCTAATCATTTTCATTGCCCTCCACTGGACTCTCTCCAATTTGTCCACATCCTTTCTGTACTGGGGGCCCCAAAACTGGACGCAATACTCCAGATGTGGCCTCACCAGTGCCAAATAGAGGGGAATAATCACTTTTCTCGATCTGCTGGCAATGGTCCTATTAATGCAGCCCAATATACCATTAGCCTTCTTGGCAACAAGGGCACACTGTTGACTCATATCCAGCTTCTCATCCACTGTAATCCCAGGTCATTTTCTGCAGAACTGCTTCTTAGCCAGTTGGTCCCCAGCCTGTAGCAGTGCATGGGATTCTTCCATCCTAAGTGAAGGACTCTGCATTTGTCCTTGTTGAACCTCATCAGATTTCTTTTGGCCCAATCCTCCAATTTGTCTAGGTCACTCTGGACCCTATCCCTACCCTCCATCGTATCTACCTCTCCTCCCAGATTAGTGTCATCCGCAAACTTGTTGAGGGTGCAATCATCCAGATCATTAATGAAGATGTTGAACAAAACCAACCCCAGGACAGACCCCTGGGGCACTCTGCTTGATATTGGCTGCCAACTAGACATTGAGCCATTGATCACTACCTGTTGAGCCTGACAATGTAGCCAGCTTTATATCCATCTTCTAGTCCATTCATCCAATCCATCCTTTTTTTTAACTTGCTGGAAAGAATACTGTGGGACACCATATCAGATGCTTTGCTAAAGTCAAGATATATCACGTCCACTACTTTCCCCATATCCAGAGAGCCAGTTATCTCATCATAAAAGGCAATCAGGTTGATCAGGCATGACTTGCCCTTAGTGAATCCATGTTGACTGTTCCTGATCACCTTCCTCTCCTCCAAGTGCTTCAAAATGGATTCCTTGAGGACCTGCTCCATGATTTTTCCAGGGACTGAGGTGAGGCTGACTGATCTGTAGTTCCCTGTATTCTTCTTCTTCCCTTTTTTAAAGATGGACACTATATTTGCCTTTTTCCAAACATCCGGGACCTCCCCTGATCACCACAAGTTTTCAAAGATAATGGCCAATGGCTCTGCAATCACATCAACCAATTTTCTCAGCACCCTCGGATGCATTAGATCTAGACCCATGGACTTGTGCATGTCCAGCTTTTCTAAATAGTCCCTAACCTGTTCTTTTACCACTGAGGGCTGCTAAGCTCCTCCCCATACTGTGCTGTCCAGTGCAGCAGTCTGGGAGCTGACTTTGTCTGTGAAGACCGAAGCCAAAAAAACCATTGCGTACTTCAGCTTTTTCCACATTATCTGTCACTAGGTTGCCTCCCCCATTCAGTAGGGGTCCCACACTTTTCCTGACGAACATACCTGTAGAAACCCTTGTTACCCTTCACATCCCTTGCTAGCTGCAACTCCAGTTGTGCTTTGGCCTTCCTGATTACACCCCTGCATGCTTGAACAATATTTTTATACTCCTCCCTAGTCATCTGTCCAAATTTCCACTTCTTGTAAGCTTCCTTTTTGCGTTTAAGCTCACCAAAGATTTTTGTTAAGCCAAGCTGGTCGCCTGCCATATTTACTATTCTTTCTGCACATTGGGATGGTTTGTTCCTGTGCCCTCAATAAGGCTTCTTTAAAATACAGCCAGCTCTCCTGAACTCCTTTCCCCCCTCATATTAGCCTCCCAGGGGATCTTGCCCATCAGTTCTGTGAGGGAGTCAAAGTCTGCTTTTCTGAAGTCCAGGGTCCGTATTCTGCTGTTCTCCTTTCTTCCATTAGTCAGGATCCTGAACTTGACCATCTCATGGTGTTGACTTCTTGTTACTTACAGATTGTGACAGTTAAAATGTCATTTACTTTTGCCATACTACCCACATATGATTTCCTCTCAAAGTTAACTGAGAATGAATACAATTATTTTTTATATTCCATGGATTATTTATGTAACAATAACTAAAGTCTCTCATAAGCAGGACTCTTAGTGTAGGTCTACACTGCAGTGTAAGCCTGAGCTCAGACTTGGGCTTGAACCAATCCCCCTTTCTGTTTACACACAAATCTATCTGACTTGGGCCAGTAAGCCCTCAGGACCTGGATGCTAGGACCCAGCAAGAGGGGTGGGTCCGAACCCTAGTTCCACAGGGACTTGTGTCCACAGTGCATCATTCTGTAGCATGGATGCAGCTCAGGCCCGGGTCACCCAGATGTGTCTCCTGAGAGTCCGCCAATGCTATCCCACAATCCCATGGGCCAGTGTTCCTATCCTATTGGGGATTCAATGGACCGGTGATCAGTACAGGGAATGGCTTAAGAGCAACTGCCGGAAAGCAAGGGATGAGTACTGCGCCTCTGAGCTCCCTGTCATCCTACCTCTTTTATGAGGACTTTGACTGGGTGCTGGGTACTGTGCAGAGTACTGAGCCCCAAGCTGTTCACAATAGCCTGGTCATCCAGAGTGGTGACTTTCTTACCCTCAAATTTAGTATAGGACCAGAGGAGAGCCAGCAGGTGCTGGATCAGGTTAGTGAAATGACTGGTGGTCACACCAGTCCTGAGGAGGCTTTGCCACCAGAGCAGCTGCAGCATGTCCTGGGGCTGTCCTCAGAGAAGCCGCCTACCATGGAATTGGCAGGAGAAACAGAAGAGGCAGAAGTAGCCATGGAGTCTAGTAAGTGTTGGGCTCCATATATGTTGTTAGTAATATATGAATGAGAGGTTTCAGAGTAACAGCCGTGTTAGTCTGTATTCGCAAAAAGAAAAGGAGGACTTGTGGCACCTTAGAGACTAACCAATTTATTTGAGCACAAGCTTTCATGGGCTACAGCTCACTTCATCGGATGCATACTGTGGAAAGTGTAGAAGATCTTTTTATACACACAAAGCATGAAAAAATACCTCCCCCCACCCCACTCTCCTGCTGGTAATAGCTTATCTAAAGTGATCACTCTCCTTACAATGTGTATGATAATCAAGTTGGGCCATTTCCAGCACAAATCCAGGGTTTAACAAGAACGTCGGGGGAGGGGGGGGTAGGAAAAAACAAGGGGAAATAGGCTTGAATAGAGACTGGGAGTGGCTAAGTCATTATGCAAGGTAACCTAAGTTAATTGTATCCAATTTGCAAATGAATTCCAATTCAACAGTTTCTCGCTGGAGTCCGGATTTGAAGTTTTTTTGTTGTAATATCGCAACTTTCATGTCTGTAATCGCGTGACCAGAGAGATTGAAGTGTTCTCCGACTGGTTTATGAATGTTATAATTCTTGACATCTGATTTGTGTCCATTTATTCTTTTACGTAGAGACTGTCCAGTTTGACCAATGTACATGGCAGAGGGGCATTGCTGGCACATGATGGCATATATCACATTGGTGGATGTGCAGGTGAACGAGCCTCTCATAGTGTGGCTGATGTTATTAGGCCCTGTGATGGTGTCCCCTGAATAGATATGTGGGCACAGTTGGCAACGGGCTTTGTTGCAAGGATAGGTTCCTGGGTTAGTGGTTCTATTGTGTGGTATGTGGTTGCTGGTGAGTATTTGCTTCAGGTTGGGGGGCTGTCTGTAGGCAAGGACTGGCCTGTCTCCCAAGATTTGAGAGAGTGTTGGGTCATCCTTCAGGATAGGTTGTAGATCCTTAATAATGCGCTGGAGGGGTTTTAGTTGGGGGCTGAAGGTGACGGCTAGTGGCATTCTGTTATTTTCTTTGTTAGGCCTGTCCTGTAGTAGGTGACTTCTGGGAACTCTTCTGGCTCTATCCATCTGTTTCTTCACTTCTGCAGGGGGGTATTGTAGTTGTAAGAATGCTCGATAGAGATCTTGTAGGTGTTTGTCTCTATCTGAGGGGTTGGAGCAAATGCGGTTGTATCGCAGAGCTTGGCTGTAGACGATGGATCGTGTGGTGTGGTCAAGGTGAAAGCTGGAGGCATGTAGGTAGGAATAGCGGTCAGTAGGTTTCCGGTATAGGGTGGTGTTTATGTGACCATCGCTTATTAGCACTGTAGTGTCCAGGAAGTGGATCTCTTGTGTGGACTGGACCAGGCTGAGGTTGATGGTGGGATGGAAATTGTTGAAATCATGGTGGAATTCCTCAAGGGCTTCTTTTCCATGGGTCCAGATGATGAAGATGTCATCAATATAGCGCAAGTAGAGTAGGGGCGTTAGGGGACGAGAGCTGAGGAAGCGTTGTTCTAAGTCAGCCATAAAAATGTTGGCATACTGTGGGGCCATGCGGGTACCCATAGCAGTGCCGCTGATTTGAAGGTATACATTGTCCCCAAATGTAAAATAGTTATGGGTAAGGACAAAGTCACAAAGTTCAGCCACCAGGTTAGCCGTGACATTATCGGGGATAGTGTTCTTGACGGCTTGTAGTCCATCTTTGTGTGGAATGTTGGTGTAGAGGGCTTCTACATCCATAGTGGCCAGGATGGTGTTATCAGGAAGATCACCGATGGATTGTAATTTCCTCAGGAAGTCAGTGGTGTTTCGAAGGTAGCTGGGAGTGCTGGTAGTGTAGGGCCTGAGGAGGGAGTCTACATAGCCAGACAATCCTGCTGTCAGGGTGCCAATGCCTGAGATGATGGGGCGCCCAGGATTTCCAGGTTTATGGATCTTGGGTAGTAGATAGAATATCCCAGGTCGGGGTTCCAGGGGTGTGTCTGTGCGGATTTGATCTTGTGCTTTTTCAGGGAGTTTCTTGAGCAAATGCTGTAGTTTCTTTTGGTAACTCTCAGTGGGATCAGAGGGTAATGGCTTGTAGAAAGTGGTGTTGGAGAGCTGCTGAGCAGCCTCTCGTTCATATTCCGACCTATTCAGGATGACAACAGCACCTCCTTTGTCAGCCTTTTAGATTATGATGTCAGAGTTGTTTCTGAGGCTGTGGATGGCATTGTGTTCCGCACGGCTGAGGTTATGGGGCAAGTAATGCTGCTTTTCCACAATTTCAGCCCGTGCACGTCGGCGGAAGCACTCTATGTAGAAGTCCAGTCTGCTGTTTTGACCTTCAGGAGGAGTCCACCTAGAATCCTTCTTTTTGTAGTGTTGGTAGGGAGGTCTCTGTGGATTAGTATGTTGTTCAGAGGTATGTTGGAAATATTCCTTGAATCGGAGACGTCGAAAATAGGATTCTAGGTCACCACAGAACTGAATGATGTTCGTGGGGGTGGAGGGGCAGAAGGAGAGGCCCCGAGATAGGACAGCTGCTTCTGCTGGACTAAGAGTATAGCTGGATAGATTAACAATATTGCTGGGTGGGTTGAGGGAACCATTGCTGTGGCCCCTTGTGGCATGTAGTAGTTTAGAAAGTTTAGTGTCCTTTTTCTTTTGTAGAGAAGCAAAGTGTGTGTTGTAAATGGCTTGTCTAGTTTTAGTAAAGTCCAGCCACGAGGAAGTTTGTGTGGAAGGTTGTTTTTTTATGAGAGTATCCATTTTTGAGAGCTCATGCTTAATCTTTCCCTGTTTGCTGTAGAGGATAAGGTCGAAACAGCAGACTGGACTTCTACATAGAGTGCTTCCGCCGACGGGGGCTGGCTGTGCAGCTCTTTGAGAGTGCGTATCATCATGTGTGTTTGCCTGGAGTCAGAACAGGCTGTATCATAAGCAGTAGGGAGGCAGGTTTCAGAGTAGCAGCCGTGTTAGTCTGTATCCGCAAAAAGAAAAGGAGGACTTGTGGCATCTTAAAGACTAACAAATTTATTTGAGCATAAGCTTTCGTGAGCTACAGCTCACTTCATCGGATGCATGCAGTGGAAAATACAGTGTGGAGATTTATATACACGGAGAACATGAAACAATGGGTGTTACCATACACACTGTAATGAGAGTGATTAGGTAAGGTGAGCTATTACCAGCAGAAGAGCGGGGGTTGGGGGGGGAAACCCTTTGTAGTGATAATCAAGGTGGGTCATTTCCAACAGTTGACAAGAACGTCTGAGGAACAGCAGTGGGGGGGGGGGGGGGAGAGAGAATAAACATGGGGAAATAGTTTTACTTTGTGTAATGACCCATCCACTCTCAGTCTTTATTCAAGCCTAAGTTAATTGTATCCAGTTTGCAATTAATTCCAATTCAGCAGTCTCTCGTTGGAGTCTGTTTTTGAAGTTTAAGTTTTTTGTTGAACAATTGCAACTTTTAGGTCTGTAATCGAGTGATCAGCAGAGAGGCTAACAGAGGGAGTCAGCAGAGAGGCTAACAGAGAGAGTTTGCCTGGGAGTTCACCTGGGGAGAGCCCACTGAGGCTTACGTCTTGCAGGCTTCTCTGAGTAGTTACTACAACTCCTGAGGAAGCTTGTAGAAGGAAGGTAATATGGATGGGGAGTGTTCAGCTGTTGTGACTTGCACTGGGATGTGCCATGTCTGTCTTTCTTCCATAGGACAGAAGCGACTTTGTCTGTACAAAGTGCAAGCTGGTCTCCATATTGGAAGAGAAGGTTCAAGGTCTAGAGCAACAGGTATCGACCCTGCGTTGCATAAGAGAAACTGAAGATTTCCTGGACAGACATCAGGATATGCTTCTACAGACACAACGTTCTGAAGATTCAGAGCAGGCTGCACTGCGGGGACAGGAGGACGGTGAAGAAATTTGACAGCATGTGACCTCCAGAAGAAGAAAGGGGAGTGCCCATGTACCAGCAACACAGATACAGGTAAGTAACCATTTTCATGTTCTCTCCTCAGATACTAATGCAGAGAGTGGACTAGTTGATACATCTGAGGGAAGGAAACAGAAGGAGACTCCGCCGATTGGAAGGCATGAGATGCACTGTCCTAGGGTTGGGGGTTCCACGACCACCGCTCCCAAGAGAAGGAGGCGGGTGGTGGTGGTCGGGGACTCTCTCCTCAGGGGGACTGAGTCATCTATCTGCCGCCCTCACCGGGAAAACCGAGAAGTCTGCTGCTTGCCAGGAGCTAGGATTCACGATGTGATGGAGAGACTGCCGAGACTCATCAAGCCCTCGGATCGCTACCCCTTCCTGCTTCTCCACGTGGGCACCAATGATAAGAATGACCTTGAGTAGATCACTGCAGACTACGTAGCTCTGGGAAGAATGATAAAGAAGTTTGAGGCGCAAGTGGTCTTCTTGTCCATCCTCCCCGTGGAAGGAAAAGGCCTGGGTAGAGACCGTCGAATCGTGGAAGTCAACAAATGGCTACGCAGGTGGTGTCGGAGAGAAGGCTTTGGATTCTTTGACCATGGGATGGTGTTCCAAAAAGGAGGAGTGCTAGGCAGAGACAGGCTCCACCTAACAAAGAGAGGGAAGAGCATCTTCGCAAGCAGGCTGGCTAACCTAGTGAGGAGGGCTTTAAACTAGGTTCACCGGGGGAAGGAGACCAAAGCCCTGAGATAAGTGGGATACCGGAAGGAAGCATGAGCAGGAAAGCGCGAGATGGCAGGGCTCCTGCCTCATACTGAGAAAGAGGGACGATCAGCGAGTTATCTCAAGTGCCTATACACAAATGCAAGAAGCCTGGGAAACAAGCAGGGAGAACTGGAAGTCCTGGCACAGTCAAGGAATTACGATATGATTGGAATAACAGAGACTTGGTGGGATAATTCACATGACTGGAGTACTGTCATGGATGGATACAAACTGTTCAGGAAGGACAGGCAGGGCAGAAAAGGTGGGGGAGTTGCATTGTATGTAAGGGAGCAGTATGACTGCTCAGACCTCTGGTATGAAACTGCAGAAAAACCTGAGAGTCTCTGGATTAAGTTTAGAAGTGTGAGCAACAAGGGTGATGTCGTGGTGGGAGTCTGCTATAGACCACCAGACCAGGGGGATGAGGTGGACGAGGCTTTCTTCCGGCAACTCACGGAAGTTACTAGATTGCAGGCCCCGGTTCTCATGGGAGACTTCAATCACCCTGATATCTGCTGGGAGAGCAATACAGCAGTGCACAGACAATCCAGGACGTTTTTGGAAAGTGTACGGGACAATTTCCTGGTGCAAATGCTGGAGGAACCAACTAGGGGCAGAGCTCTTCTTGACCTGCAGCTCACAAACCGGGAAGAATTAGTAGGGGAAGCAAAAGTGGAGGGGAACCTGGGAGGCAGTGGCCATGAGATGGTCGAGTTCAGGATCCTGACACAGGGAAGAAAGGAGAGCAGCAGAATACGGACCCTGGACTTCAGAAAAGCAGACTTTGACTCCCTCACAGAACTGATGGGCAGGATCCCCTGGGAGAATAACATGAGGGGGAAAGGAATCGAGGAGAGTTGGCTGTACTTTAAAGAATCCTTATTGAGGTTACAGGGACAAACCATCCCGATGAGTAGAAAGAATAGTAAATATGGCAGGCGACCAGCTTGGCTTAACAGTGAAATCTTTGCTGATCCTAAACACAAAAAAGAAGCTTACAAGAAGTGGAAGATTGGACAAAATGACCAGGGAAGAGTATAAAAATATTGCTCGGGCATGCAGGAGTGAAATCAGGAAGGCCAAATCACACCTGGAGTTGCAGCTAGCAAGAGATGTTAAGAGTAACAAGAAGGGTTTCTTCAGGTATGTTAGCAACAAGAAAAAAGTCAAGGAAAGTGTGGGCCCCTTACTGAATGAGGGAGGCAACAGAGGATGTGGAAAAAGCTAATGTACTCAATGCTTTTTTTGCCTCTGTCTTCACGAACAAGGTCAGCTCCCAGACTACTGCACTGGGCAGCACAGCATGGGGAGGAGGTGACCAGCCCTCTGTGGAGAAAGAAGTGGTTCAGGACTATTTAGAAAAGCTGGAAGAGCACAAGTCCATGGGGCCGGATGCGCTGCATCCGAGAGTGCTAAAGGAGTTGGCAGATGTGATTGCAGAGCCATTGGCCATTATCTTTGAAAACTCATGGCGATCGGGGGAAGTCCTGGACGACTGGAAAAAGGCTAATGTAGTGCCCATCTTTACAAAAAGGGAAGAAGGAGGATCCTGGGAACTACAGGCCAGTCAGCCTCACCTCAGTCCCTGGAAAAATCATGGAGCAGGTCCTCAAGGAATCAATTCTGAAGCACTTAGAGGAGAGGAAAGTGATCCGGAACAGTCAGCATGGATTCACCAAGGGCAAGCCATGCCTGACTAATCTAATTGCCTTCTATGACTAGGTAACTGGCTCTGTGGATGAGGGGAAAGCAGTGGACGTGTTGTTCCTTGACTTTAGCAAAGCTTTTGACACGGTCTCCCACAGTATTCTTGCCAGCAAGTTAAAGAAGTTTGGGCTGGATGAATGGACTATAAGGTGGATAGAAAGTTGGCTAGATTGTCGGGCTCAACGGGTAGTGATCAATGGCTCCATGTCTAGTTGGCAGCTGGTATCAAGTGGCGTGCCCCAAGGGTCGGTCCTCGGGCCGGTTTTGTTCAATATCTTCATAAATGATCTGGAGGATGGTGTGGATTGCACCCTCAGCAAGTTTGCAGATGACACTAAACTGGGAGGACAGGTAGATACGCTGGAGGGTAGGGATAGGATACAGAGGGCCCTAGACAAATTAGAGGATTGGGCCAAAAGAAATCTGATGAGGTTCAACAAGGACAAGTACAGAGTCCTGCACTTAGGACGGAAGAATCCCATGCACCGCTACAGACTAGGGACCGAATGGCTCGGCAGCAGTTCTGCAGTAAAGGACCTAGGGGTTACAGTGGACGAGAAGCTGGATATGAGTCAACAGTGTGCCGTTGTTCCAAGAAGGTCAATGGCATTTTGGGATGTATAAGTAGGGGCATTGCCAGCAGATCGAGGGACGTGATCATTCCCCTCTATTCGACATTGGTGAGGCCTCATCTGGAGTACTGTGTCCAGTTTTGGGCCCCACACTACAAGAAGGATGTGGAAAAATTGGAAAAAGTCCAGCAGAGGGCAACAAAAATGATTAGGGGACTGGAACACATGACTTATGAGGAGAGGTTGAGGGAACTGGGATTGTTTAGTCTGCGGAAGAGAAGAATGAGGGGGGATTTGATAGCTGCTTTCAACTACCTGAAAGGGGGTTTCAAAGAGGATGGATCTAGACTGTTCTCAGTGGTAGCTGATGACAGAACAAGGAGTAATGGTCTCAAGTTGCAGTGGGGGAGGTTTAGGTTGGATATTAGGAAAAACTTTTTGACTAGGAGGGTGGTGAAACACTGGAATGCGTTACCTAGGGAGGTGGTGGAATCTCCTTCCTTAGATATTTTTAAGGTCAGGCTTGACAAAGCCCTGGCTGGGATGATTTAGTTGGGGATTGGTCCTGCTTTGAGCAGGGGGTTGGACTAGATGACCTCCTGAGGTCCCTTCCAACCCTGATATTCTATGATTCTATGACCAAAGAGATTGAAGTGTTCTCCGACTGGTTTTTGAATGTTATAATTCCTGACGTCTGATTCGTGTCCATTTATTCTTTTACGTAGAGACTGTCCAGTTTGGCCAATATACATGGCAGAGGGGCATTGCTGACACATGATGGCATATATCACATTGGTAGATGTGCAGGTGAACGAGCCTCTCATAGTGTGGCTGATGTGATTAGGCCCTATGATGGTGTCCCCTGAATAGATATGTGGGCACAGTTGGCAACGGGCTTTGTTGCAAGGATAGGTTCCTGGGTTTGTGGTTCTGTTGTGTGGTTGCTGGTGAGTATTTGCTTCAGGTTGGGGGGCTGTCTCTAAGCAAGTACTGGCCTGTCTCCCAAGATCTGTGAGAGTGATGGGTCGTCCTTCAGGATAGGTTGTAGGTCCTTGATGATGTGTTGGAGAGATTTTAGTTGGGGGCTGAAGGTGATGGCTAGTGGCGTTCTGTTATTATCTTTGTTGGGCCTGTCCTGTAGTAGGTAACTTCTGGGTACTCTTCAGGCTCTGTCAACCAGTTTCTTCACTTCAGCAGGTGGGTATTGTAGTTGTAAGAATGCTTGATAGAGATCTTGTTGGTGTTTGTCTCTGTCTGAGGGGTTAGAGCAAATGTGGTTGTATCGTAGAGCTTGGCTGTAGACAATGGATCATGTGGTGTGGTCTGGATGAAAGCTGGAGGCATGTAGGTAAGTATAGCGGTCAGTGGGTTTCCGGTATAGGGTGGTGTTTATGTGACTATCACTTATTAGCACCGTAGTGTCCAGGAAGTGGATCTCTTGTGTGGACTGGACCAGGCTGAGGTTGACGGTGCAATGGAAATTGTTGAAATCATGGTGGAATTCCTCAAGGGCTTCTTTTCCATGGGTCCAGATGATGATGATGTCATCAGTGTAGCGCAAGTAGAGTAGGGGCATTAGGGGATGAGAGCTGAGGAAGTGTTGTTCTAAGTCAGCCATAAAAATGTTGGCATACTGTGGGACCATGCGGGTACCCATAGCAGTGCCGCTGATTTGAAGGTATACATTGTCCCCAAATACGAAATCGTTATGGGTGAGAACGAAGTCACAAAGTTCAGCCACCAGGTTTGCCGTGACATTATCGGGGATACTGTTCCTGATGGCCTGTAGTCCATCATTGTGTGGAATGTTGGTATAGAGGGCTTCTATATCCATAGTGACTAGGATGGTGTTATCAGGAAGATCACCGATGGATTGTAGTTTCCTCAGGAAGTCAGTGGCAGTAATCCATGTGGATGCTAATGCAGTATCCTGTTGACTTCCCCCATTCATTCTGACCCATTCCTGAGTGCTGACAGCTGCAAACTTTTCCTGTAGTAGGAATTCCCCAAAAGGCAACAGCGTATTTTCTGGGCCCTCCTCTATGGACACTCGTAGATGTTTTTCTCAGGTCACAGAAGCCTGAAAGGCTCCGTGTCATACATGGCTGGTTTGCCACCAGTAGCTTGGAATAGAATGTCCCTTTGCTATTAAGGAACCTCCTGCATTATGTCCTCCAAAATGTGGAAAGCCTGAGAAGGATTGAGAAACTTTAGGTAGTAAATCCACACCCCTCCACACAGACCCCTCAGGCTACAATGGTCTGAGATTTAAAAATCTCAAAATTTCACCTTTACCATTGTGCATGAACTCTTTTCATTCTGCTTAACTCAGTTGTGTCCACAGAACTTCTGGGAACCAACAAGTTCCACTGAGAATATATTGAAGCTGAGTTTCAAAAGTATCATTTTGTGGACTTGAGATTCAACGGGCACTTTTCTCTGAGGATGCACTGGAATGTTTTTGAAGGACTAAAACAATAACGTACTGTTTGAGGTCAGCTTTCAGGCCCGTTCCATCGCTGCAGCCCTCCCACCTCTGCACTCCAGTCACACTCCAGCAGAAGCCTGGGATTCTGAACTTTCATTGAGCTGTCAGAGGAAGCGTTTCCATGATGGACTTATGGTGGACATCCTGGTCAGGGCCAAGAAGCAGGTACCATACCAAAGGGAAAACAGAATTCATGGCAAGTGGAAAGGCACAGACAGGCTGTCAAGCATAAGGAGAAACTTAAAGCACAGTTTTTGGAGCAGGAACATTGGAGGAAGACAGATCACAGCAGGAAGTCCTGTTTGAGAGTCTGCTTGGTCTGATGGCGACAAGAGTTCAGGTTCCTGCTCCATGCATACCACATCCTGCATCCCCTCCATGGTACCATTAGCAACACACTGAACATTACCGTGGTGGGTGACCCAGGCACCTAGGACTGAACGCTAGTTGGACAGGGCAAATGTACCCACTGCAGTTCTCCATCCCCATGCAACAGCACCAAGTGTGCGATAAACGTGCCGGAGAGGGAAGGGTGAATGGGGGGCCAGAGGACATGCAAAAGTAGGGAATTTGTTTGTTTGCCCTGGTTTCACGGTTTTGCACCGTTCAATGTTTGTGTTATGCACTTTATTTTATTGCCGTTTGAGTGTCGGTTTATCACTGGTGTTTGTGTGTTGTAATGGCAGCTGGCCTGCCTGACAATGCTTTAAATTTTTTTCTTTTTTGTAATACAGCCATGTTCAAAAATAAAGGCTTTTATTTAATAAAGTTTATTACCATCACTGCATTACATCATATAATGTGTATTTTGAAAAATAAAGATAAAGGCATGATAAGGCACAACTGGGAAGTTGTATCCATACACAATTTCTGAGCACATCTATTCAGATCAATCCATGATGAAAATCCAGAGTTCACATCACACAAACCACCACTTTCTATATTGTATAAGCACTCATCTCTCCCACAATATCACACCCCCTATTCATAGCGTACAAATTGCTGTACAAATACAACCACAAACATACTATTCTTCCTCTTCCATTGATCCATGCAAGTCCATAATGGGGGAGTACAAAGCATCTCTGATTTCTGTTGTGAGTGTCCATCCTGTCCCAGCTGTGACAGGTGCACTTTCTGACTGAGTTCAGCAATCCATTATTGTTGCTAGATCCACTCAGAGGCAAATGAAGCAGCTTTAGATTTGCAAAGATTGTGAAGAGCACAAAAAGCCACAATAATGGAGACAGCATTGATTACACTGAAATCCAAAAGGTTCTGTAAACAGCACCAGTGGGATTTCACTCTGCCAAAAGCCCATTCAACCACCATTTTATACCTAATGAGAGTTTCATAAGCCAAGGCAAAAGTGGGAAATTACTCCATTTATGACAATGCCATTTGGTGGGAATAGTGTCCTACCTTGTCCACAAAGGCAGACCCTTCATCGGAAAACCCTGGCATTGTGAACTTTTCCAGTGCATCTCACATGGACGTCCAAAAATTGGCCTCTGTGGTCCACCGGGGCCTGCATAGCAATGGAATGGTACCCTTTCTGAAGGGCAAACTATGGGGACACGAGTCCCATCAATGGCACCAGTGCAATTTGGAAACCCCATTCTCACCAAACAAGCATTTACTTCAGGGATATTGCTTATGCCCACCACCTTTGGGTAAATCACTGCCTGATTGCCTCCAAAACCTCTGCCCTCACTGCTCCCAGAGTTGACTGTCAAACACCAAACTGGTTAGCCTGTGACCAGTAGCAGTCTTGGGAAGCCAGCTTCCAGATGGTTATAGCAAGCTGGACTGGCATGGCTGCCCTCATGCATATGTTGTGATGCTAAAGGGTCAGGGTAAGCTGCTTACAAAGCTCCAGAAGTATAGCTTTCTTCATGGGAAAGTTCTGGAGTCACTGCTGGTCATCCCAGGTCTGCATGATGACGTGATCTTGCCAGTCTGGGCATGTGGCCTTGCTCCAGAAGTCTCAGTCTACACCGGGGACATGAGGAGCTACACAGCATCAGCTAGTTTGAGTCTGCCACCTCTGTCTCATCCTCCTCATGCCATGACAGGTGGCATCAGTTGGTCAGAAAGTACCACCAAAATGTTCACCAGCATCCCATTCTAGACACTACTAATGACAACTTTTAACTTGAAAAAAAGGGGAACTACACAAAAGTGAGGAAGCTAGTTAAACAGAAATTAAAAAAGGAACCATCATAAGAGTGAAATGCCTGCAAGCTGCATGGAAACTTTAAAAAAATCACTATAATAGAAGCTCAAACTATATGTGTAACCCAAACAGCAGCAACAACAAAAGCAAGAGGACCAAAAAACCACCACCATGGCTAAACCACAGAGTAGAAGAGGTGGCTAGAGGCAAAAAGGCATCATTTAAAAATCGGAAGTCAAATCCTAGTGAGGAAAATAAAAAGGAGCATAAACGTTGGCAAGTCAAGTGTAAAAGTATAATAAGAGAGGTCAAAAACAATTTGAAGAGCATCTAGCAAAAGACTCAAATTAATAGCAAATTTTTTTTAAGTACATCACAAGCAGGAATGCTGCCAAACAATCTATGGAGCCACTGTATAATCAAAGTGCTAAAGGAGCATTCAAGGGGGACCAAGCCATTGCAGAGAAGCAAAATGAATTCTTTGCATCAGTCTTGATTGTAGAGAATGTGAGGGAGATTCCCACAGCTGAGTTATTCTTTTTAGGTGACAAATCTGAGGAACTATTCCAGATGGAGGTGTCAATAGAGGTAATTAAGGAACAAATTGGTAAATTAAACAGTAATAAGTCACCAGGACCAGATGGTATTCAGTGATGAGTTCTGAAGGAACTCAGATATGAAACTGCAGAACTCCTTACTATGGTATGTAATCTGTCGCTTAAATCATCCTCTGTATCAGCTGAATGGAGGACACCTAATGTAACACCTATTTTTAAAAAATACTCTAGAGGAGATCCCAGCAATTACAGGCCAGTCACTCTAACATCAGTACCAGACAAATTGGTTGAAAGTACAGTAAAGTACAGAATCAGGCACATAGATGATCACGACACATTGGGGAAGAGTCAACATAGCTTTTGTAAAGGGAAATCATGCCTCACCAATCTATTAGAATTCTTTGAGAGGGTCAACAAACGTGGAGAAGGGTGAGATTTCCACTTTCAGAAAGTGTTTGAGGTCCCACACTGAAGATTCTTAAGCAAAATAAGCAGTCATGGGATAAGTGGGGAGATCTTCTCATTGATAAGTAACAGGTTAAAAGATAAGAAAGAAAGGGTAGGAATAAATGGTTGGTTTTCACAATGGAGAGATAAATAACGGGGTTCCTAAGGATGTGTACTGGGACTTGTGTTGTTCAACATATGGATAAATGAAAAGGGGGTAAGCAGTGAAATGGCAACGTTTACAGATGGTACAAAATTATTCAAGATTGTAAGTCTTCACAATCAGCTTTGGATATAACTAAGGGCTCTCTCAAAACTGGGTGACTGAGCAACAAAATGGCAAATGAAATTCAATGTTGATAACTGCAAAGTAATGCACATTGGAAAACATAATCCCAACTATACACACAAAATTATGGGGACTAAATGATCTGTTACCACTCAAAGATTTTGGAATCTTCATGGACAGTTCCCTGAAAACATCTGCTCAACTTCCAGCAGCATTCAAAACAATTAACAGAATGTTAGAAACCAATAGGTGAACAGAACAGAAAATATAATGTTACTATATAAATCCATGGTATGCCCACCCCTTGAATACTGTGAAGATTTCTGGTCACGTCATATCAATAAAGATGTTAGAATTGGAAAAAGTACAGAGAAGGGCAGCAAAAATGATGAGAGATTAAAAAGACTGGTACTGCTCATCTTAGAAAAGATACTACTAAGGGTTGATATGACAGGGGTTTATAAAATCATGAATGATGTGCAGAAAGTGAACAAGGAAGTGTAATTGACTCCTTCATATAACACAACAACTAGGAGTCACCCAATGAAATTAATAGGCGGCAGGTTTAAAACAAACAAGAAGAAGTACTTCCTCACACAATGCACAGTCAACATGTGGAACTCATTGCCAGGAGATGTTGTGAAGGCCAAAACTATAACTGAGTTCAAAAAAGAATTGGACCTATCCTCCATGAATTTATCTATCAATGGCTATTAGCCAAGATGATCAGGGATGCAACCCCCTGCTCTTCCTGTTCCTAAACCTCTGACTACAAGAAGCTGGGACTGGATGACAGGTGATGGATTACTTTGAAGCATCTGACACCAGGCATTGTTGGAAGACAGGATACGTGGCTAGATGGACCCTTGGTCAGACCCAGCACAGTCATTCTTATGTTCTTATGGATGCTCTGCCTGTTCCTTGAAATTGGAGCGGAAGTCTGGGCAAGACAAGTTCTTCAAACGAACCACTGGCTCCGGTTGCTAGGAGCCAGTGGGCCTAAAAGACAGCTCAGCTGGATGCATTGGCAGGCAGTAACAACCTTCTGTAAAGTGCAGCAGGATGGACTGTCAAGTTTTCTCATGCTGCATCATAAGCAAAGGGCTAGGCTGGCTAAAGCTGGGAAAGGCACTAGGAAGCCTGGGATAAGATGGCTTGACTTGGGCTTGCATAGTGCAGTGTAGACGCATAAGTGCGGGTGACAGCAACCCATATTCAGAAACTCTAAACCTACTGTCAATATTCAGTGCAGATGCTCAAGCCCAGGCTTACAAACACCAACCCTGTGGGCTTCAGTCCCAGAGACCATGAGCTTACTCTGCTGTATATATATATATACATACACCCTTAAACATAAAGGGCACGATACTTATCTGATACACATCAGTGCAGTTCTAATGGAACCATGCCAGTTTACATCAGCTGAATTTCTGGGTCCTTTATGTTAAATGGCATAGCTGAGGATCCAGTCCCAAGGTTAGTGATACAACTTCAGTGATTTACAAGGCAAAAGCAAACAAACTACATTGGAGCCTAAAGATTAAATCCTCTTTCCACACAACTGTTCCCAATTTAATTCTTATTTCCCATGCAGACATTTAGAAGAGAACTCCAGAAATCCTTTATTAGAATTAAAAGGTATTAACGTGTAGGATAATATTCAAAATCTCTTCTGTAATTTCCTCTCTCTCTTTTTTCTATAAACATGGGAACAGTTAACCACTCAGGAAGGACTATTTGTGAATCTGGAAACTTGAAGAATTCCCTTATTTGAATCAATCCACATTATAAGCAAGTTTTTTTTATTATTATATTAAGGATAAACATAATATATTGTGTGGAAAAATATGAAACAGATTTTTTTCCCTTTCAGTCAGTTGAGGACTTAAATAGCCCTTAAAAAGACTTCATGCAGCTACCAGACTGGTAGTATTGCACTGAACTAGCAAACAAGGGAAGAAAAACTAGCAATAAGAGATGAAAATTCTTTACTCCCTCTATAGATTTACTGTGTTGGCTATACGGTGATCACAAGAAATATGTACTTTGGTGTACCTGACACCCTGAGTGAGATTAATCAGAAGTTTCCTTTGCCCCGTGAATCACTGATCAGCCAATGAGGTTTTGTTCTGTTGATGCAATACCTCTGTCTTGTGTTTCATGGGGCAACTGTTGTTGTCTACTGTTCTGTGGAGAGTGGAGGTCTTTGTGAAGCTAAAAGGTGATTCCGTCTTGAACATCCAAATTTAAATAAGTTTCTTAGCTTTTAATATGGCTCAGGTCATTTTTTTTTTCTAATTTGTTTCTGGACCTTACTACCTTTCCCAAACACAAGTACCTTTTAGGAGAGAGCCAGCTGCTCTAGCTTTCATAATCTACTCTTCCTTACATATCACTTCTATAATCTGTCCTTCCTACGGTAAGTCTAAAATGCTGAATGCTTCCACCCACCCAGTAAAGGAAGAATAACCAACTCTAGTCTCGGCACCAACAGTGAGCATATACTGAGTATGCACTTGCATAGGTTCTCTGTGCTGTGCTCATGCCCAGCTGCTCCACTCAACTTTCTTAAAAAATAATTACTTTCTCCCATCTCCTTCTCCATCTACTTATAACTTGTTTGATTCATGCACAGTATTAATGGCTGGAGTAAGGACTCAGAGAGAAGAGAAGCCCTGCAGTGGTCTAGGCTATCATGCTGCTCTTCTATCTCAACGTCTATCTGCTTTATGAATGAGTGACGGTTTAGGCAGGTTTTTATAGTTTTTTGGATGCTTAAGTAATTGGTAGTTTGTCCTGAAAGAGACAGTTACCTGTATTAGGGGCCAATACAAAGAAATAACTTGTCTTCTCCTATAGATAAGGTAGAAGGAAGTATTGGAGCAGGCCCAGCTAGCAAAGTCCTCTAATTTGGAGACAGTCAGTTGTTATAGCCAGAAGAAAAAAAAAAGACCCGTGGTCAGAGACCACAGCTCCCAAGATTCCTGGACTCAGTAGGAAGAGAAGGAGATCATCCACATGGAGGGATAACCAACAGGATTCAACACAGATACCATTGGGCCAGCAAGATATTTTTAAATCTTTTAAAGGTTATGTGTGAGGAAAAGCAGGAAGGACAAGAGCTCCAGCCTACAGAACTAGAGGAGTAAGATCTGGTGTCCCAAGAGGGATGGTTGCAGGTGCCTCATTAGGGTAAAGTTTGTGGATGGAGCTGCAAAGAAATACACTCTGTGTCTACTTGTCCCCGCCAATGGTCCTGGCCTCAACTAAGGAAATCCTCCAACCAATCAGTATTAAAAGTCTGTGTGGCTTATCAAGCCCATTGCCCCTCAAAATCTAAGACTGTCCCTCCCTGTTTGGTTTCCTTAAAGGACATTTTCATTATGGTTTATAGCAATAATAAATGTGGAGTATCTAGGTGGCAAATATCAGGGCATGGCTAGAGGTAAAGTCAGGATAAAAGCATAGGTAGAACAACAGGACAGAAACACAGATAAGGTGCTTTGCATGTTCTTGTCTTGTTTCTTTTGCTTTTTTTGGTTGCATTTTTGTTTTAGACTTGCTAGCTAGTAAGCTTGCTTCTGTGAAAAATGATATTTGTAAGTTTATTAATATCACTTTTCACAGCAGACTTCTCAGCCCTGGCAAGCTGGGGGGATAAATTAAGCCTTGGATGGGGAGGTGGATAGGGAGGCAGTGCGGGCCAGGGGTGATGGATCAGGGGATGGAGTTCGCCAGGCCCTGTGGCTGGGGTGCCAGAGCCTGTGGCTGGAGCCTGCTGCCACATAGCTAGAGCCTGCTGCCCGCCACCCTAGGGCTGAAGCCAGAGTCCCACTACCCCTGGGAAGGTGGGGAACTCACACCAGCTGTCTGCTCCTCTGGCATTTGTGACTACAGAGAGGGGCAGGGCCCAACCCATCCTGGTGGTCCCAGGGGAGGGGCCGCTGTTTCCCCCCACCTCCCCAATCACTGCCCAGACGGTTAAGGCCTCAAGAAAAGCCCTGGGTGGCAGCATGTGGCCACAGTGGCCGCATTTGAGAAACACTGCCCTAGGTACACCTATATTCACACCTCTACACTACTGCAATAATTTGTGCGCAAAATATGCCTTGAGAGGTATTATGTGAAAGTTAATAACATGCTGGTTATTAATATAATTGTCAAATGCATGCGATAACCTTATATGTGAAGTTCCAGTTTCCCTCTATATTATATTATTAGACCATGCTGATGTAAGCAGGGTCTGAATGAACTCTCCCCTGATAACTAGTTTGGGATGGGGGAGACTTCAGGAGCAAACTTTATTTACATGAACACACTTACTCTGCATACGTATCTAGCAGACAGGAGTTGTGTAGCTCCAAGTGATCAGCTTTGGCTGGTTATTGGGATTACAGATCACTTTAGTATTAAATGCAGAGGTAGTGAAATGTTATCATCTTCGTTGTATGACTAAAGGAGAGCAGAACTGTGCTGAGCTTGTCCCGACTGAGGGGGTCACCCTCAGCTGAAAGGAACTTGTTAAGCCAGGGGCTCCAATGACAGACCTCTATAAAAGTAAAAGGGGTGGGGACAGGTGTCCCAGCCAGGAGAGGTGGACTCTCCCTAAGGGTCCCCAATCTGGTTTAACCCATCCCTTCCCACTGTTCAAAGATAGAGCTAAAGAGGCTCCGTTAGGAGCCTTTTTGTTATGTTAAAGTGGTCAAATGAGAGCTGAAATCACTTGTGGTGGGGCAGTGTTTCTGCTCAGCCTGAAAAGAGCTGAAAATCACTAAGACTGATGTGCAGAGGTCGCAGGAGAGAGGCAAGTGGAAGCAGAAGGCGACTGACGGTTGGCCGGCGAATGAGCACCTGGCAAGACAGTGATCAGAATGAGCGTCTGGTGAGGCAATGAGTGGCTGGTGGGGCAGCCAGGCAGAAAGGATCAGTGGGTGGCGGGATGGCTGGCCAGAACAAGTGCTCAGATGGCAAACAAGCAAGGTGCCTTCTTCCCCGGGTGGAAGGTGAACTCACACAGTTGCACCTCTGAACCCTGGGTCCTCACTGACCAAGGACAAATTTAAGGAAATTTCAGTTCGCCATGTTGATCTCCTTGAATTGTACTTCACCCTCCATATTATATTCTCTCTTGTTCCCCCTTGTCTATAATCTGCCTAGCCACAGCACTTTGGCAGGAAGTATTGGTGCCTTTTGTACATTTGGGCGGGAAACGGTTAGGTGACCTAGAGAATCCTGCCTGGCAACTAAAGGTGATAAAAGGTTACAGTGCCTTGTGACAGCTGCTGTCCATCATAGAGGCAGCCCAGTGCTAAGATCTATTCCCTACTGAGACAACATGGCAAATTGAGAAGAAAGCTTACCTGATCCTGTCCTGAGTATCCTGGTTTTCGTGGTTCCTGTCCTTTGACGTCCTGTGGTCCCGGTGATGTCCTTAGTTCCCGTGTGTCCAGGGTCCTGTGTAAACCACGAGAAGAATGGTGATGTGTTAATACCTTTAATTTGTCTTACTCACCTTTGGTGTATGGTTTTGGGTTCTTGGCTTAAAGCCGGTTTGTATTGTTAACATCGAGTGGGTTTCCTGTTTCCTTATTGGGTATCGTTATTGGGGGTCCTTTAATAAACTGTTATTTGTTTTGTACCTAATCCTGTCTCTTTGGTTTCTTGGGAATAAATCATTAACTGATGATAGATGCAGCAGGGGGGGACAGGCTTGAAGTGTGGGATTTGGGCTTAATTAGGGTTTCCAGTTCCCTTAGTAGTTACCACCACCAAGAGTGGGGTACAGTGAGGGAGCAGAGAGGAGCACAGAAAAGGAACTTTTGGTTGTAGAACTCAAGAACATGAGGCAGAAAGCACTGCCCCACACACTCTGGGGTAGGTATCCTGCTCATAGTTTTATGATTATGAATCCTGCTTGTGGCATTTTCCCTAATTAATATCAGGTGACTTCCCTCCTTTCATTAAAAAGGTTTCTTTTCTACACTCAGACTCTGTGCTTTCGAGTGGAGACGTATTGCCTCTCAGAGGCGCCCAGGGGTGGTGAGTAATTTTCCAAGGTTACTGGATGGGGGCTCGAGCCGGTTCTGTGTTGTGTTGTTGAAGAGGAACCCCTAGATATTGAATCCAGCCCTGGTTGCTGCCAGCTTCACCTGGCAGAAGGGTTATATTTAAAACAAGACAGCCTAGTCTAGGTAAAGGTGATAAACAGCTCTGCCCTAGACAAAGGAATGTGGGTTTACCTCAATTTATATATTAGCCACGAACAAAGATATCGAGCTAAACCAGGGGTGTTATCCTGAGCCAGAACTCAAGAGACAGAAAATTAACTTGGCTCCTGCCCATCAGAGAGACACAGGAGACTGAATCCCCAGGAAGCCTTCCTGCCTTGTAGGACAAAGACCTTATTTGGGAGGGATAGCTCAGTGGTTTGAGCATTGGCTTGCTAAACCCAGGGTTGTGAGTTCAATCCTTGAGGGGACCATTTAGGGATCTGGGGCAAAAATTGGGGATTGGTCCTGCTTTGAGCAGGGGGTTGGACTAGGTGACCTCCTGAGGTCCCTTCCAAACACTGATATCTATGAAAGATGTCCCTTTGGGGATATAAGAAACAGAGAGAGACTCCATCGTTATTCTTCACCTTAAGGAGACAAAGAAATCAAGCATTATGATCTCTGTGATGGATCCTGGCCAGTAAAAGCTGGTAAAGAGACTGTGGGTGTGAGAAGCCATCTTGAACAAAGACTGTATCTTGCTAGATTATATTTTAGAGTTTGAAATTGGTGTTTTCACTTTTATTTGCTTGTAACCATCTCCACCTTTATTTCTTTTACTTTGTATCACTCACTCTAGGCTTGTTTCTTGATAAACTTGTTTTGCTTTCAGTGCCATGTCAGTTCAGTAAAGTTTTAGTCTCTGCAGAGGCAGCTAACTAGCAGGTTAGGTTAGCACTAATAGGTCCAGTGAGAGGGACTACTCTCCACAGTAAGAGGATTCTGGCAAATTTGGGGCTGGAAGGATACTAAGGTCACTCTGCAAGGAGGATCCAAGGTGGACAAAACCAGGGTGAGGCTTGTGGGCTGCTAATAAGCTTTTCGGGTCAGAGCTCTGAACCAAAGCTGCACAGCCAGGAGACACCCCAGGTTACAAGGCAGATGTTGACTGAACCCCTTACTCGCCTGAGTGACCCCAAACCATGACAGTATTACTATCCTGAGAACACACACTTCAGTACAGATGGACAAATTCTGATATTACTACTAGTGGGCAGATGAGGATATGTCTGGCACGGGGCAGGAGATGTTGGGAAAAACCCACAAGGGTCTTGATTTGACTATTGGCTTCGGACTAGAATATCTTGTGAAACTGTAGTCATTAAGAGAAGATTTTGAGCTGAAATATTTAAAAAGTGTGTATTGGAACTATTCTGTGTACGTTGCTGATCTTGGAATGGATCTGTTTCAGAATTACACCGCACTTTTAAAGCTGCCATCTGATAATTAAAACAATACACTTCTAAACATTCATTTTAGATGATGCTGTCAGCACAGTTGATGGATAGGATTTATTTAGTGAATAAAGATAGGAAGTTTTCCTAATAATTAACGTGCACTGATTTGAATGTCTAAACAGTCTTGTGTTTTCTTTACTAACATGATTAAATGGACCTTAAAAAAAAAAAAATCAAAGGTTGCTGCTCAGTTTACTGAATCACTTCCAGATTTCAGACTGTTTGATACTCTAAACACCATGGTGATGTTCCATGCAAGGTTTACTGTTTGGCTCATTTAAACTTAGCCAATGCTCTTTATAGCAGCCTGTGAAGAAAAGAAACCATTCAGACCCTAGTTTAAAGGCGTCAAGGAACATGCCAGATTTTTATCAGAAAATTCTTTAAAAATTGAATGCTGAATTACAAAAAGAAAATGTAGTCTTTAGGAGAGTTTAAAGTAAATACAATCTATTCCCTCTCCAAAGGGATTTTCTTATCCAAACAACGCTAGTCCACTTCAGTGGTATAAACTTATGTTTGATTAGAATATTTTCATAATAATAGAAGCACTTAATCACACTGTAAAGGCAAACAAAACACACTGGTACATACTCATAAAGCTGATATTTAAGGTAAAGTATATCCAGATCACAGACCTTGTATCCTCTCACACAATACTTCCAAGAAATACAATAGTGACCATCTGGTGATATTGCCTCGTTAGGGTCTCAGATAAACAATCTTCAGTGATCCCACAATGGGGGAAATGTAACAGTGCATTAGAGAAGTTAACAACTATCTTCTATAGATTCTTATACTGCCTTCATCACCATAGTATGTAAGCAGCTTCCTATAGTGCATAAAGTGATGCGGACTGACATCTGTCACATGTGGTTTACTTTTTCCCCTCGTCCTTTTCCCAGAGGGAGAATTGTGTGTGCTTGGTATGGTTTTATTGAGGTTTTTTGTTTTGATTTTTTAAAATATGTATGTTCCTCTGTGTCAAGGTTCCTTCCCCACTCTGAACTCTAGGGTACAGATGTGGGGACCTGCATGAAAGACCCCCAAGCTTATTCTTACCAGCTTAGGTTAAAAGCTGCCACCACTAAAGCGTTACACAAAGAACAGGGGAAGTGCCCACTTGGAAATGTCTCCCACCCAAAATATCCCCCCAAGCCCTACACCCCCTTTCCTGGGGAAGGCTTGATAAAAATCCGCACCAATTTGCACAGGTGAACACAAACCCAAACCCTTGGATCTTAAGAACAATGAAAAAGCAATCAGGTTCTTAAAAGAGAATTTTAATTAAAGAAAAAGTAAAAGAATCACCTCTAAAATCAGGATGGTAAATACTTTACAGGGTAATCAGATTAAAAACAGAGAATCCCTCTAGGAAAACCTTAAGTTACAAAATGACACAAAAACAGGAATATACATCCCATTCAGCACAACTTATTTTATCAGCCATTTAAACAAAACAGAATCTAACGCATATCTAACTAGATTGCTTACTAACTCTTTACAGGAGTTCTGACCTGCATTCCTGCTCTGGTCCAGCAAAAGCATCACACAGACACAGAGAGAACACTTTGTTCCCCCCCCACTCCAGCTTTGAAAGTATCTTGTCTCCTCATTGGTCATTTTGGTCAGGTGCCAGCGAGGTTATCTTAGCTTCTTAACCCTTTACAGGTGAAAGGATTTTTCCTCTGGCCAAGAGCAATTTAAAGGTGTTTACCCTTCCCTTTATATTTATGACACGCCCCCCCCCCCCCAAAAATCACAGATAGGGTGAAACTCTGGCTGTGATTTCTTCCTGGAGCTCTAGGAGAAAACAGAGTTAATAAGACACATGCACCTCTAAATATACTACCAAGTATATAAAAACTATTTTTCACAGCTCAAGGATGATTTTAACCAGACGATTCTGGGAAACTTTCACAGGAGAGTGCATCAGCCACTTTGTTAGAAGCTCCTGAGATGTGTTGTATCTCGAAATCAAAATCTTAAAGAGCTAAACTCCACCGAATACGTTTTTTTGTTATTTCCCGTGGTGGTATGAAGCCACTGTAGCGCAGCATGATCCGTTTACAGGTGGAAATGCCATCCCCAAACGTATGGGCGTAGCTTTTCCAGAGCGTAGACAATGGCATAACATTCTTTTTCACTGACTGACCAGTTGCTTTCCCTCTCAGACAGCTTCTTGCTGAGAAACACTACAGGGTGGAATTCTTGATCCCGTCCTTCCTGCATTAAAACTGCTCCCACACCACGCTCGGACGCATCTGTGATTACTAGGAACAGTTTGTCAAAGTCTGGGGCCCTTAGCACAGGGTCAGACATGAGTGTCACTTTAAGCTGGTTAAAGGCCTTCTGACACTCTTCGGTCCACTGAACGGCATTTGGCTGTTTCTTTTTGGTTAAGTCTGTCAGTGGGGCGGCGATTTGGCTGTATTGCGATACAAATCGCCTGTAATATCCAGCCAAGCCTAAGAAGGATTGGACCTGTTTCTTTGACTTTGGGACAGGCCACTTTTGGATAACATCCACTTTGGCCTGTAGGGGGTTGATAGTTCCTTGACCCACCTGGTATCCAAGGTAAGTCACTCTGTTTAGGCTTATTTGACACTTCTTAGCCTTAACAGTTAGTCCTGCCTCCCTTATGCGCTCGAAGACTTTTTGTAGATGTTCCAAGTGTTCTGCCCAGAAATCCGAAAATATGGCCACATCTTCAAGGTAGGCGATTGCATATTCTCCTAATCCTGGTCGGAGACCATCTACAAGGTCTTTGGAAGGTGGCGGGTGGAGCCCGAAAGGGAGCACATTAAATTCATACAACCCAACATGTGTGGTGAAGGTTGACCTTTCCTTGGCGGATTCATCTAGCGGTACCTGCCAGTACCCCTTGGTTAAGTCCACGGTAGAGATGAACTGGGCCCGTCCCAGTTTCTCTAATAGTTCATCTGTGCATGGCATTGGATAGTTGTCTGGGCGAGTTACAGCATTTAGCTTACGGTAGTCCACGCAGAAACGTATCTCCCCAGCTGGTTTGGGAACTAGAACCACTCGAGATGCCCATGCACTGCCAGAGGGGCGGATTACCCCCATCTGTAGCATATCCTGGATCTCCCGTTCCATAGCAGTTTTAGCTTGAGGAGACACCCGGTAAGGTTGGACTTTAATTGGGTGAGCATTACCTGTGTCAATGGAGTGGTATGCCCGTTCAGTCAGTCCTGGGGTGGCTGAGAATGTCGGAGCATAGCTAGTGCACAGCTCCTTGATTTGCTGTCACTGCATACGCCCAAGGGTCATGGAGAGGTTCACCTCTTCCATGCCACCAGCACTTTTCCCTTTGTAGTAGACACCTTCAGGCCACTCAGCATCATCTCCTCCCTGGGCTGTAAACTGACAAACCTTTAATTCTCTGGAATAAAAGGGCTTTAGAGAATTAATATGGTACACCTTAGGCTTTCAGATGGAGGTGGGGAATGCTATGAGATAATTAACAGCTCCCAGGTGCTCCTGGACCATGAATGGCCCTTCCCACGACACTTACATTTTATGGGTCTGGAGCGCCTTGAAGACCATGATCTGGTCCCCTTCTTCGAAGGAATGCTCTCTGGCATGTTTATCATACCAGGCTTTTTGCTCTTTTTGAGCATCCTGTAGGTTTTCTTTAGCAAGGACTAAAGAGGTTCGGAGGGTGTTTTGTAGGTTGGTTACAAAGTCCAGAATGTTAGTTCCTGGAGAAGGTGTAAACCCCTCCCATTGCTGCTTCACCAGCTGTAATGGCCCCTTAACCTCGCGGCCATATACAAGTTCAAATGGTGAAAATTCTAAACTGGGACGTGGTACAGCTCTGTAGGCAAAGAGCAACTGCTGCAACACTAGGTCCCAATCATTGGAGTGCTCATTTATGAATTTACGTATCATGGCCCCCAAAGTTCCATTAAATTTCTCCACCAGGCCATTTGTTTGATGATGGTAAGAGGTGGCAACCAAGTTATTTACCCCATGAGCTTCCCAAAGGCTTTCCATAGTTCCTGCCAGGAAATTAGTTCCTGCATCTGTGAGGATGTCGGAGGGCCAACCTACCCTGGCAAAAATGTCTGCTAGTGCCTGGCACACACTTTTAGCCCTGGTGTTGCGTAGAGCTACTGCTTCTGGCCATCGGGTGGCAAAATCCATGAAAGTCAGTATGTACTACTTTCCTCTGGGTGTCTTTTTCAGAAAAGGACCCAGAATATCCACAGCTACTTGCTGAAGTGGAACTTCAGTGATGGGGAGTGGCTGGAGAGGGGCTTTGACCTGGTCTTGGGGTTTTCCCACTCTTTGGTATACCTCACAAGACCGGACATAAGTAGAAATATCGTTGCCCATTCCCTCCCAGTGGAATGACCTCCCCAAATGGTCTTTGGTCCTGTTCACCCCAGCATGGCCACTAGAATGATCATGGGCTAAGCTCAAGAGCTTGACCCAGTACTTAGTTGGAACTACCAACTGTCTCTGAGGATGCCAGTCTTCCTGGTGTCCACCAGAAAGTTTCCTTGTATAAAAGTCCTCTTTCTACTACAAACCTGGATCGATTATATTATATCCCTTTATATTTATGACACTCTGTGTTTCCATTAGAGGAGGCAGTTGAAAATTGCATGCCTTGCACTTACAGAGCAGAAGGTGGTGAGGTTTGTGGTAGTCCTTCATTCCATAGTCTTAAACTGGCTCCTGAGAAAGCTTGGTCTCAGACAAGATTTATTCTTATGGTAGAGAGCTCCACTGGGCCAGTGGAATGTAGCTGTCATACCAGGCAGTTATGCAGAGTAATCTGGATAGTTTGGTAAACTGGACCCAATAAACAAAATATATTTAAATATTACCAAATGCAATGATATCCATCCAGGAACAAGGAAAGCAGGCTTGAACTACAGAATAGGGTGCTTATCCTGGAAAGCAGTGACTCTGAAAAGGATTTAGGGGTCACAGTGGACAAGCAACTGAACATGATGATGAGTTCCCTGTGCTATGCTGTGGCAAAAAAGGCTAATGAGATCCTTGGATGTATAAACAAACAGGGAGGTGATTTTACCTCTGTATATGGGACTGGTGAGACTGATACTGGAATATTGCATAGAGTTCTAGTGTCCACATTCTAAAGAGGATGTTTCTAAATTAGAGAGGGTGCAGAAAAGAGGCACAAAAACTATTTGAGGGCTGGAGAAAATGCGTTATCCTGAGAGACTTAAAGAGATCAGTCTGTTGAGTATATCAAAAGAAAACTGAGAGGTGACTTGGTTATAATATAAAAGTACTTTTTCAGGGATATAGCACTGGGTACTAACGGGCTCTTTAATCTAGTGGAGAAAGGCATAACAGGAACCACTGGCTGGAAGCTGAGGCCAGACAAATTCAAATGAGAAATAAGGCACACATTTTTAATCATGCAGGTGACGTGATTAACCACAGGAATTAACTACTAAGGGAAGTGGTGGATCTCTTAATGTTCTCAGATCAAGACTGGATGTCTTTCTGGAAGATATGCTTTAGCCAAACACAAGTTATTGGGCTTAATACACGGATAAGTGTATGAGTGAAATTTAATAGCCTGTGATATACATGTGGTCAGACTACATGATCTAAGTCCTTTCTGGCCTTAAACTTTATGAATCACCTGCTAGCATGGAATAGAGATGGTAGAAAGCATTAACTGCAGATGCTGCTATGTGAGAGCTTATCACCACCCAGGAATCCAGAAGCACTTCTAAACTATAGACTGAACTGACTGATTAAGTGTGTACCTTCAAGCAAAGGAGACTGCACCCACTGGCTGCAAACTCTTCGAAGTGTTTCCTTCTGTCCCAGCAACATAACCACTGCCTTACTTGGGTTCAGTGTCAATCATCTGTTCTTCATACAACAATCCATGGCGAATTTAAGTAGCCATGCTAAGTATTTAGACTGACATTTAAGGTGATTGTTATTCCTAGTAAAATAATACATGGCACATCTTTAGCACTTTTCAAGTAACTAAGCTGCACAACACTCTTGTAACATAGGTAAGGGATATATGGTAGTGACTTCACCCACAACCGAAATAAAGCCACCTCTGTGGTGGAACATATCAGCTGTTCAGCCATGCATAACAGCACTACACTGCAGTTTAGCAAATGAAGTGAAGAATACTATCATCGCCACTCGATATTGTAGGAGGAATTTAGGTAGGCAGAATGTAATAATTACTTGAGCTGGAATTAATAGGATACAGGGGTTAACACCCCACACTCTTATAAGAGGCACTTTGAAGAGTGCACGCATCCAAGACCTCAATTTTATATCTCATCAGCCAGACAGCAGCTCTAGCAGCAGTGTCCCACTCAAACGGTGCTGGGGTACAGTTCCAGTACTGACTCAGAGGGAAGAAAGTCAGCTTTGGAATCACCTCCTCATGCGGTACCTGTGTTCTCTGTGAAGTTCTCCAATGCAAGTCTGACCTTGCTTGGCTTGTGGACGTTTACTGGGATTACAGCATGTGGCATTAGAGTTGCAAGTAGAACACTTTCCTTTAGATTTGCATTCATTTCTTCTGTTGAACATTATGGGCCTGATTCTGTAACTCCTTCCTCATGCTATGCAGTCCCTTATGGGCAATCCCACTGAAATCCATGCAATTATTTGCCAAGAAAGGTACTGCCGAACATGAGTAAGGGTGGTGGAACATGCCCTGCCCCACTCTATGATAAGAATTACTGTAGTTAAGTTTGTTTGCACTGGTGGTCCCAGGATATGAGAGAGAGAAAGTGGGTGAAATAATATCTTTTACTGGACCAACTTCTGTTGGTGACAGAGACAAGCTTTCACACTAACACAGAGCTTTTAAGAGAACACATTCTCTTAAGAGCACTATGTAAGCTCAAAAGCTTGTCTCTGTCACCAACAGAAGTTGGCCCAATAAAAGGTATTACCTCACCCACCTTGACTCTGTGATTACATTTGTCCGGCAGGAAATAACTGCAAAAGCAGAGTGAGAAAAGTTGAGCTGTTTGCAATGCTAACAATTTGGATTCCCAAATTGGACTTCTGAGGATTAGGCAGAACTCAGTTACATTTTTAAACAGTTACTGTAAGTGTAAATGTTATTTCATCTCCCCCCTTGTACTCTATCCTCTTGGCCAGCCACCAGGCAACCACACCCATGCTTTTACTTTGTTACAGCTGCAAGTATGGGATCAAGAGAGAGAGTCTATACTCTGTGTAATACAATTGCAAATAAATTGCCATTCCTATGCATTCTCATGTAGCAGAGGAGGAGCTGCTGCTGAGCCTGAGGAGCTGCATGTGAGTCCTCCATTTACATTAAAGAAGAAATTGCACCAGATTTGTGCACTGTGACCCTTCCCCATCTTTTACTAGACACACATTTGGGGAGTTGCTACGGTTCTTTAACACTAACCAGAAATAAGAATTAACTGGATTACATTTCATTGTACAAATGAAAAAAAAATCAAAGTGTTTGTACTGTACTCAGAGGGCCAGGCAAACAAATTAACACCAAGCCAGAGGTAACAGAGAATGTAAGATTTCCTTATTTTCATAAGTGTGTACTGTGACAGATATGGCAATTTCCTGCAATATCTTTGGGAGTTCTTGCCATATTAAGTTTGTATATCATTTTGGGCCATGTAATTCTATGAGGAAAAGTGACCATAGCCCTTCCGGAACTAAGAATTGTAGAGGGTGATTAGGCAAATTCACTCAAATTGTAACACCTCCCGAGAGGTACCCACAGAAGCTCGCATATATTGGAGAATCCAGTTTGAGCCAGAGGCCAAGAGCCAAAGATAGGACTTTTGGACAAATAGCCTTAGTTTAAATGGACTCAGCCTTCCTTCTGATTCAGAAAATGGACCAGAACCCTCTGTCCAAGGAGGACACCAATCCTTCCTGAGAAGAGACTGAAGGACTTTGGCCTATGGAAGCTCCATAAGTCTGATGGGTGACTGCTGGTAAGCTTTTATCATGTATATAGGAACTTTTATTGTTTTTGATGTTTTCTCTGTAAGGCTTTCACCTTAAGAATAAATGTGCTTGCTTAGAAAAGGACAGCGTGGTAACTTGTACCTATTGGCAATTATGTTGTTCATAGCCTTCGAAGAGGAAGCAGAGCACAGACGCTGTCCTGTTTCGGCAGTCTGACTTGCTGGGAGTATCACATTATAGACAGGGAACTGTGCAGCCTGAAAAATCCCTGATTAGCAGAGAGAGAGAGAGAGACACACACACAGACATGGGTCTCTGCCCAAGAGAGGTGACAGCTGAAGAGCTGGGAACTAGCTCAGGTGCCCTCCAGGGACCATGGACTGTGAATACGGGTACAGTGGCTCTGAAGTGTGACAATACAACACCTACATCTACTATGTTTCTTTTCTGATTCACTGGGTGAAATCCTGGCTACATTCAACTAAATATCAGTGCTCCCATTTACTTTAAAGGAGCCAGGATTTCACCTACTGTATTTAGAGCTTGATCTTGTGAGGGTACCAAGTGCCTCGTTAGAGTCAATGAACACCTCACCTTCAATGAGGCATTTCATAACGTGAGGATCAAGCTCTTAAAGATACATGGGTCTGATTTTGAACTCACCAATCCTATGTCCATTGAAGTTAAAGGGAAAACTCCCAGTTACTGAAATAGTGCAGGATCAAGCAGTATACTGGTTTAAAACCAGGGACTCTTAAGTGACTGAAATTAGGTTGGTTTAAAGCTGGTATAAATGAGCCTTGAATCCTGGCTCATGGCCTTAGTTCTGGTGTCACGGATTATGCTAAACATGTAATATTTTCCTTGTATTTAAGGGGAATGTCAAAACATTAATTCACAAGAACTTTCCACTAATTTCTAACCCTCTTTGCAAATAAGTTTTCAGATAGTGATTTCTATGAAAGTGCCACACAATGCTTGAACAACTGGCCAGAACCTGAGCACCTTCTCCCAGAACAAGTCCTACAGCCAAATTCTCTGCTAGCGTAATTCCATTGAAGTCAACAGAATTGTGCCAGCAGAGAACTTGGACCTTTATATTTATGCCTTTGTCTGTATTTCTGCAAGACACGGGATATGCATGGGAACGACAAACTTGTATTTTATTATTATTCAAACCTGGCCTAAAAGGTTCATTTTATCTTTAAATAAAACAAACAAAGAAATATTTTATTAAGCACACTATTATTTCATACCTGTTGTGATCTTCACAAATATACATAAAGATTAGTTAGTTTTTGTGTGATAAATTAAAGATACCGGCCGAGCTTTACCTTGACATCAGATCCAGTAAAACATGGTCCTAAATTATCAGAGCCACATTCTTTTTTAAAAAAAATAGTATAAAGAATTTTTAAAGGATTTTCTATAGTTATTTTAAAATAATTTCTAATGTAACATATTTTCCCTCCTGCCTTTAAGGCATTTTGATGGTTTTCAACTACCCAGCTGCTCTTCTAATTATAGACATAAATCTTGACTGAAAGCCAAGTCTAAACACAAGTAAGCATTATTTTTATATTTAGAAATTAGATGGGTTTCTGTTTGTACACAATTCTGTGATGATGGACATAAAACCCACCTGAATGGAAGAGATCCCAATTTAAATTCAGTTAACTTCTTTATTATGTACAAAGGATAAATTAGTTGTGCAAACAGAAGTTTCAAATTTTTTCTAAAGATGCCACATTCTTCTCATTTTATGCCTATATGGCCTCTAACTTATGGTAGATTTTTAAAATGGTATTCTGTATCCGGTCATTTTATACTACCTTAAACCCACACTAATGTGAAAAAGAAATGTTTTAAATATATTAGTATTGGCAATTTCTGGAAGGAATGAGAGTTGCTGAGTCCTAACTATAATATCAAAGAGCCTGACACAATATGGTGACTTACTGAAGTAGGCCCAGTGTGAGCCAGGTGAGTAGGATTCGGCCCAGAGCTAATTAAGCCTCCCCCACCCAGTGTCATCAACGTGACCATCGTATCACCAAAATGGCTGAAACAAGTTTGCTTTCCTGAAACAAGTTTGCTTTCCTGGTTGAAATAGAAATACTTTTTTTCCCTAACCAGTCATTTGTTTCTGGTATGCTCTACATTAGTATTAAAAGTCCTTCTAAAAATGTTTGACTGTTTAGAAAAAAATATAAATAAAAGGTAAGTAATCTCAAAAAAAGAAAAAACTGTTTATTAGAAGGGGAAATTAAGATTAGAGACATAGGAACATAAGAACAGCCATACCGGGTCAGACCAATAGTCCATTTGGCCCAATATCCTGTCTTCTGACAGTGACCAGTGCCAGATGCTTTAGAGGGAATGAACAGAGCAGAGCAAATATGGAGTGATCCATTCCCCGTTATCCAGTCTCAGCTGCTGGTAGTCAAAGGCTTAGGGACACCCAGAACATGGGTTGCATCACTGACCATCTTGGCTAATAACCCCTATGGAGCTATCCTCCATGAATTTATCTAATTCTTTTTTTAATCCAATTATACTTTTGGCCTTCACAACATCCCCTGGCATTGAATTCCACAGGTTGACTGTGCATTGTGTGAAGTGCTTCCTTTTGTTTATTTTAAATCTGGTGCCTATTAATTTCAATTAGTTGACCCCTGGGTCTTGTGTTCTATGAAGGGATAAAGAACACTTCCTCATGCAGTTTCTCCACACCATTCCTTATTTTATATGCTGCCATCATATCCCCTCTTAGTCATCTCTTTTCTAAACTGAAAAGTCCAGTCTTTTAAATCTCTTCTCATATGGAAGCTGTTCCATACGCCTAATAACTTTTGTTGCACTTCTTGGTACTTTTTCCAATTCTAATCTACCTTTTTTGAGATGGGGTGATGAGACTTGCAGGGAGTATTCAAGGGGTGAGCATAACATGCATTTTTTAGTAGCAGTATGATATTTTAGGTCTTATTTTCTATTCCTTTCCTAATGGTTTCTAACATGGTTAGCTTTTTTGACTGCCAGTGAACACTGAGCAGATGTTTTCAGAGAACTATTCACAATGACCCACAAGATCTCTTTCTTGAATGGTAACAGCTAATTTAGACCCCCATCATTTTGTATGTACCATTATGTTTATAAAGTAATGCACATTTGGAAAAAAATACTTAAACACTGAATTTCATCTGGTATTTTCTTGCCCGGTCACCCATTTTTTGAGAAATCCCATTGTAAGTCTTTGTTGACAGCTCTGGACTTAACTAATTTGAGTAATTTTGTACCGTCTGCAAACTTTGACACTTCACTGTTTACCCCTTTTTCCAGATTATTTATGGATATGTTGAATAGCACTGGTCCCTGTAAAGAACCTTGGGGGACCCTACTATGTACCTCTCTCCATTCTGAAAACTGACTATTTATTCCTACCCTTTGTTTCTTATCTTTTAACAAGTTACTGATCCATGAGAGGACCTTCCCTCTTACCCCAGCACTCCTTACTTTGCTTAAGAGCCTTTGGAGGGGGACCCTGTCAAAGGGTTTCTGAAAGTCCAAGTACACTATCTATTGGATCACCCTTGTCCACATGTTTTTGGACACCCTCAAAGAATTCTAATAGATCGGTGAGACATGATTTCCCTTTACAAAAGCCATGTTGACTTTTCCACAATATATTGTGTTTATCTGTGTGTCTGATAATTCTGTTTTTTACTATACTGTAGTTTCAACCAAATTTGTTTGGCACTGAGGTTAGGTTTACTGGCCTGTAATCCACATTCACCTCTAGAGCCTTTTTAAAAAAATAACAAAAACAAAACAGTGTTACATTACCTATCCTCCATTCATCTGGTACAGAGACTGATTTAAGCGATAGATTACATGCCACATTTAGCAGATCTACAATTTCATATGAATTCCTTCAGAACTCTTCAGGGAATACTGTCTGGTCCTGGTGAAATTACTGTTTAATTTCTCAGTTTGTTCCGAAATCTCCTCTAATTATACCTCAATTTGGGACATCTCTTCAGATCTGTCACCTAAAAAAATGGCTAAGGTGTGGGCATCTCCCTCACATCCTCTGCAGTGAAGACCAATGCAAAGAATCATCTAGCATCTCCGCAACAGCCTTGACTTCTTTGAGTGTTTCTTTAGCACCTCAATCATCCAGTGGCCCCACTGATTGTTTGGAAGGTTTCCTGCTTCTGATGTACTTAATAAAAATTTTCTGTTAGTTTTTGTGTCTTTTGTTAGTTGCTCTTCAACTTTGACCAATGTTAATAAAACTGCTCTTTGACCAATGTTAACATGTTCTGATTAGCCCTTTCTAAGTGTATGTCTACTCTACAGACACTACAGCAGCACAGTTAAAGTGCTGCAGTGGCTGCTGTAGTACTGTAGTGTAGATGCTTCCTAAATCAACAGATGCAGTTTTTCTCCTGATGTAGTGTAACCCACCTTTCTGAGGTAATTCCTTCGATCAACCTAGCCACATCTACATTGGGAATTAGGTCAACCTAACTATGATGCTCTGGATGAAAAATTTTTCAGAGCCCTGAGTGACATAGCTCAGTCAACCTAAGTTACAGGTGTAGACCAGGCCTTATAGTAGTTTCCTCTGGGCCTGATCCAGCTGAAGTCAGTCAGTGGAAAGACTGCATTGGTTTCTAAGGCCACGTCTACACTACCCACCAGATCGGCGGGTAGTGATCGAGCTATCAGGGATTGATTTATCGTGTCTAGTGTAGACACGATAAATTGATCCCTGATCGCTCTGCTGTCGACTCCGGAACTCCACCAGGGCGAGAGGCGGAAGCGGAGTTGATGGGGGAGCGGCGGCCATTGATCCCGCGCCACAAGGATGCGAAGTAAGTGATTCTAAGTCGATCTAAGATACGTCAACTTCAGCTACGCTATTCTCGTAGCTGAAGTTGCGTATCTTAGATCGATCTCCTCTCCCCCCCCGCCCCCCAGTGTAGACCAGGCCTTAGAAGTTAAATCAGGACCTTAGTCAATAGTCAGGAGGTAGAATTCTATGCTCTTTCAGCTCTAAATGTAATATAGTTATCATAAATGAAAATGGAGGGATTTCCCAGTATCAACACTCAGCAGTGTTTCAGTGCCTTAAAATGACAGTGACTTTTAAAAAAATTTAGCTTTATGTTACTATGTCCTTCTAAAAACTGCCCAAAATGTTTGGAAGATTTTAACATGACAGACTGTCATTTAGTTATCTATAGTTTGTTTTCTCCTTTATGCATGGAAACATTTTTCTTTACATGTCGACAAAGCCATTACTAAGGACAAAGGTTTGTAGCAGTTATTTGGCTAACCTGGCATTCTCCTCCTAATTTTAATGTCCATGACCCCTTTTACATGGAATGCTCTCCTTAAACTTGTCTGAACAGCCAACTCCCTCTCAACATTCATCTCTCTCATTTCTACTGTGTTGCTAATGAGAAATGAGCTAGAAAATAGAAAAACTGATTAAACAAAGCCATCACTTGCCTTTAGCTTTATCCAAAACCTACTGAAGTAAATGACAAGTCTTCTATTGTCTCCAGCTGGCTCTGGATAGGACCTTAATGAATAACCATATCATTATCATATTTACCTTTGTTCTCCTCCTCCTCATGCCTTCCCTATTTCTCAGCTGTGACCTTCATTTGTTTTCCATGTTGTAAGCCCCGCAGGACAAAGCTACATCTGTACTTGTTTCTGGGAAGGACCGAGCATACGTTGGGTTGCTCAAATATAAAAATCATATAAAAAACTTAAGGGACCATTTTGTTATCCTTCAGAGAACAAAAATGCTGGCTGACAGATGTATTGCAGAAAGGGAAAAGACAAGTATTTGTTACCCTCGGTTCCTTTCCCGTCATCATTTAGTCTCTCAGCCACAGATCTGAACATGCTGCCTCGTCATAATAAAGGGCACACTGATAATGGTTGTTCCTAAAATACCACAGCTGTGTACTCTTGGCATTACTAACACATTACTACACAAGATGGGGGCAATGATTATTCCCAAAGAGCATCTCGATATTTGTTGCTAGTAAGTGACAAGTGATTTGTCTTTTTAATTAATGTGCAGAATATGCATCCATTTGGCTCTGTATTATTATCCTATTTTTGTGCATTAATTTCTACTACTTATGCCAGTTTCCTGTTTGTAACATTTCTTTTCAGGGTAGGGGGAGGAAGAGATGGGGCGAGGAGAAAACCAGATGTTTCTGATTTTCCTTTCTATGGACAACACTGCAGAGATGTAAAATGGAATTTGGAACGGATACTATCTGAAGCAAAGTTACCATACATCCAAATCACAAAACAACTACATGCAGTATATGCTTTCCTGAAGGCATCTGTTGTGATAAAATGAATCAAGTGTGTCTTGCAATCTATTAATCCTGTCCAGAATACAAAGAACTTTTGGTGATTTCTGTTAAGAATCGGAACTTTATATATAAAAACATACTTTTTGATTAATAGAGATGCAGGAGATTTAATTGTACTTCAGAGAAACAGAGATTATGTAGCTTTTGAGTAGCGACATATTTATGTGAATTTAGAATTATCACAGAAACAAGTAACGTAAATACTGAAAATCCTTTTTTTAGTCTGGCAAACGTTTATCAGTAAATAGATTTAGTTAGGAATAAGAATGTTAAGAAAGAAAAGGGTCTATCCCTTATCTCCATTCCAATCTGTGAGAGGGCCCAATTTGATACTTACTATGAAATACAAAACTGGAGAAAGTAATAGCCCACCTCTGGTCATGTATAGGAGGCAGTGTGCACAGAGGAGTACAGGTAGGCGATCTGGCCCAGTGGATAACATACTGATTTGACAATAAGGAGATCTAAGAAGAGTTATTTCCAGCTCCGCCAATGATCTACTGTATTATTTGGCCAAGCTTCCGCTTTCCTTTGTGCCTGAATTTCTCCGATTTATAAAATGGGGATAGGGATACTTACCTTCCTTTAGCAGAACTAACTTATACCAGTTGAGAATCTAGCTCACGATCATCATCATCACACAAATGACCAATCATACAGATTAAGGAAGAGTTCTTTACGTATTTACCTCCTGTATCCTCTCTGTCCTATTTCCTTCTCTGCTCCATTTCTCAGGACTAATTTACACTCATGTTCCATAGGGTTCCTCAAAGTGAGCCAGAATTCAGAAAATGTAGAAATTGTTACAAAACTTGCAGGAGCCCCAGGGAATAGCAGAAGAAGGAAGATGGATTTTAACTCAGTAGGCTCAGGGTTAATTTTAATTTACATCTTTCTTTGTCAATTAAATGATAAAATAAACTATATATGTAGTGTTCAGGATTTCAGCTGTCTAGCAGGGTGACTGGATAACATCTGGCATTGACCAGCAGGATGCCTGCATTCTTATCCCAATATGTCAATCTTACAGAAGATTTTTCTGGTTTGCCCTTCAGAGATAACCTAGCAATTCAGGACCCTAGGGCAACACCCCATGGCTTTTCAAAAAACACATGGCACTTTTGTGACCTGAGTGTTATGAGAGGTCAATAGTCTCAGATGTCTTCAGTGGTCACTAGGAACACCTAATGGAAAACTTCACCTACTATGTCAATAACTAGAGATGCTTTCATAAATTCGGTTTTATCCTAAATCAAGAGTCCCCCTTCTGGCCCATTCAGTCCGTGAATGAAAAACAATTATTACCAGAAAACTGTAAAGAAATACAATTGTGACACTGTCAGAGGAAGTATGGCCTTGTGTTTAAGGCACTTTATCGGGCGCAAGAGATCTAGGTTCAATCCCCAGCCCCATCCCAGACTTCCTGTGTGACCTCAGGCATGTCATTTAAACTTCCCATGTCTCAATCGCCCATCTGTAAAACAGGGAAAATAATACTTCCTCCCATCCTTTGTCTTTTCTATAGACGGTAATTTTTTGGAGGCAGGGATGATTTCTTAATATTTGTATACAGAACACCTAGCACAATGGGCCCCAATCTCTGTTGAAGTTTCTCGATGCTACTAGCAATATACATGTTACAATCTGTACAGTCACTATGACAGCACATGTATTCTGTTCAGAACACACAAGCTTGTAGGAACATAGATTTCCCAGTAGACTCTATGCTCAGACCCAACATGACACTTTACTGATTCATGCTTTGTTTTGGAACACTATCTGATGGTGGGGTATGTGAAATGCACAGTACTTGAATGCAGTATGTCTGTGCAACATGTGCATCTCCATGAGATCAGCTAATCAGACCTTCAGATTTCTCACTCCATGGAGCTATTAGTTATATAATACCAAGAATGCTGATGTTAATACTTGGCATTAACATCATGCTTTTCATTTTTAAAGCACTTTATAAACATTAATCCTCACAAAAGCTTTGTGATGTAGGTACGCATCATCATCTATTATTATAGCCATTAGTATTAATTCATTCTGTGTATTTTCTACTTACGGCTCTATAACACAAGTGTGTAATAAAACCGGGCTCTTCGCCGACACTCAAAAGTCAGCTGCAATACATCAGTTTCCTCTTTACCACAGACCAGTACTTTGTTCATTCCACACATTCTAAAGACATTACATGATGATGTGCATTCGTATCTGACAGTCATTCAGATTCTAAGTTTGTTCCAGAGTAACAGCCGTGTTAGTCTGTATTCGCAAAAAGAAAAGGAGGACTTGTGGCACCTTAGAAACTAACAAATTTATCTGAGCATAAGCTTTCGTGAGCTACAGCTCACTTCATTGGATGCATTGTTTCCCCTCATATGTGCTTGGGAGGAATGTGATCCTAATGTGCTCAATATCTTATTGCTCATTCTCTCCCCACCAGGGTTCAGGCTAATATATGAATGCCAGTGTACCAAACCAGCACTTTCTACCCTCAGCATGTTGCATCCTGTGCTCTTATCCTGCTGCAGGTGATAAAGGAGACTGGATTGCATGCAGCCCATCTCTGAACCACTACAGAAGCTCCAGCATGCCTATCAATAAGATAAAACATTGCTCCAAACTGGAGAATGGCAGCTGCATGGTTTAAAGCTCTGAAGCATGAAAAAACTGTTTACTGCTAGTGAGCTGACCTCTGTGGTGAGTTCCCTATAGATCCAGTACTCTCAAGTTCCCTGAAACAAGATCATCATTAAGCAACATCCTCTTAGCCAGTTTACTGAGATGTGGCCTCATATAGTAAGTACACTGTCCCCAAATTACATGTAGGGCAGAGCTCATTGAGGATTCAGTATTTGTGTTCCACCCTCCGCTCCATTATGTACTTTACAGTCCAAGGTATCTAGATATCTTAGGTACTGGTCTTGCTCCCCATTACTGTAGCATCTGAGCACCCCACAATCTTTAACGTGTTTATCCTCACAATAAACATCTGAGGTGGGAAGTGCTATTATCCTATTGTACATATGGGAAACTGAGGCACGGAAAGACCAAGGCCCAGATCCATAGAGGGACTTCACTCAGCATTGCTACACCTAACTTTTAGGCACCTAGAAAAATCACAGGAACAGCCGTATGATGCACAAAGCCTGATTTAGATGCCTAGACTCCCTATACAATGAATGAGGAGAACTAAGCCCCGAATAATGCAATCCACAAAAGCCAGCATGCTAGGTGGGGAGCTGCCTCAGCTAGCCTCTGGAAGATCCAATGAGAGAGAGAGAGAGAGAGGTGTCCTAAGCCCCGGCTCTCTCAAGGAGTTAGGCACCTAAGTCTGGACTGCAAGGGGACAAATATCTCTGGTAGCAATCCACAACCAGGAACTCCTCCCCTGGAGTCAGGCGGCTTAGGTACTTAAGTTGTTTCTTGTGAGAGTAAGTTAGGTACCAGCCTCACTCCACACAAAATGGCTGGAGGAGGAACTGGTACCTTTATAGGTGTTAGCCCAGTGGTTAGAGCACTTGCCTATACATGGCAGACCCAGGTTCAATTCCCCCATCTGCCTGACGGGGGAGAAAGGATTTGAATGGGGGGGGGGGTCTCCCATAGTTCTCAGAAAAGTGCTCTAATCACTGGGCTATGGGATAACTGGAGGTGGGGCTTCCTCAATCTCTCCTGCTGAAGCTGTTCCTCTGTGGATAAACAGTGAAATCCAGTGAGAATAACTCTGTAGCCTGCTGGTTAGGATTTGGACTGGTGGGTGCCTTTTCACCCCCTCAGGCAGAAATTCTTCCACAGCGCAGGTGAGTCCTCTAACCGCAGCCCAGCTTTCAGTTCATTGCCACCTTCTTCTCTGGCCAGATTTTGAATGGTACCTGCTCTGGTAAGAGGTCACTGAACATGCCTACCAGTTCAAGCCCCACCTGTGAGTTAGGCAGATGAACACCTGTCTTCCCCCAATTCAGGGATCACTCTGGAGCTTAGGTGGGCAATAGGTGTCCTGGTGTGCCTGTGCAATGTACATGCACAGAGGCAGAAAATTAGGTGCTTACGGAACTTTTACCCTGAAAATGTAGGTGCTGAGTGAGTTTAGGTGTCTACTTTGGGGTTAAATGGCAACCAAGCAGGAGTTTTGTGGATTGCAGTGGCGCCTATAACTGGAACTTCAGAGCCTAAGTACCTTTGTGGATCTGGGCCCAAAAGACTTGCCCAAGGTCACACATGCAGTCTGTGGCAGAGCAGGATCACCAGGGTCTCCCAAATCTGAGGCTAGAACTTAAACCACTGGGCCAGCCATCCTCTCTACATTGACTCTTCACTTATTCCACCCTTGGGCTGAGGGAGTTATGCCATTAAACCACTACTCCATTATCTAAATTTGCATGGTTAAAAACACTCCCATTAGAGTTAAAAGGCAAGACTATCATTGACTTCAGTGGAAGTATGGATCAGACCTTTCCATAACACAAATCCAGCTTGAGCGTGTTAGTATACGTCATCACATCCATGCTCACATCTTTCAGGGGCAACATTTGTACTGAAAACAACATGACATTCTGGGACCAGTGACAGCGTGGTTGTGTTCACGCAATGAGATCTTGGACTGACATCCACTTGCATACTAGCACATACTTCTCATGCATTCATATATGTGATTGACTTCAGGTACTGACTGATGTCATGTACACATGTCTGACAAATATTCACCATAGGTTCTTTTAATGGATACAGTCATCGCACTGCTGAGGCATACCACATCATGCCTTAAGCATTCTTTGTTGCCTAGCTGCGAAAGGTACAGCAGGGACACTACTTTGCTCTATGACAGTGTATAATTGAGCCTATGAGCAGCTTAACAGGTCTAAGATGAATCATATTAATACCTGTCTGGTGAGAACTCTCCTGAATTATGGTGATTGATAATACCTGTAAGGGAGGAACACTGTATACCCTTGGGTAAATGATGTTTGATGCTATGCATCGTGTGATATGAAAGCCATGTGGAATACAATCCATTGGGTGCATATCATACTCTCATTTATCTACATTCTGGACCTCTTATGTCTGTGTGTGGTACATCACATAGGCAACGTTAGTACAGCACATAAAATGTATTATCTTTGATTATGTGAACACAAAAATTAGAAATGAAAATGATCTCTTACCTCATCCAGTCCACTCGTCTGATGTATTTTTTCTAGGATAGATCTAGTTTTACATGTGAGTGGCATTGAGGACTTACACCACTTCTCTTGGGGGACTATTCCCTGTTTCACTGAGCCTACATTATAGTTGTAGGAGACTCTCTCTCATCAGATCACTTCTGGGCAACATCCCAAATAATAAATTTGTGCTAAGTTAATGATTATTATGTCCCCTCCCCACGTAGAGAGCCTGGCTACGCAAAACTAACTCCTACCCTTTTTTCAAAAATAAAAGGCATGCGTAGCTGACTCTTAACTGACTAGTATGCTATGGCAGAATTCTCCCCCCCCCCCCCCCCGGCCCCATCAACACAGTGACCTGATTCTTGAGATCATTGATCCTTCAGAATATCTAGAGTTTTGTGTACCAATTTGGTCCCTTATACATGCAATGGAGTTACATGCAAAATATATCCCTAGGAAAGAGAAAAAATTGGAGAATGAGAGATTTTTCTGTTTTTGTCTCGGACATTGTCACATTTTACTGGAGTCTGGCATGGGTTCCGGAGATCTTTACAACATTTCACTGGCACTGAAGGGATCATTAAGAGCAAGCCTCACGCATATTGCATTCAACAAAATTTCACGTTATCAGTACTTATTTAAGATCTATTAAGCACCAACAGTGGACTCACAAGTAGATGATACAAAATTCTCCTGCTGGTGGGATATTCAGAACACTATGTATTTAAAGTGGTTGTTCAAATGAAGATTTTCCCTTCTCAGGCTCGTCAGATTCTGACTTCTAAGCGTTTTTAAATCCTGAGATGGATGTTGTGCACTTTTGACCTGCTGCTTGTGAACCTTGGGAGTGCTTAGCTATTCAAAATGGATGAGTAAGTAACAGCAGCATGATGCAGTTGTATAACAATGAAGTGTAGGTGATTTGTCAGTTTCAAAGATAAGTGCAAATAAGAACATAAGAATAACAGCATTAATGAAAAGAGGAATGGGTCTGAAGTCAGGAATAAATGAGCTTTTATTAGTAGAGATTGCTACAATGAACTGGGCATGGGATCCGATACAGAACTGGAAGAGGTTTCCAGACAAGTAGTCTGACTGTAAATAAATAACAGATCCCTACAAGTCTGCAAATTGTAGCTAACATTCTTCAAAAAAGGAAAGATGTCCAAGTAAAAAATGAGCCTTCTCGATCATATGCAGTATTAAGGAAGATACTAGAAATCTTTAAATGAAGTCTGTTTGGCTGACAGCTCATTTAATTGAAAACCCTTGTACAGTGCTGTAGAGACTTATCAGTTAAATGACATGGGATCATGATCAATGCATTGTAATGCAACCAACAGTTCTCCAAAATGACTACCTGTAAACACTGCTGGTGGTAAAACTGTCAAAGTTTCCAGGGGTGTTTACCACACTGCTTATTCAGCAGCCAGTGCCCTTTTTGCAGATCACCAGTTTTTGTCATTAGTACACAGTCCAGATCAGCAAAGAATTTTTCAGATACTCTTCTTTGTTTTGATCCCACAGCTAATTTACGTGTACGCAGAGCATATCGATTTACAAATAAGACTGAGTCAGATTCTGGTTTCACACATAGGGTTACGTTGATGTAAGATTACTAAGATATCAATGTCATTTGAATTACTCACTGATGCTAGGGGAGTTACTACAGCAGTGTAAATCAGAAGTGAGATCAGAATCAGGCCCATTGGCTCTGGGTAAAAGGATGCAACATACTATTCATGTTCAATGGATTTACACAAGGGATTAATTTGCCCATAGGCTAAAACGTCAAGGTATTTGTTTCACTTATCTTTAGAAATATGGATGTTTGTAGGTCATATGGTGTAAAAGGTAATTTTAGATTTATAGCTTTTGCATGATATTCATGCTCTTTGATTCTCACTCTTTCCAAAAAGAACGAACACGCCTTTATGATTGGTTTTTATAAATTTAAATGAAAACCGTTTTTAAAATTTAACCATTTCTCTTCACTTTTGTTCAGAAACCCAATTACAGTACTGTACCAGGTCTCGATATTAAGTGAAAGTGACTACACAAAGTTAACAGACAATGAAACAAACTTAAAACTCAAATCTACTTTCACTGTCTATGATGAGCAAACACCATAAACATTGTCAATTAGATTTTTTTTTAAAAAAAGTGTTTTAGTTTTAACAATCTGAATGATTAGTAACACAAGCAAGGGTATTAAAATATAGAATTGATGTACCTCTAAATGTTAGAGATATAGTCATCTTGAAACACTTACATAAAACTTAACTCACATATAATTTTACTCATATGGGTAACCCAAATTACTCCAACCCTGCTGGGGGGGACTGAACAGAGTGGTGAAGAGGGCGACAGCACGGCCACGAGAGCTGGCTGGAGTTGGGGGACTAGGGGCCTGGCTGGGTGTACAGCCCAGTCTACATAATCAATGAAGCATTCCACCCTCTCATAAGCTACTGCCCATGATAGAGTTCTACTCACTGATGTCTAGAACATTCCCTGAAAATTTGGAAATTTATCAGATGCAGTTTTTAAAAGTCACGTTACATACAAAGAGAAATTCCATTGTGTAAAGGGTTTTGCTTTGCTCAGCCAACAAGCTTAACTGTACTTACATTGGTAACCCAAATTCTTCATCTGCATCCTGGATCAGGGTTTAACTATCTTATGTTTTTACCACCTAGTATGGCCTTGTCAGAGTTATCAAAATATTTCTCCACAGTACATTTCACCTCCTTTAAACAAACAAACAAAACCACAAACACACACACCCCCGCCCCCCAAAGATCCAAATCAACAGGGTGGGTTTCTTTTTGTTCTTTTTTTTTGGGCTCACTTTAGTAGCCTGTTCCAAAAACACCATAAAAAAATGAGAGAGAAGAAAGGTAGGGGAATGCTGCATGGTTTTGATCAGATTGATTTTAATCCACTCCCTAGCCAAGGAAGACTTGATCTCAAGATAACCGTCAAACTCATAAATTAAAAGGAAAAAAAAACTATTAGTCAAAATTTAGAAAAAGCAGGCATATAAAGGTCACATGATCCTGAACAAATTATATCTCCTCAAGCTGATCTTTTAAAGCCAAGGAATGTAACCGGCCATTTTAGGCTAATTTGCCTCATTCCATTCACGATATATTCCACTGCCTGAGGAGGGCTCTTGGCTACCAGAATATAAATTGAAAACCGATTTTTAAAATAACCATTAACCATACTTACTGAATTTAAAAAACGTGTGATCAGAAAGGAGTAGTAATTGAGAAAGACTTGCAAATGATCCAGGTTGGATTACACAGATTACAAATGATAATACTGCAAATACTATTTGGGAGAAACTCAAAGGAGCAGAGGAAGTTTGAGAGGAAGAAGTCTGAGAGATTAACAGGATAAGACAGTTGTCTGAGGACTTGGAAATTCTCTAAGAAGGAAGCCATGAATCAGGCAGGACATCTACCCCAGGCTGGCACTAAACAACTATAAAGGTGTCCTAAGTTAAATACTGCTCAGTGGTTCATAATAGAGCTGGTAGAAAACCAAAATCAAACCAAAAGACTGAAATATTTCAATTCTGACATGCTTTACGGGAGTTGTAGTTCGAGTGCCTCCTGATCTCCTCTTCATAAGGAGACGCAATGCATCATGGCAGTCATATAGCCATGGTGCATCTGGTGAGAGGATGTCTGGCTGGGGAGTCTGGCCTACAGAGAAAAAGGCACCAGGTATGAGGCACCAAAACTCCAGTTCCCATGAGGCTTTGCAGCAGCATTTCAGAATCTAAATACTTTTGGCCAAAACATTTCAGCTAAAAACCAAATATTTCTTTCAGTTGAAAAACAAAAGTTGGATATTGGGAATTCAGTTTTTTTTGATGAAAAACTGAAATTTTCTGTGAAAAGCAAAACACTTGTGAAAAATGTGATTTAGTCAAAAACACAACAGAACACACTTTTGATGGAAAATATTTCAAGAGCAAAGTAAACCTCGGGAATGAAGAAACAAACATGGCCAACTGCATATCAGCCTGTACTTAACCACTCTTGTAGGCATCAGTACAAAATACTGAATGAAAGAGGGTAATTCCCACTGTTTTAAAGAGAAGCTTCCGCACCTAAAACCTCAACAAATAGACTGGAAATTTATATTACCTTGAGCCTTCATTTTCTTGGAAGAGGTTAGATTACCAACACTCACCTCTCGTTTAAAGTTGTCCCTGGGGCTATCTTTAACATGGAGATGTAAAGATTCTGTTTACATTTAATAAAAAGTACATTACAAAATTAATTTAGATACAAAGTGGTAGAGCAGCTGATAGTCATCACTCAAGGTTGCAACAACTTGCAAGGCATCTAGAACTTTCAATTAGATGTTTTTTAAAACTAATGATGTCCCATTGCATATTATCCAGGATCGCACTGAACCTAAATGGAAACTGTAAATACAGAATGCTATTTAAAGGATGAAAGCATGAAGTCTCCTGCTGCTGCTTTGATCAGAAGCCTTGAATAAAAAACAAAAACAAACAATCCATTGTCTTTTTATACTTGTAGCAGTTTTACCTGAAACCTTGATATGTACTAAAACCTACAGAGAATATTTTTAGTAGAATTCCAGTTTAATCAAGCAATCCTTCTGAAACAGACAGTCATCAATTGAATGTACATAGACAAAAATCAAATCAATCTATCTCAATCCTTTCCATTCACTAGATCAGAGGTTTTCAAATTGTAGGGCATACCCAAAAGGAACGTTTGGAGGGGTGGGGAAAGCAGTGGGGCTTGGGAAGGGAGCACCATCTCCACCCCCAGACTCCCCTCTTTTTGTCTGGGCTGCACAACCAACAGTTGTAACTCAAACATGGGACACAGCTCAAAAAGTTGGAAAACTGCTGCACTGGATGCTGTGGACACTGTACCCTATCATCCCTGGGTAGTATACACAAAATCAGGGAGACAGTCATAGCTTGTGGAAGTTCTTAATTTTCCAAGTTTTGAAGGAGGTGGACAGGTTTGTACTTCCACAAAATTCTGCTTTCAAAGGGCACATATTTAATTTTACTACTTCGGTATTTCTAATTTAAAAAATACATGCACACAAAAACAAAGAACTACTTCCAACTGCTGTCTTTAGTCACTAAAAAGCCAGGCATAATGCAGGTTAAAAGGAAAAATGCTGGAATCACTACCCTGACCTCGCCTTACTCAGACATATTTAATGTTGCCAAGGGGGTAAATTTATAACAGAGTTCTAAGCACCCTATTTTTACTCATGGATCTGATGTAATATCTGAAACCTCTCAAATCTATTAAGTTGAGTTCAATGGACATAAAAGTTGATTTTCATTCAGATTTTTTATATCCTTTCAAAAAGTAGGACAGCTGTATTTATTCAAAAACAGCGAGGGACAGATTGTGACTCAGTCTTACATGGCTATACAGCGAAGCGACGCCACCTCATCCTGCCTTGCATGGACTCCCTATAGCTTGGCAGTGGGTAGGGCAAAGCAGGGGCTGTGTGTCTAGTACTTCCCTTGCCCACCTGTGCAGAAGGTAAGGAGCGGATGGAGGAGCCAGGAATGGTTGGAGCACAAGCTCTGCCCCTCCAATGTTCTAGCAAGTGCAACTGAGCATGTATTGGGTGGGGAGGGGAATCTGCTACTGGTCAGGGGAAGCAGCAGATTACCTCCTCCCCTGGGAGAAACTGGAGAGCAGGTGAAGAATAGTGACTCTCCATGTACACAATTCCTTCTCCCTGGGGAAGTACAACTACAAGCATCCCCTTACATAGGGCTGTACCAAAAGCCAGAGTCAATTCTTTTAAAGTATTCATTCAGATTTTCTGCTACACGAAATACAAGAATCCCTAGGTGCTCTTGAAAGTCTATTAACATCCAACAGACTTTCAATAAAATAGGTTTCAACAATTTCCCCCAGATTACAATAGCCTTGCAGCAACAAACAACAAAAATATAATAACCCCTTCCCCTGCAAGACCACCACATGTCCCACTCCTCATCCATGCCTTTCTCCCATCTCCTTACAGGACAAAGAGAAAAGACGGGCTTTGCAACATGCAAATCTTGGGCTGTTGCAGCGCAAGGGGAGAGATGAATTACAAAGACATGGGAGCGTAGCGGAGAGAATGTCTTGCCAGCAGCCTTCTCTCTATACAGTATCAATGGGGCTCCAGACCAGATGTCTCCACTAAGAACAACTGTGGCAGTATTACATGAGGACAGAGGAGATTTCCACCAGCAGCTCTCTAGCCATTCTCTCTCTCACTTCATTTTCAGAGATCACCTGTAAACCATCTTGCCTTAATGAACATGTATCTAGCTTGTTGGAGGCCTGGGAATTTAAACATTGGGGTTCTTGTAACGCAACAAAAATCCCATAGGAATCGCCGCACAGCATCATGCTCCCTGCTTCCCAGGGCCAGCCAGTTCTTCTGCCCAGTGCCCAGAAGGGTGTAGCCCTGACTGCACCTCTTCTCCTTCCTCTTTTCGGCTCTCACACTCCAAGGGGAATAGGACATGAGCAATTCCCATATGGGGACTAGAGCTCGGCCTGGCCTGGCCCAAACAGGCTGCATATGGGAGGGGAAGAGAGTCTTGTTCCTTCCCCTTCCCCTCTTGCACACTCATGCAAGAACCATGCAGAATCTGACCCTTAGTGCTGCTTTATTGGATCTTGCGCTAGGTGATCCCTGCATATACACAATCTAAGTTCAACCATCATCTAGTACACCACACACTCCAAATACTTTTTAATTTAACATGTAAGCAGCAGTCTAAACGGAGACTTTTTTTTTTTGAAAAGCCATTATGGTTCTTTTCTATAATCTGTGCAGAAAGAAGCGTTTATAAATAGGTTCTGCAAATGTATTTATATTACAGTTCAAAACATTTTGGCACCAATATCTCTTGACAGAGGTGGTAAATTGGATTTGATGTTAATCTGACTGGAAATAAAAGCTAAAATTACTTTTCTAAAAGCAGCGGGTAACAGTAATATGCGGAAATGAATAAAAAAAAGATCAGAACCATGAAGCTACATACTATGTAAACCACTGTGCACTAAAACAGATTCAGAACTATGGACTAAAAGCAATGGCATTTTTCAGCCATGTAACACCAGATCTGGGGCAAAAGCTACCAGAATCTTTAGTAGGATCTCATGGTTTCTGGGCAGTAGGAAACGATAAAGTTAAAAACGATAAACACCCACTAAATGTCTTGAACTCTATGTGTTTATAAGACGGTCACATAGGCCAGAGCGATCTCGACAATTTGTCCTAGATGAAGGCTTGATTAAATTAGTTTGGACAGATCTTTATCACATACAAGCTTAAAGATGTACTTTAACCATAAAAGCAGAGAACAGATGCAATGTGGAAATCAGCCAAATTAAAAATGGAAATGAATATTTGTTTAGAAAATCTGCTGCTAATGACTTTGTTGGTGGAAAAACTATATGTATACAAAAGAATCCTTCATTATACTAGTAACATCCACAGTTAGGGTAAACAGTTCCTAACAAGCCTATTTGTCCAGAAGTACAGAAAACAAAAATCCACAACACCTGGAGAACTAGTGACACACATCTTGTGAAAAAAAAAAAAGAAAATCACCCATAAAACATTAATGCACTGGGAAACAGAGATTGCAGCCTCTGAAGTGGATTCTCACATAATCCATTCAGAATAATGAAAAATTTTAGCTGAATCTCTAGAGGAAGCAGTGTTCACCAGATTGTCTTGCAATATGGGATTCAGGATATCATCAGCTGGAAGAGAATTACTCTGAGATTCTATCCAGATGAGACGTTATCAGTAAAATTAACGTTCCTGCTGGAAAAAACCCAAATAAAACCAGACATTCAAATACTTAATCAAATCATGTGCTGGTTCCAAATCTCAACACTTCTCATCCATCCCCTCTTCAAACTTCATCTTCCTTATTTTCTCCTGCAGGAACCTACAGACTTAATTTTCACTCACTGTGGATGGAGACAATACTACCGGTGATAGTACTCCAAGGAGATAAGTTAGATAAGATGACAGCTGGTGAAAGAAACCTTACAAGCACATAGCCTAACCCTGATTCCAGTTAGAAAAAACTTTGATCTGAAAATAAAAGTACCAAAGCCTAAATCTGATGGCTTTGTGACTAGTAAGGGAGGACAAGTTACTTGTTTGAAAGGAACCAAACTATGATTCAAGAGAGTGAGGGAGATTAATTGAAATTATTCTTTAAATGAAGAAAGGCATACTTAAACCAAAAGAAAAGAAAGAAGAAGAAGAAGAATTTAAGGTACAAATACAGTGTAGAAACTACTGAAACTGACACCTGAAATGGACAGACATGAACAAAAAAATTAGTTATCCCTCCTCTGCACTACAACATACACTGGATGAGCTGGACACAATAGGTGTAATGAGACTCCAGTCTCACTGTAATAGGTATCTGACACACAGGAATGCTGACAAGAAAACTGAATTATTTTATTTGCTGGCAGAAAAACAAGACTGGATCACAGCTTTGAAGCCAAACACACCTGTTGCATGACGGGTCAATAGCCACAGTCGTTACTGTTACACGCACTGATTTGACCCTAATCGAGTTCCATAGATCATATTTAACATGCAACAACTGCCAAGACATCGAGGCCCTGTTTAGATTTGACCAGCTTGAAGCTAGATGCCAACCATCTACCAGAGTTCCACACGACAGAATTTCAAAAATTATGTCTGTAAAAACAGAACGCTTAATCTTTCCTTGCCTGGAATGGTAACCCTGAGTAATTGCAAAAACATTCTGAGACACACTAAAGCGAAGTATAGCAACCTCATTTGATAACTATGCAGTAAGAATGTGCATGCAAAAATCAAAGTTTGACAAAATTTCAGTAGGTTTGAAACATTCAAAAATGCCGTAAGAGAACTAATAGTATTAGCTATTTCCTAGTGCCCTATAAAAGAGGCTTTTCTTGTATTTTCAGATCATTGTCTAGCTACGGTAAGACCTTTTAGCGACTCTGATTTCCCCTAGATATACATTTACATACCACAGCAATAGATAGAACATGTGGGTGTCTATTGTAATAATTATCAGCTACGCCTTTAATTCAAGCCATAGGAGTGTGCACTGCGGATCTAAAAGTGCTGTGTTCAAACACTAATGATAATTCACACGGGGATCAATACGATTACATGATGGAAAATTCTAATTTTTCAGTTTTCTAAGAAGCTGTATACAAAAAACTACATTAAAAGAATGTTAAGGTTGCAAAATCAAGCACTCAAAATCAGGAAAGACCAGAATTTAGTGTTACCCATTGCCATCTTAATTGGCCCCTTTGTGCCTATGCCTCATGATAGAGTCTTTTATTACATGATCACATACTATTTCTATGGGATAACCCCTTCATTCAGTGCACAGGAAGGGCAGCAAATGAGACAGGGTTGTAACAGCGGCACTATTCTCTGTGGTAACACACTGGGACTATCCCAAGAGAGTTGGATTCTATTTCTAACACAGATTTCCAATGCAATGTAGGACAAGACTTTAATAGTCATAGTATATATGCACAAAAAAGAGAGAGTCAAATCTAAGGCTGCATGGACAACCTTGATTCCAATATTTCCTAACTTTCGAGTGCTTGGCTTTGCGACCCTAACATTCTTTTAATAGGCTGTTTGTATGCATGCATGCATATATACATACACGCATAACTACAGGATAATCTCGGATGTGTTTCTCAGCCAACGTGCTGGTCATCAGTGTAGCCTGAAGAGGACCAAGCAGAAGCTTGTTTCTAACATTTATTGGGGATTTATGGCACACACCGCATTTCAAGAGGTAACAAAAATATTTCAACTCTTCGCTTCAATTTCTCCAGTGCATTCAGTAGTTTCCACTGACCTAGGAGAAGGTTTAAAAAACAAGAGGCCTCAGTGACCAGTACTGCTTAGGAAGGATGTTTTATACCTGAGACCACTTCAAAGATTCACCCAAAGCTATTGTGAAAGATGATGAGTAAGATAGAGAGAGAGAGAAAACTTTTATTCTTCACTAGAACAACGATGGCTTATTTTCTACCTCTCTTCCTCCTACTCTTTATGGGTAGTTTTGTACCATTGGGCCCAGCCCATAGTTCAGGTGGTATAGAACCACGCTGTCCTTGTGGAAACACTGGGAGCCATTCTGCCTCAGACTATGAGGGGCTGCAATTCTTCCCAGCCCCTATGCAGGAGTGATGAAGGCTCCTTACATCTGCTCTCAATACAGGGCATATGTAAAGGGCGGGGGGGGGAGGGGAGGGGGAAAGAGGGAGAATGCTGTCAAAAATATTCTGCATAATGTATTACACTCCCATTTTTCCAAGCACCTCAGCTTAACTCTTTGCAGAAGCACAGGCCAGAGTTCTGCCTTTGTAGGACTCTTCAGGAAGCAGCACACAGAGTTAAAAATCAGGGTTATTGTATGTAAAACCCTAATAGACATTATCTTTCCTGTCAATTTCAAAGATGGAGAAACATACCCTTTCTTGGTAAAAGAGTAGTTTAATGAACACAAAACCACATAGTCAATAGTACAGTATAAAGGTATTGTAAATTGTGCCTGGAAAACGATGAATAAGCTCTCAGATCAGTAAATTTACTGGTGTTTTTACAAACTTGCCCTTTTGTTTCTGTTACAGACATTCAAATATAAGGTTGCAACATAAAGTTCTATACTTCAGCACATACATCAACATACATTCCCCTCTGATCTTCTCTGAGATGATCTCTGAGATGATTTCTGAGTCTTTATAGTGTGAGCATACTATGGAGTGAGAGACACCTGGACTCTTCAGAGCCTGAGAAATGGCAGCATCTCTCCATCCTTTCAAAACACTTCAGAATGTCAGCAAACACAGGCATCTCCACAGCTAGCTGACTGGTCCTCTCAGCTACTGATGACAGACATCTGTAACCTGTATCCAGACTGGTACATGGATTGGGACCCAGCCTTCACAGCAAACACAATGCTTGGTCCTGTATCAACCGGCCACTGAGTACAGAGTATATATAAAATCTCCCCACTGTATTTTCTACTGCATGCATCCGATGAAGTGAGCTGTAGCTCACGAAAGCTTATGCTCAAATAAATTTGTCTCTAAGGTGCCACGAGTACTCCTTTTCTTTTTGCAGATACAGACTAACATGGCTGCTACTCTGAAACCTGAGTACAGAGTGGTTTTTAACTCCTTTATTTATTCCCCCCCCACCCCTTCGTACCCTTTTGTTCTCTGATTAGCTCAGCTCTCAGAGGGTGACTAGGATATGAAGACCTACCAGTTGGGGTTCCTCACAATCAAAAACTTCCTACACAGCCTCAGAACACGTACTGGCAATATCTGGTGGTTTCTGTGTCCGAGTTACTCCGCCCTGCTGTCTGCACATGTGCAAAGACATAGACCCATGTCTCCTCCCCACTGCTTCTCTTCCCTTCTCCTGGAGAAACAAAGTCAAATGCTGCATATAAAGAAGGTGGGTTACAAAATCATTTAAGGACAAACGCAATCTGGCACTACAGAACAAATTTTATGGAATTCTCTTTTCAGTAGTGGGATATTGGCACTGCATGAGTACTTGTGACACCTGGTGGCTAATGTCTGGAAGTGCTTAGGAATATAAAGGAAGAGGAAGTAGAACTAGTGGAGAAAATACAAAGGAAGTCCAAACGGTACTTAGTAAGGAATCTGGTTACCAGAAGTAACAAGTGGAAAACACCAGGAGGTGGAAATTCAAACTAACATGTTTCTCTGAAAGCAAATTGAATAGATCTTGCTACCCTATTAAGGGGTCAAAAACACCACTAGTTCAATATCTAGATCCTATTTTTTCCTCCTCTTTTAACAAATTTTCACCCCTTCTCCTCCTTGCTTTATGAAATATGATAGAACCTGCAAGACTGCTTACCAGCCATTTTGGGTCTATTTCCTTACAAACTGGTTTCAGATCAGTTGCAGATGGTTGTTTTCATGCCAGTGGTGTTGGCCTTTAAGTTAACTTTGTCAAACCAGAAGATTTATTTGCTCTGGTGAAAAGAAGACTACCCATTCTGCTCTGCCATGCTGTATGAAAGTTCACAGCACTTATCACCATGAATACATTTTTAAATTAAAAATGGCATTTCTCAGCCTCTGGGTGAGGTGAGGGCAGCCATCTTGCCAAACAAAAATCAGTGTGGCAATATGAGAATTCAGTGCGGGAGAGTAAAATAATCTTCCCTTCCTGCTTTAATAATGGTTTAACCATCATAAAAAGAACACTAAATGAAATATTTTGATTATAACATTCTAAACACTGACTTTTCTCTTCAGACTCCTCAACCCATTATGGACATCATTTTCTCTTCTCTTGGGTTCTGACACTGCCACATATTACATAATTTTTTGACCAGAAAATCACGCCCAGAAAATGGCTCAGAAATACTTATTTTATGTAAAAATACTTGTTCATCCTTGAAGACATCTGTTTCCATACATGGTTCCTGAATGTGCTTTCATGAAGCTCAGAATTGCACTACATGCCACACAAGTAGGCTCATGATGGTCTTGATAGGAAAAAGGCCACACTTTGTTTGCTTAATCAACCCACTCAAATCACCATGGGTTTGAGATTAAATCCTAATTCAAATATTAGAAACATCATGCCTCACTTCAGAGAGACTGTTTAAACAAAGAAAAATGCTAATAAAAAAAATAGATGCAATATACTCACCTATATATTCTTTTGTTCTACTCTTAACACATAGTACACACTTCCTTTTAGCTAGGAAACCACTGAATATCCATAAAACCCCCACCCCCCCAAAAAAAAACCCCCACCAAAAACATGGTTTAAATTACAGGAAAAGGTGTTGCAAACTCTAACGAGTGTTGCAAATCCAGAAACCATTCACATCATCTGGAAAGCCTCCAGTTCCACAATATTCTCTCTTCCTGTCATTGTCTCTTCTCCCTTTTTGGGACTGTCAAGTCTCTCATTACACATCAATCACTGGACAGATAGCTACTTTGAGTTAACATATAGCAAGAGGCTAAAATCATTCCTACATCTCTTTAAAAATGTCACCTACTTCAAAGAAGTAATTGGTGAGCTCATCCTCTTGTGGTTGTACATCATCTTAGTCTATACTTCTCATCTTAGGTTTATGGACCCTAGTATGCCTTGTCCTTTTGCAGTTCAATAGCAGCATACAGTTAACTGACAGATACACTATCACCTGGCCATTATTGGAAGGAATCACATACTATGGCTGATCAGCACATAGCTGATTTGATCATATGCTGAATTCAATACAACATCTTTCTATTCAGTTTTAGGATACTACAGGGTCAGGTTGGCTCCTGCAATAGGCTGTTAAAATGGGTTTGTACAAATTTGTTGTAGCAAGGTAAAATTTTTGCTAATGTGACTTTCTTCCTAATCTTAATTACACTGGTTTGGTTCAGCTGCTGTAGTTAAAAGCCAGACTGCGCCTTTGGGTACAGCCTTAAGCACCAGGAGGCACCGGGACTCTGATATAGCCATCTCAGGCACAGTTCCCCCTGATTCTCTCTTGCTCTGACATGCTGAGAGAGCGCAATAATATGTTGCTTGCTGGCCAGTGCATTGGGGGAGAGATGGCAACACTCAGCCTATTCTCTGCATCTCTCTGCTCACATGTGCTACAGGGAAGGTGCAACTTCTACATCTTGGACCCAAGGTCCAAATAGCTTGCCCAAGGGGTAAAAGGAAGAGTCCTGACTCCCTCCTATTCACTTACATGGGTATGTAGTCCCAATCAGAATCTAGTCCTAAAACTTCCTAATGAACCCTGTTTTATAGGTTGGTGGTAAAGTTTCTGCCAACCTGAAACTTGCATTCAAATACATTACCTAAGCCAAAACAGACGATTTGCCTATTCTTGTTTATTTTCCGAGGATAGGGAAAGCAGGTTTTACTGAGCAGACTAAGATAATTTTATGTTTTTAAAAAATATTTCAGTTAAAACATTTGTAATTTATACATTGTCCTGCAAACCCAAAGCCACAGAAGCACTGTGCTAGTCAAGGCATTTGAAGGAAGTAAAACTAATCAAACTGAAAACAAAACAAAGCGGGTTCATTTTCCTGTCCATGTTAATGTAATGCAAAATTAATATCCTAAAGGGTGAAAGTTAAGGTAGATTTTTAATATTGTTAAAATTGAAAGATTTTTTTTTAAATATTGTGCAAATACTAAAAAAAGGTAAATGGGACCACCCAGTAATTATAGGCCCATCAGTCTGACATTGATCCCAGGCAACATAACGGAGCCTCTGATATGGGACTCAGTTAATAAAGAACTAACGGAGAGTAATATAATTAAGGACAATCAACCTTGGTTCATAGCAAATAGATCCTGTTTAACTTGCTATCTTTTTTTAAAATGAGATTACAAGTTTGGTTGATAAAGGTAATAGTTTTGATGCAATATACATAAGACTTCTGAAAGGCATTTGACTTGGTACCACAAGACATTTTGATTTAAAAATCTAGACATACAAAATTAACATGGACCACATTAAATGGATTAAAAACCATAGGTCTCAAAATGTAATTGTGAATGGGATTCATCATCGAGTGGGTATGATTTTAGTGGTGTCCCACAGGGAGCTGTTCTTGGCCCTGTGCTATTTAACATTTTTATCAATGACCCAGAAGAAAATGTAAAGTCATCACTTATGAAGTTTGCAGAAGACACAAAGATTAGGGGAGTGGTAAATAACAAAGAGGACAAGTGACTGATTCTAAACAATCCAGATTGCTTAGAAAGAAGTGTGTAAGCAAACAATATGCCTTTTAATACGGCTAAATGTAAATATATACATCTAGGAACAAAGAATATGGGCCATACTTGCAGGATAAGGGGGCTGTATTCTGGGAAGCAGTGACAAAAGATTTGGGGTTTGTGGTGGATAATCAGCTGAACACGAGCCTTTAGTTTGACATATAGCCAAAAAGGCTAATGTGTTCCTTAGATGCATAAAGAGGGAAATCTCAAGTAGAAGTAGAGGTTATAGTTTACCCTCTGTATTTGGCCCTGGTGTGACCACTGCTGGAATAGTGTGTCAAATTCAGGTGCCCACAATTCAAAAAGGATGTTGATAAATTGGAGAAAGTTCAGAGAGAGAGAGAGAGAGAGACAGACAGAGACATGAGAATGATTAAAGGATTAGAAAACATGCCCTATAATGATTGAGCTGCTTGAGTCTATCTACTTAGTTTAACAAAGAGAAGGTTAAGAAATGATTTGATCCCCAGTCTATAAGTATCTACTTGGGGAGCAAATATTTGATAATGGGCTCTTCAAACTATCAGAGAAAGTTATCACAATCCAACCAATGGAAGGTGAAGATAGACAAATTCAGACTGGAAAGAAGGTGTGAATTTTTAACAGTGAGGGTAATTAACCATTGAAACTAACTACAAGGGTTGAGGTGGAGTGTCCAACACTAGCAATTTTAAAATCAAGATTAGATTCCCCCCTCCCCAAGATATACTCTAGTTCAAAAGGAATAATTTTGGGGAAGCTCTGTGGGGCCTGTGTTTTACAGGAGGTCAGACTGGATGATCGCAGTGGTCTCCTTCTGGTCTTGGATGAAAATATTTTAAAATATTGTTTTTTATCTTGACAGCAGCCCATTAAACTGTCTGGTAGCCATGATCACAAGTGGAGTACTGAAGGCTGCTGTACAAAGTTATTTTTAACTTTACATCTAACTTAAGGTTTTGTATGGACTCTTATCACTGTAGTAACTGGGTACTGATACTTTCCTTGTAAAGTAGCAGTAGTTCAAGAGAGGCACAGTGAATGTTTCCATTGCTGGTAGACTAAGTCCAACATTTTCAAACTTGGCTGCCTAAAGTTAGACATCCAAATTGAGGTAACTGCATAAGGAACCTGAATTTTAGAGGCAATGTGTATCTGTACCTTCCATTAACTTCAGTGCTGATACTCTCAATCCCTTGGAAAAATCAGGCCATTTTTATTTAACTAACTGTAGGCACCCAAGTTTAAACACGGTGGCCTGTATAGTAAAAGTCTGGATATATGTTCTAAATAGAAAGTAATATTTCTCTGTTACTCTTACCCAGAACTTTTTTCCTTTCCCCTCCTCACACACCAGTGGCTGAGACTGGTTTAAACATGATATTATGCAACAAAATACATAGCAGCACTTTGGGAAGTTTGCAAACTGGAATACGTTTAGCTTTCCTGCCTCAGAGACATTGCAGAAGTGAGAAGGATCTGGCAGGCTTCCTGGAGCAGGGCTACAACTGGTTCTGCTTTATATTCAGTAGGATTTATAGACATTTTGTGAGCATTTACTTTACAGAGCAACAGCTACAGAACAAATCACTTTTTAATCCTTTTACTGTAATTAAACCCCTCTGAAAGTTAAGCAGAGCTTCTGTGCATGAAAGAGTAGACTGGAAAGAAATTATGAATGTATTTATATTGATAGGACTATTCACAGCATATAAATACATGCTTGTTTAGCAGATTTGCTAGCTATGTAGAACGGATTCTCATGCTTCATTGTTTCCTCTTCTCTCTCATGTCAACTCATCAGATCTCATAAGGAAAACCAGACCTTTCATCTTCTCTCCTCTCTGTATAAGGATTAATTCATTGGACACTTGGCACTTAGGAAGAATTCCTCCTAAAAAAAAAAAAGGGTAGGTGCACAGATCTTGGAGAAGGTATTGGGATTTCCAGAGTAGTCTGGAAATTACTTTGAACCAGTCTGGATCACCTTTGGAGTTAACAACCACCACCTCTCTGATTTTTACATCTGATCACAATAGAAATCTGCTAGCTAGGTTTATGGTGTAATGTGATTGATTAGTTCCTCCGAAAGAAATTTTCCTCAGAGTTTACCATGTTCTTTGTTATACTCCTCACAGCCTCCTAACTCTCCATGCTCTTATGGGTCTTCCACTTGGTATAAACCTCTCTGTGGCTTGCCTTCTTACATCTCCCTCCCTCAAGATCAATCATATTTTGCTCACCCACAGATTCCTCTGCTCTACCCCCTTCTCCCTCACTTCCATAAATCTCACTCATCCCCAACTTCCTGCTCCTTCTCTTCACTGATAGTGACATTTCCCTTAATCCAGGCCCTGCCTTCATCCCTACCCTTGCTTTCCGATAAGTGCCTCACCCTCCACCAGCCTTCTGCCTCTGATGCGGATAACCTCATTTCCATCTGCTACTCCTCCCATTTGTTCAAGAAGTTTACAAATACATGGAAACAGACACAGTTAAGGTTACTGAAATGTATAAGGTGAGTTTGCACATGTCAGTAATGTCAGCTAAATGTATGAACTGTAAGGCTAATACGGTATTTATGTAAATTACCTTGACAGTTTAGTGCTTAAGGTTTTGTAATGGTGATACTGTAAGCCAGGATTTTAACACATAGTAGCCTAAAGTTACACTCTTAAATCCATACTTAGGCACCTGCCTGATTTTCAGATGTGCTGAGAACATAAGAATGGCCATACTGGGTTTGACCAATGGTCCATCTTCCAATCGCGGCTGGTGCCAGATGCTTCGGAGGGAGCGAGCAGAACAGGGTAATTTATCAAGTGATCCATCCCCGTCATCCAGTTCCAGCTTCTGGCAGTCAGAGATTGATGGACAGCTAGCGCATAGGACTGCATTCCTGATCATCTTGGCTAATAGAGACCATACACAAACTTCCACCCCATACACAAACTTTTTTTTTTTAATCCAGTTATACTTCTGGTCTTTACAACATCCCTGGGCAATGAGTTCCACAGGTTGAATGTGCATCATGTGAAGTAGTGCTTCCTTAGGTTGGTTTTAAACCTGCTGCCTATTACTTTCATTGGATGACTCCTGATTCTTGTGTTATGTGAAGGTGTAAACAACATTTCCCTATTCACTTACTCCACACCATTCATGATTTTATAGACCTCTATCATATCCCCCCTTTAGTCATCTCTTTTCCAATGTGAACAGTTCCAGTCTTTTTAAATCTTTCCTCATATGGAAGCTATTTCATAGCCCTAATCATTTTTGTTGCCCTTCTCTGTACTTTTTCCAATTCTCATACATCTTTTTTTCAGATGAGGCAACCCGAACCACATGCAGTATTCAAGGTATGTGCATAGTATGCATTTATATAGTGGCATTATATTTTCTGTCTCATTTTCTATCCCTTTCCTAATGGTTCCTAACATTGATAGCTTTTTTTAACTGCTGCTGCACATTGAGCAGATGTTTTCAAAGAACTATCCACAAAGACTCCAAGAGTTCTTTCTTGAGTGGCAATAGCTAATTCAGACCCCATCCTTTCTTATGTACAGTTATTTTTTCCACTATACATTAATCAATACTGAAGTTCATCTGCCATTTTCTTGCCCAGTCACCTAGTTTTATGAGATCCCTTTAACGCTTTGCAGTCTGCTTTGGACTTAACTATCTTGAGTCATTTAGAATCATCTGCAAACTTTGTCACCTCACTGTTTACCTTTTTTCCAGATCATTTATGAATATGTTGAACAGCACTGGTCCCAGGATAGACCCTTGGAGGACCGCATTACTTACCTCTCTCCACTGTGAAAACTTACTATTTATTCTTACCCTTTCTTTCTTATCTTTTAACCAGTTACTGATCCATGAGAGGACCTTTCCTCTTAACCCAGGACCCCTTACTTTGTTTAAGAGCCTTTGGTGATGGACCTTGTCAAAGGCTTTCTAAAAGTCCCAGTACACTATATCCACTGGATCATCTCTGTCCACGTTTGTAAACTCCCTCAAAGAATTCGGATATACTGGTGCATCATCATTTCCCTTTACAAAAGCCACATGGACTCTTCCCCAGCATAGTGTTCATCTATATGTAGGGCACTACCAAATTCACGGCCATGAAAAACTTGTCTCAGACTCTGAAATCTGGTCTGCTCCATGAAATCTGGTCTTTTGTGTACTTTAACTCTATATAATAGGGTAAAAGTATGCAGCATTTCTCAAACTGGGGGTCCAGACCCAAAAGGGGGTTGCAAGGCTATTGTATGGGAAGGGGGTCACGATATTGCCACCCTTACTTCTGTGCTGCTGGTAGTGGTGGTACCGTCTTCAGAGCTGGGCACCCGGCCAGTAGCCACCGCTCTCCAGACACCCAGCTTAAAGGCAGTGTGGAAGAAGGGTGACAATACCGTGATCCCCTTTTCGGTCAGGACCCCCAGTTTGAGAAATTCTGAGTCAAGGGCTTTACATGTTTATATTTTGCCATTTTAAAATACATAGTCGCGTTTTGTTATAACAAACCGTGTAATTTAAGATTTAAATATATCTTAAATATTGAATTTCACAGTTTCAATGTTATGATGTGAAATTTATGAAGATGAACCATGAATTTGGTAGGGCCCTATCTATAGGTCTGAGTTTTCTGTTCTCGACTATAGTTTCAACCAATTTGCCTTGTTCTGAAGTTAGGCTTACTGGCCGTAACCATCATCTGGTACAGAGGCCGATTTAAGCCACATACCACAGTTAGGAGTTCCGCAATTTCATATTTGAGTTCTTTCAAGTCTCTTGGGTGAATACCATCTGGTCCTGGTGTTTACTGTTTAATTTATGAATTTATTCCAAAACATCTCTATTGACATCAGTCCGGGACTGAAAAGAATGGCTCAGGTGTGAGAACCTCCCTCTGTAGTTAAGACCAATACAAATACTTCATTTAGTTTTTCTGCAACAGCTTGGTCTTCCTTGAATGCTTCTTTAGCACCGCGACTGTCCACTGGCCCTACTGATTGTTTGGCAGCATTCCTGCTTCTGATGTACCTTACAATTTTTTATTATTAGTTTGTGTCTTTTGCAAGACGCTTTTCAAATTCTTTTTTGACCTCTCATACTTTTACACTTAACTTGACAGATTTATGCTCCTTTCTATTTTCCTTGCTAAAATTTGACTTCCAATTTTTAAAGGATGCCTTCTTGCCTCTAACCGCCCCTTCTCTGTTTAGTCAGAGTAGGGCTTTTTTTGGTCCTCAATTTTTTTTTATTTTTCTACACTTAAGATATACAGTTAATTTAAGCCTCTATTATGTTGTTTTTAAAAAGTTTCCATGCAGCTATTTTACTCTTGTAACTGTTCCTTTAAAATTTCTGTTTAACCAGCCTCCTCTTTTTTGTGTAGTTCCCCTTTTTGAAGTGAAATGCTACTGTGCAAGTTTCTTTGGTATTCTCTTCATCCCCCCCTCCCCCGCAGCATGTTAAATTTAATCACGTTATGGTCACTATTACCAAGTGGTTCAGCTACATTCACCCGTTGGACCAAATCCTGAGCACCCAACAGAGTCCGCGTTTGAGGCCAGAAAGGACCACTAGCACTCTCCGCCACACATTCATTAGGCACAGTGCATACCCCTGGCAGCAGTGAGGAGCAGCAACACTGGTTACCCCACTGCCCGCTCAGGTTTGACCCTGCTGGCCCTCCATCACGACAGGGGCTGGCGGGGCCAAAACTGAGTGAGTAGCATTGTGACCTGATGCATGGGGGTCACACTGCTGCTCAGGTTTGGCCTCAGAGCGGCTATAGGGTGAAACCGGAGTTACAGGGGTCACATCACTCTCTCTGTTTTGGATCCACAGCTCCCTTGTGATGGAGGGGCCACTGGACTAACCCTGAGTGGATAGTGTGGCAGTCAGTGCTGCTCCTCCTTGCTACTCCATGAGGCCAGATCCTGCACCAAGGATCCAACCCTCTGGGGCCTGGCCGGCCTCAGCTGGCTTTCAGCAGCCCAGGTCATCTCTCAGGGATAGGGAGTGACTCTGCACTTGGGCGAGCTGTGCTGGAAAGCAGGGGCTGATCATGGCATGGACTCTGCAGGGGAGGCAATGAGGCCAGCAGCTGCAGCAGGGATGGCTCCACAGGGATTGCCAGTACAGACCATGGGAAAATATTTCTGAACACTCCCCTGGAAGGGACCTCCAGATCATCTAGTCTAGCCTCTGGTATATCACAGACCACCAACACATTAGACCTGCACACTAAACCCAGCATTACAGTGCTCAGGAGACTAACTGTTGTGTGCCACCAGCAGAGAATAGGAAGGACCAAGATTTACTGGTACCTGATGTCAATGCAAAGGCAGGAAACATTTTAACCGAAGTCTACCCAGATAATCCTGGCAAGTGACCCGGGCCCCATCCTTCAGAAGAATGCAAAAAACCCCAGGTCACTGCCAACCTGACCAGGTGGAAAACTCCTTCCCAACCCCACATATGGCAATCCTTTACACCTGAACCATGTGAGCAAGAACCAGCCAGCCAAACACCTGAGAAAGAGTACTACCAGTACCACCTCAGAGCACTGGTCACCCCATCCAGTGTCTCATTTGCAGTCATGGTCATCCTTGATACTTCAGAAGGAGACAAACAAAAACCCAAGCAGAATACTTGTGGGCGGGAAAAGAGAATATCCCTCCCTGACTCAGGTGACCGGCTGAAGTACTGAAACATGAGATTTTTTAGGCACATAAGACAAACTGGAATGGACTCCCAGGGCTGCTGAGCTCTGCCCCCCTCCATCACAAGCAACCCTATAAGCCCACTCAAATTTGTCCAGCTCTCTCTCTTAAAACTAATTGTTTGCCACCACAACTCCTGTTAGGAGACTGTTCCAGTCAGAACCTCACATAACAATCACATTAATTATTTTACCCACCTTAACTTTAAATTAGCAACACTTGTGTGCAAGAATTATGGGTTTCTTTTTTAATAGATAAGAAGCCAAGAAAATTTAAGTCAAGTTGGCACAGCAAACTATTGCTTGGCATATAATGTTTTCTGCTATGTCAGGCTAGTAGTAGTTTTCCTATAAAACTTTATGCACTGGGCACATAATTTTGGTTGTGTGGCATTAGGCTCCCCACTCCTATGCATCTCCTAGGGTGAACACTGGATTTCAGGAGATCCACAGCAACAAGGTTCCCCTCTTGTATGCAAATGTGTTGCTGGGAAAAGTGCCTGCCCTGTGGAGTGGAGAACCTGGGTGACATTCTGGACTGAAGTCAATGGCAAAACTCCCACTTAGTGGGGCCAGGACTTCACCTCCTGATTCTGAGGAACTTGGAGCTTTGTTGGGCAGGCACCTTCTTCTGGAACTCTCTTCTTGAGAGCTGCCCCAGACTGGAAGAAGAGCCTATGTATGATAGTCTACATGTCAATGCTGCATGTCATATTTTCTACATCAGCTTCCATTCCTGCTAATATTTTCTATGTCAGTGTCTGTGACAGACATTAACTAAAGAATAGTGCTAATAACTTAAATATACACACAGCTGAAAGACTACCTGATGGGTTAAAATTTGTTTAGACCTTCAATATTTCTGCTGGAAGTTTGAGTTGTTGAAACTAAGTCATTTGTAAGAGAGAGGGATCCCCAAATACATTACAGACCTGCCCTAAAAACTTTAAAAATCTGACTTTCACAAAACCTTGTCTGCCTGTATAACCCTACTGAGGTCAGAGTTATGCTAGCAGAGAATCTGGCCCTCAATCTCTACTCCTAGGAATAAGCAGAGGAATAAGTGGTGTACTTTTGATAGTGATCAGAATTAATGTGTGTGTCTAACAATGGGATTTAAACTTTGTTTTCACTGAAAAAATTGAACTATGGAGATGGTACTAATGTTTTCTTAATAGAAGTAGGGGTGAAATCCTGGCATCTTTAAAGTCCCTTTAGGAATTTTGCCATTTACCCTGGGTGCACTGAGCTATGTAGTTTTAATAGAACAACCTAGCAAAATTCCTTTTGGCACCTCGCCAGCAAAACCAGAAACTCACTATAGATTTTGTTGTGAAATTGTATACATTTCACACTGTAGACAACGGGTGACAAGTAAAATTATGAAATTTCATTCCAAAAACGAATGTTTCATATACAGTTTAGCTAAATAAAATACAACTTCTTTAAATATTTATCTCAGCCAGAATAAGTCTCCATCATACTGTAGAAATACTAGATTTTTAAATGTTATAATATAAATACAGCTTGTCGTCACAGCAAAAACACAAAAGTAAAGATGGGTTCAGATTTCTATATATTGTAAACTAAACCATATAGATCATGTGTAGACTGAAGACAACTTACTTACTTGTCCTGAGTTGCTGTAATTTGCTTTGTTTCATACAGTAGGGGTTTTTGAAAACAGATCTTAGACTGGGTTACCTGTATAGCATCAGGTGGACAGAGTTCATAAATCACAGTACTGCCCAGAGTCATCAAGGACGTACAAATACATTTCACAGTGAAGGTCAAGCTCTTCTAATGCAGTAACCAAAAATAAAGGACATTTTGGAGAAAGGTTTTAGGAAGTAGTAAATATCTTTAAAGGGAGACAAAGTTATCTCGGATTTATAGGTTTTACAAATATTTATGCAAGGTGCTAAAAAGCAGCATCTCCCTTGCTTTAAACTATTTGGACAAGTAGGCTTATGGCTTTCCTCTATATGTAAATAGTACAGCAGCATTCTAAACAGATTATGAGTAGCATCAGTACAAGTTAAATATTTATGTAAGCTACGTGAATTGAAGAGGTATTCTAAGGAGAACACTTTAGCCAAAAAATTTTAAAGGCTACAGTGCTGTAGTATCCTGCAGGGGAACATCCTACCTTAACTAGATCACTCCCTTTGGAATAAAAAGGCAGTATGAACTATCTATTTCCTGTTGCCTAAGAAAGAGGTTCTCTCTCTTAAGAGCTCAGTCTTATATGTTCACGCAGTGCCAGACACCGTCATATATAGGTGCCCAAAAAGAAGATTTGCAGAGAGCAGTTTAGGTTAATTTCTCACGCAGTACATTGGAAACAGCCACTGAATGAACGTTATTGTATTTTTATTCTTCAATTCTGATTAAGTAACTTTTGCTCAAGTTCTCCCTTTGGCTACTTAGAGGAAAGGAGACCAAAATCATGGTTAAAGCCAGAGAACAGAGGTCAAAAAGAGTAGAGTGCAGAAGGTTACAGTTGCCATGTAATAGCTTTCCAGCCCTTTCCTTCCACCACTTGGGAACTACCAGTCCCACAGTTGTTCCATCACAGTACATTCCTCTCTTGAGGCAAGCAGTGTAAGGCAAGCAATTGGCATGACAAATTACTACTATTATTATACCAGGATGGTGCAGTTGTGATTCTGTTGGGGTAGCCTCTGAGACCTATGTTGGGATGGCTTCCAAGACCTTATCCACTCATGTCCCAAAAACTCAGCTTGACCCCAAACTCATCACTGAGGTTTCTTTATTGGCATATAATCAAACTACACAGAGTAAGCAGACTCACATGAAGGGAGTGGGTATAGGGCATACCACACATCCAAAATACAAAGGTCATTAATCAGCTTTTATATATATATATATATATATATATACACATACACACACACACTAAAATAGACTGCTGCACATGCTTTTTATTCCATATTGCATCACACACACTGATTGGTTCATTAGTTTCTGGGACCTAATCTCCATACAGATCAAGAGCTATTCAGGCACCACACATGTGCAGCAGACAGAATTGCTTACTTCCCTACTATCTCTTCTCTACCAACTGCACAGCTACTGTGGATTCATGCTTTGTTCATTGCTTCATGTTCTTAGCCAGAATAGACCTATGGATAAGAAGGAACAATGTGAACTAGACAATTTATCCTATAAATTCCATTACAGAGACGCCTAAATGTTATGAAGGTTTAGGGAAACTCAAAACATTCATAAAATTGGAGGAAAATAGAATACCCTTCTCACTGAAACTCTCACACACTCAATTAAACAGAGGTTCAGAAATTCAGTTTGAAAAATCTGGGCTTAAGGGTTTTCCCGTATACCGTATCTATGATGAGTGAACTTAAAGAGGTTTGGAGACCATTACAGGTGAAAGAATTCCCCAAAAGTCCGGATTCTGCCCTAATTTTAGCCAAGTTTTCTGATTGCTTTGTACAAGCAAGAATTCAGCTTAAACACTGAACACTCCCTGAATCTTAGTGTTAGCATATTTTGTAGCTGAAAATACATTAACTTTACAACGGAGTTTTCAACATTTTTAGATTTCTGTTTCTGACCACATTCCCTTTGGAAATGAAGTCTTTCACAACAGATACTGGAGAGGAGCAGCCAAGATATTTAGTAGGCACAGCTGTATTGCCTCAAGTGCAGGACAAATAGCTTTCTTTGAATAAAAGTAGTGCAAAGAAACTTCCTTTATGCTAGTAGTAGTATTATTATACTGTCTCCTATCATTGTGGAAGCTGAATAGCAGCAATACACATTTACCCTCTTTTGATATTTCAGTGCATTGGCTCCAGACCCACTAACACTTCTTCTCAGAAAGTTTGTGGGCCACTTTGCAGGAATGGCCAATGCTGCAGAAAATATGCTAGCTGGAAATAGTCCCAAACTAAAACCTAGTCTCTAAACAAGCCCAAACTTTGCAGAAGTTCAGAATTTGATCCAAACTACACGCCTGGCCATCTTTATAACAACTCAGTCTAAACCCCTAGAATTAAAACATCCACAAATCTTGAAAAGGTTTGGTCCAGATCTGAACTTGGTTAGTGTGGTACCAGTAGACAGGGCACCATTTTGCTGGAACTGCAGAAGTGCAATTAGGAAAAGATCTTTGCAGCATAGAATTATCAGTTTCTCTGCTTAATGTTTCAGTTAAATGCTGCCTGCAAATCATCTTTTTCCTAGGTCTGTATTTTCAACTGGGAGCTGCCACTCCTGGAAACATACCACTCAGTGAGAAGCCACTACGTGTGGCTTATTCACTGCAGGGCTAGCAGCTTCTCTATCCATCCATGCTTTTGTGCCACTTACCACTACAGTATTCCCCCCCCCCCCCCATCATCATCAGTGATCAATACGAAAGAAAGAATCCTGGATGAGGTCTAGACTTTCCTTTATTCTGTTCACTTGCCCCTAATCCCAGAATTTGGGAGAGTGGGACCCCTAAGCATGGCAGCGCTGATTCATTTGGAGGCAAAGTGTTTCAGGATATGAAATAGAGATTCTGCAAAACAGCTAATATATGTCAGGGTGGCATCCTCCAACATGTCTTTTTAATTGGTTTATACTGCAATTGCTATTTTCTGATCACGAGTACCATCAATCAGAGTTGCTACAAACTGAATGGAATTCTATACGCTGAATGGTCTTTGGCACTGGGTATTGTTTGATTTTGCTGGATAAGGACAAGAGTCTCATGAACATATATTCAACGATTAAAGCTAGTGTAATTGCCACTCTTGTGTACTGAACCTAATATGGTCACTTCCTGCTGTTAAGAAAGCTGACTGTTGAAGCAGATGTGAGCGAACCCCAACTTTTTCTGTTCCCTTGCTATCACACTCTAGAACGAAGAAGATTTTTGCAAGACCCACTAAGGTGATCCAGACATAAACCAAGAATTCCAGCGGATTTTTAATGTTCTCAGCTACGTACATTTGCAGGAAATGTGCACCTTGGAACACAGCTATTGTTCTAGTATGTGTTCCTGCTGGAGTTTCTGCTTAGTGAGGGGTAATGATGGCAGTGCTGATGCCAAGCAGAGAAACTGTGCTATGTTCTCTCAAATGCAACAAAGCTGGAAGATAAAGATAGATCATCATCTGTAGGCCTATCTCCCACTGAGTGATTGTACAGATCTGGTTACAGTTATGCAAAGTTCAGAAGTTTAAGCAAGCTGTTTTGTTTCCATTTTCATAGATACTTACCATACAAGTTCCATGTTCCAAAAAACCTCAAAGCAATCAGTCTAAACCTCCAAGTTTCACACAGTTATTGATTGAAACCATAAATCCTGACCCCGGATTTGAGGGATAAGGGCATCTGTATGAAACTCTACTCGGGCTTTCCACTTTGGGCTGAGTTTCAGGCATGTTGTAAAGGGTTCGCAAACCACCATGGATGTAGAAAGCACTGAGAATAAGTAGATATTGTGTGCATGGGGACAAGCGGGACTCAGGCAAAATATGCGCTGGCCGAACAGCAAGAGGAAATTTTTCATTCTCTTGAACCCAGAAACTTTGGCTTTTGGGGGATCTCTTACTAGGTGAGACTTATACCTTACAAATTGTGGGAGTATCACAGGGTGTTCAGTGCAGCATGAAATATTATAACTTCTTCTACACAGGCCTTACTATTTGGAGATTCACACAGATACTCCCATGCTGAATTTTTCCAGTACTCTCACAGGCCATTCCAAAAATTAGTTCCACTGCTGTGAGTGGTACTGACCAGTTATTCTGCTGTGCCTTTTGCCTTCTTGGTGGCCAGTTTCTTCTCTAAGTATCAAAACCTACTGGATTAACAGTTCTATTAATGACTGGTCACACTGCTCATGCAAAATGAATCAAAGGCAGTACAAAAGATTTGACAGACCATTGGTCTGATCTGCAGTGGGATAGCCTATATTCTTAAGTATAGAGTCTCGAGAAGAGGCATGTAGATTTTTGAAAAGAAAAAAAAAAAGTAATTGGTTAACCAAAGTTAGATCAAGTTCAGAAAAGGCCTCATTTTGGTTCAGTTTGAAGAGATGGGAGAAAGTACAGGTCAATTCTTATCTTGGCCAAACAAGAGCCCTCAAATCCACTACCGAATATACTGAATGTATTTCAATAATATGTTATACTGACGAGTTGATTTAAACAATTACATAGTGCAGGCAGGGAGATTAACAAAGACGTCCCTTATAAAAAGTCATCGAGACGAGAGGAGACCAGATGGACTATTTTGGGAGGAGGGGCAGCATTAGACCCTCAATTTAAAAAAAAAAAAAAAGGAATGAAAAGATAATTACATACAGAAATTATGAAACCACCTTCAAAACAGAGAAGAGGGGGTACTTTTCGGAGGATTACTACATCTAACCTGGTTTGTTTTTCTAGCATAAATGAATACTTTTGTAGATTTGGATTTTTGTTTTAAAAATCCACTATGTATGTAGATAGGAAAACAAATATGTATTGATCATTATTACACGTAAGTTTATAAAATAAATATTGGTTTCCATTAAAAATTTGGCAGCACTCTGCTGCTTTATATTTTTTTATCTTGCAAATGAATAGCACTGTCTATAATAAATAAAGCTGATTAAAAACCAGTTACCAACATTGGTAGCTTTTATATATATTTACAAGTATGTAGTTTCAGCTGGAATGGTCATAATAGACCATAAAAGGATTTTTAAGCACTCTTTCCACATTCAAAAAAAAAAAAATACATATTTGAAAAACAAAACAAAAAAGTCACACACACAAAGTATCTGAGCTTGAAACAAAATGGTCATAGACGTTACAGGAAAACCAAGCAAATGAATGCCAAAGTTTTCCTGTCAAACCCAGCCAACATTAATAGAACACAATCTAGGGAAACGTCAGAGGAACATTCAGAGCCCTGCTATGATTATCTGAGTCTGTTACTGCACACTCAGAGTTCAATTTTCAGTGTAGTGTGACTTTGTGTCCAAAAATGAATACTCATGTCTGCACTTAGACATGTAAATGCTGATTTAAGTATCCTATTAAAGAGCCCACATTAGATGTTCTAGTCAATAGATTGGATGTGTTGGCTGAAGGGTAACTAATTTATCATCCTCAAATTCAGAAAGATATGAATGTGTATTAGCCTCTAGTAGTTTACACTTTAACATGAACTGAAAGTAAAGGAGAGCTTTCCTATACTTTATTCAGCAGCCTCTAACTGCTCAGTGGATTCAAGGACAAAACCATGAATCGTGTTCCATTGTATCCAACTGTGATGGGTCAACGTTAATCATCTCAACCCCCTTTAATGGAGCTTAATATGGAGATCTGAGGAAGAGGATAAGCACTAGAAAGCTGACTTCCTCCATTGTCCTGCCACTGCAACCACAGAAATACAAGTCTCAACACTCTCAAGTTAGGGGAACTGTTCACCAACATTTTGGGTCCCCTCTAAGTTCAGAGTCTCAGGAGAGACCGGCAGTTCCTATGAGCTAGGAATTGACATTTTGGACTCATGAGAGGGCCTGGGAGTGCAGCTGACTGTCAGTCTCACAGAGCCCACGTGGAAGCAGAAATTCAGTCTCCCAGAGGGAAAGTGCAACTATCAACTTACATTTTTTCCCCTCCTCTCCCCTCCCTCCCCACACTTTCTTCTCTCTTTTTGGGTGCAGATAACCCCCAGTTTCCTCGTGGCTGTTGGAGAGAAAAAAAGCACATTGTGTTATTGGTTTGATGGATTAATCTGATTGGCTGAAGCCAAAAGGAAGTTGGAACCAAGGTAAGGGGACCATAAAACTGGTGTCCAGGGCTGAGGCAAATCAGGACTTGGGTTAGGCCAAGTAAGGACCAGAGCTCGTAATACTATTTAGCTTTAGTTTTTATTAATCTTATTCATTAATGTGTTAATATTTAACTAAGAACTGCAGATACTAAAACCTGAACTCGTGTGTCCCTTTAAGTAGAAAGCACTATCTTGTATATTAAAAAAGGATCCGGTCTAGCTTCTATCCTTCCTCCCCCACACTGAGCCAGCATGCTTCTACGACTCATGATTCCTGCGGGCATACTACAGCTGTTGAGAAAGCTTTATCCCCCGCTCACCACCCCCCAAGTCCAGGTTAACTGTTTCATGGTTCCTGAGGAAGAAAGCTGTTCCAACTGGATTGTGGAGAAAGGACTGTTCTGGGTGGTAGGTTGGGCCAATTCCTTACACCACTTTAATACCAAGACCAATGTGACCTGATATTCTATGAGGAGCCAGTGTAATAAGCAGAGATCTATGGTGACGTGTTCTCAACAACCAGGATTGCTAGAGGCCAAATGCTGCATTCTGAACAAGCTGAAGTTGAGGGCTCATTCCTCAGTATAAGGAGTTGCTATAATCTAGCCTGGAGGTCTTGGCAATATGGACCACAGTGGCCAAGTCAGCATCTGACTGATAAAAAGCTGCACTCCATCCTAGCCAGCCACAGATGAGAGAATGTGTTTTTAGTAACAATAGCTATAAAGTATCCAGCAACAGTGAGGAGTTGTGACCCTAAGAACACCCCCAATGCCAGACAGCAAGGGGCTCCCTTGTATGTAAAAAGTCTCAGTTGGCCTGACCAGCTCAAAATACCTCATGCATTATTGTCATGATGTTCATTTAAAAGGTATCTTTGAAATACATAAATTTGAAAACTAAGAACACGCTGGTCATTAATATCACTGCGAAATGAATGTAACAAAGCTGTATGTGAGATTATGCATATTCACCGATATCGTGTTTTGGAGCATGTAAACAGACCAAGGAGGCAAAACACGATGTTTTTGTCCAGAAAAAGGAGAAAGGCAAACACCTCTTTGGCTCAATCTGCAATTGAGCCAGGTGTGACAAGAGTGAGCGACAATGGACTACTCATTTGCATCGGCAATTCCCGGAATATAATTTGCACTGTAAGTCACAGGATAGGGCAAAACTAGCTTGGTGTTAGATCCCTGGTGGACACAGAAAGTTGAGCCCCCAGGAGGGCTTTGTGACTTGGAAGACAAAGATAAATTCTGGGGATAAAAAAGGAACTGCCGGAAGTCTTTGGGGCATCTATCGCCTGAGAAAAACAAAGATGACAGCACTTTGTGCCTATAAACGATGGCTCCTCCCGCTACAACAGGCTAGAGAATGCTGACAACTTGCTGTGAGTACGAAAACTGTGTCAGGCAAAGCTCTCTTTTATTAGAAAAAAGTTTGAGATACTAACAAGCATGTTGTTTTCCGTTTGTTTGTAGCCCTTCCATACCTCTTTCATCCTTGCTTGAAATCACTTAAGTCTATGTTCTTTTTTAATAAGCTTGTTTAGTTTCACTACAAACCATCTCAGAGCTGTGTATTAGAGTGGAGTGTACCATGCCAGCTGAGCTAACAAGCTGTTGTGTGTACTGGCTCTTAGGAGGCAGCAAACTTGGTGTTACTTCTGTGAGTGTCCTGTAAGAGGGACTGGACCACTGGAAGGGTTGTTGGGGGTCGCTCTGCAAGTAGTAACTGGGCTGGCAGAAGGCAGGTGAGATTATTATGCTGTGAGCAGGCTGCTGGTGTCAGGGCTCTGAGCCAAAGCTGCACAGCCTATAGGCACCCAAGGTTTCAGGGCAGGCAGTGACAGAACCCCTCAAAGCCTCACAGGAGTCCTGAAGGGCCCTAGTGCATCTTACAAGTATACTTTACCAACACAATCAGGGCAGGACTTTGATTTTAGTATTTTGATGAGCAAGTCAGGTTGTAGGAGTTGTAAAGGATTTCTTACAGTACATTAGTACACGTACAAGCCTAAGTGAGCAGTCCTTTGCAGGATGCATCTGATTTAAACATGGAAAACACTTATTTTCATCTTGTCTGCTGAGACAACAATTCTTCTGGGTGCACTGAGAGATGCCTTCTTCCCTTATGTTTTTCTCCCTTTATTAGCATTGGGCATCCCTGACAAATAGTCCCTCATGGTGTGGATGACAAATGCAAATGTCATATATTCTAAAACATTCCCTAGCAAGTGACACGCCAAAGCATTGACAAAAAATAGTCTGTGTGTACAGTGTCATTCCTTCACGTTCTGTCAGATCCAATGTACATTCCCTTGTCTTGCAGTGGCTTCGATCTTCACTAGCAGATAGCAATTAATGTCACTTAACTTCACAGAAGAAACTGGAGATCCCTACATGTAGCACAGCTGAAACCATGGCCCATATATTGCATCACTCAAACTATCTGAGTAATTCAATAAAGGCGAGCTGAAGAGGTATGCCATGTGCAAAAAGGGCAAGATTCACCCATATAAGAAATACCTTTTACCTTTTGCATTATTTCTAAAAATAGGGTGAGTAAATAATTCATAAAGAATTAGTTGTCAATTTTCTCCTTTTCTGTTAGAGAAATATTTTCATTCGGATGGTGAAATTCTTTAAATTATTCGTTATTAAAAATTGTTTGCTTATTTCTTCAGGCAATTCACTACTCTATATGATTAGAATATTCACAAACTGTTCACAAGCTAGACTCAAGATTTGCATGGTATTGGTTACCAGCGTATGTTACACAGTGTTGTGTCAGTGCCCTGACTGATTTAATTATCCAATACAGTGCTAATTTGAATGTCAAATATGACAATCAATACAATTCAAATTGTGCTTTTTAGCAAATATTTGAACTCTCAAGCTTCAATTTTGCTATTTTGGGAGTATATATAAAGGGGATCATAAATTATACATGTAAAATGCAGGAGTGAATGTAAAACAAGCAATTGTGCATGCAGCTGTATATTCTGCACATATAGAATAGAACTGCATGTGTACATTTAATAATAATGCTTTGCACTCATTAATAGCATTTTTCATCCAGAGACCTCAAACTGCTTCTATAAAAGTGGACATCATCCCTATTTTACAGATGAGGAAACTAAGGTGAAAGAGGTTCAAGTGACTTGCCAAAGCTGGACAGCAGCTCAATGGCAATCGAGCCTAGAACTCAAGTCAAATTGCAGTGCTGTCTCCTGTGCAACATTCTGCATTCTCCTCACACCCTTTACCCCCGTTTGATTGTACTGTTAGGCAAGGAAAGACTCAAACAGCATGATTCTAGGAGTAACCTAGGGAGGCATTTTGCCTCAGACACAGGGCAGGCGAATAGTATTTGTTGCTGGATTATATCTGTAGCAAATAACTACTCCCTGCACATGGACTCAGCTGTGCTGGCCAATGCAATGTGAAGGAGGGGAGAGGTGGAGCAAAGCCAGTGCTCTGCCCACTCCCGACCCACTTGATCCAGGGAGGGAGTAGGAGGTGCACAACATCCTGTTAATCCTGCAGAGCTGGACCCACAGTCCCATTATCCCTCAGTGAGGGGGTCGAGGGGAAGAGTGGGAGGGTAGGTTTCCTTACTCTCTCAGGTTTCAGAGTAACAGCCGTGTTAGTCTGTATTCGCAAAAAGAAAAGGAGTACTTGTGGCACCTTAGAGACTAACCAATTTATTTGAGCATAAGCTTTCGTGAGCTACAGCTCACTTCATCGGATGCATACTGTGGAAAGTGTAGAAGATTTTTTATATACACACAAAGCATGAAAAAATACCTCCTCCCACCCCACTCTCCTGCATGGATGTGCAGTTCAAGTCACCGACTGACCTTATGACCTAATCATGCCAACGTTAGAGAATGATGCCATTTTATTTTTTCCTTGTGCTAGATTACTGGAGTTCCTCCTCTCCCCCGAAGTCACTTTGGTCCCCTGAAGGCTTAAAGCAGGAACTTATGTCTGTGTGAAGTATAGTAGCAAGAAGGTTTTACTGCAAGACCTCATGGGCAGGCTGTGGGCATAGCTGTGTTATGCAGGCTGACTCCTTCAGGGCCATACAAGTGTATTTCACGATAAGAAGATCATGTGTGTGCCTGGCGCAAGTAGCAGCAGCAGCAAACACTGAGCATTTCTTTAACTAACTAGAGCACATCAGCATGGAGGCTACTCTCTGTCGCTTGAATATCATCACCCCACAGCCAAAATAAAGGTTAAACTCAGCATCTTTTGACTACTGAAATGACAGATTTTGCTCCTAACTAGAGCAAGAGTTCATGGGCAGCCTAATATAGCTTGAGATGATAAAATAATTAATAATGGGAGTAGTAATACCTCAGGTGGAAAGATTTATGCCTATCCCAGGCATTGCTACTTCCCACTTCCTAGAAAAGTGGGTGAGACAGTATACTGCTTCGTTACATTTTCAGCAGGAAGTCAGGCAGATGGTCCTGGGGAATGTTTGACCCTGCAAGGTGCTGAGTAACTCCTGAAGATGGAGAGCAATCAGTGGAAACAATCTCTGATGCAGTATTCCCCTTTATGAATAGCTCGATTGGAATATTTCACTCCGATCTCAAATTACTGGTTTATTAAATTTAATTTAAAAACCCTCACTTCTTGAAAGGTAGGACAAATCCTGTCAAAGCTACAGATTCTTCCAAAATCATTTTAAGTCGCTCTTAAAATCAGTGAAATAATTCAGATGATGGTTTCCACTCACTCTCTCCTACCCCGGGGAATGGAAAATGCAGATGGTATTTTGCAATGATGATGTGTCTCACAAACATTTAACAGGAGAATCTGTGGTGCCTTCAGATCAGTCTGTGAGCAATAAAGTGAAACTTAACGAGAACTGCCTTGTGACTTGCCTTCTTGGCTGAAGAGACCTCGCCACCAAAATCCCCAGCCACATTGGCCCCAATCCTTGGGCCCGGCCAAGTTCTACTTAGCAGAGGACGCAAAGTGTTAGGATATAGATATTCAGGCCTGTCGGTAAAGGCCTGTACTCTAAGAATTTAGATGTATTCTTATCACTTGGCTAGTTCCAGAGGTATAAAAGAAAGAATCAAAATCACTGTCTGCCGGTGTAAGGTCCTTCTCTTACTGTGACAGTCTGAGGCCCTGTTCTTAGGCTAAGGCCTTTGGCTAAGCAGCAGAGGCAGCCATAAGCTGGGAAGCGACCGGTCACCTCCTCACATTCCAAACGAGTCACACTGAAATAAGGTGCTATTGGGCTGTTAGGAATACAATCCTGTCCTGATAGTGCCTATCACCTCCAGAGAAAGGGAAGTGCCTAGAAAATGTAAAAGGAAACTTAGTTTGATAGCATCCTGTCTGGCAAGAACTCACTTACCAATAGCTGGGATGTGAAATCCTCACTTCTGTATTGTTTTGTCATTATAGTTCCCACTTTGCTATTGTTTATCAGTATAATCTCTGTCTGGTTCTGTGATTGTTTCTGTCTGCTGTATAATTAATTTTGCTGGGTGTAAACTAATTAAGGTGGTGGGATATAATTGGTTACATAATCATGTTACAATATGTTAGGATTGGTTAGTTAAATTTCAGGAAAATGATTGGTTAAGGTATAGCAAAGCAGAACTCAAGTTTTACTATATAGTCTGCAGTCAATCAAGAAGTGAGGGGGTGGGTGTGTGGGTGGGGGAGATGGGAACAGGGAATAGGGGTAAGGAAATTGGAATCATGTTTGACTAAGGGCTGGAATGGGAACAGGGACACAGGTGTAAGGCTCTGTGGTGTCAGAGCTGGGAAGGGGGACATTAAGGAAGGAAACTGGAATGATGCTTGCTGGAAGTTCACCCCAATAAACATTGAATTGTTTGCACCTTTGGACTTTGGGTATTGTTGCTCTCTGTTCATGCGAGAAGGACCAGGGAAGTAAGTGGGTGAAGGAATAAGCCCCCTAACAGCAGGATAAAAGTTGGCTATAAACCATGTTTACTTCCCCACCAATCCCTGGGGAAGCTGGGGGCTACTCTGGTCACCAACATTGAGAATCTAGGGGCAGCATTGAGTCAGCTACATTAGCTCTATACCACTTGGAAATTTTCCCAATGGGGAAATCAGCTCAGCTGCCCAATTAGGTGAGGTTTATAGTTTGGTTGTGCCAGCACAGTGGCACAAAGACCTGTTTTGGTAGGCCTGGATCTGGCCCACCAAGTACAGTTCTGCCCTGTGTGTGTGTGTGTGTGTCATGACCACCTCTATTAAGTAACCTATTTTTATTGGTCTCAATAGGTCACATAACAGGGTACACTGTAATAAGTTAATGTTTTTCCTTATACTGTGCTAACATTAAGTATCCAAAGTAATGGATGTACTATTATGTTGGAGAAACCTACCAACATACTATTGTGTTAGAATCTTCAAATGGAAACTTAAGCCTTCAGACAGGATCCCTGTCAATATAGCTATCTGAAGAAGAATTTTACTGCAAAATAGTAGTTTTAGTTGCATTTCTTCAGTGGGATTAAAAGTATTATCTTTATGTGCCACTACAGCTACCCTCAAACATATCCAATGCAACAGTATCACAGGGTCCACACACCATGAGCAGCACCTCCTGCTAGCCATCCTGGGGATTAGTTCTGCCAGCTTGCACTCTCCCTCTGGAGCTGGCTTCTCCCATCTGGTCTCACTCTGCCGCCCCACTCATGCTGGGTCTGCAGCTTCATAGATATTTAGGTCAGAAGGGACCATTATGATCATCTAGTCTGACCTCCTGCACAACGCAGGCCACAGAATTTCACCCACCACTCCTACAAAAAAACCTCACACCTATATCTGTGCTATTGAAGTCCTCAAATCGTAGTTTAAAGACTTCAAGGAGCAGAGAATCCTCCAGCAAGTGACCCGTGCCCCATGCTACAGAGGAAGGCGAAAAACCTCCAGGGCCTCTCTGTGGGTTGGCCCTCCGGGCCAGGACACCAAAGTCCTCCCCTTCTGAGAAATTCAGAAGTCTTCCCAGACTGGCTGGTGCCTCTAATTCCCTTGCCACTTCCCAGTGGCTGGTAGGGGAACACAAGCCCATCCTCTACCTTGGGTTCTAGCCCAGGGACCCTACAACAAGCAGTCAGAGTCCCTGCACAGTCCAACCTCTTGCTGTTTCCCCTGGGCTTCTTCCTACATATCTGGCTTTTTCTCTCTCTGAGTTTGCCAGCCTCCAACTCCCTCCACTCAGGAAGTGGCTTCAGCCTACTTCCCTGCAGCAGCCACCACCACAGCCAACCTCTCTGCAGCCAACTACCTGTTCCTGCACAGGTGAGGCTTTCCTTAATTAGCTGCCTCCATTCTAAATCTCCCCTGCTTGCAGCCTAATTAGCAGATGGGGCCCACCTGGGGTAGTGTGGGGGGAGTCCAACCCATCACAAACAGGCAGATTAGATTTAAGAGCACCTGTTGCATTAGCTGGTGACAGGTTAGCTGCAGTGACTCAAAAATCTGAAGTTTGGCAACACCGTTAAGTGTGTGAACTAAGAATAGAAGTCTTTCAGTCCACAGATATTATCCATACCTCTGTACTGGCATATATTTGTATTTACCAGCAATGATATATATATAAAAAAAATCCAGACTTGCCCTCCAATGGATCCTCGTCGGATCGTAAATTACCTCTGCAAAGATATATTTCAAGTAGCAAAAATTCTGAAAACTTAAGGGACACAGATTAACCTGAAAAATCAATATGTAAAAAAAAAAAAACTGAGTTGAGTAGTTTCAGGTAGTATACTTGGTTCTGAGTTCCCTGCCAAGTTTTGTGGTTGTACAATCACATCTTCCTATTTTTTTAAAAAAAGAAACTCTCTCCTCTGTTGCTGTGTGAAAGACACACATGAGTAAGGGAAACTTACTAACAGAGTGACTATTTGGGAAAACAATAATACTGACCCCCCTCCCCCCCCCCCCACACACATAAATCCTGGGGCACCTGAAAAATTCAAAGCTCCCATTAACGTCAATGGAATCAGCATTTCAGAGTGTTTTCAAATGCACAAAATAAAACAACCTTTTTTAAAAAAGGTTAAGAAAATGTTTTTCTTTGCTGTCCTTCAATTATAGAAATCTCAGGCCAAATCTTGGCCCATGTTCAGTGCTGAAAATAAGTACTCTCTCTGCTTATTACAAAGTTCAGAATTAGTATGTGAGGATCTCAATGCACCTTACAAATGTGGGTTTTACCCCCATTTTACAGATGATGTGACTAAGGACAGGGAGGGTAAGTGATTTGACCAAGAGAAAACAAAGTCAATGGCAGAGTTGGGAAGAGAACTCAGATTTCTAGACTTCCATTTCCTGCTCTGATAATCTTGACTCTTTGAAATGCCATCTGCCCCGCGGGAAAGGTGCCTTTTTCACAGGAACTCACGGATTTTCAGAAGCTCCCCCTGCAGAGCAGGTGACATTTTAAAGGGCCAGGACTGTACCTTTTAGTACTTTTGGCATCTCTAAGTATTTTCTTCCTGTTCAGGAGGGCTGTTGGCAGGTTTATCAAACCTGCAGCCTGTTATGTCTTTAATCTTGGGCTTGTTGCCATAGCTCTTTCAGGAGCTGAATGTATGTTCCTGTTTAATAATATTTGTCTTTTTCCATTTGGAATGGAGATGATTTGTTGCCCTGTAAGGAAGCAAAAGTGCTTTGGCTCATTGGATTGGTCTTTTGATACAGACAAGGAAATTAGTGTTACTGTAACACTGACAGACAGAAACAAGGCTTCGACACACACAAGAGACCTACAATTCCTGGGTCACACACAGGATTCATTTACAAAAAGGCCATGGATCAATAATTCTTCAGTGCCTGGAGAATGCACCCGCAAGCACAGACTGTGGTTTCTTTTTGCAATAAATCTTTGGGCACTGTACTGTATGGAAGAGTAAACAGATTTTTAAATATTAAGGGTTCATGTATGCCTTGTGGGCACAGCCCATAGTAAGGAGTGGTGCAAAACCATTCCACTCAGTCCTGCCACAGAGAGTTCCCAGTGCACAGATTCCGTCTGTGCACTTCAGCACTCCATTCAAGGGATGCAGCTTCCTTCCCTCACCATGCCTATTCAGTTTTATGGACTGTCCTGTGGGTGGGGAAGAACTGAGGAGAAAAGTCCCTATGCTCACTGGTACTGTGCATGTCCTTACCCCATCTGCGAGGGGAAGGACAGGAGCTCCATGTTTTACCAGCCCCCGACATTCAAAGACCATGAGTCAGACCTCTAAAATCATGACACTTAAAAAACAAACTGAGTTTTTATTTGCCTTCTGATTTTGACTCTTTAGGGGACAGATTTTCAACCTTTTTTCCCCACAACCATGAAAGGCCAGAACTTGCACTGGAAAAAAAAAATAATAAAAGGATGAGTTTCATGTGATCACATGATTCCAGGAGCTGGAGCTTTAAGGAACACAATGAATATCACAAGACCTGTGATAAAATTGCAAGAGTTGGCAACAACCCACTTCACAACCCCTGAAGAGCCAGGCAGGCTTTGTCCCTAAACCACTGAAGTCAAACACAGCCAGCAGGATAGATTTTAGTAAAAAACAACACGCGTGCACACACGCATGTGCACACAAATTTTTAAGCCATACTTAGAAGGCAACAACTGACCCTTCTTTTTCAGTAGTTAAAGTTACCAGATGTTAAAACAAGTTGTGCTACACTGCATGAAATGAAAAACAGTGTCAGAACCTATTTTTCCTCCTGGACTTCCCGATTCAGGAGAGTCATACTACATTGTGGACAGCCGAAGAAAGAAGTGTCATAGTAGCGTTGGAACATTTGCGTGATCTAGCAAACTAGTTATAGAGAATGGCAAGGGTAAACAAAATACAGGCTAGAACACCCATAAATGAATTAGAGGTGACATTTCAGCTCTGAGGCTTTCCCTGAGCATCCAGTCACGCTGTGCCAGTCATGTCACCTTATGTTATTTGACACGTCACACAATGTGACCGATACAGCCTGAGAGAACACACACACACAATATTAATGCAGCTGTGCTTCCAGAAAATGGGAAAGAGATCAGTTTCCCCGCCGCCCCCCCCCCCATGCTTAATATGTTAAGGTTTAAGGGGGAAACTGTTTTATATATATCATGTCCTGCTACCTAAAGAAGAGCTATTTAGTTGTTTACAATCCAAGTCTTTTTGCCATTAACGCTACAGGTTAGATATGTGCTTCCCTATTTGAAACAAAATAGGAACTGCTCTTTCATGCAAGTGATACACAATAGCCACTAAACGAAACAAACATTCTGTTGACTGAATTGCAAAATCACTGGACAAAATGAATACAGTAGACATCTTATATCTAGACTTTAGTAAAGCATGTTACCATGACTCATGAAATTTTCCTTGAAAAATTGACTAACATGTCTGTCTAGCCTTCAAACCAGAAAACAAATATTTTCATTTTGGACTGAAAAAGACAGTTTCAAATCCAGGAGGCATCACAAGTAACAGCTTGGGACCTAAAAAGTTAGAGGCTACATGCAGGGGTGAGCAGAAGTTGTACATTACTGGACCCTCAGAACTCAGATGAATATATACACACACTCAAAATTACTCACTGTTATCACTATCAAAGTGAATGCAGTGCCATTATTCTCATAAGCTTAAGACAACACCACACTGTAACAGGGAGTTCATCTTAACACTTACTTTGTAGTTTACTGATCAACATCCCTTTTTTCATTAATAGTTATAAACAAAACGCTTTGTGGTAGTAATAAAACCCCACTAAATAATATTACAACAGCATATACAGTTCTACAGATAAGAGTTTGCTACAAACCATTTTACTTTGTTGAACACTGCTTTGGGAAATATAAATGTTTTTAGTTCACTGTGTATATGTATAGCATCACCTACCAGCCCTGCCTTAGTATTAAGGTTGCCCAGCACTTCCAATTATAAGACCCTGTTTTCAGTTGCCTGTAAATTTGCCAAATTTCAACTGTTTGCAGTGAAATTCTCCATGCTGAGTGTCTGTCTCAGGCTGAATTTTTTTGGAGGATATCACACAAAACGGCTAAGCTGTTTCCCAGAAAATGGCTAGAGGACAATACAGTGTTGCCCATATTAAAAAATTCTGGCAAACTTTTGAGAAACCTCTAGCACCCCAATACTTTGGCAAAGGGACTTGAAATTTGGCAAGGGGGTGCCGCCCAAACTAGAAGCCTTTGAAAAAATTGAAGTTTGCACGTGCTCAGTGGAGACTTGCTGGAGCTTTGCAGCTAGATTCCCCAGGTATTCCATCTGCAACCAGCATGCTCAGCCCAGGGCTGAATGGGACTTGAGGTGCAACTGCAGCTCTGGACTGGTCACCAGAGCAGGGATACTCTCTCCTGTGCTCTCAACACACTCCCAGCTGGTCTCAGGCAGTATGAAGGAGTAAGCTGCTTAATTCAAATGCAAAGAACAAGAGGTGGCAGACCTGCGGCTGGTGGGGGCAGTAGACTGGGACAAGGAGCTAGAGGTGGGACTGGAGGCTGGCTTAGTGGATGAGGGGAAACTGGGACTAGGAAACAATGGAGTGGGGAGAAGGGGCGGGAAACAGACCTACAAGGAGCCTCAGTGCAAGGGGAGAATTGGGATTGGCTGGGCAAAGAGACTGAGACAAGGAGCCTGTTGGGCCACTGAGATTGTACAGGAACCCTGGGGAGGGGGACTAGGACCCAGTGGGGATGTGCAGTGTGCATTGAGGGGTGACTCAAGGGAAGGGAGAAAGATGGTTCAGACTAGGAGCTGAGACAAGGGAAGCTGGGACTGCCTCAACAAAGAGACTGGGGGGCAAGGAGCCTGGGGAAGTGGGAATGGCTGGGACGAGGAGACCAAAAGAGGCTAGGACTGGCTGGGCAAGGAAGTTGGGACTGTCTAGGAGAGGAGAATGGAACTGGGAGGAGGAGCTGCAGGTGGGGAAGAGACAAGATTGGGACAGGTTGGAGGGGATGGGGCAGAAGGGGTCACGGTGCAGGGGGGTCGGAGGGGAAGAGTAGGCAGAAGAACCTGTGCCCACTACGGCACACGCCCCTCCCAAGTCTGGAGTGGAACCCAACATGCCTCAATCTTACCATTCATCTGCTCTCAGCGATATCTGTGAAATCCACTGGCCAAAGTGTCACTTCTAGTGTTGGTCCACAGAGCATGACAACCCACTACTGGTGTCAGTCTGTTAGCTCAAGTAGTAAAGGTCTGTGTCATGGATCTAATGGTTTCAACCCTCTTGATAAGCCATGTGGATATCAATATGATGCCACATGAAGAAATTTCTGTTTTTTCAGTTTGCTTTTTTAAAAGCCACAGGAAATTATATACAAAAACTACATCCAAGAGATGTACTCCTCCATATTGGTGCCAGGGCAGGGCCAGTCTGCTGTCAGACAAATCTGGTCATGCACAACTCCTGCCTTTCTGTACGAACATGGTCAATAGCATCAATTTTGTGTTGTGTCAAAGATTTGCAAACTGTTGTACAATGACGGCAACCAACTATGAAACAAACAGAGTTCCAGGGTCAAATATAGCTCTTCAGAGGCATGCTACCACAAAGCCTAATTCTTGGTCTGTGAAAGACCACAAAAAAACTTCAAATACTGATCAGTGATGTAATATACTTTAAGGAATTGCCAGGTTTGAAAAAAATTGTTTATATTAGATTCTCTTTAAAAGGCAAAATATATACAATCAAATTTGGCAACAGCTTACTAATGTGTGTGTTAGTTAAACATACAAGAGAAAAAAGAATATTTGTATTGTTCCTTGGTCCTTTGAAGCATTTCCGGTTTCATAGGTTTAGGAAAACTAGTCTGAAGAAATACCCAAAGATTTCATTACTTCCTTATATAGTAATAGGGTCTAAGAGTCTATTATTTTATGTAATAGTTTGTTTGGCTTGTTATACCTTGCCTATTATATTATCTGTTTTGTGCTATCTGTATTTTGCAACCAACTTGTGATACAATATTCCATGCACCATATGTATGCAATAGTTAATTTAAATTCTGATCCTCCAATATGCTGATTACCCTCAATTCACCCTCTCAAGTCACTGGATTGAGGGCATTTAGCACTTGGCAGAAGGAGACCCTTACTTCTGCCATGTTTTGAAACATCCAGGTTTTCATATTGACAAAGGGGTAAAAAACTTTCAAAAGTGCCTAGGGGCTGAATCCACAAAGGGGACTGGGCTCAGCATTGCAACATCAACTTTAGTTGCCCTGCTGCCAGATGGAATCCACAGCCCTGGGTAAGGCACAAAGGCTCCCTATCCAATGCCCAGGGAAAATTAGATATTTGAGAATGGCTTTTGTGGATCCCAATAAGCTGGGAAGGGAGCTGCCTAAAGTAGCCAATAGGAAATGCTGAGGAGAGGGGCGTGACCTAAACCCTGACCCTTGGAGACTTTGCACTGTAGACATAGCCTATTAAAAACCTGCAGCTGGCCCATGCCAGCGGAGTTGGATTCAAAGGACTCAGGCTAAGGGGCTGTTTAACTGCAGTATAGACATGTGGGCTCTGGGACCCTCCCACCTTGCAGAGTCCTACAGCCTGGTCTCTGTGGAAGAGATGGCCCAGTCTGCACTAGCAGTGAGGTTCCCCCACGGAGAGCTCAGCTGAAATCACTGAGAGCTGGGTGGAACCTCAAGAGACCAACTCGCAGTGGCAGGTGGCAGCAGAAGGCGATGGCGCAGGGCCTTTGGCAACAGACCGATGGAGTGAACGGTGACACAACGAACAACAGTGGCCAGAGTGAACAGTGAGCAGCTGGAGGAATGAGCAAGGTGCCTTCTTGCCCCCCACCTGGGAGGTGAACTCATGTGAAAGCACCTCTGAACTCCGAGTCTCCACTGACCAAGGACAACACCGATGAGTGTTAATGAGGCTGTTACACAACACAGTTCATGCGAACAAACATGGCTGTGGCATCATACTTCTATTTAGGTAAGAGATACCACACACTACAAACTGGAGGCCAATGTTAAGTGCATTGTCACTTGTTCATCCTGAAGTTGAACACTGGTTCCGAACAAGACCAGCAAATGCTCACTATCTTTCTGCAAGAAACTCAACCGACTGGCTAGACGCATGTGGTGCAACAGTGAAAGACTCAACAGTTGAAAAAGTGAAGAACTCTCTCACCACATTCAAAAAAATTTGCCTACATGGCTGATGAATGCACCAATGCAAATGGTCACCAAGTCATTGTGTACGTTATCTTGATGTCAGTGGTAGGCCAGTACATGCATTTCTAGATGTTCAAGTTACAGAAGACAGATTGGCTGCATCTGTGACAACCCACAGCTTAGCAGAGTTAAATGCTTGTCAGTTGGACCCCAAACAGATGGCTACTTGTGCATTTGATGGAGTTGCAAACTTCTCTGGAAGACATAGTGGCGCACAGCTTTGCTCAGAGAAAAGTGTAACCCTAGTCTCTCCTATACACACTGCAGGAGCCATCTACTCCAACTAGCGCTAGGACAAGCTGCAGACTCTTCAAAAGACATTAAAAAAAAAAGCTATAAATTTAATGTCTTCATTATATTCTTTTTTCAGCAAGAGCCCAAAAAGACTGAATATCTTGGAAAATATAGGAGAGACACTGGGACTGAAGTTCAAATTAGTCCAATCTGGAAAAACCCTCTGGCTTTCTCATGAACGATCTTGTCTTAAAATTACTCCAGCCATTATTACTGGCTTTGGAAAGTATCTACCAAGAGGGGATGGATCTCAGGGGGAGGGGCAGCTTAGTGATTTGAGCATTGGTCTGCTAAACCCAGGGTGGAGAGTTCAGTCCTTGAGGGGGCTATTTAGGGATCTGGGGCAAAAACACTGGGGATTGGTCCTGCTTTGAGCAGAGGGTTGGACTAGATGACCTCCTGAGGTCCCTTCCAACCCTGATATTCTAAGTAGTGAGGCTGATAGATTACTTTTGCTACTACGTTCAGAAGAGACTATGCCGTTCTCTCTCGTAACCACTTGGGCCATTAAACAATGCCATCCAGGCATCTGCTACAACAGTAGTAGATCTTTGTCCAGCAAGAGAAGCTACATTTGGACCAATCAGAGCTATCCATTGAAAAAGTACTGGAAGAAACAAAGACTTCAGTCCAGAAGTTGACTAATGGAGGCATTTATATTGAATCCTTAAGCGAAGAGGACAAGACAACTGAAAAAGTACACAGACTTGATTCTTAAAAATCAACAACAGCGACTTCTAGATTCTACTCAACCTCTACGTAGATTTTACAGATCCCTGTCTTATAAAAGACCAACAGTTGAGTGGAGTGAGGCACTACTAGCAATGGGGCTGCCATGTGCTCAGGACAGAATAGAGAATTTGAACACAGAGTGGAATATCCTACGATGAATGAATGAAGAATTGACTTCAACTTTTTTTTTTTTTTATATCATCACTAGTGGCTCAACCCAATCTTTATGCTATGTTTCCTGGGCTGAATAAGTAGGAATTCATCTCTTGCTACTCCCAGACACAATAGCTGCAGTTGAGTGTTCCTCATCATTGAACAGAATTGTGTTTTGAAAGAAGTCGCCTTCTGCCTGATCATGTGAATGAACTAATGAGCATATCAATTGAAGGAATGGAAGCACTGAACACATAAGAAGCCACCAAAGATGAATGCATTGCGTTCAAGAAATTAACAGAGTTGTGCAAAACAACAAGAAACCAAGAAGGATGTAGGTGTAGGGCTTCATAGAAGGCTTGAGTAGCCAACTTTAATTTGTGTGATGATTTTAAAATTTGATAAAATGGTCATGAAACATTTTTCAGTTTTTACTATGGTGCCATACAGCTCACCTTCACCCTTATGGTCTCACCTCAGCCCTGACACCCCAATTTCAATTCCTGGGGAAAACACTGGATCAGAACTTCATGGTTCTGAACATGGCTAACCTTTGGGTATGTTTGGCACCAATCCCTGAAATGAACTTTGTGGCTCAGTACCATCTCTTGCACTTACCAGCAGCAGATCTCAAAGTGCTTCACAAAAAGGAGGTAAGTATCATCATCAGCATATTACATAAAGGTAAGGCCCTATTTAATTGGTGATACTGTGGAAACTGCAGGTCCCACAATATTTGGTTTCTACCACAATTTTGATTTTAAATTAGCTTACTTTGCACAGTCCACATTTTTTCAATACATTTTGAGGTTTGCAACACACACACAGACACTTCCCCCACCATTAGTACAGTAGAACCCTATTTATCCAAACTGACCACAGCTGGGGCTTGGGCTGTCAGCCCTGTGCATGATGGGCCTCAGGCTGTCAGCTCCACACACAAATTAGTGTAATACAGGTGCAGCACAATGTCTGGTTATCAAAAAAATTAGCAGGTACAATAGAATACTTGAGTGTTTATATTGTTCCAGCAAATTTTTCTTAATCAAATAGGTCTTTTGGCTCTTCCAAATTACTGCAATTGATAAAAGGTCCATTATTACTTTTCCATGTCTTGTTCATAACTCAGCAACAATTATTTGACAATCATCCTGCGATTCAAGTCGGGATTTACCTATGAGGCACAGAAAGGAGATGACCCAGCAGGCCAGTGGCAGGGCTAGGTAGAGAAGCTACTACTTCAGAGTCACGGTCCAGTGCTTTATCCACTAGACCACACTGCCTCCCTGTCAAGACCATCTCTAGGCTGTTAATGCTCTGTTTCTGTAACCTGAAAACCTCTAACACAGCAAATGAAGTGTGTGCTTACAGGAAGGTTGTAAGAGACAGTAGAAAATTCCAGTTTCCTAAGCATTTTTAGTGGACCACTTGTGAGTTTCTTGCCACTTTCCAATAGTGGATCAAGGCATTACCTTCTTTTAAGAACACTTGTGCTTATAGCTACATAAAATGGCATTTAATCATGGCGTTATATAGCCACGTCCTCTATACACGAAAGGCCTTTCTTTCTAAGTGCATTTGCGGTGCCAGGTTGTCAGGACATATGGTCTATCTTCTGACCAGACCGACCATGCACAGCCACATTTGCTGGAAGCAAGCTCTGCACTCTGGAGTATGCCACAGATCAATTTGCGTAGAAACTCAGGGAAAACATTTTCAAGGTTAGGTGGTGTGATGGGGCAAGGCCAGATGGCTATAGAAAAGTAGTGGGAGATAGATATATTAGCTCCAGGCTAAACAAATCCCTGGTACCAGGATAAGTGAAATGGAAGTGGCTCCAGTCAATTAAGACACCTGGGGCCAAGTAAGAACTTTCCAGAAGGCAGGGAGAAGGCTAGGTTGATTGGGACACCTGAAGCCAAACAGGGGCTGGCTGAAACTAGTTGAAAGCCTCCCAGTTAGTCACATGGGTGTGCATGTCAGGAGCTGTGGGAGGAAGTTGCACTGTTGGAGAGGCTGAGTAGTACACACCATATCAGGCACAAGGAAGGAGGCCCTGAGGTAAGGGTGAAGTGGAGCTTGAGGAAATGAGGGCTGCTGTGGAGGAAGTAGCCCAGGGAATTGTACATGTCATGTTTCTAAAAGGTCAGCTACCATAGCTGATACTATTAGGGTCCCTGGCCTGGAGCCCGGAGTAGAGGGTGGGCCTGGGCTCCCCACCCCCACCTTTGCCCCCTGATTAATCACCGAGACTGAGAGACAACAGAGACTGTGCAAGGAAGGATAACTTCTCCTCACCTCCCTCGCTGGCTTATGATGAAAATGGCTCAGTAGACTGTGACCCTTGTCTCTAGAGAGAGAAGGGTTACGTGCAGGGTCACAGTGAGCCTCTGAGGCTAGCAAAATCTGCCAGGAAATGTGGGACCCATAGAGGCAAGGACAGAGCTTTGTCACAGTGGCTAAAGTTAGACTCCTAAATTCATATTTTGATACCTACTTTAGAATTTAGAAACCTACACATTTAGGAACTAACTTCAGGCAGTCATTTAAAAAAAAATTCCAACTTAAGTCTTCTATAAAGCTATTACTATATTATGCTTCTCTATAAATATAAAAATATTTTTCTTGTAAGTTAAACTCTTATTTGGAATTAGCTTTAAATGTTATGAAATCCTTCACAGTTAATACATACTATGGAGATGAGAACTCTAGACATACAGAAGATCAATTAAATTGATTAGATAGGTTGGGGGAAATCCTGGCCCCATTAAAGTCAATGGGAGTTTTGCCATTAATTTCAGGGGAGTCAAGAAATCAGGATTACACCCATAAATAGGTAAGTAGATACGTTATGACAAGCCTGATTTCCACACATCCCCCCCATTACCAGGTGCTGAAAGTATCAGATACCTTATACCAGTTCTCAATGAAAAAAAAAGTGTATTTTTTAAAGCAATAACTCAGTAAATGGAATAGTTGTCAGAGTTATTCATAGACCTGTCATGGGGTGTACTACTTACTGCTGGAGAATCTCCTTCTGGTCACTTCTGGGGATTAGCTCAGCCAGGCTGGCACCTCTTCCTGCACTTGCACTCCACCACTCTCTCAGTCTCGCTCTCTTGGGATTCAACTTGCTCCTGCTTCATGGCTTGGCCTTCTGGCCAGGTCACTGTGGTTTTCCCCTTCTGGGGGGCTCACAAGCATCTAAAGTCTTTTTGGACCAACTGTCCCAGGCAGTCTTCTCTTGCACTGTCCCTTTAACAATGCTACTTCTCCACCAACTGGTAGGGAAACCCAGGCCCACCCTCTACACAGGATTCCAGCCCAGGGACCCTCCAACTACCAGTCAAGGTCTGCACAATCCTAAATCTTACTGCTGTATCCCTAGGCTACTTCCTACCTTGTCTTCTCACCTGAGAATAACTGCAGCAGAAGCACCCACCTGCCTGCTCACACTCTCTCTCTGCAGCCCCCTTCTCCTCTCAGCTACCTGGCTTTATACAGGTCTCCCCTGTTCAGCTGTGCTTCCTTTTTAATTAACCTTCATTATTCCCTAGCTCCTCCTCCAGGTGCATTCTAGGTGGTTAATTGGCCCACTAGCCACCTGAAACCCTTCAGGCCTTGGCAAAGCTCTGGTATTTGTTATAGAGTTAGGAGGAACTTTTCAATAGTCGGTATTTTTAAAACGTGCATCTTTGTAACTTAATCTGGAGTTGAGGCCATCCTGTTCAGATGGACATCAGAAGAATAAAGGTGCGTGGGTGCACTTGTGTGCATGAGTAAGGGCTCTCCTGGATCTCAAGTTTCAGTCTCTTTTTGGTACCAATCTATACTACATGTGTCCTGTGTATTCCCCTAGCTGTTCTAGAGGAACTTGTGCATGATGTGAAAGAAGATCTAAGATACCATTTTTATTCCTCTCTTGAATTATGATATATATCATCAAATTTTAAAGCTACTTATCACTACCTACAAAGCTCTACATATCTCTGTGCTTCCCTTGTGAAGATTCCTGTAGTCTCTCATGCCCTCCGCTCTGTCGGTGCCCCCAACCTCCTTCCCATTTTTCCTCTCTGTGCCTTCTTTTATGCAGCCCAGAGTGCATGGTTCTACCTCAATGGGCTCATCCACGAGACCCCTCCCCTGTCCACATCTGGGTCTCCCAAAGTCCCACCACAGCCAGGCTGCTTATAGTGAACCTTGTTGCTTACAGCCAGAGCTGGTTCCCTCTAGTTAAGGTTCCCCACTATGTCCCATTCTAAGACCTTATTTTCAGTTGCTTATACCTTTGTCAAACTTTAACTGATCGAGCTGAAATTTTCCATGCCCAATATCAGTCTCAGGCTGAATGTTTCTGAAAAGTTTCAGCAAAAATGGTTCAGCCCTTTATGAAAATAAGATTATGGGAAAATGTTGTTTCGCGCATGTTAAAAAATTCTCACAACTTTTTGGTTATTCATAGATTCACAGGGTAGGTCCACACTGGAAAACAAAATAAAACACATCAGCTAATCTCAGAACCTGGATCAACTGACTGGGCACATGGGTCTCACATTATGGGTCTAAAAATAGCAGCGTAGACGTTCCCGCTCAGACTGGAGCTTGGGGTCTGAGACCCACCCCACTTGCGAGAGGTTTCAAAGCCCAGGCTCCAGTCCAAATGAGAATGCCTCCATGGCTATTTTTTAGTCCTGCAGAATGAGCCTGTCTCAGTTAACCCAGGCTCTGAGACTTGCTGCTGCAGCGTTCCCTAATAGACTGCAAATTCTCTGAAGATTCTGTCTGTGGTGAGGATGTTCCATGCTACAGCTGAAGGGGCTGAGCAACACTTCCCCTGCAATGGCTGCTCCCAGTTGTTGTGGTGTTAGGCAGAGGAGCTGAGAGCATGTTGACTGTTTCCCTGGTGCTCTCAATGCTCCCTCCTGAGGCAGCATGGAGGAAGAAAGAAGATTCAGACCTGCGGGGGGAGGAAGGAATGGAGTGGTAGAGAGAGAAAATTGGGATGAAGAAACTGACTCTGGGGGGCTATAGGGGACCTGAGAGCCGGTTGAGGTGAGGATGAAACTGAGATCAGAGCTAGGGAGACTGGGAGTGGCTGGGCAAGGAGACTATAAGGAGGCTGGAGCAGAGACTCTAGGATATTACTGAAGCAAATGGCTTAGTATTTAAAAAAACAACAAAATTATAGATATTTCTAGGATATAAGTTGGTGTAGCTGAGAATACATATGCTGAAAAGTATGAATGACAGCAGAATATTTATCAAGTGAAGGAGAGCTACAGGAGTAGCACTGATTGGCTTTTCCTCCCTTTGCTGGCCTGAGCTGTCGGGTACACCGTCCCTCCTCCCAGTACCCAAAGAGGAGGAGAAAAGCAGCAGACACCCATCCCTGCTTGTCTTGCTTTGTTGCTGGGGAAGAGGACATGGTAAGGATCCTGGCTCTGTTCTCTCTCGCTAGAGTTAGGGAGATGAAGATAACTCTGCTGACCAGTCCTGCACCCTTTCCTGAACACTGGTAAAGAACAGGGCTTGATCCAACTCCTTGGTGGGGTGAGCTTCCCCTCTCCTGACTTCCAGGGATGGGAAACAGAAAATTCAACAAACTTCCCCCCTCATTGAGCTCCTGGGTCCCTTAGCTGTTTGCCTGTAGAGAAACTGGAGCACAAGGGCATCAGACGATACTGGAGCACAAGTTAAATTCGGCTGCACCCAACCAGAAGATAGGCCCATGTAAATGCTGGAGTGGGACACACTGAAACCTTTATAGTTCAATTACTTGGGTGACACTTAGATCCTAGACCATGACTATTAGCCTGTTTGCCCATCACTGCTAACACTCCCCTCCTCATTATCATCAATGCAAGTTTCAGGTCGCAAACTGAGCCGGGGCTTCGGTAAAGAAAAACCATCAGTCCTGTTGAAATATTGCAGTTATGTGCTTTGCTCCTTCCTCTGAAGCATCTGCTACTTGCAGGAAGTGTATACCAGACTAGATAGGCCATTTGTCTGTTCCAAACCAGATCACTAGCAATTCTTACGTACTTACATTACATTCTCCTATTACTGTGAGAAATAAACAGTCTTACAGGGAGAGGAAGGACAAGGGGTTTCCAATAAATAGACCCTAGCAAAGATTTATATACACCCATATGTGCTGTATTCAGTTATCTCTGTGTGTGGTTTTTATTTCAGCTCAGGGGTTCCTTCCAACACGCCATTATAGCACCAGCAAATAAGTATTTCTAGTAGGCAGACTATCTAGAAACATTGACAAGGAACACGGCACTACTCCAAATACAGTGACACCTACCAGGCCTAATGTCATAGCCATCATCTCTCTAAACAAAAACAACTGGATAGAACTCCCTGCAGACCCCAGAAATGCTGCCTGTTAATCTGCTCAGGGCATCACTGCTGAGCAACATAAAACCCTCCCCCAGAGCATTTTTCCTCTGCAGCAATGCCAATCTGTCTTCTAATCCACATATATAAAGATTCCAAAGGCTGTATTTTATTCTTGAATGCACAGAAGTGGTTCCCATTGACTGCTGTGGCATATTTCTGTTCATGTCCTCTTCATTTACAAGGACCAGTGAAAAAGCCTCAGAGTAGCCACTTAAGGGTGATTGAGGGATTCGTCTGACAGACTTTTACAGTAAGAGAAATATAAAGATTTGGCATTCAATTTTACATTGCTTCCTGAGAGCCACCTATAAACCCACATGGGCAAAGCTTTCCACAAAGGTATTATGCAACTTTTCTGGTACAGTAGAAGGCTGCCTGCACTGGATCCTTCTATCTCACTTCATTGGCTATGACTGGACGCTGCCAGCACATACTATACTTACTCAGGGTCTCTCCTTATCCCCTCTTCCTTGGTTACTTTGAACCCCTCCCAACTCTCCTTGGTTGCTTGCAGCAGTTCAGATTCCTTTGCATTTTTAGTGCTACTTCATTTTTGGCCACTTTGCTTTCACATCTCCTATTCTTCTGTCTCTTCATCCTTCACTAGTTCCACAGTGTGCCCCTTGGCTATTGCTGTGTTCTCCCATCAGTTGCCTTCACGATTCAGCTATGATTGATTATTTACCATATGTCAGACACTGTATGATTATTATTATTTTTAAGCATTAACCATGTGTTCAGTTCTATACAAAACAGGGCAAGCTTCTGTGGAGTTTTCCCTGACACCAATCTGCAAGCTAATATTAAAAGGCTTTGGAAAAGTGTGTAATAATAATTACCTAAAATATCTGTGAGTGGTATGGATGATACACAGTGGTTTGGAAAGATGCTTATAAATATAATGGAAATCCAGGTATCAGTTTAGATAAGTCATCTTTAAATCACTTGAATGATCACTATTTGTTGATCCACTAGATGGTGAACTTCAAATGATACATCAGTGAAATCTCCCTCTTGGAAGGATTTAATTTCAAGCTAAAGTTTAATACACAAGAAAGTTTCACCTATCCAACCTGAATTGGCTTTTAAACTGGTATGGTTAAATTGGTGTACAAGACTCTGAACACTCTTATTTTAATATCAGAACAGTTTATTATAGTTTAGTTAAACCTGTTCCTAATCACCTTAAGCTAAACCAAAATAAGGCACTCAAACTAAAATCAGAGAGTTCACACAGAGGTTTGCACCAGTTTAACTATATTGATTTAAATTCACATCTTAGGTTATACCCGTGCAACTTTCCATGCAGACAAACCCTAAATCTCCCTTGTTTGAAGTGTAACTTCAGAATGTAAATATTCTTTATTGCCTGTGGAAAGCATCACAACGATAGTTTCTAACCTAATCCTGACAAGTCCTACTGATCAGCCAGAGTCAAAGACAAATACATCATCAGCACATGTGATTTTGAGAAGAAAGGTTAGAGCCAAACAATCACTCTCCAAAGTGATGTGGGAAACTGAACTCCATGCATTATTACACAGACAATATTCAGGCAAGTAAAATGGTGACTTTCAACAGTTCACAAAAAGCAATATAGCTTGTGTCCTAAGGCAGCTGTTTAATCTGAGTATGAAATCAAATATAATTGTGTTTCCCATATAAACCCCAGAAAGTCCCCCCCCCTGCCCCCAAATAGATATTAACCACCCAACTGCTATGGTCCTTCCCTCAGATTTCCAAACTCAACAGCATCAACAACAAAAAATAGTAATGAGCTTTTGAAGTAGAGCTGGAATGAGAGAAGTTTAGACCGATCTGAGCATAAATAGCAGCTTATTTGTGTGTAACCTTATAGAAATGCAGGACATAATTCTGTATAGGTATTAATTACTTGTATTCAAGTAGCACTCACAAAGGTGATAGGCACAGTCTACTCAAATACTGTGCAACATTGTGCACAACAGATTACAATCTCAGACATGCAATATATGAAGGGTGGAGGAGAGGAATGCAATTAATATATGTACAATCTTTATTTACACTGACATTCTTATGTAGAGGAAGATCGCTGGCCAATGATGCCTGTGTATTGTGTTTACTGTTCATTTTTATGTGACTTCATGGTGCTTTGCAGCATGAGAGTAAGAAGTATTTTTATTTAATTTTAGCCACTCTCCTTCTAAATTTAAAGACAGGTAGAGGTTAACTACAAGGAAAACATTGAATGTATTGGGCCAGATTCTGGACCCTTGCTGATCTGTAGAGAACACAGGTCGGCTGCCTGTGTAAGGTCCCCTTTTCACTCCCCCTGATCCTGTTGCAGGTCTGTCCTACTGCTTTGGAGTTGAGCAGTGTGGAGGCTGCTCTGGTTTACGCGAGCAACAAGTGTGTCTAAAGGTCTGAAAATGTAACAGGAATTGGTAGTACATAGGGACATCCAAGCCCCATTCCTCTGATCATGCCTCCTTTTTCCTGCTAGGATGACAGCAGGAGTTGGGGGTGATGGGTTCCTAAACCAGGTCTATAGCACTGGAGGATAGCCTTTATGCTGAGATGATCCTTCCTGGTCTGGCTATTGAGTTTTAGGGCCAGGTTATGCCAGCTGTGCTATGCATAGTGGCCACACACCACCAAAGAATCTGGCTATGCATGGTGGGCTGACCCATCTTAAGATCTTTTGTTTTATCCACAAAATTAATGATTAACAAGCTGGGCATCCTGTGCCATTACCAAGACTCATTCTTGCAATTACTAATCCTACTAATGCTGCTTCAGAAACAAAAATCGGTAAAATGTTCTGCCTAGCAGGCAAATTGGTAATTACTGGGGTTTGCAGAAACTAGTGACACCATCTTCATTTATACTTATTAAGTCTATGGGACATTGTTGACATGGAAAAACAGGACTTTCTGGTAATATAGACATCTATTTTGTATTATGCTTCCGTCGATCCCAGAAATATGCAAAAGAATACACTTTCCCACATTTAAGGCTTAGGGATGAAATGGTGAAGAGCTTATATATTACAATTATACTTTGAATTCTAAGTATTGCTAATAATGGGAACAGGCACTTCTTGCTAGAATACAAAAGCAACAAATCATGCTTTAGGTTTCTGTTTCATGTTCTTTGGGGATTTTCCTCGCATAATGGTACATTGCTTTGTTACATGAAGAAAGTGAGGAGAATGAAACCCCATTGTTTTGAGGAAAGGAGGAGGAGGTTAGCAATAGCATATGAATGTGTGTGATGGAAAATACATGTACCTCTTTGGATATATTATTGACTTCTTATAATGGTTTTCTATTCTCAGCAACAAACACTTCTCTTTTCTGTTGCAAGTTCTTTCATATAAAGCAAAAACAACAATTCATTAAAATTAATATTCAAGTAGATGTATGTGCAAAAAGAACAGACTGATGCTTTCCAGGGCACCTCTTGGAAAAAAAAAAATCTTGTGTCTATGAACCAAAATTATTCCCTTGCTATTTTCATTTAAACAAAACATTTTGGATAGTTTGGATTGAAGCCTGTTGGATTTGTTCTGCTTCATATGCTTTAGTTTTCTCTTCCTTTTCTTGTACTCCTCATTCTTTTGGAGTGTGAGGGGCTGCAATTTGTTTCAGCGCAGCCAAAAATGTGGTTTTGCTTTGTATACTTAGCGCTGGTTTCTATGTAAGATACATACTGGGCAGATCCCAAGTAAAGGTCTCTTCCAGCAGAAGGTCAGACATTTGGTGCCTTTTCCATATGTTCTGAACAGTGTTGCTGGCTGTTCTGTGTGTTGAAAAGGAGCTTTGAGAAAGATGCATTGAGTCCTGGTTGCACATCTGGAAATGCTGATAGGCAGTTGAGATTTTAAGGCATTGTGTTCATTCTCCTCCACAGCAAAGATTCAACATACCTTGAAGGCAAAAAAGCAGCAATTCCAGTGGGATTTTGAAATAAAAAAAAAAAATGGATTTTTTTTTTAAAAAAGTACCAGTCAGTCCCCAGCATGGTACTGCCACTGCCTAAGCTTTCACACTCCTACCACAATATGACGCAAATTTGCTTTTTGCATTGATTAAAAATGGTCAGTGTGAACTACACTGTGCAACTACATATGCAAAAACAAACAAACAAAAAGACAAAAACAAAAAAAACAGAAGCAAAGAACATCACATGAAACAAGAAGAAAGCTGCATGCTTCTTTATGAACGTATAGGCAAATAGTCTATACACCATTAAAACTTTCTAATTATAAGGACAGTTAAACACTGGAATAGACTTCCAAGGGAGGTTGTGGAATCCCCATCACTGGAGATGTTTAAGAACAGGTTAGACCAGGGGTCGGCAACCTTTCAGAAGTGGTGTGCCGAGTCTTCATTTATTCACTCTAATTTCAGGTTTCGCGTGCCAGTAATACCTTTTTTTAGAAGGTCTCTTCCTATAAGTCTATAATATATAACTAAACTATTGTTGTATGTAAAGTAAATTAAGATGCAGAGCCCCCCGGACCAGTGGTCAGGACCCAGGCAGTGTGAGTGCCACTGAAAATCAGCTCCCATGCCACCTTTGGCATGCGTGCCATAGGTTGCCTACTCCTGGGTTAGACCAACACCTGCCAGGGATTGCCTAAGTGTCCTCAGCACAGGGGACTGAACTAGGTGAAGTCTCAAGGTCCCTTCCAACGCTAAATTTCTCTGATTAACTAAAATCGGGAAAATGTAGTGCTTCTTAAGGATGGAAATATCTGAGTTGACCAGATCCCCTTATTCACAGGGGAATATAGTTTCTGTCCATAATTCCTACAAAAGTCTTTTCATTTTAAGAAAACATATTTATCCACTCATCTGGAATAAAAGAAAGGACATATGGTGAGCATTTTTCTACCATCACTCAAACTAGTTCATCAGTCAAAGCTATCCAATGTAAATACTGTCCAAAAGAGCAAGGTTGTTTTAATTTTTAATATGAATCTATGTTAAATAGCTACATTCTCAACTCTGGAAAAATCATCTATGAGAAGCTTCTGTCTAATTTTAAGATAGGTCAGAGAATGGAGGTCAGCAGTTTAAGAACTAACTAGTAATTTTGCATGCTTCAGTGGTTTGGGTTTTCCCACTTGAAATGCCTGAAAGAGACCAGATTTTCAGAAAGCACCAAAGACCCAGCCCTTTGGAAATCAAGCTCCTTTAAAGTTATCTCAGATTGGGCACCTAGAAATTGAGGCACCAAAAAGTGAATTGCTCTTTAAAAATCTTGGTCCAAGACTGACCAGTATGCAACTAAATCTTCACAAAATGTTCTTTATGCCAGTAATCCTGGCATGGTTCCCCAAGACTAAAGAACCAAATGAGCTAAGGAAAACAATGGGGGCCTTTTAATTTGACTTGGACACCCAAGTGGTTTTCCTGACAAAGCTGCATCTTGAGCTGTATTTTACTTGCAGCTAATCTGTCTATTTTCCTGTGGTCAAAGAACTTTGCAGCCAACATAAAGTGAAAGCTTTATAAGAACTTATATCCCTACATTCGGATGAACACATTGTAACAGTACAGCCTTTTGGAGTGCCTTCAGTGTAGTGCCAAGAGAATTGCATGTTTGTTTTAGGTCCCATACAATCCTGTATCTTTGCTTCAATTTGTATCCATTAATAGGCACTACGTTATAAAATCAACTCCCATTACTTATATGATATCTGGAGTTATTGGTCCTAATCCTGAAATTCTGAGATAAATGGAAGTTTTATCAGGGCAAGGCCTGCAGGACCAGGCTGATTGTTGGTGACATACTGCGTTATGAATTTTCAGAAAGTGGCCAGTTTCTACATGTAATTTATTTTCACTAGAAATTCATCTGCAGGCACAAATCCTGGTAGTTGCAGCTTTAACTAACTTGTTGCAGATGTAAATTAAATAGAGCCAAATTCTGATACCCTTACTCACCCTGAGTAGCACTTTAACTCTACACACAATCCCATTGACTTCAATGGAATACTTCTGGAGTCAGGCGCTACTTAGTGCGAATAAGGGGGTCAGAATCTGACCCATTAATTAGAGAGGTGACTACTCTGGTTTGTGCACATAGTTCATTATGTGGATACAAGTTTTGTAAGGTGCAATATGTTCTGGCAACCAGGGGCCTCAGTCAGCATCTAGTAGATCCCTGTATCTTTACTCAGTACAGTACTTTGTTCCCCCATACCAAATATCTTGTTTTCTGGCAATGTTCTTGTGTTCTCTCTCTCCCCCACCTCTCCTTCCTAACTTTTAATAAAAAAATAAAAATTATTAAATAAGTTTAAATTAAAGAATGCTGTAGCTCTTCAGTGAAACTCTCGCATTTGATGATCTAGGTTTATGGAGTTAAAAAAAAAAATCTTAGAACTTTGTAAATTATGTTTGTGGTGAATTCCTTAAGGAAGCCCTTATAATAGGAACATCAGGTAGATATTTTTCCAGCATGCTGTACCAAGAAATCTTATTTACTTACTATCTCAAACTTCCATTGAAAACTCTTAAACTGATAATCACAGAATATTACATTGTTGCTGTCTTTTCAGGACCAGATTGTGAACCTGATTTGGTGAGCAGTTACTCTCACATCAAAGCTCAAAGTGCAAGGGGCCATTCACCAATAGGAGTAAGGGTTCATAATCTGGTCCTTACATTCATTGCAGTTAGGTTATGTTAACTGTTCTGTGTTTTGGTATATAGATAATATCACATACATTGATTTATATACATTCCTTTAACATGTCTACTTCAGGTATGTTTTTTAGCTTTTTGTGGTTCTAAGACTAAGGCTTATTTTTTCTGGTGATTAAAACCAATAGCCTGTAAAGGATTAAAATACTTGAATAGGCTTAACTAGACCTATGTTTAATCCATTGGTCTTTCAGCATGCACTGGGTTCCAAGATGTAGGACGAGTTCAGCAACCAAGAGATCCCAGTCCAAGTGGTGCTGAGGGGTTCTTTCCCAGGTATAACATAAAACTCTGACGTCTCCTGTTAGTTTCTCAGTGACTACATTATCCAATGCCTGGCACAATGTGAGAGTCTGGGCTGAATTAAAACTAATCAGTTTCCAACTCCTGTTCAGATTCTTCCATGAGATTTCCTAAAGGTCAAGTGCCTCTAGACTAAGGTTAATTTAGTTGCTTGCCACCCTGATACAGAAGCTCCCAACGACACCACACAAGAAGAAAAGTCAAGTGGTTGGGTAAATTCTTGAGAGTTTGACAGATTTTCAAATAAGTCTTTGGGAATTTCCTTATTATGAAGGACCCAAACATTTCACTCATCTGATGTGGGTCTTACTTGCTCTATCACATCAACACCCCAAATGGAAATAGATAGGAAATCCTCAGTGAGGAACAGACGATTCATAATCACACTGAAGTAAGCATGTAATGTACTTGATTAGAGTATGCACAAACTGCATCTGTGCTGACTCAGTGCTTGCTAACACATTATGTTGAGGGATTGTACATTCAGTTTTACTTGGCACATCTCCCACTGACAATAACGGCTGTTTCACTTGAGTAATGACTGCAGGATCAGGCCCTTTAGTGGTGAAACTCATATGAAGCAATTAAAAACAAAATAAGGACTTGATCTATTTTTTTAAGATCCCAAATGACAGAAAATTGAAAATTAAGGTGGAGACCATCATCAACCGCAGTTTACGATGATGAAAGCATCAGGGGATTGTGATCAGAGCTCTTTACCTTTCGTTCTATACACTAAAGTACAACTAGTATTAGTATGACCATTTTGCCCCACCTAGATAGGGGATCCCTTGGTACCGTACAAGGAAATAGCAAGAGACAGTCCCTGCTTCAAAGAACCTGTAAACTAAACAGACAAGACATCATCATCATGATCACCACCACCACGACGTCCATTTTATAAATGGGGAACAGAGACATGGAGAGATTAAATGACTTGCACAAAACTGTCAGCTCTTCCAGAGAGGGGCTGTCTTCTTGTGTGTTTATACATAGACATTAAAGGTCAGAAGGGACCATTATGATCATCTAGTCTGACCTCCTGCACAATGCAGGCCACAGAATCTCACCCACCCACCCACTCCTGCAATAAACCTCTCACCTATGCCTGAGCTATTGAAGTCCTCAAATCATGGTTTAAAGACTTCAAGGGGCAGAGAATCCTCCAGCAAGTGACCCGTGCCCCATGCTACAGAGGAAGGCAAAAAAACCCCAGGGCTTCTTCCAATCTGCCCTGGAGGCAAATTCCTTCCCGACCCCAAATATGGTGATCAGCTGTACCCTGAGCATGTGGGCAAGATTCACCAGCCAGATACTCAAGAAAGAATTCTCTGTAGTAACTCAGATCCCACCCCATGCAACATCCCATCACAGGCCATTGAGCCTATTTACTATGAATAGTTAAAGATCAATTAATTGCCAAAATCATGTTATCCCATCATACCATCTCCTCCATAAACTTATTGAGTTTAATCTTGAAGCCAGATAGGTCTTTTGTCCCCACTGCTTCCCTTGGAAGGCTATTCCAAAACTTCACTCCTCTGATGGTTAAAAACTTTCGTCTAATTTCAAGTCTAAACTTCCTGGTGGCCAGTTTATATCCATTTGTTCTTGTGTCCACATTGGTACTGAGCTTAAATAATTCCTCTCCCTCTCTGGTATTTATCCCTCTGATATATTTATAGAAAGCAATCATATCTCCCCTCAACCTTCTTTTCGTTAGGCTAAGCAAGCCAAGCTCCTTGAGTCTCCTTTCATAAGACAGCTTTTCCATTCCTCGGATCATCCTAGTAGCCCTTCTCTTTACCTGTTCAAGTTTGAATTCATCCTATTCACCTTGTACATGGGCCCAGTATCTCAGTTACAGCCTTTAGGCCCTACAGTAAAACAAATAAGGTCACACAGAATGTCAGTGTGCTCCTGAGCCCACATTCAGTGCTTAAGCATGGGATAAACTTTCCTCAATACACTGTGTGTATATGTTTAGGGAATCCAATGTATGAGATAACGTTACCAAAGTTAATGTCAGATCCTAATCCCAGTTCAAACTGGATCAGGATCAGGTGCTAAGTATGGCAAATATTTCTGTGCCACCATTGCTTTTTTATTTGGTACAGCAGTGGTTAAGAACTAGGGAAGCAAATCTGAAATCACACTCAATACATTTCAAACAAAAAAGCACAAAAGACACCACATTTCTTGATCCTGCTAGGACAATAGCTGTGTTGATTCACTTCACTATATTTGGGCTTTGTGTTGTTCTCATTGAAATCAATGGGAGTTTTGTCAACCTGAATGGCAGCAGGATTATGCCTATTCTGTATTTGTACTTTTCAGGAGAAATCCATTACGACTCATACAGATTATTATGCCTGGAGAATTGTTGCTGTTCGGTCTCTCAGTTTGACAGCATCATATATCCACTTAGGTTTTATTTTAGCTCGGCCTTAGACACACCATCCAAAGCCCATGGGCATTTGTTAAATTGAGAATGACAAAGCAGCAATACCTTGTAACAAAGATGAATCAGTGTATTTGTCAAGCTTGACTATTAACCACAGTACCTTTTCCAGCTGGAATAGAAACTTGTAAAGACCCTTTCAGGGCAACAAATTAGTCTGTCAATGGATTCTAAATAGTCATTAAGGAAAATACTTCATAGATGAATTACTGAAAAAATATTCTTGGGGCTAGTTATAAAAATATTCACTCTCAAGCCAGGATGTATTTGTTAGTCAGTCTGCATGCTTTGAAAGTAGATTGACTGTATAGCAATTTTAGAAAACGGGCTGAAGAGACAGCAAGCATATCTGCTGCATGTTATTCTTGAGGTCTGACACTTGAAATGCTACATACAATGCAATGACAGTCAGACACTATACTCTAGTCCACTGCAAGAACCATGGAAGTTAATATGTAGAAGTCTGACTTAAGAAACATGACTTGTAGTGATTGAATTTCTTGAGTCTATCTATTTAGCTTAAACAAAGAGAAGGTTAAGGTGGTGACTCGATCACAGTTTATAAGTACCTACATGAGGAACAAATATTTGATAAAAGGCTCTTCAAACTAGCAGAGAAAGATATAACGTGATCCAATGGCTGGAAGTTGAAGCTAGACAAATTCAGACTGGAAATAAGGTATATATTTTTAACAGTGAGGTTAATTAACCACTTGAACAATTTACCAAGGGTCATGGTGGCATCCCCCTCACTGACAATTTTCAAATCAAGATTGGATGTTTTTCTAAAAGATCTGCTCTAGGAATTATTTTGGGGGAGTTCTATGGTCTGTGTTATAAAAGGAGGTCAGACTAGATGATCACAAAGGTCCCTTCTAGCCTTGGAATCTGACACTATAAGCTATATCAAATACAGGATCTGGTACATAGACTATATAATTTGATATGCTATTTAAATGGATGCTCCAGGAAAATTGACAAAGTGACTTGCTCAAAACCAGACTTCTGACAGGAGATGTTTTTGGACCAAAACCGTGGCCCATCATTGCACATCCGTGCAGGAGAGCAAGGTAGCATAAGGCACCCTTGCTGGTAGCAGAACGAGGGCAGGGGAGTTGGGGCAAAGCAGCCTCTGCAAAGCTGCCCCTCCTCCTCCAATACAGATGGGTGGAGGCTTAACTCCAACCTGCCCCCAAGGCACCAAGTAGCACAGCTGCCCAGCACACCCAGGGGACGTACTCTGTGCAGGGCTGGCATAGAGCGTATTTCGTCTCCCTCATAAGATAAGGAGGGGCACTAGGAAGCAGATGTGACAGTCACAAATGGCTCAGAAAGCCACATTTAGCCCTTTGCCAACTCTGTAAAATTCACAAGTATAATAAAAGAGCTTGTGAATGATCTTTTTGTTCTCTAGAAGCCAAATCCTAGTTCTGGATTTGCATGACAGTAAGGAATATGGTAGCCTTATATGGCCATGTGTAACTACTGTATATCAGGCCAGCTGGTTCAGAAGACAGCACATGTTTCAGCCATGGTAGGCAAGAAGTATCTTGGCGGGAACAGGAAGTTTATTAGCATGACCTCACCTCAATCTTTACCAGTCCTATGGTGATCTTTCTCCTCTCCCTCTACCTGAGAAGGCAGAATCCTTGCAACCGCCAAGTTCCAATAAGCCCCAGGTAGCTCCAGCAAGAGCAGAGTGAGGAAGACCACCATGCTGTGAGCCTTCTGTGTGCGCAAACTAGCTGCCAAAAACTCCACTTTTCCCCTCACAATTTTTACATTGCAATTACTCATTGTCTATACAAAAATCTGCAGCATATTGAACATTTAAAATATTGGAGCATCTTATATTACAATTAGCTGGGGATACTACATGAGTGCTCGTGGGGTAGGATGGAGGGGAGGGCTGCTGGACAGCCTACTTTGTTTTGAGGTTCCTACAACATAATTTCAGCTTCCCATGCTGCTTAGGATACAGGGTCCTGACCCCAGACACTCGGACAGCCCTGAAAAATTCAACAATCTTTTAACAGGAGCATGATCTAGGAAAGATTTAAAATGAAGATGAGGAAACTTGCTCTAAGAGGTTGAGAATTCCAACCCGCATGTACACTGAATACAGTATTTCATTGCAGATCATGACTCATTAGCCACATTGCCCTCCATTATGTAGATGGTTTCAGGAAAGATTAGGAATTTTACTCTGTATTCTAAAAAGTTTAAAAAAAAAAAAACAACAAAGTTGAACCTCAGCATAATATGCTCTTGGAAGTCAGTGTTGCGAGTAAGCAGGTTACTGTATTTTGAACAACCTTGAGCTTTTTAAAAGTCAATAGTTTCAATCCTGTGAACATTCCATTACAATAATCAAGTCTGCAAGTCATGTCCAAAATCCAATAAGTAGCATTACTCCAATTCTTCTCTGGATTTATCTTCATCCAGCTGCTCTTCATCCAGATACTATTTTGACCAGGATCCTCAAGAGCTGGGAAATCATGCATCTTGCTGACATCTTAGTTATGTTCATGTCCCTTGTGAAGGTGATATAGAGCCGGGGGTATCATCTGCACATTTCTGTCCACACTGTATCAACATTTCTCCTAGTGGCCTCATATTCATTAGCTGTCCAGTGGTACAGGGAAATGGATGAATCCCTGTGGCAAGTGTTATGGAGGCCAAGGAGCAGATTCCCATCCATACTCCTCTGAGAGGAATGATTGAAGCTATTTCAGCACTAGCCCACAAACCTCATGGTCCACTAAAACAATGGAATAATAAATGAGTTCATGTGCACGTGGCAGCTTTCTCCAAGGAGACTTTCAGAGAATCCTATTATCCCTCAATAAACTCAGCCATCACACTATACTGAACTGATGACGGGGAGGAAGTCTTTTCATACATGTGTTATTGTGCTGAATACTATGGAAGTGCCCACAGACACACATTAGAATAAACTCACATCAGGACATGCATTCATACTGTACTCAGGAACATGCACTTCTTCATTCCTTGGTGCATCTGGCCTTAAGATTCATGCCTCTCAGTGTACTTGATGCAAGCATCCATCTGTTCCTTGACCATGTGCCTTGTTATGCTGTTCCTTTGTTAGATCATGCATAAAAGTGGAATGAAGTATTACCTACTTCAGCCGTATGGTTTCACCATTCAGGCGAGTGAAGTAAGTGACCTTGTAGCTCTCTCGCATTGTTTCCTTAGTGGAGAGTGTTAGTGCCAATATGTTAACCATACTCAACCATTCTTCATTTCTGATTTCTCTCCTCTAAGCAGATAAGAATGACCTAGGGCCTCTTAGTGTGTTTTACATCAAAGGCTGATGAAGAGTTCTGACAGCCTGGATGTCAGTGCTGTAAATAAGCCATTAATCACACTGCCATTCCATGGAACAAACTTTTCCCAGAGGGTATGAACTTTCTTCAGGTCACTAATATAAACCATATCTTCTCTAATCCAGTGGGGCAGTCGTTATGTCAGTGCTCTCAAGGTGGGCTAGCTCCAGGTCAGGCTGATACTCCATTACTTTCATTTTAATGCATAGGTCATTGTTATGGTTCCACTGGATTATAAATGGTCAATTAACAGATAAGTAGTTGCAATGAATTAAATAAATGAAGGCATAGCTCAGTGGAATTTACACCAAGGGATAGATGGATCAGTGTCCTGTTAAAACTCTTGCCTCAGCATCATGTATTTAATAAAGATCCTAGATGGGGCTACAGGGGAAAAAAAACGAGCTTAAATGATTTGGTGGTCAACCAAAATAATGTGGTTGCAACAGAGGCTTCATAGCCTAAAGTAGAATGCAGTGATTATTAAAAAAAACCAAAACAAAAACAAACAAACAAAAGAACCAACACCCAATGTATCTAATATTAAAATAGAAATTGGTTTTAAAATAAACCCCAGTCATCCACCCTGCCATCAATATTCTTTATATCACTACACAGTACAAGGCTATAATATACTCTTACACATAACTATCAGCAGACAGAAATGATCATATGTACTGTACAATAAAATATTAGTATGATTCAGGGGCATGGCTAAAAACAAAGGTTTTTACATCTACATTTCAAGGCCAAAATGTTTCAACCACGTTGGGGGGCTAAACCATGCTGAAATCTAGTCTCCTAACTTGTTGGGGGGAGGGTGTTTTATTTTTGCAGTGAAGAGGGCCTCATTCTGCTACTAGTTAAAATATATGGCTGCTCAATACTCTGCTGCACCCAATGGAAACTAGGAATAGGAAATATGGGGGGGAAACTGCAATCCTGGAAGCTGCGGGGCCCTGGTTTGATTCCAGGCATAGTTTTGAGCAGCCCTGAATTGCTAGGTCTCAAGACTGGTCTTAACTCTGCTTTGGCTACAGTGGCCCCTAAGGGGACATTCACTGGCAGGGGACTGCTGAACACCGCATGCTTTGGCCACACACCCCACGCTAACACAACCTCTACACTATGGGCTAGAAGAGGAGTGGCACAGGGCTGTCTAAAATAGCTTTTGTCACCAGGATATCTCCAGCTTGATGTTTAAGACCAAGCCTGTTGCTTATGTACTCTGTATAAATAGCTACATTTTGAAGCTGTTTACAAAAAAAAATTCAAAATCTGTATTCAAGCCACAGTGAAAGAGGAGAGCGGAGAAGAAGATTGGCCTTAAACAATTCCAAGTAACACATAACCCTCAATGCTTTTTTTGCCTCTGTCTTCACTAACAAGGTCAGCTCCCAGACTACTGCACAGGGCATCACAGCATGGGGAGTAGATGGCCAGCCCTCTGTGGAGAAAGAGGTGGTTAGGGACTATTTAGAAAAGCTGGACGTGCACAAGTCCATGGGGCCGGACGCGTTGCATCCGAGAGTGCTAAAGGAATTGGTGGCTGTGATTGCAGAGCCATTGGCCATTATCTTTGAAAACTCGTGGAGAATGGGGGAAGTCCCGGATGACTGGAAATGTTGGATCATATTAAAGAAGTTCTGTATTAAAATCACAAATGAGTTTGATTCCCCATAGTTTAAATTCCAGGGTATTACTAATTAAGAGGTCTCTTGGTTTTTGGTACTGTTTCTCTCCCTCTATGTGTGAAACTTGCAAGCTGCTAATTGTGTTAGTACATTCTAAGACAGAGTCTGTTCTCAAAGCAGTTCACAGAGAGAGAGAGACTCAAAGCAATACTCTAACAACAGAAACAGCACCCAGAAACTCCCCGCCCTTTTGTTGTATTAACAATTGTGATTAAAATAGAGATAGAGGATGTATGTGGATGGATGCTTGGTGTGGATAATAACTAAATGATCAGGGAGGTGCCAGCCTAAGAATCCAGTGTCCATCGGCTGAAGAAGGCGTGAAGTGGAAATAACCAGAGGGCCCCCGGAGGGCAGACTGGAATCCACCCAACAGCCTCAAGAATGGGAGAACCAAAGAACAAGATAACATCTTGGAGCCATCAGGAATGTGCTATCTGCTGATTGATTCAGCAACAGCATGATGCAGCAATTCCCATAGACTGGCATAGGAAGAAATTCCTATAAAAATAGACTCTAAAAAGTCAGAACTTTGGGGTCTGATTCTGCAAACCAACTTCCAGGAGCATCAGATGAGCATCTGACAAGGCCCTGCTCCCTCCTCATGTCCAGGCCACCTGGCCAGTGGCTTGGCATGAGCAACTCTAAGGCTGGTAACTATGATAACAACTTTGCAGAACCTGTGTGTGTGTGTGTGTGTGTGTGTGTGTGTGTGTGTGTGTGTGTGTGTGTGTGTGTGTGTGTGTGTGTGTGTGTGTGTGTGTGTGTGTGAGAGAGAGAGAGAGAGAGAGAGAGAGAGAGAGAGAGAATAAAGATGAGATTGAATGGAATGTTATAGCTATAACTAACTGCTTACTATGATAACAACCTTGCAGAATCTGTGTGTGTGTGTATGAATGAATGTGTGAATAAAGATGAGATTGAATGGAATGTTACAGCTGTAACTAACTGCTTACTATGATTCTTTCTGTATTCACAATAAATGTGGTATTTTGCCTTTTTCCCTTTAATAAGATCCTGCTGGTTTTTATTTTATTGGTACAACAGAAAAAGGCTAATGTAGTGCCAATCTTTAAAAAAGGGAAGGAGGAGGATCCTGGGAACTACAGGCCAGTCAGCCTCACCTCAGTCCCCAGAAAAATCATGGAGCAGGTCCTCAAGGAATCAATCCTGAAGCACTTACATGAGAGGAAAGTGATCAGGAACAGTCAGCATGGATTCACCAAGGGAAGGTCATGCCTGACTAATCTAATAGCCTTCTATGATGAGATTACTGGTTCTGTGGATGGAGGGAAAGCAGTGGATGTATTGTTTCTTGACTTTAGCAAAGCTTTTGACACGGTCTCCCACAGTATTCTTGTCAGCAAGTTAAAGAAGTATGGGCTGGATGAATGCACTATAAGGTGGGTAGAAAGTTGGCTAGACTGTCAGGCTCAACGGGAAGTGATCAATGGCTCCATGTCTAGTTGGCAGCTGGTGTCAAGTGGAGTGCCCCAGGGGTCGGTCCTGGGGCTGGTTTTGTTCAATATCTTCATAAATGATCTGGAGGATGGTGTGGATTGCACTCTCAGCAAATTTGCAGATGATACTAAACTAGGAGGAGTGGTAGATACGCTGGAGGGCAGGGATAAGATACAGAGGGACCTAGACAAATTGGAGGATTGGGCCAAAAGAAATCTGATGAGGTTCAATAAGGATAAGTGCAGGGTCCTGCACTTAGGACGGAAGAACCCAATGCACCGCTACAGACTAGGGACCAAATGGCTAGGCAGCAGTTCTGCGGAAAAGGACCTAGGGGTGACAGTGGATGAGAAGCTGGATACGAGTCAGCAGTGTGCCCTTGTTGCCAAGAAGGCCAATGGCATTTTGGGATGTATAAGTAGGGGCATAGCGAGCAGATCGAGGGACGTGATCGTCCCCCTCTATTCAACATTGGTGAGGCCTCATCTGGAGTACTGTGTCCAGTTTTGGGCCCCACACTACAAGAAGGATGTGGATAAATTGGAGAGAGTCCAGCGAAGGGCAACAAAAATGATTAGGGGTCTGGAACACATGACTTATGAGGAGAGGCTGAGGGAACTGGGATTGTTTAGTCTGCAGAAGAGAAGAATGAGGGGGGATTTGATAGCTGCTTTCAACTACCTGAGAGGTGGTTCCAGAGAGGATGGTTCTAAACTATTCTCAGTGGTAGAAGAGGACAGGACAAGGAGTAATGGTCTCAAGTTGCAATGGGGGAGGTTTAGGTTGGATATTAGGAAAAAAAATTTCACTAGGAGGGTGGTGAAACACTGGAATACGTTACCTAGGGAGGTGGTAGAATCTTCTTCCTTGGAAGTTTTTAAGGCCAGGCTTGACAAAGCCCTGGCTGGGATGATTTAATTGGGGATTGGTCCTGCTTTGAGCAGGGGGTTGGACTAGATGACCTCCTGAGGTCCCTTCCAACCCTGATATTCTATGATTCCTCTACCATTCTGGGAACTATGCTGGACACATTAAAAGGGTTCCCACCACCACACAGACCTTAATCAATTTAACTGACCATGCCTGTTTTACAAATGAAATATCATCCCACAATCCAACTTCTTTAACTACTTTAAAAACAGATGCTTTTGCTAACTCAAGTGGGCACTGAACTAAATGTGGATAAACACTGATTGACTAGCTACTGTTTGAGCACAAGCTCTTTACCTAGCACATCACCTCACCAGCCTATTCAGAGTTGGGTGCCAGGCCTTACAAGCCCGAGAACCCATCTACACTACAAATATAATAAATAAGCTACTAAACCCTCAGGGGGGCCAGTTATCCCTTTCCTAGTTAAAATGAGGTTAAAACACTTGGACTGCTTTGAACACCTCCCCACAAAAGCTTTGACCCACTAGGGGTCACCTCAAATATATATTTTAAACAACTGGATACACTACTGTAGAGGCCTGAGTCTCTTGTCTGAAAAAACCACCAAGACCAGAAAATGTTATTTCGGTTTTGTCATGTAGCTTCCTGCAAAGAAAAAGTGGTTAACAATATACCAGTAAATAGTTAGAGTCTCTTCATTAAAATCAACAAAAATTCCAGTGTGCAAAATGTTGCCATTTAAGAAGTTTCTATCACAATCATGGGGGGGGGGGGGGGGGGGGGAAGAGAGAGGAGGGAAAATGTACATCTATGTCATCTAAAGCCCCATCTTCACTACAGCCGTAACTGGGTCATGGGACCCCATTTCAACAGCATTTACAATTGGATTCATGACCTGGGCCTCCCCGGGAGGAAATAACCAGGAGGCAAACACAGTTTAAGACAACAGCAGCTGTGCTAACCTTTTTTAAGGTGTAAGTCATGGTTTCAGACATTGCTGTTTCATACAGCATATATTTCACTTGGCAATCACAACAATTTTTATTTAAAATGATCTAGTTTCAGGGGTTTATATTCCAACCATAAAAGTGTTTTGAGCTGGAACTTGACCCACAGGCCTCAACTCCACCTGGGAAGCAATTCTTCTATTTTTAACATTTTAGAAACATCACTTCTGACCTTTTAAAATGTGTAAGCAGCTGGTTTAAGATGCTGGGCTAAGTCTGTTTATATAAAAAGTCTGATTAAAAAAATGTTTTGAAAGACATTAGTCCATAATATAATAAAATTTTCATAATCTGGAAACAAATTGAATCTAATCAAGAAGTGAGGTTTTTAGAACTGAAATTATAATCAAACAAAGCTGACAGTTTTTAAAACACATGGAGTTAATGCCATACATGGCAGCCAGGACCACAGAGTATCAGAGCCCCACTCTGTCAGGTCCATATATTTTGGTATAAGGAAGGATTTGACAGACAGACATGAGCTCGGCAAATGATGATACTCGTCAGATTTCAAAAGAAGAACAGAGTTGGACAGCCCTTAGTCCTGTCTTTGAACCAAAGTGAGACTTAATGAGGTTTAAAGGGAGCTGGGACACCCAGGGTCACAACCAGCTAAAATAAAGCAATCTCAGAGGTGGGTCTGAAGAGGTGACTCTGTAGCAGAGACTATTCACATACCACCTCAGCCAGACCCTTGGCTTTCTCCTTCTCCAAGCCCCTTCCCAGAGGCTTCCAGCACAATTCTGTTCCTTACAATCCCTGACCATGCTGCCAGTCTTTCTTTTTTCTTAGCACTTCATAGGCCTCCAAAAACCTCCACCCCCCTGCACCCTGTCAATTCACCCTCTCACGCCCCCTTCCCTTTCAAGGCATATCCCAGGGTCCAGTCTACATGCACGTACATACTTGTACAGGGCTACCACAGAATTCAGTGTAAACCCTGCAAAGAGCCTCCAAAAGCAAAATCTGACCCCTTTTTACACTGCAGTGTGTCACAGGTAAAAATGTAATTCATCATCTCCCCACCCCACCCCAATATAGAAACTTAATTAGCTTAACATAGATTCTATCCTTAAAATCCATTTTCCTTTCATAATGCGGACGCTTCCTTGGTGGATCGTTGGCAGCAGGGATCAAATCTGGGACCTCTTGAGCTCATGTATAAGCCTCAACTGCCTGAGCTAAGAGATTCATCTCTATTGACAAGCCTGCTACAGCCTTGGTTAATCTCTAGCTTTCCTAGCCACCACTAGAGAGGGACAGAGTGCCACACAGAGCAGACATGGGTTACACTTTTACCCACAAAACTGTGCATTTATTTTAAAAGCTCATTTCTCTCTCTTTTTTTTTTTTTTTTTTTTTTTAAGTAGACATCAGGTGCATTTATTTCTGGAACTTCTTTTCCTGTTGGCCATTGCGTTATTGTAACATATCAAGGAAAAGTCTGGTGGGAATCAAGAATCCTGCAGATTGATAAGAGGAGCAAGTTTTATTAAAAGCAAACTGTAAACTTTTGTACTATAAAGAAACACTTTGATTTAGCAGGTCTAACACAAGGTGTCAGCAGACAAATTGGAAGGCCTTTGGGATTCTTAGTGGCCTCAAAAGTTATTTCTGGTTTTATTATTTGGTTTCTCATATCCAGATATGATATGATATCCAGATCTCTCATATTATTTGAAGTGCTCATACCCAGATATGTTGACATGGCTTCTAATTTTGCCCCAGGCTGATTGTGCAAGTTTAGTACAAACATTACAAATAGTCAGTGTTTCTCAGTGATTCAGCAGAAACCTCAATAAACCTTATAGAAAAGGTGACCTTAGAAATAACCTTTAATTTATTGTCTGCGGATGGATCATAAAAATGTATTTGGTGCCAAATCCTGCAGCAAGCTGATGCACATTTATTTATTCAAGATAAAATGGGTGGCATTTAATAAAAATATTCTTGTCCTTCAAGAAAATATGTTTTTTTTCCAATAGAGAGAGAGCTCAGAACCAGAACTTCAGATCAGCAAATTCATTAATTTTGGGTAGGGGGAAATGGTAATTAATTTATATAGATTTATACACGACATAAAAGGCTCCAGGCATGATTACAATCTATGAAAAATACAACCATTCCACTCCAACAAAAATAAATGCACAAAATACAAGCCAAGAAAAGAAAACCCCACTCCCATCCACAAATCACAGCTCTCGAGGCACAAATCTGCACCCTCAGCACATCCCTTCCTTCTCAAAACCTGGGGAAAAAGAGGTGGGCTTTGATGCAAGCCCTGAAGATCAACAGATTTGGGTAATTTCAGACCAAGCATGTATGGCGTACATCCAAATCTAGATTTTGCAATGGACCTCTGTCTTTAAGATAGAGCATTTCCTTAACCTGAGTCTTCTATGCAAGCTCAATTTCAAATGATACAGATATCTTATTAAATGAAAGCCTCGTTTTTGTCCAAACCAAATAAAGATGCTAGTCCTCACTGAGGACATCTATAAATCCATTCCCAATTTCCCCTTTCAAACTATAGCCATGTTTTGTACTAACTAGGTCTTGAATAGTTTGGTTAGGACTTTTTTTTTTTTTTTTTTTTTAAGATGAGAGAGGATTTTTTTCCATCGTGGGTGAAGTGAAAATCAGATGAATTGATTTTGAGGAGAATTTAACCCTAAAAATCGAATTTCCTCTCTTTTGTTGGTTTAAGCAGATTTTTCACATTATTGCTGACCTTTCCAAGGAAGTCTCACACCTTCAGGAGGAACCCAAGCATCGAAAATGTTAGCCAAAAAAAGAGTATGTTTCAACACGACATGAATATATCCTATAAATGAAACCTAAGTAGAGAGGGTACTAGCAGCCACCTGCTAGAATTACTTTTGCTCTTGACAATTACATAGAAACAACATTTTCAGCTTTTCCATACTTATTCATTAGTGTTAAAAAAAACTGCAAGTGATTTTTACAATAGCTGTGCACTTATATTTACTGTTGAACTAATACCTCAATATTTGGCAGTGTTTTCACAATATTTTTGAAGAGCTCTGTATAGCTCAAAAGCTTATACCTTCCACCAACAGAAGATGGAGTAAAAGATATTACCTCACCTACCTTGTCTCTCTAATATTTCACATTTTTTAGGGGAATTACTGTTGCAGAGAGAGGTTATTTCATTAATCTTCATTAAACTTTTGGAAAAATGTTTACATTTCAGATTTCTATTTAAATTTTGTTTCTATTTCTATTTAAATTTAAATGTTAAAACCAAAAAATAAATTACCACCTACCCCAGCAGTTGTGAAAATGTTCTCTGTGGGTCAGATGCAGGCCATAACATTCCACAATTTGGCCTTTAGACTCTCATCAGTCATTAAAAGATGCAGCCAATGGAAACTACCGATCCCAGCATGCATTGCAACTAGGCTGCTGTGATGAAGGTGGGGTACGCAATGCTGTGACCTATTACTTCCTTGGGCCATGTATGTATTTAAGATGTGAATGCCTGTAATCCATTCCATTTTATTCAGGTTTGATTTGCTCCCTGGGGCTCCTGGCCAATGTAATCTTCAAAGGGGGCACTATGACCTTCTGCAGGTGAAATAATTTCAAGAGAGGTAATGCACTCCCAGTCTACAAAATAACAGTGCACTGTAGAAATCTTAATGAGTGCAAAAAAGTATTGTTTAATACCAGTGCAGTTCAAATAAAGTACTGTTTTAATTCCATGTTGCATTGAGGATAAAAACCTGCTGTAAGACTTCAGAACAAAGTTCAGCTGCATCAGATCATACAAATCACCTCTAATGTGCTTTCTGTTAAAAGCATTACTGCTTATTATTTATTTGTTAAAAGTCAACAGCATCTCAGGGTGGTACCAGGCACAAAATATGAATTCCATGCCCCTAGGAGATTGCAATCTAAACAGGAGACACAAATGCTTTTGTGCAATAGATTTATACACACAGATGTGAAGACCTGGGATAACCAAAGTCTAAACTAATAATATAATCCTTCAGGCTGAATGTTTTGCTACACAGCATACATGTGTAATAGAAAGCTACTAGACATAACCACAGTTTATATTTTAAAATGAAACATGACTTTTATTACATTAATACTGCCTTACCTCCAATCTGCCTTCTTAGGATAATATTAACTTTTGAAGCTATTGGATGGGATTTTCAAAAGCACCTAAGTGGTTTAGGACCATAAATGCCACCAAGTCAATGGGTCTTGTGCTTCTAATTCACTTAGGCATTTTTGACAATCCCACCCATAGTTATTGTCTTGATAGAAAAAATGCTTCCTTTTTAACATAAAGCACTGTATGTATTGATGTAGACTACAATGTTCAGAGAAGCATTAAGGGAGTTCAGTGCACAACTTCCATTGAATTTCACACAGAAAACAGATGCAAATATTTCCACACAAAAGTGTGCCGAGCACAAAATGCAGTACACAGTGTAAGATGCAACATCATAATACTATTTTTGTTCTTCCAGATAGGACTAAGTTTGTTGTTAATTTTAAGCAGGGATATTTTGCTTTCTATATATTTGGGGGGGTGGGGATCCTGGCACAATATGATCAGCACTGTCTCTGTTTCCATTTCCGAGTAATTAATTAGTTGCACCCGCTGTCTCATGTGTTTATAGTTTCCTACCCTATTCTGAGTGAAAAATGGATATACAAACCCATAGGCTTGACCTAAACTGACCTAACATTTGATTGCCTACATCCCAGTTCATGGGTGAGAGCCTGTGTTGACTTCCATGGTCCTCAGCACAGCTTGTAATTGATTTCCATTTGACCTGCAGTGTTTAATTTTGTTCAACAAGGAGCTCCTAGATCATCTTTGTTATCTGGTAAGATCAGTGCACCATATGCACACATAGGTCCACAGGGGGTCTCAGACAGCTGTAGCTTTAGTGAGGGACCACCAAGAGCCATCTCAGAGGCTGTCCATTTTGAAAGCAGAGTCTATGCTTCCATGCTCTATCAGAGGGAGGCACAATAAAGTTTTCAAAGGATTTCCTGAAACTCTGAGCTTTACTTTGGAATCAAAGTTTAATGTCAAGCTGCTCGTTTATTTCAAAGCCACAAGAAAGAAATTACTTAATTCTAATTAACAGGAAATAGGTCTTTAGCCTTTTGTTTGACAAGTATTATAAAAACTACTTCTATTCTATTTTCAAGACAGAATGCAGCGTGACAATAGAGCAGACTGCAGAGTGGTAACACCCATGTTATGATTTTCAATGTATATATTGTACTTAAATAGTGCCACAAATATAATAAAAGCTAGAATATAAAACACCTAATTAGTAAGGAATCTAGAATAACTGACACATCTTAGTAAGTCACATTGTGAGTTTCCTTCCATGTTTTGGGAATCTATTCTCTCAGTGCACACTTTGGAATTCATTTATGCTTACTGACTCACAAATATACACTCATTTCTGTAACTATACACAATGCAAGTCTCTACACTCTGATTCACTGCTGTCATCAGAACTCACCCAATGACTTGCGCAACGAACGTGGACCATCTCCGCCTTAGCTTCATCCTGCCAACTGAAGAAGAAACACTGCTGTTTCTAAACAACCATTTTAAGACCAGTTGTATCCCCACCCCATGTAGTTATTAAACAGTTCAGAGCATCAATACCATCTATTCGAGAGTGCTTCCTGTTAGCTGATTAATAATTATACAGTAATCTCAGTACCTCATCCTCTGGCCTCTGCTTTTGTGTGGCCTGGTAATTGGTTTGTTACCCTATAAACAGGAAGCACACTCAATTATCTAAATAAACTCTAGTGTAAATAATTCACTACTAAGTTAATGAGTAGGAAGATGGCCAATAGTAGAAAGTATTACATGCAAGAGAACAGATTTTATGAGAGCCAAAACATGTTGGTATTATTGTGAACTTCAGTAATGTCTGAAACTACTTTAAGGGGAAAAACACCTGCCAAAATGAAAAACTAGATTTAGATTTTTCTCGCATATACACACGGAGACTCAGCCCTCACATAGCTCCACTGAAGGCAGTAGAGAGATCATCATTCAATACGTTTGCAGTTAAGTGTTGTGCCACCTCTTGTTCTCTCAACAGCCAGTTTTACACAATAATGCTGTTGAATAATTCCTGTCAAATTGTCAACCTTTTGTCCCTCTTCCAAAACTCCCTGAAGTCTCTAGTTTTAGGTTTGGTTACTAACACTGAACTTGTTCAAATAAGCAATGTTATTTTAGTTCTCAAATTGAGTTTTATTTTATCCAGACGTTGATCATCATACCACTATCTTTATTTAGAGCAACATTCTGTAGAGTACCTAGCCTTTAAGTCATTTTTACTTGAATTCACCACTCTCTTTTTTAAAATGACTGTGTTTGACATAAAACACTAGTTGGCTTCAAAATTGTGGCTTCCCTGTCTTTGGCAAACTGTCCACTCACTTATTCCATCCTCTTCTAATGGAACTTCTGGAACCACTTAAAGTCCATTAAGATACTACCAGCTTCAAGTAAAAATGATACTTGAGTGAATTAATGCATTTTGGAAGACTGAAGAATGTCTATTTCATAAGACAGTAAGTACATCATAATCTAATACTTACACCCTTCAGACAAGGCTTTATTTTTTTTAAGATTATCCACAAGAAAGTGTTGATGTTTAAATCCATGCTTGTAAATTTTATCTAGATCTTAATTTTTTTTGCCTGTGTTAGCTTGTTTTACAAAGCAAAAAAGTTACTTTCATGAGTAAGATGCATTTATTGGATAAGGTTAGTTACCACACACACTATTTTATATATTTCTAATGTAGTATATGTAGCTATATACACACACATACATAAATATACACATACAGTGTAATATAGTATACATAAGGGCCAGGTGCTAGCTTAAATCAGAATAGCTCCATGAAGTAAATGGAGCTATACCTATTTAGGCCAGATGAGCCCAGGGTTTCTTGGATTTATATTTAAACCAATACAAACTAATAAAACTACCCTAAAGTCATTGTTTAATGTTGAGCTTCTTGAAAATAAGGCCTGAAAATATTTTTTTCTGTTTGTTTCTCAACTTGTCTTTGAGTTATGCCCCCAAACGTGTTGCTGAGAAATTAAATAATTCATCTAGAGAGAGGGAGCTGGATTCCTGTGTGAAGAAAAAAAAAAAAGAGAAGTGTTCTTTAGATTGTAAATTTGGACAAAAATGCTTTGGAAGTTCATTTTACAGTGATATATGGAAAATACAATTTGGAAGTGAGTCAGTTTGCCTAAAATAGACCTGAAATCAGCCAAAATTGATCACTTTGGCAAAGTAGCTCCATCTGCTCAGCACCAAGGCAGAGTAGGTGTGTCTATGCAAATATGGTCTGCTCTTGGAGTCTTCTCCCCAGTTTGTCATTAGATGTCAGGGCAGAACTCATCCAGACTCTTCTTACATGTCCTAACATATTACCTTCTGGGGAAGACATTTAGTTTAGTTACATAAACCATCAACCACTCTCATATGTTAAGAAAATTAAATTAAGAACATACCATTAACCCTCTGGTACCTGGTGTTTATACAGTACACCGCATAGCTGGAACATGGCATATAAATGTTGATTTCCTATCACTCCATGAATTAGAATTTGAAGTACAACCTTCTTCTTCCTCGTGTGGGATTGAGTGTAAGAAACTGAGTCCTGATGGGAGAGGATTTGAACCAGATAGGAGTAAAGCTTCTATCTATTTATAACTAACTACAGATGGTTCTTGTTACCATAGATTTGAGTATTATTTTGCTGTATGGAGAGAGAATCCCAAAACCACTATGAGGAATGAGTGGGTGTGAATGTGGTATTTGTTTTCTTCTTGTGACAAATCACATCTTTGAATTTTCAGGTATTTTTCCTCTCTCTCTAGGTAGCTAAAACAATATTTGCAATCCTATGATAGCTGAACTGCAGACATTGCAAATACAAATCCAGAAAGACTTAGGGATAGGCTAGGTAAGGACCAATTGAATCTACCCAGAACATTATGAAAATAAAGGTTTCCACCTCTGCATCAGTGTAAATCAGGAATAACGCTATTGAAAGGAGCCAAGTTACACTAGTACAAAACCTGTGTGAGAAAAGAATTGGACCTATTTGTTACTGCTGTATATAGGTCTGAACAAACATCTAGTGCTGTGTTCACACACCACCCCTGGGTGCACTGACATTGTCAAAGCTACCACTCAGCTGCCACCTAATCCTGTAGGCACCTACAACCCCTAGGCACCAAAGTGTCTGCCGGTCAGCAAGTGCTGATGCTGTCCCACAGCTGGCAAGCTGCTTAGAGCCCTTGCCGAAGCCCCAGAAATGGGATTCTCAAACTACGTGGGGCCATGCCTATCTTGGCATTGGAACCAGATACTGACACATGCTCAGAGCACACCTAACTCCTGTCACCTGACAGTCCCTGTGTCAGTAGGATCAGAGGCAAGCCACAGATATGCGAGAGTGCTCTGCTGCCACTCTGCCTTACACAGCCAGGAGCACCAAGATATGGAGGAGCAGTACTTGTGGCACCTTAGAGGCTAACAAATTTATTTGAGCATAAGCTTTCATGAGCTACAGCTCACTTCATCAAATGCAGGAAGAAATCCAGGAAGAAATCCCAGCCAGCATTTCACCCTCTGATTTGGGGGGCGTGTCATAAATATAAAGGGAAGGGTAGCTTATGCTCAGAAAAATTTGTTAGTCTCTAAGGTGCCACAAGTACTCCTTTTCTTTTTGCGAACAGAGACTAACACAGCTGCTACTCTGAAACCTGAAGATATGGAGGGTGAGCATGAGAGAGGTATCAAGCAGGAGAGAGATGGTTTCAACTGGTAGGGGGTGGGTTACCCTCAGGGTACATCTACACAGCCCACAGCAGTGAGTCTCCCAGCTTAGGTCGACAGACTTGCACTTGCAAGATCTCAGGCTGCTGCACTAAAAATACTTGTGTAGATGCTGCAGCTTGGGCTCTGAAGCCTCGGAATGGGGGTTGGCTTCAGCGCCCGAGCAACAATAGCTACACAGCTGTTTTTAGCACAGAAGCACAAGTCTGTTGACCTGGGCTGGGAGGCTCATTGCAGGGGGCTGGGTAGACATACCCTGCGTGACTTACATGGCTTAGGTGCCTAAATCCAGGAGAGGATTCTCAAAAGACAATGCAGAGCAGAGGGAGGCGCCCATCTGTCCTATCAGCCAGGTGCACCTGGTCAGCCACTTAGGGTCCTATGCCCCTCTCCTCTTTCCACCCATCTCTTTGGCATTTCACTCCTGGTTAGTTTAGACAACTCCCCACTGAGCTGGCTGGCTTCTCAAAATCCCTTCCTTAGGCACTTAACCCTCCCCACGCACTGGCTGGGGATCTGGGACCCTATCTTGGTGCTGAAATTTCCACTGGGCACCAGGCTATCTAGGGCTCAGGCATTGCAATGTTGAGCAAAACAATGCCTAAGTACCTTCCGCTCTTTCCCCGATCAGGATTCAGTACCCTATAGTCCCCCCAAATTTATTTTCCCTCAGTTTCTCATTGCTCCTACCCCTTTTTTGCTGCAGCTGCCTGGGGACCGGCTAGTGGCGTAGAGCCATTGTAGCAGTTCCTATGCCACCGCCCCATCCTATGATCTGTTTACAGGGTGTGGTCAGCAAAGGAGGTGAAGCCAAAGCATCCCTTCATGTCAGTGATAGAACTGCTCCTCTTGAGGCCATGAGTAGCAGGACAAGTTAGAGCAGCCCTGGGGTGGCATGCAGAGTGTCAATAGGGAAGAGTAGTAAGAGATATCGGCAGGAGTGGCGTTGTGGATGACCCTGAAGATCTGCATGAGGAACTACTACATGATATGGTAGTTGAGAGGAAGCCAGTAGAGGAATCCAAAGTGAGGAGAAGTGTAACTTGGTCAGAATGAGGTGCCAGGAAAAAATTTTCAGCACCACCCTTTTGAGTGGACTGAACCAGTCATCACATTCATGATCAATGCCAACCATCTTGACAGGAAACCCCAAATGCACTGAATTAATTACATCTCTAACATTTTCCTGCTGTACAGCTAGCTTTGGACAACTGGACACAAAGCTTAAACAAAACAAGAACTAGGCAGGCTACAGTCACTGCTTTTAAATTAATTTCATATTGTAATAGTGGCATCGCTGGGCCCTCCTTGCTTCTTCTCCTGCTGTGCCCACAGACCAGCCGGAGACCTCTGCACTGGTGCAATCACCCATGCTCTTTATTTATAGTATCTATTCCCATCACCTTCTAGCTACAAAACAGCTTCAATGTTACAGCCTCGGGGACTGCTAGCTCCTGCAGCCAGCAGAGACGACCTCCCACTCACTCTAATTCTTTAGCTCCTCCCTTTCCTGTCCCCCCCTCCCCCCGGGCTTCTTTCCTGCCAGCCTTTATGTAGCCCCTGGCTAACGAGGCCGCAGCTGCTCCCCATTTGCCAATCAGGCCTGGGCTTACTCAGCCAGCTCCAATCAAAGGGGAATTGGAGCTGTCACAGGCCCACCGACAACAATTCCGGGCCCCAGGGTAGAACAGTCAGTGGGCCCCCACGCACGCACAAACCACGCCCATGCGGACACGGTCCATCTGACATTTGGGCGGCGCTGCACCTGCACTGGCTGGTGCCCAGCAACCTGCCGGCTGCACTGCTGGGTGAGCTCTTCCAGCCCGACCAGGGCTTCCCCATGCCCTCCTAGTAGAGTTGCCAACTGTCTAATTGCGTACACCTGAAGATCCTTGCCCTGAAGACCCTTGCCCCGCCCCTTCCCTGAGGCCACATCCCTGTCCTGCCCCTTCTGAGGCCCTGGCCCCTGCTCACTCCATTTCCCTCCCTCTGTCACTCACTCTCCCGCACCCTCACTCACTTTCACCAGGCTGGGACAGGAGGTTGGGGTGCGTGACGGGAGTGCAGGCTCTGGGAGAGAGAGAGAGAGTTTGGGTGCAGGAGAGGGTGTGGGGCTCTAGGCTGGGGCAGGGGTGGGAAAGGGGGTTGGTGCTTACCTCAGGCAGCTCCCGAAAGCTATTGGCACACCCCTCTGGCAGTGGCTCCTAGACGGGGGGTGGTGGGGATGTCTCCACTTGCCACTGCCTGCAGGCACTGCCCCTGCAGCTCCCAGCCAACAGGAGCTGCAGAGATTGGCGCTCGGGGCGGGGGCAGTGTGCGGAGACCTCCTGTCACTCCCCCGGGGCTGGCCACTTCTGGGAGTGATATGGAGTGAGGGCGAGCGGGAAGCCTGCCTTAGCTCTGCTGTGTTGCTGGCAGCAGTGGCCAGGGGCCCCTGGGCCCTTTTAAATCACCCGGATCCCTGGGCAATTGCCCCCTTTGCGCCCCCCCCCCCCCCCGTGGGCCTGTGTACAGCCCTTCCTGCAAGTGCTAAGCAAGGAGAATTGTTGTTGAAAGTTAATGGAAAAATCGGTAACAAGAAAAATACTTCTCTTTCCTAGTAATGTCAAAATTATGAATTACTGAAGAAAAAGGAGACTTCTGGGGGAGGGCTGGTGACGAGGCTAGACAAATAACAGAATACACTAACACTAAGAAAACTAATAGCAAAAGGAATGAAAGCAGTGAACTTGGTAATGAGAAACTCCCAGATGGTTGATTGCCAGTTAGAAATGTTGGAAAACCAAATGTGCACCAGAAATATTAGTGCTAGGAACCCCTTCAGGAAAAGGATATACAGACCCAATTGAATTGATGGAGAATTTATTACAGAGACCTTGTAACTAAATACTAAAAACATTCTCTGTTGACAGGCCAGAGTTCCCTGACTCAATGAGAAGACTTCATAATCACCCTAGCAAGGTAATAATGTGGTTGTCTCTTTTGCAGACATCCGGGACAACAGTAGTGCTTATTGCAGCCAGGAAGACAGGAAACATGCTCTACAAGAATGCAGAACTGTTATTTCTCCAAATTTGAGACTAACTATGCAAAATGGCCCGCAAAACTTGGCAGAATTTAAGAGAGCATTCATGAGCGAAGAAACTGATGCCAAAATACAATACCCCACTATACTGCAGGTGGGTTATAGAAGCAAAATATATCTTGTAGGACAAAGAATCTTTCACAAAATTACTAGACAAACTCAGAGCTTAATTCAGCATTCATACCAAGCACAGAACACCTTCTGGGACTACTGGCAGATTTGTGCAAGGCTCAATCTCTGTGGACAAAATAATGCTTAACTGAGACGACAAATAGACCTTCCACTGAGATGAAATATTTGGAGTACTATTATTGCTGACGCCCAAACTCAGTGTTTAAATCTTATTGCTTAATTGGCTAGAGTAAGCCCAGAGATCACTCTCTGATCACTGATAGTTGTATTACTGCATAGGTTCTTTTTCTTATAGTTGTACAATCCCTTCTGAGTTTGGCTTGAAAAAAATTTGACTTTTTAAAAACGTCTTCATATATATTTGAATGCAACTGTTCACAATGAGCTGCAGATCCCAAACCTTGGAAGTATTCATAGACAGAATGGTACTGGTATTTCCATGGTCAAATCTCTTTGCAATCTCACAGGTAAGATTCAGTTTCACACATCATCACATAGAGTTCAGAGAGGTTTCATGATCGATAGAAAGACTGGTCCAGTGATCAGGGCACTAATCTAGGACTTGGGAAACGAGGGTTCAAGTCCCTGCTCCACAGCAGACTTCCTGTGAGACCTTGGGCAAATCAGTTGGTCTTTTTGTGCCTCAGTTACTCATCTGTAAAATGGGGATAATATTACTTCCTCTTAGGACAATAAATACACTAGCTACTGTACTGCCATGTGATATGACCTTTCCAAATGAACTCAGTTTGAAATGCACTTGTGAACAACTGTCTCAAACAACAGTCAAACGTATCCTGATCAAGCACAATTTCAGATAAGGAATATTATGCTTTAATGCTCTTTTAACTGTAATTAGGAAGAAGAAGAAACATAGGGCAGAATTTAAGTGAGTTGTGCATAACTATAGATACACATTTGCACATTACTAACTTATTTGTTATTTATTTACCTACCTATATGTGCATATTTGGTATTTGTGAACAAACGTGGCCAATTAGACACCTAACTGGCTAAGTGCATGTGCAAATGCCTGATTTACATATACTGATCAACTAAGAAGTTGGAAGCGCACAAACGTATGACCACAACTGCACCTAACTTTCAGAATCTGACCCATGATGTTACTGTTAATATCAGCATTCTGGAAGTGATCTATCTACAGTGGAAGTTTACTTTTCCCTAAAACCAAGGGTCAGGTGGGGGAGGGGGCAGAAAGAGCAGTGAACTGCTCAGGCTCCACCCACAGAATCAAGATGTTCACAATCCCAGTGTAGCTGAACATGAGCGTTTAAAATTATCAACAGAGAAACAGCTTATAATGTTGATGTTTAAGTGGTCCTAGTTAGGCTGCAATGTTACCACCCAATTTAGGTGATGTGATGGTTCCTATATCTCAGAATTATTCTTTCAGGCTACCTGTCTACAGTCAGTTGGAAATAACACTGTATCCATTCATACTCTGAAGCTTGTTTCACAAATCAGAGTGAGAAACATCTGTCAGTTTGAAAATGAAAGCTGAAGTTTTTCAGAAACTGCAGGGTCCACAAGAAAAGTGAGGCATAAAAGTGGCCAGTCCCATCTCAGATCAACCATTGTCTAAGACCAGATAAGCGGATAAGATACTCCAGCAATAAGAATTACTAGCTCTATTGTAGGTCACTACACTTTTGTTGTAAATCTTTTAGATCCTTAAAAACTAGGGCTGTCAAGCGATTAAAAAAATTAATCTGGATTAATCGCCTGATTAAATCAGACTGTTACACAATAATAGAATACCATTTATTTAAATATTTTTGAATGTTTTCTACATTTTCAAATATATTGATTTCAATTACAACACAGAATACAAAGTGTACAATGCTCATATTTATTTTTGATTACAAGTATTTCCACTGTAAAAAAAACAAAAGAAATAGTATATTTCAATTCACTGAATACAAGTACAATAGTGCAATCTCTCTATTGTGAAATTACAACTTACAAGTGTAGGTTTTTTTGTTACATAACTGCACTCAAAACAAAAACAGTGTAAAACTTGAGCCTACAAGTCCACTCAGTCCTACTTCTTGTTCAGCTAATCGCTCAAACAAGTTTGTTTACATTTGTAGGAGATAATGCTGCCCACTTCTTGTTTACATCACCTGAAAAATGAGAACAGACATTCATATGGCACTACTGTAGTCAACGTCACAAGATATTTACGTGCCAGATGCACTAAAGGTTCATATGACCCTTCATGCTTCAACCACCATTCCAGAGGAAATGCATCCATGCAAATGGCAGGTTCAGCTCGATAACGATCCAAAGCAGTGCAGCCCGATGAATGTTCATTTTTATCATCCGAGTCAGATGCTACCAACAGAAGGTTGATTTTTTTTTGGTAGTTCGGGTTCTGTAGTTTCCACATCAGAGTGTTGCTCTTTTAAGACTTCTGAAAGATGCTCCACACCTCATCCCTCTTAGATTTTGGAAGGCACTTCAGGTTCTTAAACCTTGGGTTGAGTGCTGTATCTTTAGAAATCTCACATTGGTACCTTCTTTGCATTTTGTCAAATCTGCAGAGAAAGTGTTCTTAAAATGAACAACATGTGCTGGGTCATCATCTGATACTGCTATAACATGAAATATATGGCAGAATGTGCATAAAACAGAGCAGGGAACATACAATTCTCTCCCAAGGAGTTCAATCACAAATTTAACTACTGCATTTTTTTTTTAAACCAGCGTCATCAGCATGGAAGCACGTCCTCTGGAATGGTGCCCAAAGCATGAAGGGGCATACGAATGTTTAGCATATCTAGCAAGTAAATACTGTGCAATGCCGGCTACAAAAGTGCCATGCAAATGCCTGTTCTCACTTTCTGGTGACATTGTTTTGTTTTTGGAGTGCATTTATATAACAACACACACACCTACATTTGTAAATTGCACTTACACGACAAAGACCGCACTACAGTAACTAGTATGAGGCAAATTGAAAAATAATATTTGTTTTGTTTATCGTTTTTACAGTGCAAATATTTGTAATAAAAATATACACTTTGTATTGTGTTGTAATTTAAATCAGTAAATATGAAAATACAGAAAAACATCCAAAATATGTAATACATTTCAATTGGTATTCTATTGTTTAACAGTGCGATTAATCGCGATTAATATTTTTAAATTGTAATTAATTTTTTTGAGTAAAGCATGTGAGTTAACTGCAATTAACTGTGATATATGCCATCATGTGCCAGCAATGCACCTCTGTCATGTACATTGGCCAAACTGGACCAATCTCTATGCAAAAGAATAAATGGACACAAATCTGACATCAGGAATCATAACATTCAAAAACTGGTAGGAGAACACTTCAACCTCTCTGGCCACTCAGTAAAAGACTTAAGGGTGGCAATTCTGCAACAGAAAAGCTTCAAAAACAGACTCCAGCGAGAAACTGCTGAGCTTCAATTAATATGCAAACTAGATATCATTAACTTGGGTTTGAATAGAGACTGGGAGTGGCTGGATCATTACACATATTGAATCTATTTCCCTAAGTTAAGTATCCTCACACCTTCTTGTCAACTCTCTAAATGGGCCATCTTGATTATCACTACAAAAGTTTTTTTTTCTCCTGCTAATAATAGCTCATCGTAATTAATTAGCCTCTTACAGTTTGTGTGGCAAATTCCACCTTGTGTGTGTGCGTGTTCCATTCAACGCATCCGATGAAGTGGGCTGTAGCCCACGAAAGCTTATGCTCTAATAAATTTGTTAGTCTCTAAAGGTGCCACAAGTACTCCTCGTTTTTTTTTTTGCGATCGATAGCCCTATTAAAAACATTTTCAGTATACTGTTTCATTCTGAGCATAATGTCTATAAAGATAAAATTGACTTCTTGGGGAGAAAGGGGCGTATATCAAAGCTATTATGGCAGCACAGGACCATATTACAAAAATTAATATATATTTGGAGACTTTTCCCTAGATGAACAAACTATTAATAATGCAGCAGCCTGTCAATTAGAATTACTAAGAGATGCATCACAAACAGGTCAATGTGTCCAGATACCTCAAACATGTCAAATTCCATTACTAATGTTTTAGTATCAATCCTTCTCTGATTGCTTTTTGCAGTCCACTTCATACTGGTCAGTTTCCTTTTGGGTAAAAACTTTATTCATGCTTGTCCATATGCAAGAACTAACTGCAAGAAAGTGCTCAATACACACTGAAAGTAGTAAGATGATTGACAAAAGCTATGGTGTAAATTACAACATAACTGAAGATCTCAGGTACACAAACTTGCAGTCTCATTTCCCAAAACCTTGATCTTCTCCCGTTTTCTAGTTTATATGCCAAAAATTGGATATTACGTCACCCACTATACAAACTGGTACATGGAACAGTGCCAAAGCAGCATTAATTTATATTACTATTCTCACCTAAATCTTAACTAGGTTATTCTTTCAGAGAGCACAAATCTTTGTGTGTATGTTGCTCCTGCTGCAGAGGGCCTGCATAGAGGCCTGATTTTGCCCAATATCTGCAATCAAGGAATAATGACTTCTGCATCATCCCTTCCTCTCTCCACTCATGACTTGGAAATTTACCAGGATCCAGGGCAGAGGTCAGACAGGGAGAATAACTCGGGTGCAAGGCCAGACTACATGGCTGATGGTGGGAGACAGTTTGCTGAGGCCCGGATTGCGGAGGAGATGTGGTATGTTACAAGTTGAGGGTGGAATCAGAAAAATGTACGTAAGGGGCAGAGATGAACAAACATCAGTTCTCAAGAGAAGGAGAGTTTTCTCTCTTCTGTAAAAGCTAGAGCCCACTTCTTTGTCAAGTAAACAAACAGGCTAAAATTAAAGCAAAGCTACATTTGCCACATACAAACAAACTAAATTAGATATATGTTGAAAGTGACCTCCAATCAGCATTCCAAGCCAAGTGCTTTCCCCCACAGAAATCAAGAGGTGTTAGTTGCTCCTTGTCATAGTTTGCCTACTGCTTAGGAAGCCTTACTTCCACGTAGCACAGCTTGACAGAGCGTTAATGACAATGTGAAGAAAGCAAGCCACTGCCGTCATTTCTGATGCAAGTCAAGATGATTACAAAGTAATGCTCAAATAAATTTGTTAGTCTCTAAGGTGCCACAAGTACTCCTTTTCTTTTTAAAGTAATACTCTGTAGTTCTTCAATGGTGAAGGTGGTGCAATTAGAGCTAATTTGCCTCTCACCCCTCTCTAGGAATCTATACACTGCCACATGGAGGCTCTGGATTAGGAAGAGGCAAATTTCTATACACACCTAAAACCCCAAAATCATCATGATCAGTAGGCCAAACAATGGACTGGCATGGATAGGAACCATTCCCAATCAGTAAAAAGTATCAAGAGACCCTTAACAAATGCAGCAAAAGAAATTAAGTTTGTCAAAGTTCTTTAATTGGTAAGACAATGCTAATGATGAGAAAACTCCACAGGGATGCTCAACTGTGGTCAAAATGGGATTCTTTCAAAGTTAAGTCAACACGGCAGAGAAAAAGAATCCATATAACCTTAGGGGTTGGGGCCGTTACAGGCCAGTTCACTCACTGCTGGGAATCTCCTTTCAGTGCAGTTCTGGCAATGTGACACTCCTTTATTTCTCTGTACCCAGGCAGTCTCCTTTAGTCCTCAGCTCCACTGACAGTACACCTACAGCAACATTTCCCAAAGTGGGGGAGGGGGAACGCAGGAGCAGTCAGGGAGCATGGAGAGGGAAAGAAGATGTATAAATTAAGATAGGAAGATCTTTAACAACGCATGGTAAGGCAGAAGGATGGCATGATTGGATTCATTTTCCTGAAAGGGGGACTCCGCTTTCAAAAAAAAAAAAAAAAAAGTTTGGAAAACACTGACCCAAAGAATCTCGCGGTATGCTGGAATGTAGTCTCCACTTCACATGTGTCTTATTTTTAAACATTTCTGGATGGCATCGTTGCCGAGAAACACTATATGTTCCATTCTATGCATCTAATGAAGTGGGCTGTAGCCCACGAAAGCTTATGCGCTGATAAATTTGTTAGTCTCCAAGGTGCCACAAGTACTCCTGTTCTTTTTACTAGTTGCACTGTCGCCCATTCGGAACAGTAGTACAATTCCTTACTGGTCCAGGCTAAAGTATCTGAATCTTGGCACATGAAGAGCCAGCTTGTTCCCCTTATCCCTTGTTTCAGCACCACAAAGGGACAACTGCAACAATGTTTGTGGGGGCAAAAGGTTCAGCTAATGGAAACAGAGCCATCAGGATCCACAGTTGAGTAGCTGCAGCAGTCCTGCCACCTATTTCCCAGCCAGTCCTGCTCATTCCCTAGTGATGCCTGCTGTCTCCCGCTGTGACAAATTCAGGTATAAAATGTACATTGCGGATACCAATTAAGTGCTATAGTGTGAGCTCAGCCAGCAATCAGCAGGGAGCTTATCTGCTAAAGTTTGCAGGTTTAATGTGGCTTGTTCGACAGAATTACTAAAATGCCAGCAAACAAATAGCTGCAATAAAAACAAAGTGTATATCATACCTATTATGAGTGTTCATAAAGAATATATCCCTATTGCAACAGAATGGTAGTGGTGCTTATAGATGTAATGCCCCCACCTCCCCCACACACCCCTAATGCCAAAATATATCATTAAAATTACCTATTAACAATCAGAGGGGAAAATTTTCGAGAGCCTCTTTGAGAACTCTACTTTTGTGTGCACAAAGTTGAGCATATGCTTGCATGTGCCTGCACTTCCTTGCTGGTGCAAACACTAATGCTTATAATCAGTCATGTGCTGGACTATTAAAAGCATACACTCAATGGCTGCTCCTGCAAAAGCACACAGTTTTATGCACATACAGAATCTAAAGATTTACCTCAGGATATACAGTTCTTTATTTCAATAATCAAACTCTATGCTGACCATAAGATGTGGCCCATGTCTCTTTTCTCCTTTCTTCTGAGGCTACAGGCCCCCGCAGTGTATTATCTGTGGAATAAACTCAGTTCCACTTTTTCCAGGAAAGGAGTTTGTTTCTTCGGCTATTTTACTGTCCATTTTCTCACAGGCAGTTTCTTCCACCTGGACAGGTTTCGCTCTCTCCCCCCTCAATTGCCACTCTCAGAGTACACCTGCCCCTCTTTGTATGTTCTGAAACTAAGATCAGGCTCATGCATGTTCATCTGCTTGCTTTCAGTAGCCTAGCAAAGCCGCACTTCACAAAGTCACTCCAGAAAATGGATGCATTGAAGTGCAGAGCCTCTGAACTTTGATGTGATAAAGCAGATTTTATTTTCAGTGCTCCCAGAAGCACGTCAGAGAGGGCTAACAGTTATGTCAAAGCCATTGATCTAGCTGTGACTCTGCTCTTACATATCAGGCAGAATATAGCGCTGACATGTGACTCTTGACATTGTAAAACTATCTAAACTATAATATTACAGTCATGAAATGTCACAGAAGAAAAAAATCAAATCTTATTCCACAAAATTAGTGCATTTTATGAATGTGGAAGTTTTGCAACAGTATAAGAAGGGAGTATTTTTAATCCCTGTGCTATTCTGGCTCAATAGCAGAGCATTTTCCCCAAGAGCAGTAAGATAATATTACAATTTCAAATACAAATTTAATGCTCTGTTTGTAAGTAATCATTGCACTGCTATGAATATACATTTTAAGTTGCACAAGTAAATAATGTATCATCAATATTCAAAGATCCATTATTTAAATACACCTTGTGAATCATGCAAATGGATACCTTTAAGACACAGGTGAAATTGTGGAAAAGCAGCATCACTTGCCCCATAACCTCAGCCGTGCAGAACACAATGCCATCCACAGCCTCAGAAACAACTCTGACATCATAATCTAAAAGGCTGACAAAGGAGGTGCTGTTGTCATCATGAATAGGTCGGAATATGAACAAGAGGCTGCTTGGCAGCTCTCCAACACCACTTTCTACAAGCCATTACCCTCTGATCCCACTGAGGGTTACCAAAAGAAACTACAGCATTTGCTCAAGAAACTCCCTGAAAAAGCACAAGATCAAATCCGCACAGACACATCCCTGGAACCCCGACCTGGGGTATTCTATCTGCTACCTAAGATCCATAAACCTGGAAATCCTGGGCACACCATCATCTCAGGCATTGGCATCCTGACAGCAGGATTGTCTGGCTATGTAGACTCCTTCCTTTGACCCTATGCTACCAGCACTCCCAGCTATCTTCGAGACACCACTGACTTCCTGAGGAAACTACAATCCATTGGTGATCTTCCTGAAAACACCATCCTGGCCACTATAGATGTAGAAGCCCTCTACACCAACATTCCACACAAAGATGGACTACAAGCCATCAGGAACACTATCCCCAATAATGTCACGGCAAACCTGGTGGCTGAACTTTGTGACTTTGTCCTCACCCATAACTATTTCACATTTGGGGACAATGTATACCTTCAAATCAGCGGCACTGCTATGGGTACCCGCATGGCCCCACAGTATGCCAACATTTTTATGGCTGACTTAGAACAACGCTTCCTCAGCTCTCGTCCCCTAACGCCCCTACTCTACTTGCGCTATATTGATGACATCTTCATCATCTGGACCCATGGAAAAGAAGCCCTTGAGCAATTCCACCATGATTTCAACAATTTCCATCCCACCATCAACCTCAGCCTGGACCAGTCCACACAAGAGATCCACTTCCTGGACACTACAGTGCTAATAAGCGATGGTCACATAAACACCACCCTATACCGGAAACCTACTGACTGCTATTCCTACCTACATGCCTCCAGCTTTCACCCAGACCACACCACACGATCCATTGTCTACAGCGAAGCTCTGCGATACAATTGCATTTGCTCCAACCCCTCAGACAGAGACAAACACCTACAAGATCTCTATCAAGCGTTCTTACAACTACAATACTCACCTGCTGAAGTGAAGAAACCGGTTGACAGAGCCTGAAGAGTACCCAGAAGTCACCTACTACAGGACAGGCCCAACAAAGAAAATAACAAAGCCACTAGCTGTCACCTTCAGCGCCCAACTAAAACCTCTCCAACGCATTATCAAGGATCTACAGCCTGTCCTGAAGGACGACCCATCACTCTCACAAATCTTGGGAGACAGGTCAGTCCTTGCCTACAGACAGCCCCCCAACCTGAAGCAAATACTCACCAGCAACCACACACCACACAACAGAACCACTAACCCAGGAACCTATCCTTGCAACAAAGCCCGTTGCCAACTGTGCCCACATATCTATTCCGGGGACACCATCACAGGGCCTAATAACATCAGCCACACTATCAGAGGCTCGTTCACCTGCACATCTACCAATGTGATATATGCCATCATGTGTCAGCAATGCCCCTCTGCCATGTACATTGGGCAAACCGGACAGTCTCTATGTAAAAGAATAAATGGACACAAATCAGATGTCAAGAATTATAACATTCATAAACCAGTCGGAGAACACTTCAATCTCTCTCCGGTCACTTGATTTCTGATCTCAAAGTGACTATCCTTCAACAAAAAAAACTTCGAAAACAGACTGCAACGAGAGACTGCTGAATTGGAATTAATTTGCAAATTGGATACAATTAACTTAGGCTTGAATAGAGACTGGGAGTGGTTGAGTTTTACTTAGCATAATGACTCCCCCCCTCCCCCCAAACAAGAACGTCTGAGGAACAGATAACTCCTGGAAATGTGCTGGAAATGGCCCACCTTGATTATCACTTCAAAAGGTTCTCTCTCCCCCCACCCCACTCTCCTGCTGGTAATAGCTCATCTTAAGTGATCACTCTCCTTACAATGTGTATTTTTTCATGGTCTGTATGTATATAAAATCTCCTCACTGTACTTCCCACTTTATGCATCCGATGAAGAGAGCTGTAGCTCACGAAAGCTTATGCTCAAATAAATTGGTTAGTCTCTAAGGTGCCACAAGTACTCCTTTTCTTTAAGGCACAGACATTCAGGGCAGTCACTCAGGATTGGGCACAATGCTGCCCTAATGCTCTAGTACTATTCTAACTCTATAAGCAGGCTCTCTCTCACATAACCATTAGCATAGTTTTACCAACTTTCCATGTAACCCACCAGACCAACAGTTCTTTGCCTTTCATGCAGTGTTTCCAAGGTCACAAATGACTATATTGTATGTCAAACCAAGTACATGTGTTTGGGTTAGGAAGAAAACGGGAAAACGTGGAAACAGATTCGGAGACGTGAACAGCTTTAAAGATGCAATCATCATAAGAACAGGCATACTGGGTCAGACTGAAGGTCCCTCTAGCCCAATATCCTGTCTTCCTACAGTGCCAATGCCAGGTGCCCCAGAGGGAATCAACAGAACAGGTAAATCATCAAGTGATCCATCCCCTGTTACCCATTCCCAGCTTCTGGCAGGACTGTATTTTCCATTAGTACATTAAAATACAATAGTACATTAAGAGCTGTGTTGTGCAATGACAGCTCTTATTAAATATTTTAAAGAGCTCATACACAGATCTGCATCCCTTTACACAAAACTCTACAAAATAAGATACTACCTTGGAATGCATAAATCTGATCTTAGAAGGAACAGGTGGGAAAATAAATCCCGAGCAGTGGATGAGCATACTGGACCAGATCCTGGACCGTGCACTTCACAGCACAAAAAGGAGAAAAGATGGCTTTAAGCCCCGGGGCTGTTTAGGCACCAATCCAAACTCCAGTGTTAAGTGGAACAGCCTCAGGGCTGCTCTACTCTTCACTTGCAGTCAATAGCCTTTAAAGGGTTATTCCAGAAGCAGCAACACCGCAATTACACTCCCCTTCCCATGGCCACACCTATACTCTGGAAGCTGGGGGAAGCTGCACGAGGGAATCCTTCAAACTGCAGATGTGCCAGGTTGATCTGCACAAAGTGGTGGTAAACAGGCACAAAATAGGTGCAGTGCAGCAGAGAATCTGAGCCATTGCAGTCTATATCAACCTCTGTGAGTATGATAGCTAACACTGGGCAGAACCAACTTCTTAAACCTGCCAGGCTGGCAATGGGAAGGAAGGCAATATAGCTCACTGTTAGTGGAGAGTAGGAACATTATTTTACAGAGCTTAAAGAATTTTGTGAATTTCTCATTTTCCCTCTCAGCCACATAAAACCACCACCCTGTGGTAGACGTAATGACTTTTTCTTTGGAAAAGTGATTTGATCAGCAATAAGGTAATTGTTGCCAAACAGTAGATGGGATTGTAAACAAAACAAAAAAACCACCAACCACCTGAGCTTGTCAGAGTCCTGTCTTCACACAGCTTCAACAGTTGTTTTCATGGCTGGAGCTGCATGGGTGGCAAATTATATGTACCATTTTTGCCAGTGCAGACACAGCCCAGGAGACAAGTCATCTTAACAATACATTTTCAACCATGTATCCAAGACTTCCCTGAAATATACAGTGCTCTCTGCTCCTCAATTCCATTGGACAGCTGTGGAATGGCAACTGCCGCAGAACCTAGGTTTATACCTGGAACTAAATGTGACATTGTTGTGGAAATGCTTGAGGAAATTAAGGTTGCTTTCAGTCTGGGGATGAAAATGGGGCTGGATGTAGCAGGAAGCAGAGGGGCAAGACAAATCAAGTGTTGGTTTATTGGCTTGCATGCTTTATTGTGCCATCATTTCAAAGCTTCTAGCTTCAGATGTCAGCAGCAGGTGACTTGCTTGCTGAGTGATTATTAAGGACAGTGTACCACAGTGCAATGCTGTAGAAAGTTAAAAATGGCCCTTTCCTCAACGTAATATCAAAACACCAGGAAAGCATTGGAGAATTGTGACCAGGGTGTTTCAGACAGACAAGCACAGGATGAAATAAGAAACTATAGTGGCTCAGAAGATGACAGTAAACATTTCAGAGGTTGTTTTTTGTAAGTGAAATGAAGGATGGAGGTGATGACACACAGAGTTAAGACAGACCTATCAACATTCCTTGTAAAGCATATGGCCCAGTAACTGTTCACTGACTGATCTTGCTGTGTGCCATTGCCCATTATTGTACCAGCATTCTGACTGGCTTTTCATCAGAGACCACTGAGTCTGCCTAATATGTAATGTGTTTTATGATATGGATTATAGCCTTCGAAGTCTTGAACTGGATTTCCTCAGATTTCACAACCATCATATCATGAATTCTTTTCAGTCTGGCTCTCCACTAGTGCAAAACCCAACAGCTCTGACCACAGTCCCCTCTGTTTCTTTAGTTTAAATTATTTAAAGATGAAAGAAACAATCTGAACCCAACACCATAATTGTTACATGTGCAACCCCTTGGAAACTTTAAATGCTGAAAACAGAGATTGGTGAGGCATTGAGGAAAATACATGAGCCAGGTCCTGACTGGATTTGCGAGTCACACCTTATGTAAACGTTTTCTCACTTTTCTGTCTGCTGACATGTTCGAAGCCTGACTAGAAAATCTGGTTGGTCAGATGGAGTGACTTGCTGTTAGTTGTTCCGAGAGGTGTTCAGTGAGTTAGCATGTTAAATTTTGCTGTGTGTAAAGTTGTTTTCCAGGGACGCTACAACTTTGTACTTTTCATTTGCATCTAAAGCAGTTCATGGATATTGCAATGAATAAAGAAAAATATTCAGAACTCAGGAATATAGGTATTCAGATCCCAGCTAAGAATCAGTAGTTAAGTCTGACAGATTCTGTATTTCTTTGAGAAAGTCAGCTAAACAAGTGTCCTTTTAAAAAAAAAAAAAAAGGCATCTGTTTTAGTTTTATTAATTTTGTTTTGGTATATCAGCAGGACACAAGAGTGTTAAAGCTGGTACAAAACAGTAGCCTACCATCCAGCAGGGCAGACCCAAATGTGCTAGATGTCAGTTTCAAGATAAATACGGTAATTTGTTGAAGTAAAATTGAGCTTCCTGGATGAACCCCCCCTCCCCCACTGCATGTGGGAGACTATTAACAGCCATGTGGCAGCCATGCCCTGCTGGGACTGGTGGTGATTGAAATGTGTTCGAACAATGGTCAAGGGAGGATGGTAGGGGATGAAAGGAGGAGAGACAGAAATCTTCAATCAAAAAGCTTGTGTCTTACCTAACTACCCCAGCGTCTGTGACAATTTGCAGCAGGGCAGACTACCACCACGGGAAGGGAAAACATCCCATTTCAACTGAAGTCTCTGGTCATCCTTATAGGGGCTAACGCAGTTAACTACTTGATTGTTTTCTCTCGTTTATTGCTTAGTTTGCAGCACATCTATGGCCCATATATAAGATTAGACAGTTTTAAGGTTTGATAAGAAAAGATCAAATTAAGCATCTGGGGACCTATAGCAGTGGGATGACTACTAAGAAGTTTTAAAACTCCACTCATTTTCATTTTAAAGATTAGAGTAGCTTTCCTTTTTATGTGACTAGAGAGATCTAGGAGTGTCTGTGTTTTGCTAACTCTATGTTACTGACATATAGACGCTCCCCAGCTTATGCAAGAGCCGACTTACCCAAATTCACACTTACGGAAAAAGTTCCATAAGCCAGAAATAGGATTTTTGAGTTGCTGAAAATTTTGCGTAAGGTACAGGTATACATTTCCGACTTATGCAAAATTCAAGTTACGCAAAGCTTTCCGGAACGGAACGATTGCATAAGTCGAGGGGTGTATGTATAAGAAGGCGAGTTCCTTATAAGGTGTACGGTTGGCCACTGGGCACACGAATACATTTAATTAATGGAAGAGCTTTTAGTTCTGCCCCAGCTTCCATAACAGGAATTTTAGAAAAGCAATAGAATTTACCATATAACTTTTAAACAGCCTTTAAACAGTTTAAACTTTTAAACTATGATTATACATTGAAGATGATAAATGAAGTGTGTGCACTCACACACCCCTACCTGCACCATCTGGTCTCATCGTCTAGGTGACGGGGGATTTGAAATTGCTGGAAATATTATCCATTTAAATTAGTGAGGTTTGAGATTTTACCTTAAGATTTAAGCTAAATATTGTTGCCTTAGAAACACTTAATGAAAACAACCAAACAAACTGCGAGGCAGATCTGTTTTCCTTCTTTAATTAATCCCAATCTCAGACTTTGAAGACCTTTCTGACAACTGTTTTAAGGCAACATCATTTATCTTGAGTACTGGATACCCAGTTAATGGTCTTCACAATATCTAACTCTTTCGCAAGGTCTGTACCCCCACCATTGATAAGATTTAACAATCTGGGATCTGGCTGAAATCTGCCAATGCCATCACAAGTGTAACTGCATACTCAAGAGAGGGAAATCAAAGAAAACCCTACAGGGAATGCTAGGACAGCACCATATGGATTTTTAAAGACATTTTAGTGGTAAATTGATCCTCATACTTTGACATATGTACAGTAATACATGCCAACATAACACTGTTTATCAACTTCTGTATATAGCAGGACTGAGTTACCAGGCTGCACTATTATGATTGCTTTATCTTGTTGTGTCAGACAGGCAGTCAACAAAATCACTTGTCATGTGTGACCTTGTGAACAAAAACAGAAATACCTTTTTCTGCAAAGCTTTACTAGGCATTATGCTATGAAGTGGCAGTACAGCATTCCATATTCAAAAATTAATGGGGATTATTTGTTTATATTTGAAAGCTGTAATGCCAAATAATGTTCTCAAAACAATTTAAAAAAAAGTAAAATAATGAAACTGGTGATACAATTATTCAGATAATAAACCTACAGTGAAAATATTTCACAAGGTAAAAATACACATACATTTACAGTTTTGGATGTATCATTAAATACCCTTTTAGTGCATCCGATGAAGTGAGCTGTAGCTTACGAAAGCTTATGCTCAAATAAATTGGTTAGTCTCTAAGGTGCCACAAGTACTCCTTTTCTTTTTGCGAATACAGACTAACACGGCTGTTACTCTGAAACCTTTTAGTGTAGGCATTTAGCTATTAAATGCCTACTTCCAACTGGACAACTGGAAAACTAAGCAAGGAACTATAGTAACTTGATTTTACAAGATATGTCAAACCAAGTGGAGCCTTTTATGCTGTATCTCATTACATTTTTGTCCAGAGAATCATATCATGATGTGTGCAGATTGTTAAAGTACTCAGAAAACAGTAACGTATTACAAATTATTAGTTACTAGATCTAGACAATAATTAGCCACTGAAATATCAAATATCCAAAACACAAGACCTGGTAGTATGGGGGACTTTAAATACCCAGACATCCTTTGGAAAAGTAATACAGCAAAACACAAACTTTCCAGTAAGTTCTTGGAATATACCGGGGACAACTTTTTGTTTCAGAAAGTGGAGGAGTAACCAGGGAGATAGCCATTTTAGACTTGATTCTGATCAACACAGAGGAATTGGTAATAAATTGGTAGGTGGAAGGCAATTTGGGTAAAAGTGATCACCAAGTGATAAATTTCTAAGGAAAGGAAGGAGTGAGAGCAGCAGAACAAGGGCAATGGACTCAAAAATGCAGACTTTAAACTCAGAACTGGCAACGTAAAGTCGCATGGGGAAAAAAGATCTAAAAGAAAAAAGGCGTTCATGCAGTTTCTCAAAGAAATATTGAAAGCATAATTGCAAGCTATCCCAATGCAAAGGAAAGATAGCATTCTTCCTAAGAAACCAATATGTCTTCATCAGTAGCTCTTTAATTACTTGAAAATAAAAAAGGAATCCTACAAAAGTGGAAACATGGACAAATTGCTAAGGAGGAGTACAGAAGAACAACACAAGCATGTAGGAACAAAATCAGAAAGGCTAAGACACAAAATGAGTTACACCAGGAAAGGGACATAAAAGGCCAGAAGAAGAGGTTCTTTAAATTCATTAGGAGCAAGTCAAAGGAGAGTGTAGGTCCTCTACTTAGTGGGGAAGGAGAGCCAAGAAACGACATCAAGACGACTGAGGTATTTAATGCCTATTTTGCTTCAGTCTTCACTAAAAGGTTCATGGTGAACAGATGCTCAGTACAATATTAAACAACAACAAGAGGGAAGATATGCAAACCAAAACAGGGAAAGAACAGATTGAAGGATATTTAAGTTAGATGTTTTCAAGTCAGCAGGGCCTGATGAAGTCATCCTAGGATACTTCAAGAACTAGCTGAAGCAATCTCAAAACCATTAGCAGTTATCTTTGGGAACTCTGGGAGGACAGGTGAGGTCCCAGGAGACTGGAGAAAGGCAAACATGGTACCCATCTTTAAAAAGTGGAACAAAGACGACCCAGGGAATTATACCTTGAAAGACATTGCAATAAATTATGAAATAATCAATTTGCAAGCACCCAGAGGGTAACAGGGTGATTAGAAACAGCCAGATTGGATTTCTCAACAACTACTCATGCCAATCCAACCTAATTTCCTTCTTTCACAGGGTCACTGCCCTAGTGGACGGGGCGGAGGGAACAGTAGATATGATCGATCTTGATTTTAGTAAGGCTTTTGACAAATCCCCCACGACATTCTCATAAGCAAACTAAGAAAATGTGGTCTAGATTAATTACTATAAGGTGGGTGCACAACTGGTTGAAAGGCCGTACTCAATGGTTCACTGTCAAACTGGGAGGGTGTATACAGTGGGGTCCCACAGGGTTCAGTCTTGATTCTGGTGTTATTCAATATTTTCATTAATGACTTAGATAATGGAGTAGAGAGTATGCTTAGAAAATTTGCAAACCCTCTACTGGTATCCTCGGCAAGCACTGTGGAGTACAGGATTAGAATTCAAAAAGACATTGACAAATCAAAGAATTTATTGAATTCAACTAGATGAAATTTAATAAAGACAAGTGCAAAGTATTCATTTACAAAGAAAAAAAGCAAAGGCATACAGTTATAAAATAGAGATTAACTGGCTAGGTGGTAGTACTGCCGAAAACAATCTGGGGGTTATGGTGGATCACAAATTGAATCAGAGTCAGCAATGTGATGCAATAGTGCAAAAGGCTAATATAATCCTGGGGTGTACTAATAGGGGCATCATATGGAAGACATGAGAGGTAATTGTCCCATTCTGCTCAATGCTTGTGAAGCTTCAGTTGGAGTTGTGTGTCCAACTCTTGGCACCACACTTTTGGAAAGATGTGGACAAACAGGACAGAGTCTAGAGAAGTGCAATGAAAAAAAAAATCAAAGGTTTAGAAAATCTGACCTATGAGGAAAGGCTTAAAAAAAAAAAAAAAAAAAAAAAAAAAAAAAAAAAAAACCTGGGCATGTTTACTCTTGAGAACAATGGGGGAGGGGGGGCAAGAATCTGATAGTCTTCAAATATGTTAAGGGCTGTTATTAAAGAGGACTGATCAATTCTTCTTCATGTCCACTGAAGTTAGGACAAGAAGTAATGGGCTTAATCTGCAGCAAGGGAGATTTAGATTAGATATTAGGGGGGAAAAAAACCCTAACTATAAGGGTAGTTAAGTTCTGGAATAGACTTCCAAGGGAAGTTGTCGAATCCCGATCATTGGAAGTTTTTAAAAACAGGTTGGACAAACAGCTGTCAGGGATGGTCTACGTTTACCTGGTCGTGCCACAATGCAGGGGGCCGGACTTGATGACTTCTTCAGGTCCCATCCATCCCTACCTTTCTATGAAAATGTATAGGTCTCAATTCATCCTTAGTAAAACTTCTTGACACCTATGGAGTTACACCCGGAAAATCATTTAGCCCATTTTGCCTTTGGAAAGTGAAGATTAGTAAGATTTTCATTTTTATGAAATTATACACACACACAAAATAGTCTTTCTGATAACCCAAAGTGATGATAAAATATAATTAAAACATTTTTTCCTTAATTTCCTTATTGCTATCATTAATGAATAGGTTTCAGAATCAATATTTTAGTGCTTTAACAAAAAATAGTTGCCTTGTCTTCAAATTTATGCATAATATTAATGCTCATAAAACTATTTATCAGTGTTTCAGACATTTGACTCAAACTGAGACAAAGCAGAACACTATAAACTTCTATCTGATGCAACTTAAACTCAATTTTGTTCTATTTTTTAACCCAAATACTCTTATGGTTGGGACAGGCAGCAGAACAATAAATAATGGTCAAAAGAGGGCGCTGTTTTGCTACATCTTATCTCACAGAAGGCAGCTTTGTTTCCACTACAGTGCTGTTGCAGTTCAGAGCAGCTTCCAGCATTTCATAATACAGGAAATAGCGATTATGTAGACTGTAGAAGATTAGATATTGACCTCTGTCACAAAAAGAACAAGAAATCCAAAAGAAAAAAGAAAAACCTTTCAAAAAATCCTTCCCTTTTTGTACTAATACAGTTGCAGATTTTCCTCTCTTTCACTAATTATACACATTAAAAATTCACCTTTTTATAGTTCTCTGTTCATTATCAGAATGAAAGAAATACTTAGGACAACATTCTTTCCCAGAGGATAACAGGGTGATTAGAACCCATTAACTGGAAGTAATTCATGTACAGCTGAGTGCAACATCTGGCCATAAGAAACTATTTACTCATTATCCCATCTTTACTCAGGCCAGAGGATATATTGCCTGAATAAGGTCTTGGTAAAACTGTACCATTTGGCCCCCTATATCTACATTTTTAATAACCCAATTACATAGGAGGCACATGCTTTATATGCCATATGGGGAGCTACTTGTATTTACTTATACCTAAAACAGACCACATATGCATTGCATGGGTGTAACCAGCCTAAGTAGTATTTTCCAATTCATGGATATGCTGCAGTACAGCCACAGCAAAGACACATACAACATTTCCACAAGAGTGCTGTTGTGAGGTGGGATTACAGCAGAAATTGGGGGCACACAGAGAACACACAGTACATGGCATACTACACCCTTGTAAAGCCATGTTTTTTCCTGACAGACTATCCTGGCAAAGGATAGAGAGTTAAAGGGGACACAACCACACAGCTGGCAGTAGGATTTGCCCGACAGAGGGAAGCCCAGGAACAGTGACTTATTTTTTCGCCAGATTTGAAAAACCTGGAATCAAACAAATGAACAGTCAATGAATAAATTCTTTTTGTGACAACTAAATGGTGCAAGTTAGAAAATGAATGAGCAGACATCTAAAAGGACAGATGTGGAGAAAGCCAGTGGATGCGCAGTTGATGACACTAGATTTTCCACATGTTGACATCTGTGCACACAAAATGCATTATCACCAGTATTCATACTGTGGGTTTGAAAACGTAGGGCCCAGTCCTGCACCCTTGAGGACAAAGGAATTTTTGCCTTTGACTGCAGTGTGTACAAGACTGGAGTTTTAAAGAATCAGATTTGAGGCCCCAATTCAATAACGCAGTTAAGTGCCTTCTTAAATCCACTTTTATTCCACAAAGCACATAACCGTAAAAACTTAATGTTAAGCACATGCTTAAGCACATGTTTAGATGTTTGACTTACAGGGATAGACTGCTAATTCGGGGCCTGATGGAGAACATGAATTTTGAAAGCAGCAGGAAAAACACTTCATGCAGAATATAGCAGCTGCCCCTTCCCCCAACAGCCTTCTACTCTCCTCAAAAACTACCACACATGGAGAAAGCAAGACACTGAAGCGGCACTTTTCCCTGGACTATATATCTCTAGGGATCTATCTGTAGATAATTTTTATTTGTATCCATTTGTTTTTATTTGTGTTTTTTTAAATTTGCCAATGAGCTCTCCATGCACAGTTCAGTTTTTAAAAAAAAAAAAAAAAAAAAAAAGCAAAAAAAAAAAAACCACCCTACATGCTACAAAAATAAACCATAACAAAAAAGTTTTGATGTTATAATCTACCTACTTTAGGGACGTATACAACTTCCCCTGCATCATCATTGTAATCTAAGTGCCTCATAGGCTAATGTATTTATCCTCACAACAACACTGTGAGGTAGAGAAGTAGTATAGTCCCATTTTACAGATGGGGAAACTGAGGCACAGAAGGGGTTAAATGACTTGCCCAAGTTCACAAGAAAGCGTGGGCCACTGCAGGGACTTGAATCCAAGTCCTAGGCTAGTGCCTAATCACAGGACTATCCTTCCTCTCTATTTTATGGTAGACAAAATAGATCTTTATTTGAATCAAAATATTAATGGGAAATCTTGCTCTTTTCATGCTAAAAAAGTGGATTGGTAACAATAATCTAATCTAATTTCTCCTCCTGTGCTATCAGATATCCCTCTGACCCTATAAATATTAAACTTCCCTGCAGCCTCTGACTGCAACTTGGCACCTCAGTTTTTAAGCTGTGCAAAACCAGAGTAAGGATATCCCAGAACAACATATGGATGCTTATATTATTCCCTTCTCCTACTAGAGTCTGATCTTCAGTCATTGCTCAGACAGAACTCTTATCAAGGGGCTGGGAAAGGGTGAAGGGGATATTTATTTTTGTGTCATCAGGCCAATCAGGCTAATGACCCATTGCAATTAAGGTCATTATTTTCCCTTTTTTTTTTTTTTTTTTTGGGGGGGGGGGGAAGATAGAAGAGAGATATGTGGGCATAAAGGAGAGGGATTAAAAATGGGGGCACCAGGGCAAAAGGGGAAGAGAAAGATATACATTTTAAAATATTGAAGGTTTCTGGGAAAATATAATTAGTTTTCACTCAACTAATATATCACTCATCCCAGTCTTTATAACATTCCAGGTTTTCTCCCTGACGGGGCTTCATGTTTCCCTTGTTGGACTATTGAAAGAGGAGGTGAGACAAGGTAGGTGAGGTAATATCTTTTATTGGACCAACTTCTGTTGGTGGAAGAGACAAGCTTTCAAGCTACACAGGGCTCTTCTTTAGGTCATTTTCTCTATATGCATTCCTTTAGTGAAAGAACTGGTGTTATTTTGACACATCAGGATGTGGAAACACCCAAACACATGGACAAAGAAAAAGCCAACAGAAGAGCAGGTTGAAAAGCAGAAAAATAAAAGTAAAAAAAATAATAATACAAAGTCTGGGGAAGACCATATCAGCAAAGGGGGGGGGGGGGGGTTGGGGAGAGGAAGAGAGAAACCAACACGGATAGAAAGGATATGTACCTCATCACTAGTATTCCCAAAGAGAATCTTTGCTGTTCCTATTTGAGGTCAGGACACATACAAAAACAAACCTACATATGTAACAGATTACTACAAACACAAGGGAAGGGTGTGGATCATAGCAATCAAAAGCCAAAAAGATATATGATGCCTCAAGCTAACATAGAACAAGAATACTTAGCACACACGTTGAACCTCTCACATGAGGAAATTACTATAATTTTGATAATTTGTTAAGGGCTGACACTGCACTCGGAGTTGTGCAAAACATAAATAAATCTAGTTCCTTCCTCCTCAGAGACAACAAGCCAAAAAACAGTGTTACGAAACCAAAGGCCAGGTCTACACTAAACACTTCCTCCGGTATGACTACGTCACTCAGGAATCTGAGAAATTCACACCCCGAGCGATGTAGTTATATCGACCTAACCTACTCACCCCCCACGTAGACAGCATTACGTTGGCAGGAGAGATTCTCCCACCAACATAATTCCACCTCTGAGAGGGGTAGTAGCTAAACTGACAGGAGAGCTCTCTCCCTTTGGTTTAAAGCTTCTTCAACCAGAAGCATTGCTGGCGCTGATGCAAGTTTGTAATGTAGACCTGCCCTAAGTCTCACTACTTTTTTGTAAGGTCACTAAACAGTATTCCCTTCTATAAAACGAACAAAGGCAAAGGCACCAATACATTAATTTTTCCAAGGTACTACAACATGCTAGCATCCAAAATGAGACACAAGGCTCTAAGCTCCACGCTTTAACTACCAGAAAATGCTACCAATTCAGAAAAACTGAATGACAGTCTGCTCTATCTGTTTAGCCCCACTGAACTGAGTGGGGTTTGAAGATTTAAGTGAGGGAAGAATGTGGCTGTGAGAATCTGTTTTTCTAGTTAGTGAATTACAATGCTTGGAGGTATCGTAGATTTAAAAAACAAAAACAAAAAAACCCCACCACCAAAACCAGCATCTGGAAGGCACTTATTTAAGGGTTTTTAGACATGTTATTTCCAACTTTATGTTCCCATTACTGTTACCTTATCTTTCCTCCCCCAGTCCCACCCACACTATTGTCTGCCACACTATTATCTGCTACACCTGCCTCTTGTATCTCATTTCAATCTAGATTTACTCTTCCTGGCAGGGACTGTCTCTTACTACAAGAGAAGATGTGATTTTTAAGCCATACCCTGAAGGCGAGGTGCTGCCTCAGGAAGAGTATCAGAAAGAGACCGTGCTTGTGAGGTTCAGTCTCACTCTCTTCCAGGGCTGTTCTTTGCATGTGAGAGGAGCCAATCTGTCCCATCCATGAGGAAAGTGCTGATTGCTCCCCCTTGCGCATCATCCCAGCTCCACAAGCTGGTGTAGAGTAGGACAGGATCATGATCTTGACTCCTCCGCATCTTACTCCCCAGAGTGCAGGAACGGCTATCAAGGCAAAGCAGGAGTGGTGGTGGTGGAGGAAAGCTTTTTTCTTGCCTCTTCACAGCTGCACATGACCATGGGTAATCTGAACCTATATGTTTCTACAGGGCCCAACAAAATGTGACCCTAATGCTGACTGGGGCCTCTGAGTGCTATTGAAAATTTAAAAACAAACAAACAAACAACCAATCACCATGTATTTGAAAGGGTTGATCTGCCTGAAGTTTAGAGAGTGAACCATGTGTGGCAAGGCTCAGAGTGAAACAAATCTTAAGAACTCTTCTTCCTACCCATCCTTTCCCTCTCTCCAAAATCAGCTACAAACAGAGGCATTGACTATTGTCAGCGATGTCCCTCATAGTCAGGTCTCTGACGCTAGGAGGCATCACTCTTCCATGCAGTAATGGATGAAACCCAAAGCAAAAATTATGAGATCTATGAGAGAAGCAGATGTTTCTCTGCATTGTTTATGGGGAACAGCAAACCTTTGGGGAAACATTCAATTACTAGTGTTTAGAACTGGGGACAGCCTTTGAGGAAGCCAAGCTATAGGAGAAAGTAGCAGCTGCTATGTCGTATGCAGGGGCAGATAGGAAAAGCCTCACAATGAAAGGGGAGTAAGTGTTCTTTAAAGGGGGCAGTCGGAATTGCTTTGTGCACCATAATTTCAGCGGATGAAGCAATCTAGAATACATTTTGTCTAGGGTATAAAGATCCCTGAAATTTTTATAGAAGTCCAGAGACATTTTCAGAATGGTACATGGGAATATAGAGGGGAAAAAAGGTTCTGCTGATCTATATTGAGGTATAATAGGAGGCAAGAAACTTCTGAGGAGAGATGAGTCCTGCACCTGTTAAATCCTCACAGGTAACTCATTGACTTCTCCCACACTTGTCCCCCTCACCAGCTACTGCCTTTGTTCCCTGCTGCATGAGTGAGCAGTCTCTTCCCAATGTCTTAATTTCCTCTTCTCTGATTCTTTCTTGGATCTTTTGCAATGCATCTTCCTTCCTCTCCACCCTTCCTGCAATCACACTTACCAAAAGTTACCAATTAATCTCATTCTCCTCCTCCTCCTCCTCCTCCTCCCTCTCTGCCACTTTTGATACTATCAATCCCTCCCTCTTCTTCCACTTCTTCCTTGGGCTTACTGATTCTGTGCTCTCCGTATCTCTCTCCAACTGCTCCTTCAGCATATACTTGAGAGACTGCTCCTCCCACTCCTTACCCTGATGGCATCCCTCAGAGTTCAGTCTTGGTCCCCTCTTCTTTCCCTTCTATATTTTATCCCAAGGTGATCAGATCTACTTTTATGGTTTCAGCTGCTGGAGGGGGCTTGATGGATTTTCCAGATGATGCGCAGGCTCAACTCTCTTACCGAGGCTGGGCATAGTCATTTCCTGGAACCACATGATTCAGAGATTTAGCAGGACAGGGGGACACACTGTGGCCAGTACTAACACAATACTCTCACCATCGGCATTCCCATCTGGTCCACGCCACATCCACCTATGTGGGCTCAGGTGAGAGGGCCTTTGCCAGGGTTGTGGGTGGTGCCTGGATGCAGGATGGAATCATTTTCCTTTTGAGTTGCCACTCACTGAGTCAGGTATTGATTTGGAGTCACGGCTCAATAAATGCATCCAGATTCCTTGGGGGCTCCATGTGGGCATGCTCATCTTTTATTTCCTTGCTGAGACCAAGATGGAATTGGTGTAGCTGGGCTATCAGAAGCAGGCTGCATACATTGCAGCTGACCCTGAGGGCTGGTAGAGTATCTGTAGGGTCACCTCTGCAGTGCAAGCTGGGTGTGGCCCATCAAAGATTGTCACAAAGAAAGGTGTCCCAGCTGGCCAGTATGGGGTGATCCTGCTCTAGCAGAGGGGACCCCCAGTCCAGAGCCTCACCTGTTAGAAGGCGGATGGCCAGTCTTCAGCAGATCCATCTGGTAGGAGTCGGGCTGTAGTAGGAATAGACACAGCAATGGTTCACAAAATCTGCTATGGGTCCTGTTGTAATGCCCTGGTACAGGTACCGCAGGTTCAGGTCCTGAAGGCAACATGGGCCATGGGGATGCAGGAGACATTCCTGCTTGCAGTTCTGTGGTCTGTTCTCATAGGGTGCAGTTTTTTGCCCAAAGCCAATCCGCAAGGTTTGGGTTTCTGCCTGAAGGCAAGCAATCTGCTCCTGGAGGCTCAGTGTCCCATGGGCTGTACCTGTGGGTTCTATGCCCTTTTTGGGTAGGATGAGCCTAAGAGGAGATTGAAGCGGTCTGATCAAACTGTAATGCCCAGCAGCCAACGCAGGCTAGGGGACAGTCCAGAGCCATAGTCAAGCGTGCATGGGTGGTTGGGTAGCCAGCAAGTCAATTGGTATCAGAGGCAGTCTGGGGCAATGATCAGAGTTCTCACAGGGGTCAGTAGCCAGAAGATCCAATCCAAGGGCCCAGGTCAGTGGGCTGGGGAGGTGAGGCAGCAAGGCAGTCTAGGCAGCAATCAGTGGTTTGTTGCTCAGACAACTTCCTCTTCCTGTTGAGGCTCAGGTACACGAGAGGGCTGCCTGTCCATCCAATCAGCAGCCTGTGGAATGGCTGCTGTGGGCCCTTTGTACTAAGGCGGTTGGTCAGAGATGGTTGTTCAGTGTGATCCTGTGGCACAGCAGCCAAGGATACTTCCTAAGAACTACTGGGCCTGGCTTCAATACCGTGGTCTGACAGAAACCTAGCAGGTATATGTTGACATTGTCACTTCTTAGAGGTGAGCAGCAACAGAGCTCTCTGTGCACATTCCTCCTTGGACTTGAGTGTGGCTTGTGGGATCTACTGAGTATTGAAGTATTATGGGTAGAATTTACCACGTACCAGGTGTTCCATGCTACTTAAATCCCAGCGTGTTATAGTACATGGATGCTGCTGGGGAACAGCCTTCCAGGGGGCATCTGTCTCCCCTCTGTGCTAGCCCTGCATAGACTGCCATTGAAGAGGTCTTTGAAGAGGGCTCCACAAGAAACCTTAGGATCAGATATTATGCAGATCCAGTGCATTGGGGCTACATAGCTGCTGCAGGCCTATGTTGGATTTCACCCTCCCACATCTGGAGTACTTCACCCACGTACTACCAGATTACTCAGGCTCTAAATGGAGTAAGTGAATTTCACCCTTTGCATCTTGAATATACAATTTTTCCAAGCCCCAGTAATAGCGAAATTTAGTAGGGTGATAAATATTTCTGAATGTCCATCCTTCTTACCAGAGAATGATTTCTGGTATTAATCCTTAAAAATAAGACAGAGGCCAAATAAAATAGAAACCAAAATGTAAATCCTGCAGTAATCCTACAGAGATATTATAAAAATTTGTAGACAAAAAACCACCTCATAGATTTCTACTATCCCTTGGGTAACTATACCAGAGAAAAAGAAAAGGAGTACTTGTGGCACCATTAGTGCATCCGATGAAGTGAGCTGTAGCTCACGAAAGCTTACGCTCTAATAAATTTGTTAGTCTCTAAGGTGCCATAAGTCCTCCTTTTCTTTTGCGTATACAGACTAACAGGGCTGCTACTCTGAAACCTGTCATTATACCAGACAGGGCACATATATATGACACTATATTCTTGTATGGGGCAAAAAGCTTCTGAAGAAAACAACACAGACTGCTCATCATTTTCTAGCGTAGGTCATTGCTTTGCAAATATTTTATTATTTATATATCTAAGGAGATCTCAGCCAACACATGAGATTTAGTTCACTCCTGTTTTCTGTAGAAGGGTTAATTTATATGGATAATACTGTCCTAGCCCTTAAGAAAAGCTTTTAGATTATGTTTGTACTTGAATCAAAGCTAAGTATAATGCTCACAAAACAGCAGAATTTTCACAGGCTCATCCTAGACTAAAATTACTACATTTTACAAGTTACCTGTGACGTTTTGGGAGGCGTTTTAAATCATATGACCTGCTGCCTATAAAATTATATCATAAAGTGTGTATCTTACAACTTAGGCCCTCACTGAGCAACGTACATAAGCAAGTGCCTAACTTTAAGCACACGAATGGTCTCTGAACCATGGCCTTACAATCTAGAAACATGCAGCACCTGAGTTATGAAATATGGTAGTTTGCTCCAGGAAATATGGGCTATGGGGATTGAGTGTGTTATTAGTGCTGGGCGCTTTGCCTGTTATCAACCATATATGTATTATCACGGGGCTAGGGGCCCCAGCCATGCTCCAGGACTCTATTGTCCTAGGCTCTGTACAGATGCATTTCCTGTATTTTGCACATTTTTGTAAACCGGTGTGGAAGAATTTTTGATTCATTTGATCGGATACTTTGGGCTAGCACTACTGTAGCTACACTGCCAGTGTACATTTTTAGTGTAGAAGTGCTGCAGCAGTGTACAAAATGACCAGCACTAGTCCAGTTCATCCCAGTTCCAAATCAATTGGCATAGTTTCACTAGTGTAAAAATTCCAGTCCAGGGTTTGTCTACAATCTGGGGGAGTCCATGGTCCCTAAGCAGACAGATCCTACTTGAACACTGAGATGAACAGATTGCTAAACTGTGACCCAGGAGGTTTCAAAATGGAGATTTCTATACACTCCAGAAGCTTGAAACGGATTTTTTCTTCTTTTTGGATGCCATCAAGCCAGGGATGTTTAGGAATGTGCTAATAATTCACAGAAGAGATTAGCCAGGTTTACCTCCAATGACTAATGAAACTCTCATACTCCATCCCTTCCTGCTGTTTAATAACGTTTTCAAAAGAGCCCTTTATGAAGATGAATAGTATTGTAATGCTGCAGCTGAGGAACTGGCACTCTGTCAAAGAAAACACAGGCCAGTTTACTATGCATGGCACTGTATTTTCCTTTATACTTCACAATAGCTTATTATTAAATGAAAATGAATTTCTAGTCCCCATTAGGGACTGGATATTATTAACAAACAGTTCAGTAATGTTTTGTGACTTAATTTTTTGTCAGTAGTCAGATTACATGTGCGCAGCAACGTATACATGCTGCTCTGGATATTGTTGTGTCAGAATTTATTTGATAAATCCTGAATTTCAGGGGTTTATAATAGAATCATAAAAACTGATTTGGTTGGAAATAAAATTTCACTCTTGATCCCTTTTCTCCCATATCAGTTTCCTCAAGGATTTCTAGTGTACAGACATATTGCACAAGGATGGCAACTGGACTGATTTCATGGTCTTAAAGTAGAGATAGGCACAAACTAAAACACTCAGATGCCGATCTGAACTTCTCCAAAGTTGGTGTGGTGATCCAGGGTTATATAACAAGACACAACCTCTGAAATTCCTAGAATGACTTATTGGTCTTCTCTGGTAAATACTTGTTTAGATTGGAGCAAATATGGCTATTTCACACAGCTCTAATATCAAATCTCAACCCTGGCTTGCAAGAGTTTGGTGACTGTAGAATGGGGTTGTTCACACAGCTGGGGAATCACCAAACCTCCCCAGCTCCACAGATGGCTCTAGCTTTGAGCTATGTAAGCAGCCCTACAAGAGAACCCTAAACTCTTGGGACCTCTATTATGTCAGCAACTCCTTTCGGCTCACAACTACTCCCTCCTATTCTTGCTGTGATCCCTCCCACATGGACTTGGAGGCTTAACCATCTATTACCCCTCATAGATAAGCAACTCAATGCACACCCCCTAGCAGCTGCTGCTACCTAGCTCCCGGATGAAAAGCACCTTGAAACCCTGCCTAGTTGCCAATCTCTCCACACAAAAACCAGAGTCTCAAAGTCAAGCTAGAGTTCTGAATGTGCTATAGGCTGAGACTTTTTTTTTTGCATCTACACATAACGTGCTTTCAGAAGCTGCAGCAAGAAAAACTTGCTAAGTCATGCTCGGGTTAGCTTGCTCTGTGTTTGGGGAATTGTTTAGCTAGTCTTCCTAAGGGCTTGTCTACATGGAGACACTCAGGAAAGTTATCATCTCTACACTATGGGGACTATAATGGCATAGCTACAGTAGGCACAGTTGTAGCCATGCCAGCAAAACTCCGTAGCATGGAGGAAGTCTACAGCGACAAAAGGCATTTTCCCATCGCTGTAGGAACACCACCTCTTTGGGTGAGGTCAGCTAGGTCAATGGAAGCAGTCTTCCATCAACCTAGCTGCATCTACACCAGGGGTTAGGTCAGCATAGCTATGACACTCAGGATTTTTTTCTTTTTTTTTGCACCCGTGAGCACTGTAGCTTTGTCTACATATGTAGACCAGTCTTCAAAGTGTGAGGGGAATTAAAGTTACAGTGAACTAAGGTCACTTAATTTCTGAATGCGTGCATCTACCTAGGGGTTTAACATGCTTTAACTTTACACCTTTAGTTACTTCATCTTAACTTTCCTGAACATTCCTATGTAGACACACCCTAAGTATCCCTGTGTAGATGTGCCCTAACTCCAACTTTGTTCTGCAGCTGGCAATCCCAAGACCCAGGGTATTACCTGGAGAGCTCTCCCTCAGTGTACCCTGCCCGAAGCATTGGTTAGGGCAATGCAGGCTGCATTAAAACAAAACAAAAACAAAAACAGTGCCATACTGGAATTTACATCCCAACAGACTGCTTCACCACACACCTTCTGTCCTTCTTTTCTATCAGATTTGCTAAGCCATACTCATGACAGACTAGTGGATTTATTAGCCACTTGGGATGAGGCTAATGTGCAGGCCTTGATCCCAATCAGAGAGGACTGTTCAATTCAGGTTGAGCTGAGCTCTGTTGTCCAAAAATCTGTGAATCTACAAGTGGGTACTGGACAAATTAACTGATTCTGGAATAATGAGAAGTGCCAAGCAGTGCTAGGAGAAGATAAGTCACTAAAAGCTTAGTACAATGGAGTCTGTGGCAATAAATATGGCTTTAAATGTTTGTACTACATGGGTTACTGAAGTCTCCCTGAGGGCAGCTCTGCTTCCACCAACTGGCCTTCCATGCTTCAACCTCAATACCTGCCCCTTCTCACAACAAACAACTCCCAAAACGTAGACAAGAAAGGGCCTTATGGCTGGTTAGAGGGGAAGGGAGAACTTGACTGGGAAACAGTTGCTGGGTGGGAATTCACACTTCCAAGCAAACTTGCAGGGGCTGGTTTAAGACAGTGTTAAAACCATCCAGCAAGCTGAAACATTCAGCATCATGCGTGACTTGTGTCATAACACCCTAGATTTTAAATGAAATAACCAGAGTGAATTCCCAATCATAAATACTGTATACTGAATTATGTCCTTTAATGAAAAAGGAATTGCTTTCCTTTCTTCCATCTAGAGTTTGCAACCCCTCAAAACCTACTGTCATCACAGTCGCCATCTGCCCAGCTGGTAAGGAATGATTGGGAGCCCTATCAGGGTTGTTTCTTGTTTGTCCAGAGGTAGGTGGGGTCAGTAATACTACTTAGTGCTTACTGGTACATTGCACTTTTCAACCATACATCTCCAAGAACTTTAGAAACAGTAAGCAAGCAGCAAAATCTCCATTTTACAGAGAAGGAAACTGGGGCATATAGAGGTTAAGACCCACATTATCAAAAGCATGTCCACTAATTCTGGGTGCCCCAAATTGTTGTGTGCCCATCTCCACTCACCTGAGACTTGACTTTTTCAGAGTGGCTGAGCCCCATGCAGTTCCCATTGATTTCCTCATGCGTTATGGGTTTCAGCCTCTCTGAAAATTTGGCCATCAGAATTTCAAGTTGAGCACACAAACTGAAGTAAACTTTTGAGAAACTGGATCCAAGTGACTTTTTCAAGTTCATACTTGAGTCAGAAATAGAATTTCTGGTGAATACTGGCCTCCTTGAAGTCAATGGGGGAAATGTGTCATTGACTTCAGTAGAATCAGTATTTCATCCCAGGTCTACTACCCAGTGCCCTATCCTCTAGGCCGTGCTGCAAATAGTGATAATTGTGGAGACCAATGTCAAACTGTAAGATTCTTTCATCTCCTACAACTAGGGGCTGAGTAGGTTTTCTTTCAGTCAGAAAGGTTTATAATATTAAGTACAGCCCACTGTACTTTAGTAGAAAGATTAAGCTTCTTCCCTGGCCTACATTTAGCAATACACAATAGGCCATATTCTCAAGTGATGCAAACTGACTTTGCTCCATTGGCTTCAATGGAGCTATGCCAATTTATACAAGCAGAAGACCTGCCTCATTACTAATAATGTGATTATATGTATTGGTCCTAATCACATTCACCAGTTTTTAGTCGAGCAGCTAAGTTTTCTAACTAAGAGCACTTTGTGTTTATTTTTTTCCCCCCCTTGGAGATCACTGCTCTCAACTTTAGACCTTCATAATCCTTGACAGAAGCTTTAACCACAAGTTTGCTTCTGTGCTGCAAAACATGCAAGTGACCCACAATTTCAGCTTCATCTCTAGAGCTTACATTGTGGGCTTTTTGCCCACACTTAAAAAACTGACTCTGACATTAGGATTAAATCAGCTCCAGGGACTTCAGTAGCTGGCAAATCTTCAGTGCTTTCCCAGTCCACCAATTCATATCAGATCACAAACACATATGACTTTATGCACTGTATGCTACTTGTTTGTTTAATGTGTCTTCTGGACTCTTCCCTCGTTGAGCAAAAGACAAGCTAATATAATTAATGCTGAGAAGTCTATTTGGGCCTGTTGATGTTACACCAAAAAAAAAAAAAAAGTTGTTCTTTTTAAATCTTAAAGAGACTTCAACATAGTGGTTGCAATCTAGGTTCAGGAATAACGTTCAACTGGTACTTCCTGTTTTTGAGTCACTGACAACTCAGAAGCAAATTGTCTTGAATGATTATGGATTACAGTCTTACCCTATTTTGTGCTGTATTAGCTGGTGTCTGCTACAGGCCACCAAATTATACTAAAGAACATGACCCAGCTCCTCAAGCACCTATCTATAATGTGTAGGGTGGAAAAAGCATGACCATGGGAGACTTCAATCCAAGTGAGATATGCTGGACGTTTCATGCTGCCAGTACTAAAAAGTCCCTAGAATTTCTGAAAATTATATATGACAAATTCCTAACTCAAAAATCTTGTATCCAATACAGGGGACTTAGACCTCATCTTCACAGATGAAAAGGAAGTTGTCACAGAACTAAAAAACTAGTGGTAGCATAGGTACAATCGATCACGACTTGATCACATTTGTTATATGCAAACAGAGTGAAGTCCAAACTGTAATATATTTGCACTTGATGCTTTAAAAAGGCCGATTTCAAAAAACTGAAACCAAATTATGAGCTAAATCAGTTGCAAGACACTAGATGCCCCAAATGCCACAATCCTTAACCTCTTCTGCCCCACCGTTGTATGTGGGGTAGACAGGCAGCTAAGCCGTTCTCACAAGAAATGGCTTAGGAGCTTAAGGCATTCGACTCCATGAGAGGGGTTCCCAGAGGGGGCTCATCTAAGTCCCTTTGTGGATCCAGGCCTAAATACACACATGGGGAAGAGAGTTTTGATAACTGAGGGCCAGGTCTGTCTTTAAGGGGGTACAGGGCCTGGGACAGATCAGCGTAGGTACAGGAACTAAGGGTGCAGGGGCATTGAGAGAGAGTTCGGCCGGGGCTCGTCACTCTCCAAGGCGGCGGGGAACCAGACTGCTGCGCTAATTCTGTTAGGTGTGTTGGGGAATTAGCCTGGCTGCGGGGCCAACAGTTAGTAGCTAAGGCCCTCAGGCGGGGGCTGAGCAAAACAGTTCACTATTAGCACGGCCCAGGACCTGGGTCAGGGCAGGGCAACAAACAGTCAGTGGCTCAGGCCCTCAGGGAGGGGCTGAGCAACGAGTTCAATAGCAAAACCAGGCTCTTGGCTCCAAGCGGCCTGGGAGACGGGGAGACTGCCACCCACGAGATGGGTGGCAGGGGGGGAACGCAGGCCCACCCACTCCACTGCGTCCCAGCCCGGGGCCCTAGCAGCAGCAGACGACCCGCTGCTGTGTCAGTGGGGTTCCTGGCCCCAACACACTGATATTGGCTCTGGCAGTGTTGCCGCCTTACTAGGGTCAGCTGCTCCCAACGTCCCCCTCTAGAGGTACCTGGAGGACATCCTCCAAGGGGGTGACACACCATGGGCTCCTCGGGGTAACTGGCATATGGGTGGCTTGGCAGCTCCTCAGGGTAACTGGCGAGCGGCAAACTTGGCTGCTTCTCTGGGCTCAGGCTAGCACCAGGCATTGGCTGGTCTGGCCAGTCCTCAGGTCGGCCGCCACTTGCTGTGGTCTCCCAGCTGGAAGCTCCGCCACAGGCATCTGGCCTCTTCGGTGGCTGTTTTTTAACTGAACTCTGGGATCGGGCTTTTATACTTCCTGTCCTGTGCCTTGACCTCTAAGGGGCGGGCGCAGGGTTCGCTGGCTCCGCCCACTTTGGAGTCCAGAGAGGCTCATCACTCTCCGGTGCAGCAGGGAACCAGATCGCCTCACTACAGGCATGCTGCGGCACCCCTGGGGTCTGCAGTGAAAATGTTCTTAAAAATAAACAACATGTGCTGGGTCATCAGCCGAGACTGTTATAACATGAAATATATGGCAGAATGCAGGTAAAACAGAGCAAGAGACATACAATTCTCCCAAGGAATTCAGTCACAAATTTAATTAACATTACGTTTTTAACGAGTGCCATCAGCATGGAAGCATGTCCTCTGGAATGGTGGCCGAAGCATGAAGGGGCATACGAATGTTTAGCATATTGGCACATAAATACCTTGCAACGCCAGCTACAAAAGTGCCAACCAAATGCCTGTTCTCACTTTCTGGTGCCATTGTAAATAAGAAGAGGTCAGCATTATCTCCTGTAAATGTAAACAAACTTGTTTGTCTTAGTGATTGGCTGAACAAGAAGTAGGATTGAGTGGATTTGTAGGCGCTGAAGTTTTACATTGTTTTGTTTTTGAGTGCAGTTATGTAACCAAAAGGAAAAAAAACCTCTACATTTGTAAATTGCACTTTCACAAAGATTTCACTACAGTACTTGTATGAGGTGAACTGAAAAATACTATTTCTTTTGCCATTTTTACAGTGCAAATATTTGTAATAAAAATATACACTGATTTCAATTACAACATATATGAAAATGTAGAAAAACATCCAAAATATTTAATAAATTTCAATTGGTGTTTTATTGTTTAACGATGCAGTTTTAACTGCAATTAATTGCGAGTAATTTTACAAGTTAACTGTGATTAAATAGACAGCCCTAGTGCATAGAAACTCCAACGAAACCCCAAACACCCCTGTCCCATCTAGTGGTGCAATCCAGACCAGTGAGGGGTTGTGATTAAGGCACCCAGGATTACAGGTCAGTCAAAGTTCTAGTGGTGTGGCTCACCGCCTGGACACTGACAATCAGTAGATAAGCACACACTGAGAGTCTGTATGATAAGCAGCCCTGAACCAGCAATTCTGATTCCAGCAGGCTGCTTGGTATGCCCCAGCCACACTCTGGTATACATCAGCTCTGGTTGCACCTGGCAAGAGGACCCCAACACTACCCAGTCCCAGATTTTCCCAAAAGCATGCGCTCTGCAATGGCCAGCCCTTTCCTGGAGAATTCAAAGGAATAATAACGTTTGTTTGGTCCCCTAAAGAGACAGCATGCACAGCTTATCAGTTTAACTGGTGTTAGCAATCACTTCAAATTAAACATGGCACTGTGCTGGTTTATATTGAAAGTAAAAATTTATTAACAAAAGGAGATAGGATTTTAAGTGAGTTCAAGTATAAAGGAAATGTTAGTATTCGCTAACAGCAAAAAAATACTTTCAGTGGCTAAAACTTAAGACAACGACAAGCTACAGTCTTTGTTCAAGGTAGTTTCCTTACCAATCTACCTTCCAGCAAGATGGCTGACCACATCTCTGGTTAGGATCTTCTACAGAGTCCAAAGTGCTCAGTTCCTTTGGTTTCTTACGTGAAAGATCCCTTGCCCCTCTTTGTTATAGTCTAGTGAACCTCTGAAATGGATTCTTCCGAAGGTTACCTCCTCCCCCCCCCGAAGAAAAGTTCATTCAAGTTGTGAGGAAGGAGACATGGAGTCTGCTGATGAAGGAAATTCCATGCTGGTTTCTTCCCCCACTGGTGTTTCCTAAAATGCAGATAAATGGCCACTTGCCATGTGATGGCTAACTAACTGTGATGACACCTGGCTGGAGATTTTGGCCTGACCTTTGTCTAGAAGAAACCTATTTACCCACTTCCCAGACTTGTCTGATAAACACCTTCTAATTCCACATTTTTAATATTTGTATGGTCTCTTGGGCATTTATTAATTTTCTTGCCTGGTGTATATATGGTAATCAGTGTTATTACTTTTCCAATGATACCTTACATGCCTTGTATCAGATACAGATGGGCATTAATGAACTGGTACAAACTGAACTGGTCAGGCCAGCTGAAATTCACTTCCAGATACCATGAACCTCTTGCCCTCTTGCATTGGGATGTTGTTAAGGTCACAACCCCGCACCCCAAAAAGCAACAACTGGAAGCACAATTCTACCCCTGGGGAGATGGTGAGAACAAATGATGTGTGATGGAGGTTAGTTACTTTGCTTAATGCGTTACTGGAAGGTGCTCAGATGCTATGGTGAGAAGTGTGGTATAAGAACATATATAGAAGAGAATCAAGACTAAAGAAGACTCTGAGGAACTGCTGAGGCACCTGTGAAAACTAATGAATGGGCAGCATGATGACTGATGAAAATCACTGTTCATAAATGGAAGTTAATGCTCATTGGAAGGAATAATTCAAACTACTCATACACACTAGTTGTTCCTCCATTAGCTGTAATCTCCAATGAAAAAATTCTGTTTATCACTGTGGGGTCACAAAATGCAGACTTCTGCTCAAGGTGCAGTGGTTCAAAAAACCACACACAAACAAAATGTTAGGACATAAGGAATGGGGTAAAAAAAACCAATACTGAAAATATTGCAATACCATTAGAAAAATCAGTGGTTCACCATCACCTTTAATACAATCTAAAATTTCTCTTTTTGTAGTCAGAGCAGAAATAGGTAAAGCCCAGAGACAAGCAACAAAACTGAGTGAGTGTAAATAAGAGGCTTCCATTTGAGGAAAGATTAAACCAAACAGTCCCAATCTTTTTGAAGAGGAGATGAATAAAAGAGGACATGAGATACACATAATACTGAGTGGTACAAAGGTGGTAATTTTGATGCTCCAATTTACCCTATTTCCTAATACAAGAACAAGGGGACAGCCAATAATCCTGAAAAGGCAATAAATTTGAAATATTAAAAACCCCCACCATATGATCCGCCTATAGAACACATCATCATGAGATAAAAAGAAAAGGAGTACTTGTGGCACCTTAGAGACTAACCAATTTATTTGAGCATGAGCTTTCGTGAGCTACAGCTCACTTCATTGGATGCATACTGTGGAAACTGCAGAAGACATTATATACACAGAGACCATGAAACAATACCTCCTCCCACCCCACTCTCCTGCTGGTAATAGCTTATCTAAAGTGATCATCAAGTTGGGCCATTTCCAGCACAAATCCAGGTTTTCTCACCCTCCGCCCCACACACACACAAACTCACTCTCCTGCTGGTAATAACCTGTATTTGTGCTGGAAATGGCCCACCTTGATTTTCATGCACGTTGTAAGGAGTGTGATCACTTTGGATAGGCTATTACCAGCAGGAGAGTGAGTTTGTGTGTGTGGTTTTTGGAGGGGGGTGAGAGAACCTGGATTTGTGCAGGAAATGGCCCACCTTGATTATCATACACATTGTGAAGAGAGTGGTCACTTTGGATGGGCTATTACCAGCAGGAGAGTGAGTTTGTGGGGGGTGGGGGGGGCGGAGGGTGAGAAAACCTGGATTTGTGCTGGAAATGGCCCAACTTGATGATCACTTTAGATAAGCTATTACCAGCAGGAGAGTGCGGTGGGAGGAGGTATTGTTTCATGGTCTCTGTGTATATAATGTCTTCTGCAGTTTCCACAGTATGCATCCAATGAAGTGAGCTGTAGCTCACGAAAGCTCATGCTCAAATAAATTGGTTAGTCTCTAAGGTGCCACAAGTACTCCTTTTCTTTTTGCGAATACAGACTAACACGGCTGTTACTCTGAAACCCATCATGAGATAGAACCCAAGGCTCTAACAGGATTTTAGAAGTACACATGTATAGGGAGAGAAGATAAATAAAAAACTTATCCTAAGGCAGGGTAGTCAATAGGCGGACTGCAGGCCAAATCTGGGCTGCCCGACATATATGCTGGAATAGGGGTGCTGCTGCACCTCTGGCTTGTAATGGTTTCCATTAAATACAGGGTTTATAGTTTGGTTCAATGTCTCTCAGCATCCCCACTATACAAATTTTTCCAGAACCCCTGCCACCAGACGCTTTTGAATTGACTGTGAAATCCATTTATATATTATTCATTAATATTTTTGTATTATTTTCTTTGGAGTCTGAACCTTGCCTATACCTAGAACAAGAAATTTGGACCTTAACAAAAAATAATCGATTATATCCCTCAGGACAGGGGTAAACTCTTTTGTTTTAGGGTGTAAGCAATCTACTAACTGATGAGGATTAAAAGGAAACTTCCTCTATGGACAGATTATTCCATAGTTATCGGTCCGAGGGTTCTCAAGTAAGTGAATTAAACATGTTTCCCTTCCTGACAGCTCTGCTAATTCTAGAAGTTGTTTTGTGTCTGGAATTAGCGTGGTTCATATCTGTAAGAACAGAGGACAGATCATGGGACATCAAATCCAGGATAACTGAAATCTTCAAAACATATAATAATAAATGATAATACCACCTAGTACTTTCATAGCACCTTCTAGCTGAGGAGCTCAAAATATTAATTTAATCTGAGACACTCCAATAGCCTAATGCTATAGATGGGGAAACTGAGGCATGGAGAAATTAAAGGTGAAAAGCATCCAGTGCTGAGGGCTCCACGAGGCCATAGGCCTCAAGGTTTAGTTCCACGGCAAAGGCTAGAGGGGCCGATTCTATCAATAACTGTTGCAGTGGCTCAGCACTTCACAGGAGATGCCCAGAAGCAACCTCAATTCCTGGGCAGTCAGCATTTTTCATCCCCATTGCCTCACCCAATGTCACAAGAGAAGTTGTGACACAGGTGGGAACTTAGAATACTGATCACCTGACTACCAGTAATGTGTGTGAACCACAAGACACCAAGCTGAAGGATGGGATGCTCTTCAGCTGGGAGCAGGGTCAGGCTGATGATGTTAATGGCAAAACTTCAACAGAATCAGTGTTGGAGTCTACAGGTCTTATTACCTTAGTGACTTTTAGTGTCATGTTTCTAGTCAACTGGTTTGTCTCTTTAGAAGTTTTTAAGCTATTTAGCATGCTGTCTCTTCTTTGGGAGATGATATTCAGTACTGTTATTCACATGCAATTGGAATGAATTTTAAAGAAGAAAAACTGTTAAAAGTTGTTTGAACCCTCTTAAAGGAAAGCTGCAGGAAACAGAGGATTTGGGACTTAAAGGACATCATTTGCCTGCCTTATTATCTCATTTTTCAGTGGAGCTGACAGGACAGCTGCCTGTTATTACAGTGCACACCAGGAAATACTTAACTGCCACACTGTAAAGAGCTAGTGAGGGATTAGCACACAAATAGAATTCTTGCACCTGGTAGTCATGCAGTTAGATTTAACACCTTTGTCGGATAGGTTACTTACATCCTATTTACAAAGAAACAACAACAACAACAAAATGCCTTCTTGTCATTGGAATTATGATAAGTATTAGTACAGTTTTGAGGCTAGATTACATTAATTGCTAGTGGTTTTCATTTAATTGCAATAATCTTTTATTGGGTTTACATAAATAATAAATTTAGTATCTCAGTTGCATGTTTAAACTGTTCCTAAAAGTGTCAGATCAACAGCCTTCTGGTCAATAGAAATTTGTTATCATCATTAGAGATATTATGTAACAATAGAGCTCACTTTTGGAAGGATGTTGATAACCTCTACTTATTTTAAAAGACTGTAAATAATCTCCTATTCCAGGTGTAGCTCACCGTTAGTGTACTTTATTCATCTTATCATAAAGAGAAAGTGTCTAAATTCAAGCAGGTTGCTGTGTGGGAAGTGCAATAAATGTACACACAGATAAAATCTATTTTGTAATGAAAAAGTTGTAATGTTTAATATATGATCATATTATAAAAACTCATTTGAAACATTAAGCAGCATTAATTGAAAGTCAGTAAGTTATCCAGGAAAAGTTAGTGAGCACCAGATTGTCCTCTACCTGTTTTCCCTATGTATAGGGGACATTATCTCTAATAAGTCCCATGCCTGGAATTTCCATTGGGTTGTCCTTTTTTCCCCCCTCTACCATTGCAAGATCCTTACTTCACAGGCCTTGCTTTTTCCTCATAGAAAGCTAGGCCCTTAGCTACACAGGAATCAGACTTAAATAATTCACAGTATAGATATCAGTACTGATTACATAAAGTGTTTCTGTTGTACTGTTGCAGAGTGGAGCCAATAAGAGGAAACGAGGTTATTTATTCCACTGTCTATGATGACATACTTTCTTAAAAGCTAAGCTATTGTACAACACATCAAATAGCAATATCATAAGTTACTTCATGGGATTCCAGATGAGTTAATAAATAATGACCCACAATTCAGGAGAGGCTCATTTTGGTGATTTTCTTTGAGATACATGTTCTAACATCAAGCACTTAACTATGCCCAGAAATTAGATAAGAGTCAAAGGAAACAACAAAGAATTTGAAAGAGAAACCTTGCAGATTTCAAAGATTAATAATCACCACTGTTAGAAAAATCTCAATTTTATTTTAAACTTTTAGGATAAAAATATCAGCAAATCATAGGCAGAAGAACAAAAGTATTAGTACTCTAACAAACTTCAAATTTACGCTGAATTGCTTACAAGAGAGTTATCAGCTAGGAACTAGAACAGAAGAAATACTATGACAAGAAAACCAAAGATTCCCCCCCGCAAGTACGAAAGGGTTAGATTTCAAAACAAAGTGGACAGCAACCTGCTAAGTGACTAGCTATACCCTCCACAAAAGGTCACATATTAAAATCACCCCAGAGGGTCTGTCCTTCAGGAACAACCCAAGAAATATAAACAAAATCACAAAGGACATACCCTCTATTTCTTGAGAGCATCCAGAACACTAACAGCATTTCTTTCACTGAAGTAATATATGTTCATCCACTCATTGATGATACGAGACACCAGAAGCAGAAAACACAGGCTCAGTATCAGATCAGCTACTGCAGAAGCAACAGTTCTGAGAACAAAACGAGGTTCAAAAATGATAGTTACTGACTATCAGGAATAAGGGCCTGCAGCTGCACCTACCCAGTCATTGGGCAGCCAAAGAGCACAGCTGGGCCACAACAGAACCACCTGATTGGCTAAAGCTGTCTGGCGGCTTGCTCTTTAGCCCAGCAGCTGCAGAGGATCAGTGGCTGTTCAGTGTACATGCCTGTGAATTCTATCTGCCTGTGTTTGCCTCATTCCAAGCCCTGCTCCTGCCTGGACCCTACCTTGCACCCAGCCTTACTCTAATCTAGACTCTGCCCTGCACCCAGCCCTGCTCCTGCCTTTCCTGACTCTGGGTAATCTGATTCTGACCTTGACTCTGATTACTGCCTCTGTCTCAACACATGGGCCTGGCATTTTGACTCTGACCACTAGGCATGACTCCTGCTCTGACCAGAAGGCCTGACCTCCTATGACCTGGTCACCTAACACTAACAGCTGTCTAATACATTTCCTTGCATCCTGGCTGTTTCTCTTTGTATTTTTATTAATTAGTATATGAATTTGTGTCTGTTATATTTGCATCCTTTTTTAAAAAGGAAAAAATGTAACAAGCCATTGGAGTAGGTGGATACTACCAATGGTGAGCTGGAGCCGGTTCACACCGGTTCGCTGGAAGCCGTTGTTAAATTTAGAAGCCCTTTTAGAACTGGCTTCTAAATTTAACAACCAGCCAAAAGTGGCGCCTTAGGTGCCGACTCCGTGGTGTTCTGGGGCTGGAACACCCACGGGGAAAATTTGGTGGGTGCAGAGCACCCACCGGCAGCTCCCCGCCCGGCCCCAGCTCACCTCATCTTCGCTCCGCCTCTGCCTTCTCCCCTGAAAGCGCTGCCCCGCTCTACTTCACCGCCCCCACCCCCCCCAGCTTCCCGCGAATCAGCTGTTTGGGCGGGAAGCCAGGGAGGGCTGAGAAGCAGGCGGCGGCTTCTCGCTCAGGTCCAGGGAGGCAGAACGGAGGTGAGCTGGGGCGGGGGGGCGCAAGGAGGGCTGCCCGCGCCGCAGCAGGTAACTCGGGGGGCGTGCAAGGGAACTGCTCCCTGCCCCAGCTCACCTCCACCTCCCTGGGCCTGAGCGCGAAGCCGCCACCTGTTTCTCAGCCCTCCCCGGCTTCCCGCGCGAACAGCTGATTTGCGGGAAACCGGGGGGGTGGGGTGGAGAAGCGGAGCAGGGCGGTGTGTTCAGGGGCGGAGGCGGAGCGGAGGTGAGCTGGGGCCAGGCGCGGGGTGGGGAGCTGCCGGTGGGTGCTCTGCACCCACCAAATTTTCCCCGTGGATGCTCCAGCTCCGGAGCACCCATGGAGTTGGTGCCTAAGGCACCACTTTTGATGTGATCAGTGGGGGGAGCAGCCGCTCCCCCTGCTCCCTGCCTAGCTACGCTCCCCCGCCCCTAGGAGCCAGAGGGACCTGCCAGATGCTTCCCAGGAGCTGCCCCAGGTAAGCACTGCCGGGACTCCCCACCTCGCCCCCCAGCAGGTCCCTCTGGCTCTTAGGGGCAGGGTGGGCACCCACTACGGTGGCCCATGAGACCCTCCTGCCCGGTTCTGGGGGCAGGCAGGGGACAGGGGAGGGAGGTGGATGGGGCAGGGGTCCCAGGAGGGGTTGTCAAGGAATGCGGGGGGTTGGATGGGGCAGGAGTCCCGGGAGGCTGGAGTGGGCCACGACCCTTTGTGGGGTGAGGAGGGAACTAGTTGTTAACATTTTGGCAGCTCATCACTGGATACTACTACTTTATGACATGAATATTATTTTTTCAGTGGTGGGGGGAGGAGCTCTAACCCATATCATGTGATGGGCTAGGAAATAAATACCTTCCTATGTGCCACACTTTTATTGCTCGGTGTCATGGACTCACATGGCTCGTGCTCCTTGGCTCCATGTGGCCCCTGGGAGTAATCCCCTTCAGTGTGACAGCTTTAGTGAAGGTTGCACTCTCTCGCTGGGGCTCGGCCCTCTGGCCCCACCATCTCCTGGGACCATACCTCTGAACTTTCTGCATACCCATCTCTCACAATAGGGCCCCTCAGGGAGTCCACTCACTCTGGACCCCCAGGCCCTCCACACCCAGAGGGAACAATGCAACACTGTTCTCTAGACTGGAGTGACTCTCAGCCAGTGTAAAACAGTAGGGTTTATTGAATGTCTGAACACAGCACAGTCACTTCTCAGGGACCTCAGGCCTAGCATCCCTCAGCACAGTCCATCTAGCTCTCCTCTTGGCACCCAGGTGAGCTCTGGCTGCTCTGTCTCACCCCAGTTCAGCAGCTCCCTCCTTTTTGCTGATCATCCTATATCACCTTCCCGAAAGCCAATCCTCTGTCCTCGGTCCCAGGTAAACAGGCTGCCTGGGCCTCCTCTCTTCCATCCTTTGTCCCCCACTGGCTGGAACCGGATGGTCAGGCCAACAGGGTCCTACCACTGGCCAGGACCGGCTGACTTCAGAGCTGGGCTGGGCCTCCCAGTCACAAGTTGCTAGGGTACCCAATCTCCAGGCCCTTGTCCGGGTCTGGCTGCTAGGCAAGGTCACACCTGGTCCTCTGCAACAACAAACACCCTCTCCCACCATCTCGTTAAACACACAACACACAAGGGAAACAGATGCACACAGTGTTCATGCAAAGCACTAAGAAAATCCCCCACTTCATCACACTCAGTCCCTTATAGATCCTGGTTGGAAAAAAATTAATCCAGTGGTTAATGTGATTCATCAGTAATTTCAGAGTATTTTATTACATTTCAGGCCTTTGATAGGGTGCTTCAAGACAGGAGCCAAGTTATTTTCCTCAGCAAGAGGTTCAGAATTTTTCAGAAGTGGCTCAATGATGTACTGGTGAATTCCATTATGACACTAAGTAAATATTAACTTTAGATAGTGCTGCCAAGGTTTTAAAAAAGCAAAACACAAAACCCATGGTCCCTGCCCCAAAGAGCTTACAATCAACATAAGACAAACACTGAAAATGAAGATAATATCCCAAGAAAGTAATAGGGAAAGGAGTGACTAGGGTTAAAACAAAAAGACAGGAGTTCATTTATAATATAAGAGTTAAATATTTCTTTAGTTTAAAAAGAGTGAGCCACAGATAACACAGGAGTAGAGAAGAAGGAGAAAGGAATGAGTTTGGAAGGAAGTTTGTGCACAGAGAGAAGGATAGGAGTACTTGTGGCACCTTTGAGACTAACAAATTTATTTGAGCATAAGCTTTCGTGAGCTACAGCTGCATCCGATGAAGTGAGCTGTAGCTCACGAAAGCTTATGCTCAAATAAATTTGTTAGTCTGTATTCGCAAAAAGAAAAGGAGTACTTGTGGCACCTTAGAGACTAACATGGCTGCTACTCTGAAACCTGTCAGAGAGACGGATGTAATTTCAGGGAACTGCAAAAAGGCAAGAGTGGAAAGAGACAATGTGAACAAGGCAGGAAGAATGGGGCAGACTATGGAGCACAGGATTAGGAGTAAGAGGAGGAAAGATATAGGGAAGGCAAAGCCTTAAAAATAAAAACCTGGAGCTTCAGCTTTATGCGGAAAGAACTATGGAGCTAGAGAAGAGACCAAAGTTGGTGTGCAGTATGGCAGCTGTATTCCTCCCATTCCTTATTTTTCTTACAGATTCAATTTTCTATATTGCTACTATGTCCATAAAGAGCCCCAATCTGGGCTTTCAAGGACTATGGTCTTTTAGAGGTGTGTTGCCATTTTGTGATCCGGGAAGACTGTCATTTCCTGCTTCATTCTCCTTTTGTGAATGGCGCATGAAAAAAGCCCAGTTCTCTTTTGATGTTTTTTACAATCGAGATTTTTCTGTACCCAACTCAGAGCCTGAGCCAAAGCCCACTACTGTCAATGGATGTCTTCATTGATGTCAGTAAGCTTTGCATCAGATACTAACACATCTCAGTTCCTAACTTCTGATTTATATTCATTACAATCAACTCCCCCTTTCTTCCCTTTGCTTATATATATATATTACAGCTGCTTTCACTTCCTGTCTTAACTAGGCTGTTTTTTAAACCAACACAGCCTTATTCCTCACTTGTGGCTTTTGGGCCATCTAATAAGGTGTTCTTAAATGATTCCAAATCATCATTCACATTTTTCTAATTAAATTCTTTCTCCCACCTGATCTGGCTCAGAATTGTTTTCCGCTCTGTGAAATTGCCCCTATTAAAGCACCAAGTACCTATGCTATCATTAACTTTTAGTTCTGAGATCAGTTCCTCTTTATCTGTTAAGACAAGGTCTAATATAGAATTCCTCCATGTTGGCTGCAACATTTGTTGATTTAGGAAATTGTCATCTATTATGTTTAGAAATTCTAAGGACCTTTTAGTACTGACAGCATGAAACCTCCAGCATGTGTCACCCAAATTAATGTCCCCCCCCCGACCACACAGCTTTTTTCCCTACACATTGTAGATACATGCGTAAGGAAGTGGTCATTCTGTTCCATAGTGTGATCTAGTGGTCTATAACAGATACCAACTAGTACCCCATCTTGTGCTTTATCGGTTATGGAACAACACTCTAAGCATTCAGTTTCTTTCAAGTTATCAGTGACTTGAAACAGGTAATGTCATTTTTGATGCAGAGTTCCTTTCCCCCCTGCCCTTTTGCCCACTTGTTCCTTTCTAAATAGGTTATAATAATTAACGTTAACATTCCATTTGTGTGAATCATCCCATCAGGTTTCAGTAATACCAACTAGATTGAATTTATGCTCATAAATGAACAATTCCAGTTCCTCTTGTTTATTATGCAGGCTCCTAGCATTGGTGTATAATTCTCATTTAGCAATTGGTGGTGAATTTTTCTGAAAGAAAAAAACACCCTTTTATTTCTGGCAGATTGGCTCATTCGGGTGGTAAACTGAGCTAGAGCATTCCTTCCTAAGAATTGTCTTTTTTGCATATGCTAACAGGTAGGAGGAATCCTATTTAATGAACATTATTTTCTATAGTATTACTACCCAGTGTTCATGTTTTGCCTTGCCTAGAAGTGAAACAAAGGACCATTAAACACACACTTGAAAGTAGTAATCCATGAGTCTTTGGATTGTCTATGGTATTTGTACAACACCAATCAGAAGAGCATCTTGAGTGCTGAACTATGTTGGAAGGATCTGATTCAGATACATAGCATATCATAGAGAAATTGCCATATCCTTACATTACTTTAAAGACATGAAGTGAATGGATTTTTGTATTTAATTGAACACATGTACAGACGAAAGTTGTCCAAATATTTGGTGTAAAAGTCACTTAACCATTGAAGAATTTTACTTTTCTCATCTCGCTAAACATTACACAAAAATGTTTGTCAAGAAAAAAATAGTTTATTTACACAGCAAATTAAAAAAATCATTAAATAAAGACCATATTATTTTTTAAATTATTGGGAACAGCAGCATGAGTTACAAGGGAAGAAAGAGGAAAAGAAACCTTATCCAAGTCATGTTACTGGCCCCTCACAATTCCAATTTTTTTATTTTTTTTTTCAAGACAGGGGAGGGTACCTGTCCAGATCACTTATTCCCTTCTGTACCTAACCATTAGTTCAGGAAGATCCCAATGTAAATAACCAGCTGGAGTGCCTTTGGAAAGACAGAGCTAGTGAGTAAGTTACCCAAGTGCTTGCTTGCAGAGATAGCATAAGCATCCTGTCATCGTTGCCAATGATTTAGCATCTTATATCCTACACCTGCTACTCCATGGACAGACAAAAAAACCCATGAACATATAGTACACTTGCTTATTTATGGATAGAGAGAAAAACCTCATTTCTAATCCCAGTCAAATGTATACACCGAAGAATTATGGCAAGCGCTGTTGCATTTTTAATACTAGTTAGTATAATTGCAGGTGCTCTTTTTACAAGCCTTTAATTCTGTATTGAATATTAAGTAAACTACTTGTTTTAGCAACATACTGTGGCAGTACTGTATATTGCAAAGAAAATTATTCCATTGAGGACCCTCTTCTTTGAGATATGGGAACATTTAAGTAGGCGAAGGCAGCCAACTTCACCTTCCTCTTCTCCCTTCTAAGATGTACAGCCCTATATTATATCATTAAAAAAGCAAACAAACCTGTGGTCCCCTCCTATCCTCAAAAATTTCTAAATAATCTCGTTGTAGTATTTAGCAGGAACCCATCTTCCATGGAGATAACTGGAGTCAACTGAATCCCTTTTGGTTTGAACCTGTGAGCTCAGCACCCTCAACTCCCAATGAAGCCATTGGGAGAAAGGGGAAAATTTAAATTAAAATGGTTATGCTGTTCCCAGAATGAGGATAGGGGAAAATACACTGATTTTGCCCATTTTAAAAAAAATTCTGGCAAACTGTTCTCTGAGCTCTAGTGCCCCCTTATTTTGGAGCAGGGATATGAAATTTGGCAGGAAGTGGCTTTTGTGTCAGATTGCCATCCCCGTGAAAATCCGCCAAAATCTGGCTGAGTTAGAAGGCTTTGAAAAATTGCAGCTCGCACTCTAGAATTTTGCTTCAGTTTTGCACCTAAATTCCCTGAAGATTCCATCTGCAGGACTTTCCCCCTACAACTGCAATTCCGGGCTGCTGTGGGCCTACTACCAGAACTAACAGCAGGATGCCTGTGTCTCCTACGTTCTGAATGTCCACCATTCTGGGCCCAGGCACCATGGAGAAAGCTGCCCAGTTTGAAAGAAAAGGGGACAAGAGCTGTACTGGGAGGGGTGGAATAGTGGGAGTGGATTTGAACAAGGAGCCTTGTGGGGAAAGAGGGAAACTGGGTGTTGGGGAGAAACTAAGACTTGTTGGGCAAGGAGATTTGCTTGGGTGAGTGGAATGAGGAGTCTGAAGAGTGAAGACTGGTACTGGCCAGGTAAGGAGAACAGGACTGGGACAAGAAGCCGGGGCTGTGGACGAGACAGGGCTGCTACAGGAACAGGTTTGAGGGGATGGGGCAGAAGTGGTCGAGCTTGGGGGGAAATGGGCAAAATAATCTGTGCCCATCTGTCATTGTGATGCCACTTAATGGAATTTCTGTTTTTACAGTTAGCGTTTGTGCATATAATTTACGGGGGCGGGCATCCTTAATTTGTCCTCTCCCCCATCTCCAGTGTATTCAGTGGGATATAGTCTTTAATTACATGATCATATACCATTTTTTCCACAGCCCCCTGCCTCATTCAGTGCACAGGATGGACAGTGCTCACTTATGGGGAGCTATTCAATGTTTTGTTTTCTCCTCATTGTTCAATATGTGACTCCATGTCTAATTTAGTGCACTGTATTCAGACCCTGCTCTGAAGACAGGCATATTAATTTCCTCATGGGCTTTTCCATGGTACTAATCTCTATATTATCTGAATGCTTCACAAACTTTAATGAATTTATCTTCACAACACCCCTGTGAGGTGAGTGAGTATTATCCCTATTTTACAGATGAGGTACTGAGGCACAGAGTTTAAGGTTAAAAAAATCCATAAATTTTGGGTGCCCCTGTTGAAACACCTGGGACCTGATTTTCTTCAAAGTACATAGCAATACATTCAAAGCACAGCTCCTGTTGACACAGTTACAGCTGTGAGTGCTCAGCACTTCTGCAAGTTAAACCCACAGGTCTCAAGTCAGGCACCCTGAAAATGAGGAATATATTTAGTGACCACCTGTGCAAAGTTTGGTCCAAGTGTCATGCCTCACATCACATACAAACTCTGGAAGAGGTAGAAATAGAATCTAGTTCTCCAGGGTTGCAATCAACCATCCTCACTCTTCCTGCAGTTCTGTGTTTCATTCAATAACATGTTCCATCTTCTGCAACAAATGAAGTAGGGGTATTATAGACAAGTCTCCTTGACTACACAATCTTATGCCTCACCAGAGAAAGCCCCATCCTGACCACTCAATGAAGCAGGAATACTATGGAAAAAAATAATATGTGATCATGTAATTAAAGACTCTGTCTTAATGCAGATGCACAAGGGGGCTGAATTAAGGTTGCACAGGCAACCTTAATTTTGGCATTTCCTAGCTTTTCAGTGCTTGATTTTGCAATGTTGATATTCTTTTAACATAGTTTCTGTGTGTGTGTGTGTGTGTGTGTGTGTGTGTCTGTACAGAATTTACTGCCTAGTGATGAACAGTCCATATTATCCTTATGGTCCTGCTCAACCATATCCTACATGTTTATTCTATAGTTCATCACGCCAAACATTTATATCACCACAACTAACATCTGCCTAGTCTTGGTCATAATACAGGAGTGAGATGGAAACTTCCAATAAAGGAAAGGAAATTGAACTCTATTGGCATACATATATCAAGAAACCACTGGCACCTTAAAACCTTTGCCACAACTGTGAAGTCTCTTGCCACTTTCTGAAGCACCACAATCAGTGCTGTTTGGGATCAAGGCAGTTTTACATGACTCATTCCTCCCAGCTGGAGTTTATTTTGCCAATAGGCATCTATGTGGGAGGCCAGAATCTCATTGTAAGAGAGTAAACTGTCACACGAGGAAAAGGAAGGAAAAAAAACCCAAGCCCTTTAAGAAGTGAGACTTACCAAGAAGCAGACTGTAGATAGTTTGTGACTACCACAGGAATTAGAACTAGGATGTGGTCCATCTGGCTTCAATAGGCCATTAATCCTCAGCAAAGCCTGCTGGGAGTGGGAGGGTTCTGGGGCCTTTGCAATACAGGCTTGGCAGGAGGAGAGACAATGCCAGGTAAAGGCAGGCTCTTAAGAGAATACACCTCTCCCCTGATATAACACGGTCCTCAGGAGCCAAAAAATCTTACCACAGTATAGGTGAAACCGCGTTACATCGAACTTGCTTTGGCTTTGAGCATTTCCGTTATTAATACAGTATTTGACACAAAAAGTTTTATTCTTGGTGTTGTTTTAGAAAGGGCGCATCTGATGTCCGGGGCTCGCAGCCACGCGTCCCTGTCGGGGCTGGGGCTCGCAGCCATGCGTCCCTGTCGGGGCCGGGGCTCGCAGCCTGGCGCCGGGGCCGGGGCTCGCAGGCGCGCGCTGGGGCCAAGGTCAGGGCTCATAGCCTGGCACAGGGGTTGGGGTCAGGACTCAGAGCCACATGCCGGGGTCAGGGCTTGTAGCCCCGCAGATCCACACAGGGGTCGGGGCTCACAACTAGCAGCCGCATGCTGGGGTCGAGGCTCACAACCCCCCACATAACCGAGTTGCGATCTCCTGAGGGGTTGTGACCCCCAGTTTGAGAACCAATGTTGTAGACAAGACAGAAAACCATTTTTGCTTTTCCGCGTTATATCTGAATTCGTGTTATATCGGATCGCATTATACTGGGGTAGAGGTGTATTAAGAATAACATTCAGGGTAAGAAATGCAGTTCCAAGGATCCTGAGAAGATTAAACCTATGGGGACACTTCGGTAGAGGCCTGAAGAGATTCTCTTGCTTGAAAAAGTTACAGAAGAAGGTACTGAATTTTGACACACTGGGTGGGACCTGTCTCCCTATAGAAACTTTGGACTTCCCAGAAAGCAATTACTTTGATCACACTTGACGCACAATGATCATGGAGAAACGGGACTGAAAGTGACTGTAAAATCTGGTGAAATAAATATTGTCTTTTTAAAAAGCTGCTGCCACGTCTCTGGTTTCCTTTATGCTCTACCATTTCTATGGTGGTTAGGTCCTCCTTGCTGACCCATGCTGAGAAGCTAAGACACTCATGCTTCAGAACAATTCTATAAGTGAACCTGCTAGCCTACTCATAGTTAGCTCATTCTATACACCATACCTGGGCGCTCAGCAGAGAAGCTGTGGGAGGAAGAAGACCAAAGGAACTGTTTCTACCTTCCCCTCATTCTCACACCAGAATGTCATGTGTCCACAGTTAACACATATAAATATGAGCAACAGAGCTTATAAGAAAGAAAATAAGTTAAGATGAAAAGAATAGCCAACCAGCATGTTATGAATTCTTATTTTCATGCCGTCCTTCCCATTCCATTAAGCCCCCTCTGGAAGTCACCTTGGCTTGGTACAGCACAACTAATTCTAAGTTAGCCACTAAACACCGTTTGCATATATATGTAGACTCCTGTCTACAGCAGCTGGCAGACAACAGCGAAACCACCGAGAGCACATATCATTACAGCCCACCCAAGAGACTTTTATATCATAATTAGCTGGTTGTGGTGGCTTTTCCCTGTTACAAATGTGACAAGAATTCTCCCTTATATTTTCTGAATTGTTCCTGAACAACTTTGAATTACCCTGATTTTTTTTACTACTGGTAAGTGTGCATTCAACATCTGTAGTAGTCCAGATATGTTGTCATAAGTAGAATCAGTCTTTAGAGAGCCATCTAACATTGCAAGTGACAATGAGTGAGGGGTAAAGGATAAACAATTTTCTCAATATTAGCTGGATGATGAAAAGTTGTCTTATGGGCAACAGATGGATGGAAGAAAACCTTTGCTTGCCCTGATGATTCATTCTTTAAGGAGGTAAATGGAACAATAGTCACATTCTGACCTATATGTCCCTCATCCATAAGCATGTTTGGTTTTGCATCATTTGTAGTGTCAAGAAAATCAAGGAATGCTTTACCTCCATCCTCCCAGCCGGAAGCTGAAGTAATTCCACCTTTTTCTGGAATGCATTAATTTCACAATAGGTAATCCGGGAGTGAAGATGCTGAGTAGCCTGAGAAGCAGTGCAGGACTGCTCACTGCTGTGTGGGATGTCTCGGTCTGATTGAGAAAATTCTGCATCTCTGTGGAAAACTGACTCCACAAAGTTTTGGATGTACACCAATGACTTTTGAGGGAGAGTGTCTCAAGAGGCAGTTTCAAATATCTCATGTTAACAATGCAATACTAACAAGGAAGAGAAAGCTGAAGGTCAAATGAATAGTTACAGGTAGCTTTCCCATCCTTTTTCTCCACAACTTAAGGTAATAATATCTGCTTACTGGTATTTCATTGCTATGTGCTCTATAAATTCATGGCTGTGGATATTCTGTGGTTATAGCACATTCTGAGAAGTGAGAGCAAAGTGCCTGTAAATCTGGAAGTTTTAACTTGAAGTTGTACGTGTAGGATTCACTAGAGCATACAATTCAGCATCATATTTTCATCTTAATTTATGTATGCTCATAAAAATAAAATCCCCCCACACAGATGACACTGCACATCATTCAGGTTATATAAAGTGAAAACTGAGATTGTCTATTAAAAAAATAAGAGATATTAATGTGGTATAGAAAGTTGCCTGAAGTAGTAGATGGAGCTGTCCAATGCTTTCCAGAGAAATTTGCAACAGTTCTTTAGACTGAGCATTCATCATTTCCTTACATGCAATAAAAAGCTTCCACTTCATGCTGACATGAAGAACATATTCACAAATTGTAGTCTTTACGTTTTTCAATGCATCCTATTGACACATGACATATTGTTCTTTTGACTCCGCTTACTTCATTTATGTCTGTCTTTCTCCAGCATAACAGTCCAGATGTTATCTAAACTGCAGCTCATTTTCTGTTTAAATATTTTCATAATCCCACTGTTACACAATAATAGAATACTATTTATTTAAATATTTGTGGATGTTTTCTACATTTTCAAATATTGATTTCAATTACAACACAGAATACAAAGGTACAGTGCTCACTTTATACTTATTTTTTATTACAAGTATTTGCACTGTAAAAAAAAATAGTATTTTTCAATTCACTTAAGTACTGTAGTGCAATCTTTGTTGTGAAAGTGCAACTTAGAAATTTAGATTTTTTTTGTTACATAACTGCACTCAAAAACAGAACAATGTAAAATTTTAGCGCCTGCAAGTCCACTCAGTCCTACTTCTTGTTCAGCCAATCGCTCAGACAAACAAGTTTGTTTACATTTGTAGGAGATAATGCTGCCCACTTCTTGTTTACAATGTCACCTGGAAGCGAGAACAGGTGTTCTTATGGCACTATTGTAGCCAGCGTCGCAAGATATTTATGTTCCAGATGCGCTAAAGATTCATATGTCCCTTCATGCTTCAACCACCATTCCAGGGGACATGCGTCCATGCTGATGATGGATTCTGCTTGATAACAATCCAAAGCAGTGTGGACTGACGCATGTTCATTTTCATTATCTGAATCAGATGCCACCAGCAGAAGATTGATTTTCTTTTTTGATGGTTCGGGTTCTGTAGTTTCCGCATCAGAGTTTTGTTCTTTTAAGACTTCTGAAAGCATGCTCCACACCTTTCCCTTTCAGATTTTGGAAGGCACTTCAGATTCTTAAACCATGGGTCGAGTGCTGTAGCAATCTTTAGAAATATCACATTGGTACCTTCTTTGTGTTTTGTGAAATCTGCAGTGAAAGTGTTCTTAAAACGAACAACATGTGCTGGGTCATCTGATACTGCTATAACATGAAATACATGGCAGAATGTGGGTAAAACAGAGCAGGGGACATACAATTCTCTCCCAAGAAATTCAGTCACAAATTTAATTAACACATTTTTTTAATGAGCATCATCAGCAAGGAAGCATCTCCTCTAGAATGGTGGCCAAAGCATGAAGGGGCATACGAATGTTTAGCATATCTGGCACATAAATACCTTGCAATGCTGGCTACAAAAGTGCCATGCAAATGCCTGTTCTCAAGTTCTCGTGCCTTTGTAAATAAGAAGAGGGCAGCATTATCTCCTGTAAAGGTAAACACGCTTGTTTGTCTTGAGTGCAATTATGTAACAAGAAAAATCTACATTTGTAAGTTGCACTTTCTTGACGAAGAGATTGCACTACAGTACTTGTATGAGATGAATTGAAAAATACTATTTCTTTTATCATTTTACAGTGCAAATATTTGTAATAAAAAATATACACTTTGATTTCAATTACAAACACAATATATATGAAAATGTAGAAAAACATCCAAAATATTTAATAAATTTAAATTTGTATTCTATTGTTTAACAGTGCAATTAAAACTGCAATTAATCGCGATTCATTTTTTTAATCACAATTAATCTTTTTGAGTTAATCGCGTGAGTTAACTCGATTAATCGACAGCCCTAATTTATACAGTACTCAACACCTCTACTGGTGATGATCTTTACTACTTCACCATTTGAAAAGCCTCTGTCAAAAAGTGTTTGAATTGGGTATGCTCTTACAGTCTAGGGTGCATGTTAAACCATATATTCATAGAAGAATTTTACAAGTGGCTTCTTGTTGGATGCCACATTTAGAAACTTCTTCCATGGAGGAACAGAGCATCTACCAATCATCAGGTACTTCTTGTGTCTAATCTTAGATCCTGTCTGGTCCTGTCTTTCTGCAGTTTTCACAGAGTTCCTGTTGTCATAGACTGGCAAAGACTTGGATTACAGAATTAGCTTTGTCAAGTCATTTTAGTACCTGCCTCAAGTACTCAGCAGCCAATACATTGAATGTGTAGAATTTGCCTCCAGCCATCATTTGCATGACTGGCATGGCATCTCTGATGTACACTGTGGTTTCTTTGTTGCATGTTCTTAGCTCAAAGTCTTTCTGCTTGAGGTTCCAGCTGATGCTCTAATTCAGCTTTCTCTGTTTTTCTCACTGTTCCATAGACATGGATGAGGGACGTAGGCACAGGTCCTATTGCGTGACTAAGAACAGTTGTCAAGAAGCAGTGAGAGGCAAAAAGGCATCCTTTAAAAAGTGGAAGTTAAATCCTAATGAGGAAAATAGAAAGGAGAATAAACTCTGGCAAATAAAGTGTAAAAATATAATTAGGAAGGCCAAAAAAGAATGTGAAGAACAGCTAGCCAAAGACTCAAAAAGTAATAGCAAAAAATGTTTAAGTACATCAGAAGCAGAAAGCCTGCTAAACAACCAGTGGGGCCACTGGATGATCAAGATGATAAAAGAGCACTCAAGGACAATAAGGCCATTGCGGAGAAACTAAATGAATTCTTTGCATCGGTCTTCACGGCTGCAGATGTGAGGGAGATTCCCAAACCTGAGCCATTCTTTTTAGGTGACAAATCTGAGGAACTGTCCCAGACTGAGGTGTCACTAGAGGAGGTTTTGGAACAAATTGATAAACTAAACAATAATAAGTCACCAGGACCAGATGGTATTCACCTAAGAGTTCTGAAGGAACTCAAATGTGAAACTGCAGGACTACTAACTGTTGTCTGTAACCTATCATTTAAATCAGCTTCTGTACCAAATGACTGGAGGATAGCTAATGTGATGCCAATTTTTAAAAAAAGCTCCAGAGGAGACCCCGGCAATTACAGGTCAGTAAGCCTGACTTCAGTACCGGTTGAACTGGTTGAAACTATAGTAAAGTAAACTGGTTGAAACTATAGTAAAGAACAAAATTGTCAGACACACAGATGAACATAATTTGTTGGGGAATAGTCAACATGTTTTTTGTAAAGGGAAATCATGCCTCACCAATCTCCTAGAATTCTTTGAGGGGGGTCAACAAGCAGAGGCAAGGACCTGTTTGTGGACTTTGTCTTCACACTTTTTGTTTATAACACTTCTTTCTCTCATTGCTTTTGCATATTCATAATACGAAGCTATGATTTGCCATCTCTAACACGAATACTGACCTGCGCATAAGTGTCACTGAATTAAAAAGCTAGTTTCTAGAATGTTTCAAAGGCTAGTACTGCATGGGTAGGCAGTTACAAATTAAAACCTTCTACCAGGCAGACTACATGCTAGACAGAACGTACAAAAGCTTACAAAGAGAAAAGCATTACATTAGGAATTCGCATACATTTATATCTATCCACTATGCAGTACATGCAATCTACTGCTACTGATGCACAGCCTTCAGTGAGAGACATATTTGGTCAGCAAATTTCAATTGAAAACTATTATCATTTGAGATACTTTGACAATTAAGAATATACGATGTGAAAACGTGTTTTCTTGTTTGTATATCAACATTTTGCAATATTTGCCATATGCCAATGGCGTGTGGCAAAAATACTTGCCCATGCAAAACCAATTAAAAAAATTTAATACATTGTTGTGTGATAGCTTTGATCAATAAATACCACACTAAGGTGTTGAAATTAACTCAAATGGTGAAAACTGTAGTCATAGTCATGTTGCAGTGTTTCTGGAAGTGTGCAGCACCAACAACAAAAAGACTCATTTGGGGTATCATTGTTTCACCTTGCCTACAGGCTTACGGCACCACTTGACAGTTCCACATCATACCTTATCTAAACATACATAAAATAAGCTTTCAAATGACATATAATGTGGGTGTGCTTAAGGTGGGGACATTAAACGCCAAAAATCTTTTCTGAGGAATTGTCACACCTATTTGAAGCTGGTACTAAGACTTCTTAAAGTACCCTACTGTGATCATTTCTGGGGAAGTATTAAAAAATAAAACAAAATACAGACTATAGCTGGATCTGAACACTGGGGAGGAATCTTGGATTGTTGGTAGAAGACCACTTGTTTTTGATACTTGAGAAGTATGTTGTTGGCACTGGAGAAGGGATGCATCTCTTCTTTTCCTCCCCCAATTGGACATGGGTGGAGATAATTTGACATTTTTAGCAGGGCTTAAACTCAGTTCCTCAAGTGACTGTCCACATGGATTATGTTTTTGGCCAGTATCTGCAACTCGTGCTTGGACCACCCAAAGGTGTAAAAGGCAGAATAGGCTCAACTATCCCTCAGTTCCCTACCAATCACAGCAGTGAGACAGAATCCCTGTAGTGTCTGCCTGCTTCTTTGAGCACTGTGCTAGCATTAGTGTTAGTTAGTAGTATTGTTAATTAATTAGTAGTGTTAGTCTTTTTGCCTGTTGGCACAAAAAACCCCAAACATTTTTAGTTAGATATTTAATTTATAGATTAGACCCTACCCTCTGTACAGGGGCTCTAGCAGTATGGCATAAGTGAAACCTCTGGGGTTTAAACCTGACCCTTGTTTGAAGCTTCAGTGCTGCTTAATGACAGGCACTAAAGGTGCCTTGTTTGTTTAGTAGAAGATGATTTTCCTGAGCTATTCTCCTTCTCTAAGTAGACTCAAAAAGGTAGAGCAGCCTTCTTAAAATTCTTCTTATGGCAGACACTTATGCAAGCCTTGGTAGACATCAACAGGAAGAACAATATATAAACCTCAGACCTTGGTCAGTCCCTCGCTGTAAGAGTCCCAGTGAGCCAAGAGATTCTAGCCTAAGGTCCTTTGATATGTCAAAGAAGAGTCCGCAGTTGTCTGCCTGCATCCTGGAGAGCAAGAGAGCAGCAGGAAGGAACTCCCTCTGGTGCCTACCTGAGACACAAGAATCAGCAAGTGTCTGAGTTGTTTTGGGTTCAATAGTCAAAAGGCAGTGAACAGTCTAACAAAGAGGCAGTGTAGACCACTGTACGCTGCTGTCCAAAAGAATCCAATCTTGGATGCATATGCACCAAGAGGAAACCATGTGGACAACATCTTAGGAAGACTCACAGTAATTGTAAGGTAAGTAACCATTCTTTCTCTGCCCCCTGTAACCTTTGAGAGCAACTATTTGCCCTGTTTCACTCCTCCAACAGTATTTGTTACTGCATTCAGCAGTGATGGATTAGAACATTATCTATATATTTCTGCTAAAATGATCAGTAGCTTGAAATAACATTTAAATTGTCATAATTGTGTTTTAGAGTTAATACCCCCTTGAGAAGAATGTGGCAGTTGATGCCTCTCAAATATATTGTTTTGCTGCATGTTTGCAAACTGATATGTAACACTGAAACATTTTATATTTAGAAGATTTTCTTCACAAATATGAGGCCTACACACTTTTTAAAGGAAGGTTATATTCTGTATCCTAATTCTGTGGCACGACAAGGATTGAATGGCAAACTATGTAGTATTGTAGAAAATACAGGTTCTTAAGCCAGATTTTGCTCCCCTCCCAAGTACAGTGATGTAAATATAGCATATTTTCATTTAAGTCAATGGAGTGACTTTGATGTAACAGCAGAATTTAGCCCCCTCCCTTTAGCTTTCAATATGACCATCTCAGATGCAAAAAAGCATTTGGAAATTGAATAGATAACCCAAGGTTTTTTTTCCCACTGTTTTCTATTGTTTTGTTTTTAAGACAAAAATAAAATATTCAAAAACTTATAGTGAAGTACTTATTTTTCAAATCCACAGAAGAACACAGTTTGGGGAAGTACACAAATCAGGAGATCAGTACATATTGTGTACAAAACTACACTCAATCCTGCAGTTAGATGCAAATGAGTGGCCCTTTGCACACACATGGAGCCCCTTTGTAGTCAATGGGACTGTGCAGATGCAATGGCTATTAACATGGATCCACATGGAGGATAAGGGGCCATACTTTGGGCTCTACATGCAGTAACTCATGAAAAAGCTACACACCGAGGGAAAATGGTAGGTTATTACACTGTGTCGTATTTCTTTGGTTGGAGTTCTTAAGGTTTAAATAAAACTTTGGGGCCAAGTATATCCATAGTGAAACTCCATTAACTTTAGTAGTGTTAGAACTGGAATGAGTTTTGCCCTGATAAACTAAATTGCATTCAGCCCTGATACTTGTATGAGCTAGCTGTGTTCTTTGCTTCCAAGATACGCAACTGATTGGAATCTGACTCTGAAAAAAAATTATAGACATCTTTTCTTTAGTTCTTTAAAACAAGCAAAATTAGTTGTCTGTGAAAGGATGCAACAGTCCTTCTATTTTTCTAGTCATGTGATTTATAATAATCAGCAACAGTGAAAGCAGATATCCTCCACATGTATTCAAAAAGCATCTCTCTTGGCAATTGCTGATAAGACTGGAATCTGTAGTCTGCACTGAACAGAATTTGAATGATGAGCTGAACAGCAGAGTGTTTGTGTGCATGTATAGTAGGGAAAGTCAGGCATAGTGTTGAGAATTGACATATAAAATAAAGCCGAGATGCTGAAAAGCCATCCTTACAAGGTTTAAAAAAAACCCAGCCCAAACATTTGGTTAACCTTTGTGAAGTGGAAGTGCTCATCTCTCACTGTTTTCTGAATGATCTTAAATTTGGTTAATTGTTTTTAGATTTGAAAGCAATTGGCAGACAGTCAAAATTTGAATCTGATGAAGTACAATTGGTTTGTTCACATGAAGTTTAGAAAGGAAAATAAAGATCTAGCAGACAATAAAACAGTCATGATGAAGCTAAGGCTAAGCCATCATGTCAACACAGAAGAAAGCAAACAGTGTTAGTGAACTGATTGGAGCAAGCAACATTTGAAAAAAGATTTTCTGTTGGAGGAGACCTGATAGGGTTAGAAGTTTATGCATTTAATGACCTTCAGCAAGTCATGGGCAGGTCATTTATACCAGGATTGCCAATTCAGGGCTACATTGGCAATATGCCAAAGACCAATGACCATACCTAATTTCCATAAATTGAAGCAGCCATTTTAATCTAATGCCATGGCCATGGAAACTACAGTTCATAGAACGCAATGCCCCATGTTGATTCCAAGAGGCCAACATTTAGAACTCTGCCAGCTGCATTTATCCTGTGGACTTCACTTAGCTACCCTGTGGTTCTGATGTAAATAAAATAATCCACCAAACACTCCCTCCTCAAATACTTCTAAATTCTAATATAATGTAATTTACACTAAATAAAAAGTAAGGTTTTATATGCGTAAATCAATGTTACTTTACATAATTAGCTGAAATGTAACTCAGACCTGTATGCAAAAAACAACACAGTACCGTGTATGCGTGACAACAGTTGGTAGAAGAGCTTCTGATGGAACAGTTTTCCTTTGGAATTTTCAGTGGAATTTAAACATTTTATGGGAACATGTCAATTCCACCAAAAGCTTAGAGGGAAACCAGTCAGACAGACAAGCTAACTGGTGGACTGGCCAGGCTGCTTGCCTCATGGCCACCCTCTCAACCTGATTTTCCAACAGTCCGCCCACCAGCCAGCCACTGGGCTGGTAGGAACCCAGTGTCACCTGCTGCCTCAGCGAGCTCCCTGGGCTGCCTCAGCGAGCTTGCTTGTTTGCTAGACAGTCAACAAGCCAGCCAGCTCGCTAGCTCCTCGGTTGGTGGGCCCTGAAATTGATTGTTCTGTTTTGCCAGAAATACTGTGCTGTCAATGTTTCACGCTGATGTGGAACAAAATGAAACACCAACAACCTGTACATGTCTTGCAAAACAGAAATCTCTTCAGTGGCCAGCTTTATAAATAATAAAGGATGTCTGGAGTACTCTATTTTGTAGAAAAGGACAAGAAACATGGGACTCCTACTGTTTCAAGCCTTAGAGGAATTACCAGAGGGAGCCAGGTATGGTGTGGGAGTCCTCTAGATTGTATTTATTTATTTAGGTCCTTGGAGACTTAAATACCCACCTAGACAATTCTATCAACAACCTTGTATCCTGACCTGCATGGTAAATATTTGGTTTCTCCCAAGTTATCTCCAGATCTTTACTGTCAGCCAGACACATACTAGACTATCTTTAGCCAAGGGGTGGATACTGGGAACATAAAAAACATACTTCTCTCTGTCAGATGATCACCTCATCCAAGTGAAAATCATAGCTTTCCCACTATCTTTCTTAGGTGGCAAACTGACTAGAATGGTTCCTTCTTAAAGTCTATTGAGTCAATGAATTTTGAGATTTTCAGAATCCAGTGAACCAAGAACTAACAGGGAACCTATTTAACAGCATTACCAATGTATGGATGATCTGGTGGAGCAATATAACCACGTGGTAGCATCAACCATGATGCCATGGCCCCAAATTACCTCTTTCCCCAACATCTCCATAGCTGATCAGTGAACTTCAACAGATAAAATACAAAGGCCTAAGACTAGAATGCTGCTGATGTAATATGCACTTTGAATCTATTCAACAGCAGCACAAGGATTTTTCACTGAAATAGACTATTCTAAAGGAAGTGAAAAAGGCAGTGGGGCAACAAATCTTCCTACAGAGAGTAGACACAGAAGTGACTCTGAGTTGGGACAGTGTGAGTACTGCTGCTACTCCACCTATTGATGAGAAGGCTCCCCACTCAGGTACCAGCTCCTCCTGCTGCTTGTCTTGCCTAATAAGTTGTCTCTTTACCAGCCAGTGAAAAGGCAGGAGGTGGGGACTTCTCCTTCTGCTTTTAGAGAAAGAGGAGGGCAGTGTATTCCTGAACCCCCTTCACTTGTAACTAATGCCTGTCCATATTTGTTCATAGGAAGCAAAGTTCCATTTCAGGATGGCTGGACATGGCAGTTGGGGAATGCTAAAGAAAATAGAAAAGCAGAATCCATTGTTATCCCTCCTTTAAACTAAGTTAAAGGCTCCTGCTGCAGGACACCCCTTTTATTGCCTCGTCAGGGCTTTGAGATAAAGCCTCAAGAAGATAAAGTATTCCACTGTATCTCACCCCAAATCTGAGAAGACTTCTGTTTGTCTTCAAAACACATAGATGAAACTGACAAGAAAACACAGTGCAGTGAAAGATAGCTGTTAGAAGTGCAGAAGGCTTGCTGATCAAGAAACTTACTCGTTTATAACAGGAACATAATACAGAACTAAGAGATGGGATTTTCTTAACACAGACTAAAAATGGTAAAGAATAAAACTGCTGCAAAACCTGAAAAATGCCTTTGTCATGAGAAGGCATAACCTTTGAAATTTCAGTTAAAAGGGAATATCCCATGAATTGAAGATGAGGATTTTCAGACTTTCTAGTTCCTTAAAGTCCTCTTTTGTTTTACATTGAGAGTAGTGGTGTCTCTTACCAGGGAAGCACAGGCAGGCAGTAGATTAGTACTTATTTAGATGGTAAATTCCAGCCTATTTGAATTGTATTAAGCATTCTCCTTACTTCTGTGGGATTTGTCATAAATCTTGAGTAAATATACTTAGCACAACCTCAAAGACTGAAGTTTTGATTTCTCAGAGGGCTCAACTCTTTAAGCCTTAAAACTTCTCTTGTTTAAGAGAGATAAAGCAAAGGAATCTACTTGTCAAAACAAATATAGCAAAAAACCTGACTACAGTCCTAGACATTATCTCAATGGGAAGTGGCACTCATGCTAGGCTTTTCGGTAGCATTCTTTGCCCAGGAGTGAAATCTATTATAGGAATTAGTACAGCCTCTTAAAATGATAGCATCACTAAGAAGCAAATGAATCCTATTCTCTTTCCCTCTGTCACCCCCATCCATTCTTCCTCTTTTAAATAGTCTTCAAAGTTTTCTTCAAAGGTCTCCATCCTATCTTTGTTGCCATGGTCACTCAAAGAGTTGAATCAACATTTTCAAAAGTAGTGACTGCTCTAAATGCTTTGTTATTGGAGCTACTGAATCAGTTCTGTGCTGACTAGCGCAACAGAAGAGAAGTCTTTTTCAAATCAAGTTTACCCTGCACATTAAACTAATCTGAGGGGAAAAAAACAACCATGTGCTTGCCATTGGCGGGAGGCAAAATGTGGCAGGAATGATGATGACCCCATTGTCCTGGCTGCAACATTTGGAGCAACACAAAGGGTTGAGAAGATACAGCTCTTCTATGACATCTAAAGATGTTTTACTCCCTCTTTTTAGTCACACTGAAACTGAGAAAGACAACTGCCTCTCTGAAGGAAAGGGAGTCAGGAAATATGAAGGCTTCTGAGAATTTATAAAAAAAAAATCAGACTTCCTCCCCCAACAAGTGAGCAGGCTGAAATAAGGGTGACACATTTGGGCAGCAATGGTGGAAGGAGCTGGCTGGGTCAGTCCTAGACAATGGATGTAGGGAGAACACTGGGGCAGCTTATTTATTTAAAAAAATGTAAGAGAGATGCACCTTCTGTCATTTTGCTTGATTGGGGCTTCTCATGTCCACTTCATTGTTCCCCTTCAAATCTCTTCTCACAACTCTCTTTTGTCCTCATACCTACAAAACCCATGACAATGGTTAGCCTGCTGGTGTGCTGAGACCACTGCCTGTTACACTGACTAATACTGTCTCACTGTTTCCTTGTATGCCCCCATTTGCCTGTATCCATCTGATGTTTCTTGCCTTCTATGGAGGTTGTAAACTCTTTGGGGCAGGGATTGTCTTTCTGTTCTGTTTTTGTACAGTGCCTAGTACAATGGGCTCCTAGGTGCTATGGCAATACAAATAATAATAAATGAAGTATGTGTTTGCCTTTCTTCTGAGAGGAGATGGGGTAGAGAGGTATGTCTCCTCTATCTTCATTTGACTTTCTTTCCATGGCTGTCTCCTTTCCTTATGTCTATTTTCCATATCCCCCCTTCCTCCTCCAAATCTTTCCTTTTCTAGTTATCTGTCTCTGCCATTACCCTTCCAGCAGCTCTTTCTTTTTATTCACCCTTCCCACATTATCTGCTTTCCTTTGCTAGTAATCTTCTAACTTCTGCTTCGGTTTACTCTCTCATGTTCTTGCCAGTCTATGCCCCACTCCACCAATGGCTTCCCTATGCTCTGCTGAGCTGCTCCCATCACTTCCCTATCTTTTCTTTTTTCTCAAGTTTCCATAAACTGTTTCTCTCTTACCATCCACTGTTGCTGGAGCCCCCATAGCCTTCTTGTCCTGTTCCTCCTTATTTCCATGCACACTTCATCCACATCGATTCATCCAGCCCGTTGCTCCTACAGCTCCATCGAGTTTGTGTCCCCACCAGTTTCTAATCAAGCCATCCTCTGTCCTGCAGGCCTTCCCTCCAGCCAATTGCATTTCTGACCCCAACCTCCTTCTCATTTAAACATCCTCTGGCCTCAGCCCTCCCTCCAAAAACCCTACTAATCCAATTCATCCCTGTCCCTTAGTACCCAGTGCCCTCTTCCCAGCAAATGAATCCTGTGAGCCACAGCTCCTTATGTACTAATGTAGCCATTTGATTGTCCACAATTCCCATCCCTTAGCTCCAGTTGGGCCCGTTCATTCTCTGATCCCCCGACATTGGGTGCACCACTCACTGCTGGTCTAGCACCTCTTCCTGGTCACTCTGGGGATTAGCTCTTGAGGTCGACTTCCCTTTCCATGCAGTCACTGTCTCTCACTCAGGCCTGCAGCTACTCTTTCATCCCAGGAACTGCAGTGTCCTCTTCATGACTCAGCCCTCCATCCAGGTGACTCAGTGTTCCTCCCTTCCAGGGTAACAAAGTCCCCTCTCCCTACCAGTTCTAGGCAGTCTTCCCTTCCACTTCTTTAGTGCCACTCCCTTAGTAGCTGCTAGGGGAACCCAGGCCCACCCTCTACTCTGGGTTCCAGTCCAGGGCCCCTCAGCTCAGCAGTTCTGGGCTTTCCCTCATTGCTCCTTCCCTGGACCACTTCTTGCCACACCTGGTTCCCCTTCTCTCTCTGGGTGTACTAACTCCAAACCCTCTTCCAAGGAAGTGACTACTACCTGCTTTCCTGCAGCCTTTCCCAGCAGCCACTGCTGTCTGATGTTAGCTACCTGGCTTTATACAGGTCCTGCCTGTTCCTACACATTGATTAGCTCCTTGCCTCTTGCTCCAGGTGCAGCCTGTAGAGTTAAATTAGCCTCCCTGGCCACCTTAACCCCTTTCAGTCCTGGGTGGGGTGGTCACCCATCACACCCCCACGAAAGAAAGAGCAGTGCTTTGTGAACCAAACCCCCCTTTACATTCACTCCAAGATCAGTTTGCCTCTGTTATCCTGCTCCTCTTTTGCTTCATTTGATCTCAACACGGGCAGAATCATCAAGAAGATTCCCTCTGCAGTCTTCTGCTGTCACCCAGGTCTTCGAAGTCATTTTCTTTTTAATGAACTGCCTAACATCCAGTCAACACCTTTGTCATCTGTTTGTTTACAGGACTGCCACATCAAAAACTAAATGTATACGGTATGTCCTCAGGCCTTTAAGCAAGAGGCGTCCACATAAGAAAGAATGGAAGGCTGAGAGTAGGAGACACCACAATAGATTAGACTGTTATGTCACCTGGGGAGAGAGATATCCCATGTGAAAGAGAACAGGTCTCTCTCTCTCTTTCCTACAACATTTTTGACAAAGTGTTAGATCCTGCTCTCCTTACCAAAGCACACTCACTGAATGCATTGGGGCTACCCATGTGAGAAAGCCAAGCAGGATTTGGCCCAATATCCGATTTCACCAGTTCATCATAACTTAGAATGGGTGACAGTATCTGCTCAGGAAGCGGTCCACGGATTGGAATAGCAGAGGTATTTCAGGTCAAGCTTACACAAAATATGGCTACATTACGTGTGGCTCTGACAAGCACTAATAGCCTGTCACTAAGCATAATGTTAAAACAATTTGAGCTAACAGCAAACACAGAAGGTGGGAGGAAAAAAGACTGGCAGGGATGAGAAAGAACATGTGCTCAGATATTACAGTGATGAGGGTCACATACAGACCAGGATAGATAGCAGAGAACACCAACATGATCTTATTGTGAAATAATGTGAAACCAGGTGCCAGAGGCATAAATTTGTCTAATTTTAAAATCTATTCAGCCAGCAATTTTTAGAACTACATACACACCATCATTGGTTTATACTTTGTCTGATGATCATGAGAGTTTCTTAAGAGAAAATGTTTTTGGTTTAGTGGAGAGGAAGTGGAAAAAAGAATATGAAAGAGAAAATAACTTTTAGGAACAACAAAAAACAAAGTAAACCACATCCAAAAACTATCATGGATTCGTGTTGGAAAATCAATATAAAAACATTCTAAAATAGAAAACTTTGAAACCATATTGCACTATTTAGTATGAAAATAATACGCTTTAGAGTCTGTGCTAACAGAGAATGTATTTAATCTGATGCAGAGTTGGAGATGAAGCAATCCAGTCTACCATGGGAATGCTTAGCTCAGTGTCTGGTAGGCTGCCAACCATTTAAAATGTTTTTGTGTTGGTTTAATGATTGCTCCCATGAGCCTTGATGGTAAGGATTGACATTAATTAAAATACTAAGTCATCAGAGCTTGTATTGTGGAGTGGGGGAGACGCAGAATTGGATCCAATCCTCTTCAAGGTTTCTTTGGCTTTCCACATTTTTCTTTTAGATGCATTGTACATGCCAAGTATCCTCTGAGCTGAGGCACAACAATGTAAACAGACGTTCTCTGCAGATATTAAGTAACTCTTCAGGTTTTCCACACATTCCCATTTAACTGATTACAGGATACTCATTAAAATCAGCTGAACATGCAACTGAGTTGCATTCTGAATGCTAAATATATAAACAAAAAAGAGGATTTTAAAAGATGTACACTATACGCAATCCAGTAGGAGCTTTGGGCCTCATCCTGCTCCCACTGATGTAATGGGCAAAACTCTCATTGTCTTCTCCAGGAGCAGGATTTACCTGGAGCATGTTGGAAAAGTTACGCCTTTGAAGTCTGTGAAGAACTTTACATACCAAGCATTTGATACCCAGGCACAGACTTGTGAATGTTTATGGAAGGATTTAATTTGAGAGACTAATAAAGTTACACTCAAATAGTATAATATGCTGTGAATAAGGTCGAATGGTAAAATAATGTTGGCAAAATTTTTAATGAAAGATTTACCTTCTTGTCTTTAAGTACCCAATCACAAAAAGTACTTCTTACAACTTTAAAAAATTGCTAAGTGTTTTTATATTACAAACTCAAGATCCAACCCTAAGAGGCATCGGTCTTTCTACTATTAGCATTCCCATTGCATTGCACTAGAGAAAGCAGTGGGCGGAGAGGTTGCAATGTGTCCAGCTGTCATTAAACCTTAGAATGAAATTATTTGCACAATATGGAACAACAAACTGAAAATCAAAACAAGTTTAATATGAGATAACTGCACTAACACTTTATATCAGTGAGAACAGTCTGAGCTCCAGCCACAAAAAGACTACTCAGGCATTCATAATGTAAGTAATAAACAGCCCTCTTTTATATGAGAATATAGGGTTCTCTCGTGCAGGGAGTCAAGATGCTTTTTGGTTCTTTTACCAGTTCTGTAATCTTGGGGCAAGCCTCATTTACGCACTAGTGGGGAACATAGCTATAATAATGCTTACCTGACTCACAGAGATGGTGTGCAATAATTAAGATGTGTGTAAAGTACTGATATCCTCTGAGAGTACTAAGATATTGATAAACACTATTAAATGTCATGACAGGGCTTTTCTTATTTAGGGAAGCAACACTTTTGAAAACTGGAATGCTGTTTTAATTTGATTAATTAATTAGGTACAAGTTTGTGGGTCTCCAAATATATATATATTGTGTATCTCTACATTAACTGGCAGGTGCACATGCTGCAGTACAAACACCAATAAATTTTCCTATATTGTGTAATTGGGCTTAGGTCTCTATTTTGTAACTTTCAGAAGTCAAACTGTGTGTGAGAGATTTGATCACTGCAACAGAAAGCACTCAAGGCCAAGTGATGGCATTCCTGGATTATGTGAACATTCTTTGGGATTTTCAACATGTGTGAACCCAAGATTATCTGTTTCCATATATTCTCTCAGATCCTGGTGTTCTTTATCTGTCTGCACACCACATATTTAAATATTTTGGCTGAGATCTGATTTTCCACTAGATCTAATCTACAGGGGTTACAGGCAAATTATCTTCATCAGTTTCTTCTTGAAGGTTGCTGTATCAGGGGGCTTGGGGTGCTGGGCAGCCTAGTGGTTGGAACGTTAGACTTTTAGCCCACTGCTTGGTTGAGGAGCCTCAGTCTTTAAGGCAGGGAAGGAGGGGGACCCAGACCATCTCTCTCCACAGGCTTCCAGCCCTTGGCCCTGTGTGCATCGACCCTTGAACCGGGTGCGGGGGGAGCAGCCTCCCAAAAAAGAGTCTAAATCTACTGCCCTGGGCTTCTTCCTTCCACTATCTCTTCAGTTCGGGGTGTTAGCCCTCTAGTCCAATTCGCTGGGTGACTTGCCTCTCATAGTGCCCTCTCATGGATCTTGCCAGCACCTTGCCACGGTCCTAGGCTCCTTCAAGTGGGGCAGCCATGAGATGGTGAGGCTGAACCCCACAATGTCTCTGGGCTTCATACATCAGTTCCTCAGGTGCAGGAGGCTCCTAGGTCTCCTCCTTGGCTGAAGAGACAATACTCACTACCAGGTGGCTGCATTGGCTGGCAGGCTAGTGACCCTTCCTCTCAGGTATGGAGACAGCTAGCTCTTGCCTCTGGCGTTCAGCACCAAACTGAGCCAGGTATTCTCCTTTTCTTCCCCACTCCAGACCTGGCATTGGCTGCAGGTATAATGGGCTAGCTGGGCCCAAAAGGTTCTCTTTAACCCCTGCTTTGCTGGTGGGCAGTTTCTCTGCTTCTTCACAGTTGCCATGCCCTTTCCCTAAGGGATTGAGTGCCTATTCTATGTATATTCTAGTTGCTATGCAGATCTCAAGCACATGCGGGAAGAGTGACTAGTAGAGAAGAAGGTCCTACATATTATGGGGTTCTGGTGTGTCTTCCATTATATGTACCCAACTCTCTCTCCTGGCTGCAGGACTAGTAGGGGGCTCTGTGACAGCTCCTTGCTTGAGCTGCTAAACAGCATAAAGACCATTCCTCTATTTATCTGTAAAATAGATCTAGTATTCACCTCAAAGGGTAAGATAAAAGCTTAACTACTATTTGTAAAAAGCTTTGAGAGCATCAGATTAAAGGTTTTAGAGAGAAAAAAATAACCTACATTTCTCCTGCTGTTGTTTAAAGCCTTTTATTATAGCTATTTGCACTACCCCATGAAAAGAATAATTCTTGGTTTAGATTATAAAGTATATTGTATAGCCGTAGACAGTATAAGCACAAGTTAAATATATAGCCAGTACTAAGTTCTTTTAACTGTCTTCTGGAATTTAAAAAGGAAGTTCCCAGTGTTCCCTTTTTGAAAAAAAGTGAGTTTTGTTCACTGCTCTTTAAAAGGTCTCAAAAATCCATGAGCCCTTTGGCAAACCCAAAACAAACTATGTACATGGAATAAGCAGTACATAAGCACTCTGGTGCACTACAAGTGCAAGCTTTAAAGGAAAGAGAATCCAATTGTTCTCTATTTCCTTTTTGGCACAACATACTGTGAAGCAATGTTCCCTCTAATTTTTGACAGGCCGTTTGCACAAAAAATTCCTTCTGTGCCAATTTTTGACAGGCTGTGTGTGCAAAAAATTTCTTTTGTGCTTCTGTGCAAAGTTTTGTGTGCATGGTGTTTCGCCATGTGCGCGGGGTTTAGGATCTGCGTGCGCACGCGCACAGCTTAGAGAGAACAGTGCCGTGAAGTGAGTCACCTGTGATCTGTAAAACTGTATATGAAATACATACAACTTATATTGGAAAAATTCATATTTGTTAAGACTACACTGTTTTTAAGCCTCTAAGCTAATTTAGTTCAAATTAAGCAACAATTATTGGACTTCTTAGAAAATAATTAGTAAGCTTAAAAACAGAAAAACAGCTCGTCTGAATTATTTTGGGAAGGAATTGATCTAGTGACTAGAATGTGGGACTAAGACTCAGGAGAGCTGGGTTCTCCTTCCTGGCTCTGCTACTGATGTCCTTTGTGCCCACAACTCACTTAACATCACTTGACTTCAGCTAACCCAACAGTATATTGGGCATAACGGAGTTGAAGTGAGGCTTCATTCACGTTTGTTGAGGTTCATAGAATATCACAGTCGGAAGGGACCTCAGGAGGTCATCTAGTCCAATCCCCTGCTCAAAGCAGGACCAATCCTTCATTTTTGCCCCAAATCCCTAAATAGCCCCCCGTTGTGAAGACCAAGACTATAACAGGGTTCTAAAAAGAACTAGATAAATTCATGGAAGATAGGTCCACCAATGGCTATTAGCCAGGATGGGCAGGTATGGTGTCCCTAGCCTCTGTTTGCCAGAAACTAAGAATGGATCACTTGATGATTACCTGTTCTGTTCATTCCCTCTGAAGCACCTGGCATTTGCCACTGTCTGAAGACAAGATACTGGGCTAGATGGACCTTTGGTCTGACCCAGTATGGCAGTTGTTATGTTATTAAGTGTTTTGACTTTCTTAAATGAAAGCGCAAAATATTGTTCAATTGTTACTAATGGGGGGGGGGGTCTGTTAAAGGAGTTCTCACAGTGCTACCGCTATACAGCCACTGTGATGTCCCTTTTTGAAACTGGGCTTTTTTCTTCGAATTGTGCAGAAAGGCATAAATAATTTTAAACGCTTCCTCTGCTATAAGAGGTAGGGAAGAAGAAAAAGTGTTCTATTATATAGAATGCTGTAACATCTACTACTAGGCTTGGCTACTGGATTTCCTACCTGCTCCCATTAATTCAGGAATGAAATATGCTTGTTACAAAAATGTTTTCACTTCAATAGTTGAAGATCTGATATGTTAGTACCAAATCTTCAAAAGGAGGGGAAGTTTTATTTTTCATCCTTTCTACAGCCTTCTGGAAAAGTAGAATGCATGGAAATGGTATGGACTAGAGCTAAATTGCTCTCTCTCTTTAACTACAGACACTTAGACACCATCAGTGCTATGGCTATCATCACCTTCATAAGGAAGTGAAAGGTAATGAAGTCACTCAGCCAGCACATATTCACTGCTTTATTGCACTTATGATATCCCTAAAGAGAGGGATTGATATTCAGGGTGAAAATGCTCATTTTTTCAGTTTGTAAGACATCTAACACAATGTAAACAATTGTACATTTGAAAAAATGAGGACATTTTTCTAGCCTAGCATGAGCTCTTGGGCTGTGGCTGCTCACAGGGTATTATTGACTCTGGTTCTCTGATCTGGCTGTATCAAACTCCTTTGGTCAGGAGGGTTAGTAAAAGCAAGCATGGCTCATTTTCTTGGAAAGCGGGGTTACATTTTGTTTCCTTCCTTTGAAACCCCCCTTTAAAACAATAAAATAAACCAAAACTTAACCCAGAGCTTGAGCCTTGCCGTTTCCGTAGCAGCACAAACAGTTTGCCTGGTGAATGTTTACAAAGTGAATTGCTAATTAATTGCATTTTTGTACTAATTTCTTGAAAGAAGCAAAGGCAGTGAGATACTCACTGCTAACAACAGGTTTCAGAGTAGCAGCCGTGTTAGTCTGTATTCGCAAAAAGAAAAGGAGGACTTGTGGCACCTTAGCAACTAACAAATTTATTTGAGCATAAGCTTTGGTGAGCTACAGCATAGCCCATAGTCCTAAAAAAGATGAGCAAGCCAACAGGGTACATGATGGTCAAATATTTAAAAAGGGTCAAGTCGCTCCTCAGCTGTGCACATTTTGGAAGGAGAAAAAGAAACAAGTTGATGTGACGAGGGACAAGGAAGGAAGGGAGCGCAAATGCCTGGAGACCTGATGGAACAAACAGCACCAATACTAAACATCTATTTTCAGTCCTCTGGTTGCATCGGGTTAGAAACTGCGCTGACGGCTTAGATCCTGACGACATATCTAGTGCCTGTCCGCCAGTGCAGTGTTTACCGTGGTAGTTTTCACACGTGCCTGGTCCGCCTTTAGCAGCGCTGCCTGGCAGCGCCACCACCCCAACCAACTCCCGCTTCGCCCAGCAGGTCTTTGACAGATAACTATAAGGCTGAAAGTTGGGGGGGGGGGGGGGGAAACACCCTCTGTCCCTGATCTGACCGGGTCCTACCTTTGCAGCGCTGCCCTACACCGTGCACTGATCCTGCTCGCACAGGAACGAGTTGCGACCACCGTTTCTTTTCCAAAACCGACTCGCTTGGGGGGTTTGATGGTTCGGTGCAAACGTTAAAGAGGCCCCAGTTTATCACGTGCCGATGAGCACTTGCCTTCAAATTGCTCAAGCCTCTGGCAACACTCCTCTTGGGAGGAGCGGGAGCCGGTGGGGCCCTTCCTCAGCTCCTGATTTTGCAGGCGTCAGAGGAGCTGTGTCAACTGGAGCCGCTCTGTGGCACGGCTGCTGCAGTAGTGAGTCAGCTCACTGTTTATTAGGCCCGAGGCAGCGGGGTTTGGCTGGCCGGGTCGGACACGAACCCTTGTTTTCTAATGGCAAGCACCGGCACACCGCGGGAGCCGCTCTCCCCGTTTGCCTCCTGCCCTGGCATCCACAACAGGTGCCACGCCGGCCACAGCCGATCCTTTGCGCCCCACCCGAGAGCGCACTGAAGCTGCCAGCAGCATGAGGGGGCACGGAGGGGTCCGATGGGGAGGCGACACCCGCCAAGACAAACGCCCTCAGGCAGCGCGAAGGTTGTTTCCAGGGTGAGCCCGGGAAAAGCCCGGGGAGCCGCGCGGCCTGGCTGGGGGACCCCTAGGGGAAGCTGCGGCGCTGAGCGAGCCTGCCCCGGCCGGCAGAGCAGCGCTGTGCGCAGTGAGGTAATCCCCGGAGAGCAGCGAGTGGGTGGTCTGTGCGGAGGGAGGCGCTCGCTCTGCTCCCTCGGGCCTGATGAGCCAGTTCCTGCAGCTGGGCCGAAGGCGGCCCGCAGACTGCACTCGGCACATTTCTTCATTTCTCACTTGAGTGCCCTTCTTTAGTTCCCTTTCAACTGCCCACTTTATATCGGCTTCATTACACCACCGCTCCATTTGTAATGTAAATCGGGAAACTCGGGGAAGTTTTTCTTTTGGCCTTGTCTACGGAAGAATACCGAGAGGTATTCAAAACGTATTAACACAAATCAATGGCACCAATAAAAGCAAAATCTCCTTAGCAACATAATCTTGATTGCAAAGGGAGAACTGAGAGCATTTAGCAGAACAGTGGCCCACATGGAATACGCATTTGTCTAGAAGAATGCAGCACAAAGCCTAAAAGAGAGATGCTGAAAAAATCCAAAATTAACTCACACTGAACAGTTACTCTTTTTTTCAAAAGTACACAATTGGCTACATTAAATCTATCGTGCGCTTTTCTGCTCAGCAACATTGTATCATACCGCTTTGCAAGCTGAAATTACAACACCCTGCATGCTTCAGAATAGTTCCAGGGCCTTTTTTTAAATATATCTAAAAAGAGGCTGTTAGGGATTTCCTAAGCAGAGTAACCGAAGAGGGTAAAATGTTTCATACATAAAGAAATAAGTTGGCTGATTAAATTCAACACTCTCCTCACAGCACTGGATAGAAGTGGAGTTAATATTGCTCATTAAGGTTCAGTTTAAGGAACATTACTAGGTTTTGTAAGACAGCCTGGTAGACTTGCCTAATATGAAGTAATGAAACAGTAATGATTCTGATGGGAATAAGCTCCTGACTTTGTCAATTGGATGGAAATAATATATTAACTGTGTAAGTAAGTAATATATAAAACAAAACTGAAACACAGCCTTAACAATGGTGTTATTTACTCCACCATAATGGTAATATATACCAATATCACTCTGGTATGAAATACTTAAGAACTTTAGCCACAGAGTTAAATAAAAGCTAGTTTGAAAAATTCAGTGTAGGCAAAACTATCCAGTTTGAATACTGCAGTTCTAGAGAGTTTAGGAACAGTAAATCACTCACAATTGATTTTTCATTCTATCTAAATCAGATTTAAAGTATTAACTTGATATGATTTAAAACAGACCTGAAGAGGAGCTCTGTGTAAGGAAAATTTGTCTTTCACTGTCAGAAGTTGGTCCAATAAAAGCTCTTACCTCCCCCACCTTGTCTCTCAACACTTAAAATAAGCTATTATGCCATAAAACAGCTTTCAATGTTTTATAAAACAAAATAAGCCTGAGTAAAGACCTTCACAATTATTTTATTAGTTTGTAATACATACAACTTAAATGCTTTAAAAAGGTTTTGTATTGGAATCCATTCCAATCCTGGGTCAGGTCAGAAAAAACTTACAGAAGGTTGATGCATTAAAAAAAGTTGTGAAATTCAACAAGAGATTAACTTCAGTAATAGTAGCAGACGTGGTTAAATACTGTTAAATGTGCATATTTACAATTGCGCAGTTTTAAAATTATCCTCTCCTCACTCATTTCCCTCACCTCCCCATTAACATAGTACTGGCCTTTAAGCTTTCAGTCACTCACCCTGGATTTAAAATATCTGAAGAGTAATGTTAATATCCTCAAGTCACAGCAATCCAATCCTTCTAATATTCTCAACTGTTTATTACCACGATACCCTTAAATCACATGATTACTTTTGAATTTAGGTATTTGGGAGGCTGCTACTAAATCTTAATGTAAAGTAAATTTATTTATTTGGTTTTTATTTAACATAGATTGATGCAGTGTGGTTATTTTAACAAGTTTGTTTATTTGGCCAATTTGACAGATCTCTTAGGTCATTTTTAGGATTACTGATTTATAATGTGTTTCACAGGATTTTACTAACCATATACAGCCAACGGTATCTCTCTGTAACTTCACTTAATCAGCTGAGTTACAGAGAGATTAATTTAGCCCATACAATCTGCAATAAATTGTCCTTATTTTAGTTGAACCTAGGTCAGCATTTTCACTGCAAAATTCAGGTCTTTTAGGGAAATCTAATAAGTTACACACTTTAATGCTGAACTACTCTAATTTCCTTGAAACAATTTACTCTGAAAAAAACCTTCTATTTTAAAATATATACAAAGCATATCCTGATGGATTAGGAAGTGTGTTGTAACCATAACATAAGAGATCACAAACTTAACTTTTAAAGCTCGTTAAGAAAGTTCCTCCATATGCAGACCCACCTTAAAGTATTTTAGGATGACACTGCACCAGCATATTTTGATTTATAAAAGGTTGCTAAAGCCTGGTCTATAAAATGGATTAACAACCCCATTTTTACAAAATAAAAATGATTGAAACAAAATTTTTAGATTACAATGATTGATCCTAGTTTTTGACATTTGAAGCAAAGTAATTTTCAATGTTTGTTACAAAGAGAAAATTAAACTGCAAGAACCATTAAAAAATGTTATATCTGCCCCTTAAAGGTGAACATTTAACAGTTCCATTTCAATAAAAGACACCCAGCTACAAAATCTACTTAATTTACCTGAATTTAAGCTATCCTCACTGGATCCTAACTCTTGGGTCTTATATATGTTGTCACATGACAGGAGCTGTATGGACAAGTTAAGATTTTTCTTTGAATACAATTAACCATGCATTACAGGCTCTAGCTTTGGAAGAGATTGGTGTGTAATTAAGGCTGTCCCACTTTTATCCATGATTCCTATTTGAGCTAGATATCTTAAGTTTTAAAATAGTTTAACAGAAAGGTAGAAGATGCTTTATCTCTATGGTGGAAGTGTTTCTCATAAATAACAGAGCTGGAGAAATCTCTATCAATTAGGGCACAGCCAAAAAGGTTAATGAGGCACTTACTGGAGACCCAAAATGTAGTGGGAATTAGAACATTGTCTACAAAAGCTCAGGAAAGGGATTCAATTAGCCTTGACATAACCTTCATCCTTCAATACCGTTTGATACAGAAAGAAACCCATTTTGAAGTACGCTCAGAGAGTTCTGTTACCAAGCTCTATGTTCAGCCTTTTGCACCTTGCCTTCCTAACTAAAATTTATTACAATTACCTTGATTGCACCATTGCCTTATTGTAACTTTCACAAATGCTTGACTCCTGAGGGTAAATGGGAGAGTGTAACTTCATTTTCTCCAAGACAAGCTGATTTTAATGAAGCAGTATCAAAGGAAATAAGCCTGGATGAACTTTTAAAAGAGTGTCTTTCAATTAAACAAAACAATCTAGGTTACAAAAAATCTATTTCATACAGCTGTGATGTGGTGGGGATATACACTGACAAAATTAAATTTAATACGCATAACTCAGAGGATTCTTTTTTTAACAACTAGTCTCAAAACATACCAAATCACACTGACTACCACTTTTCCAGGAGATTCCAGCGGTAAAGAACGATGCTATCTATATCAGTAGACAATAACAAAGTCCAAAGTTTGACACGCTGTTACTAACAAAACTGAATATATTAATATGGCAGTGAACTAGAGCACTGCATTAACTGAGGATATGGCACACATGAGCCACATCACACAGTAGCAAGAGCATTTGCTTCCACTGCACTTTTTTCCACTGGCACCCGCTGATTAAGTCTCCCAGCAAAAAGAACATTTGCATTTATCATTACCAGAAAATCCTGGCTCACCCAGTTTGCAGACACACCTGTCATAGAAAGGGGAAGCATATGGAAAGCATTTCAATGTGGAACTAGTCTTCCTTGGAAACATTCAGGTTCTGCATTTACAGCAAGGGAATTCATCTATCCTTATCTGGTGATCTAAAATGCTCATTGTGTTTAACATCCTCACACCACACAGTGAAGTGGGCTGCCTTGGCCACAGGCTGATTACATTTTAAATGGTCATGCAGACTAAAGTCCAAGTAACCTTCTGGGAAGCAATTTGTAAAATAAGCTTCCATGTAGTCAGGCCCATTCAGCCTATTAGCTCTGTTATCATCTTTCCTATTAATGCCTCAGGAATTATATTTTCACCTAAGTGTGGCCAACAAAATCAGTATAAAGTGTATACTTAACAGGATGGGAAGGATGGTTTTAGGGAAAGAATCACAGAAATTGGAGGGAATTAGTGATGATGATGATGAATACAGATTTCTCTTCTGAAACACCGTCCTTTCAATAGCAAATTATGTATGCAAGAACTTGGTTTTAGTCATGGATCCAAAGCCAGCCAGGCTGAAGGCACCATCCATACTACTGGGTTCCTACAATGAATCCAAGACATCTTTTGAGACTACGATGCATCCTTGATTGATTTTAAGTATCCTTCACATTAAAAAATTTGACCTCAGGGAGGGAGAAGGCCCTTATCTACAAAAATGCAGTGCTTTCAAGTGTAGACTAGAGCTGCCTATATATATATATATATATAGCACAGGTTACTGGATTTAAGAGGTACATGTCCCATTTATATATCTCTTTTTGTTCAGTATTAAGCTTTCTGGATCAGCAATCTGCAGGATTACCAACCTCAACTATTGCAAAATCATGAGTCACTCCCCCTCAAAGTTAGATTTGTTTAAATGTCTCTTGATTTTAAATAAATAAATACATAAATAAATAAATACATTTGAGGGTTCTTTTCCTTCTAGTTTCTGAGCCTTTAGGGTTCACGTATTCAAGCTTTTACCTGCAAACACGAGGGCTACAAATTTACTTAATTAAAAAAAAAGCTGAAACTCTAACCTAATCACGTGCCTCCAGGAGCTTGTGATAAAAATCATGAGTTGGCAACATGGAAATTGGTAACTATTTGGGGAAAAACAGTTTTTAAACCCTTTCCTATGATATTTAGAACTCTACTACTACAAGTCCTCAGAATCCACAGCATATGGTAATGAAAAATTCAGTTATTTTGATGAGTGTAACTGGGATTCTTGGATTTACTTGTAAAATTTATTAAAAAGTACCCTTACCAAAGGGACTGTGAAATGCTTACTAGCTTTATGTAACTTTTATCTATAAAGATTCCCTCCTCTAATTAACAGCTCACTGTAAACTCTGCAAATCCCACTGGAAGCTTCAGACCTTAACCAATGGCCAACTGTTAAGGGTTCTTGCAAATATATTATACCATCAGGACTTCTCATGTAGGGCCTGATCCAAAGCCCTCCGGAATGGGAGCCTTTCCCCAAAAACTACAGTGCATCTTTTGATGATGGAGACAACTGATTTTCTTTGCTTATACTATGGAAAGAAAGAGAAATCCTGGCCAAACAATTAAAGGCAACTGCATTTACAAATCAACTATCTAAAATAACTTTCAAATACAGTCACTGATGCCCTTAGCACCAGTTTTTCACGCTAAAGGTTAAATAGGCATAACTAGATACTGTGTTAAGATTTCTCATTAGTATTCTTTTTAATTAAGTGCATATCCAGCCTTCACAGTTCAAGCAAAGACTGATAAGTTAACTAGTTAAAGGGAATCAGAAAGATTACTTTCTTTTGTACGATATTTTCAGGCTATCCTTTATAATTGTAAAGCAGTTAACACACAGACTAGTCTAGTATGTTAACTGCTTTTCATTTATAAAAGGGCAGCCTGAAAATATCCTGCAACAGAGAGCAGCATTTTGATTCCCTTTTCTATTTACCACTGTCTTGCGGCCTGCCCACACGATAAATTGTTTTATTTTGGTAGTTGGACTTGTAGGAAATGAAACCATTGCTAGAGACATGTAAACCTACTGCCGATTGGACAAAACACTAGAAATTATGTTAAAAAAAATCCTTACTGGCCGCAACGGAGATTAACTTGATGACTTTTTAAGGTCTTTTCCATCTCCAATTTCTATGATTTTTGTTCAGAAGTTAAGGGATTTGTGTAAAGAAGTTTTATAATTACTACTGGATGAATGGTCTATTTTGACAGGAGAAACCACGGATTTAAGAATCTTGGTCAGCCATAACTGCCTCAATGATCCCAAACTCCTGAGTCTCTCTGGAGCCATCCCAAGTCAGAGACATTGCGTATTGCTTCTTCGAGCATTTCAGATATTTTGACTTGTCCTTCATGTCAAGGAATTTCCAAAGTTTTTGATGTACAAAAACTCTAATTTGGACTTCTACAACAGATATTCAAAGAGTGATACAGAAGTTTAAAAAATGAGCTGTAAAGTCTGATAAAATGAGACTGACATCCATTTGGTTAATAAATATTTGACACCTTGAGCAGTCATGGCTCTTGTGTTAACACAGGGCAGTACTACATATAAGAACTTTACAAGAGATATGCCCCAAGTGAAAATCTTTAAGCCACTCAGACACTTCTTCATTAATGAAATACCAATGGGGAACTGGAAGGGATAACAGATACCCAACAATATGTCCATGAAAGAGCTATTTTATACAGTCCATTGGGAACTTTGATAACAGTAAAACGTACCTGCAGCTTACACAAAAAGCACAAGAGCTCCTTTCTTCAAAGCAGAGAGTAGGAATCAATAGATAAAAGCTGAGTAATGGAAGATCTCTATTCTGGAGCATATATAGAGAACACAGACTTAAGATAATTCAGAGAAAAGCCTTGACCTTTCTAGACAGCTCCCAATATCAAACAATGAATATGACATTCACTAGTGAAGATTTATAGAGAATAACTATTTTGAAGAAGTATACAAAAATAGTTCATAACATCCAGGTACTTGTATATATTAATGAGAAATGAACCTGTATTTAAAAGAGTAAAAAGAGTAAAAAGAGAAAGGTATTTGTGTCGTGATATCAACTTTTCATTCATACGAATATTAAGCAGAGTATATTTGTTTGTCATAGTTATTCACATTATTGCTTGCTACCACAGATGTATGAGTAACAGTTTCTTAGCATACATTAATGTTCATGTACAGTTATTCCAGTCATACAAAGAACAAACTTAAAAATAAGATTACTGAGTAGCTATTAAAAACAAACATATATGAAGATATGTACAACAAAGTGAGATAAGTAACAGAATGAAATAGGACTGGCCTGACCCAAGCATACATCACATATCCAGGTTTTTTAAAATCATATTTGTGCAGAAAATAAACCTTGTAAACCTAAATGGGAAGAAATCAGGGTGCAATAAATATTTATCCAGCACATTTCTTAAGTTCTGACTATTGTCCAGCGTACCCTGCTTTGACTAATTTTGTGATACAAGGCATCCATCTCCATTTGTGTCTGGAACTGTATTTTTCAAGATTTCTCTCAAACAACTGCCTACGTAAGGTTATAAATGCATTTTTAAAAGCCCTAAAAAACCTGGAAAAGGTTTTCTTGGGACAATAAATTTACTGAAACAAATATTTTTGCACCCTTGTGTACAAGCTCTGGTAAACAATAAGAAGTAAAGAGTTAAGCTGTTACATGGCATTAACCTGAATTAAGATATATACATTATAAGTTGCAATACTAATGTATTTTTGTGATCCTGAGCTCTAGTAATCGTTAGATGCATGCAAACCTTTCCATGATTTTTCTAGTCTGAGTAAAATACTTCAAATTCTGGTTTATTAACCTTTAAGATAGGACTTCTTCAGAACCAGCTGATAGATTTCTTCACAAAAGAGCACAGACACTTCTAATGGTGCATTGACATTTGGGTTCCAAAATGGACAGTTTCAAACAAGCATATCTTTTTATCTCAGTAGAGGTGGCTGGCTGATATTCCCTTTGTTCCCCCCCCCGGCCAAAAAAAAAAGGGGGGGGGGGAAGGAATAAAAATATACAACTAGAATGTCACAGGCAAAATCTGGAGAGGGTCATAGAAGTTACTTAGGTATACAGGTTAAATATTAAAAACTTCCACAATTTACAGTCAACTCATTATGCGTATTATGGGTTAAAAAAATATCTGCTCGCTTGTAGGCTATTTTCACCTGTATATTTATGTTATGTATATATACACACACATATAAAAGACTCTGAAAATCAAGATACATTAACAAACATAGGAAGTACAAGTAATAACTTAAGTAGTACTTAACATTTGCATGAAATGACTTTTGCAAATTTTGACAAAATGCACTTAGAACATGCTGTTATTAAAAAACAAAAAGAACAAAAACCACCACAATAATCTGTAGAACCAATGCTATATCACCACCAGGAGAGCACCAAGCAAGGCACCATTGGAAAGACAACATACTTGGATAAGTCTCTATAAATAAAGCAAATGCTAGTCTGGTCGAAAAATCGGTGTCTTTGGTAAAAATTCTATCAGAATGACCTGTATAAAAAGAAAAACAAATTTAATGAAACTTGGCATCAGTCTTATCCATTAACTGAAGTTCATCACAGCAACCACTCACAAAATTTGTTTACATTTATCTAAAAATGTGGGGAGAGAGGAAGGAATGAACAATCAAGGGCCATGCTACCCTTTTTAGGTAAGGAACCACTAGGAAATGATGATACACATCATGTGCCAATCTAAGGGCAGTAAACCTTAACAGCCAGAGTATCATATGGGATAGAGAAACATATGGCTCACGGGTCATGTTAAAATAAGCCACCAGCTAATTATTCATTGACAAACTCAGCTAACTGGCTCATAATTTTTTTCTAACAAAATGTAAAGATATGGATGTTAAAAAGAGAAGATGAATACATGTAAGAATAACTTTATAACTAAACTATCAATATTTGTTCTCAGTTCAGATCAGTTTTGCAATCAATTGAAAATAAAAAAAACATGCTTAGTTTCAATGATTTTCCATAAACAGTACTAATTACTACTCCACTAATAATCTGTTTTACATAATTCAAGGCCCATCTCCATATCAAACAAATTCTCAGGTAGGTAACAAGAAACTTGACTTGTGTTTCAACATGAATATTCTGAGCTAGATTCTAATGTGTGAGCCATTTTGCTATAGGAGGCCATCAATATAACATATCTGAATATAATCTACCCCTTAGTGTGTGTTGAAGGGCATCTTAAGAAAAACTGCTCTTTCAAAACTTTCCTCCTCCATAAAATTGTCCATAAAATTACTGACACATCAGTAAGATTGGGACTCCTAACACTCTACTCTGTTCAACAAAGGAATGTTATTGAATTTTATTGGTTTCTAACTGTGCAATTCAAAGCACACTGGTAAAAGGAGGTAGCCTTTCTTCTAATCAATTAAAATTGCATTCCTAAAAGTTTTTTAAATAATACGTTTCATCATCAAAAGCCTATCATATAAAAAGCATATTACCTGAAACAGACAAAAAGCTGACACTCAGTAGGTACATTTGGGTGCATAGGAAAAAAACTAGCTGGCTGTTTAAAGGATAAATGCCTCATCTGTCTTTTATAAAAAGGTGTGTATGAGTGGGGTGGGGGTGGGGGGTGTTTAATCCATGGATTTGATCACTGAGGCCAAGATTTTCAAAGCCTTAAAGTTAGGATTCTAAATATAAATTTAGGCAATTCAGTAAGTAGTTTGATTTTCAAAAATGCTGAGCACCACTGACCTCAGTGGGGTGCTGAGTGCTTTTGAAATTCAGGCCGTGTTTCAAACTAGAATAAGCTGAAGAGGTGCAAGTCATTTTTTCTACTGGTGAAGTGAAACAACTTGTACATTGTTTAGCATCAAGACCAACAGATAAAACCTTCCTGTAGACAAGCCCTATTTAGGTGCCAAAATATGGATATGGAAGCCTCACTTTCCGCATTCATTTTTGAAAGTCTTAGCTTCATTTTTCCGCCCCACTTCTTTTTAAAGTTAACTTATAAATGGAAAATTTAAGACAGCTTTAATACGACCAGCATCTTAACTAGCTACAGACAAAAGGTTAGTCTCTAAGGTGCCACAAGTACTCCTTTTCTTTTTGCGAATACAGACTAACACGGCTGTTACTCTGAAACCAGACAAAAGAATGGAACACAAGTTCTGTGGAAAATCAATGTTGGATTAAAATAACTATATTAAATATTTCGACAGCTAACTTGTTAGAAGCTTTTAAAAATATTTCTCACTCTTCGATCCTGATACTGCAAACACTTATGCACAAGCTTAACTTTAGTCCTGTAAGTAGACCAATTGATTTAAAATCTTTAGTTAACAGAATGTCCACTATATAAAAAGTGACTATGATTTCATACAGGTTCACCTAAAAAAAGATGAACATTTGTTTAAACTCTAATAAGCCACCCTCCAAAATTAATTAAAAAAACTGTAGCCTCTTTTGCTTAATTTCAGTTTAGTCTGCAAAGGATTTGAGGTGACAATACTAACTACTTCTGTAGAAAAACAGAAGCATTCTGTGATGAAAAAAGCAGGACATCTTCATATGGGTAAAGCTCAAAACAGCTTACTGAAATTTGCTATTTTTCCTGCTTATAGTGAAATATCATGTATCTCGTCATAAATTAACATGTTTTATATAATAGATAATGATACAAAAATCTACTTATTCAGTTTAGTAAATAGAGCTAGTTTGTGAAAAAACAGACATTAAAAATCCTTTTATGTTTCAGGCTAGAAATAGGATTTAGTGTGAAAATGGAAGAAAAGGGAATGCTAGCAGTGAAAAGACGATTTTAAGATAATTTCTAATTATTTAAACACTATTTTAACCAATCTTTTTATATGCATCTATGATGGCTTTATTGTTTCAAAGAAGAGACAAAATATCACATAACAAAAGACCATACATATTTAAGAAGTGCTATCCTAAGTATTTCTCCAAGGTTAGTCTTTATTTTCAATAGTTAACCCCTTCCTGGCCCACTCACTTCTCCAATTAAGGAAATCCTACATATTTCAGTGATGTAATCAATTTAACAGACTCATCTCACCACATTCACTCTCCCTTGACTACACTCAAAAGTTTTTGAAAACAGTAATAAAACAGAAAACAAATAAAAGAGCAAGAAGGCAGCTAGGTGAGCAAACTGAAATCCCATACTGACTGACTGAAGAAGGCATGCAACTTTTCAGCGTATATATTTCTATAACTTGAGAACTTTTTAGGGAATAATAACCAAACCGAAGTGTCTTTTGTAGCTTACTTGTAAGACTGACTTTACAAATATTTTAGGTGACCCTATTAAAGATAAAGATACTTTCAAGACAGTTGAGATATGGGGCAGTTAATATCTATAAAGGCTAAAGGTTTCTTAAGCTCCAACAGTTTAGCTGAAAGGTCTTCTTCCATACTTTTAGACTTGATTAGCATTATATAAAACAGCCATATCTGACTTGCTGCGTAACCAAAGTTGTGGTTATTCTTTATACAGCATCTAAAATTTCACACTCCATCAACACACGTTCAAGCTATTTTATCTTGGCAATTAATTTATTATTTTTCAGAACACAGTGAAGCCTTGTTTTCAAGTCATTCATAACTTTATAAATCAGTCCTGCACATGAAACCATGCATCTGTGAACCGTAGAAAATCCTTGCACTCAGGCGATTAAGCTCCTGACACCTTTACTGATTAATAATCATGAAAAGAATAAGATCAGAAGCAAAATAAATGATCATTTAATAGAGAAACTCACAAAACAGCCCTTTAACTTACATATTCCATCATGTTATTCGTTTCACATTTCCTTTTGCTCAGTCTCCAATGCAAGCACAGCTAGACAAGGAGGAAAGAAAAAGAAGAAAAATGAGCTGTATTTTATTGCAGCACACAGACTAGCCCATTTGTCCACCTTTCATATTTTTCGTTCAACAAAAGCATCTGTTTCCATACTGTGCAATTCAGACTCCAACAGTACGAAGCTGCTCCCTGCGGCACTCACCTTGTGGTATAACCTATTGTTTTCCCATTCTAATAACTTCTCAATCGATCTTCGTGTCTGGAAGACAAATGAGAAAGAATTTTACTCTTGACTGGTTTTAGAAAAACTTTGTTTTGCAGCTGCTTTTGTGTGAAAAGGGGAGAGGTATAGGACAGTGACTGAGTACAGGGTGGTCTGCAATACTATCAAACCTTCTGTAGTATTAAACAGTAACTAGAGCAGAAATGATCCTTTTTAAAAAGTAAAAACTAAGTGACAATGTGAAAAAAGAATTACAACCTTTGAGCACAATGGTTTATACATACGTTTTAATTGCTTGGACTCCTAAGAGTACTCAACAGCAATTTTCAGACAATTTTTAAGTCTCAGCAAGAATGTTATACAAAAATATTAATGTGAATATACTGCTTCCAAAACATCACTATTTGAACAGCTGAAAGATGCTGTAAACTTTATTTTGTAATGCAAGAGGTCAAGTATAAATATTCTGTCTAACCAATACCTTAAAGAAAATCGTTGATATCTTTAGCTCTGAAAACTAGCCAGGAAAATCCAAATATGGAAAGTTAGGATGGTAACTTGCACAAACGCTAAATGGTTAAAAAAAATCTAGGATTTACACAAAAATGTAGTGCAATACCAATATTTCAGATTCTCAAGATTTGGACATTTGTGCTTTTACATTTGACATTTCATGAAAAGAATTCTGACATTCTGAAATCTAAACATTGATAAATCTTTACAAATAAAATTTTGCATGTATGCAATCCTAATAACTTATCAATCTTCATGTATGCAAAATGTAATGAAAAACAGAAATCTTTCTGAAGTACAGCTTCATGCCTAGAGATATTTTGAGTATCTAAGTATAATAATTTAGTTATACTTACATTTTAGAAATGTACTCTGACATTTATGGTCATTTGACTGCCGCAATGTCTACTGCTCAGCCCTTAATGGGATTTGCTAGCAAGTACGAATAAAAGAGGATAATTCATGATGCCAGGTGTTAAGATGAGACCAACAGAGCTGCAGGTGCAAAAGGACGCAGTTCTGACAAGGATCAACTGCAACTTAGTGCAGCTGCAGCTTCCTTACAAAGCAATGGGGATGAAGGGGGGAAGCATCTTGCTGTTATTATTGTAAAATAACAGAGGTAGTATAAACAAACACTCACAATCACAAACTAGAAATCTGTGAGTCAAGCAAGTATGAGCTGAATAAAATAAAAATTCAACTGTTTTCAAATGATTGGCTTGGCATTTCAAATGCAAAATGTTAATATTTATTTAAAATCAGCTACTTGCTCTCTAGTTACCATACAACCTTTCAACACCAAACATGTTTAAGCCTGAGCTATGGTCATATGATTAAAAATAAATTAATTATAATCTATGAATAATCATTATTGGGTTGTGTTTCTACTACATTATATTTTAAAAGCAGACATTACAAGAACTTTAAAAGGTGGCTTTGTCAGTGACTAAATTTATTTAATCAGTTTTTGGAATTCAGGGTTTCTTTTTGTTTATTATTATTAATTATTATTATTATAACTACTACTATTTTTTAAGACAGTGTCCTTTAACAATGATCAGCAGACCTAACTTGTTTCTTTGTAAAGATAGCCTTTTAGAGTCTGCTCTCCTTTTAAATGAAAATAGGGCAGCAGTTATGGTCACACTTTTGTTAATTTAGTTGCCAGTCAGCTCCAAATCAAAAGAAAATAAGGCTGCAGAGTGTAATTAACATTCAGTTCAGTCGTTTTGTCCCTTGTCTAGCCCCCAAGCTTTGTTAAAATTGCCATCTGAATGCTGAAGGCTGTAGGGAAATCGATTTGATTCTAATCGCACCATGAAAAGAACATGATCTAACTGCTTTCAGCCCTCCGTAAATCTGTACTAGGTCTTTAGCACAATGCAACTTCCAATTTAAAAAGCACTGAATGTCTCGTCAATGACTTTGTGAAGAAAAAAGAACAAGGAGCAGACATAAAAATTCCAATAGTTGTTTAAGCATTAAAGTTCATTTGCATCACAGCAAACCTGAAAAGGGCTGACCTCTCAAACCGCCTCTCAGGTCTATGAAGTTGTAGCCTTGACAAGCTCACATTGACAGAGCTCATTGACTCTGAAAGGCTACTCTATCAATGGTGAAAAATGGCAATAGGTTCTACTCTGAGCAGGCATCTGCCTGCCCACCCGCTGCTAAACCAATGGCAAAACTGATTCAAAACCTGAATCTACCTTGTAATCTTCCTTTCCTGGACCTTTTAATAATAGATTAAGATCACAATACAATTTAATTTTACTACTTGCCTGAAAAAGAGTGGAACAAACATTCAAGCTTTCCAAATTCCAATAAAATTGTGTGTGTACACACACGTGTACGCATACACACACATATGTATAGATAGTGTACTATATAAGGCATATAATACATACACACAAGAAACTGAACATACAATATTAAAATCTTGCACACAGAATGGACCAAACGTACTTTCCATAAAATATTAAAAGATCCTTCGTTACACTAAAAATATCACCACAACTATTAAACCTGTTAGGCTAGTGATGTAGGTTTAATCAATTTGTTTAAAAACTAATCTATTGTATCCAATTAGAACTACTCTAACTAGTAAGATTTTGACTATATAACATTTGATAACACTGTATTATACAGTTGGTCTTGCTCACTTATGTAAAACTGCTACTATAACTTTATATCCCCCTATAAATATGCCTTGTAAGATTTAAAATTCATAAACCAACACTGAATTACAGCTATAAAAATGTGAATGAAAATTTAAATGTAAAACGTTACTGCAAACTCCACAGCTTGGGGGAAAAGAAGTGAATTAAACAGCATCACACAATTCTCTATAGCAAGTCTTCTTTCCTACTTGACAGGTGAAAAAAAGTACTTGCACGTGCAGCTTAATTAATCACTACACTTGACATCTCAATGATTTACAGTGAGGAGCAGGTGAGGACATACAAAACCAGAAAGGAACCCTTGATTTGAGAGTAACATTTCCAGTATACTGGGATGACAAGCACATAGAGTCTATCAATGGTGTACAGAAAAACCCATACTGCAAATTATTTGTTAGTAGCAACAAAAGCACAAATTAAGTGGAAGAAAGCTTTAGTTATTAGGAAGATTTCATACTGTCCACATTTTTAAAAAAAATTAAAATCAGTATTGTAACAAAACTAAACTACCAATTCAAATTGATTATGATTTTTTTTTAAAAATTGTTGAAGGACAGATGATGTGACAAATCAGATGACCTTTACTCTCCATTAAAAAAAAGTGGCATAACATAAATTCATCTTCAATTAACTGGCTGGATGTAGAATTTAATGAGACATTTCAGTAAAATGAAACTATAGCAGCTTAAATTCCTACATGCAGTTAGATTTGACTCAGCTTCTAAAATGTGCATGTTTGATGGCCTCCTTTGAAAAATTATTCTGCCAACCACCAGGAAATATAAAGCCAAAATAAACACTTTCAGCCTGATATTGCTCCCATTTAAGTCAATGGGAGTTTTGCCATTGTCTGCAAAGGGAGCAAAGGTGAGCCCTTTAGCTAAAAAGCTATATTGCGTTTCTTTAGTTATTTAATTTGTGTGGTTTTTTCAGGTGCAATATGAGTGTGACAAGTCATTATCAGCCACCAATGAAGTGTTATCTATCAAAATTACTTAGACTGTAAGAGCTTTCTGTTATGTGAGGCAACAACCTGTTTCTTCCTGGGCACGTACCTTATTCAACACTGGTGTCTCTGGACCATTAGAATAGCCCTTTTACCCCTCTTATCTTCCTCTTGTCAGTAAATACCAGGTGATTCTGGCTGCTTTTTGTAACTCTGTTTTATTGAAGATCTCTTCAAAACCCACCAATTGACTATGCCTCCAACTACTGGGTTTGAAAAACCACTAAACTTGTTTAACCAGAGTAAACCATAACATACATAACAGTTGCATTCAGTAACCCTTCTACTTCTTACTCCACTAGGGAAAGCATAATCTTGTAAAACCTCAGCAGTGCTTCCCTTGCTGATCACAGTCTAGACCCCCCCTCTCCGCAGGAGCCAAACAATGATCCTTCAAATTCAACCCCCTCAAAGTTCCAAATGAGCAGTCTGGGTGGAGCTTCCGTCCACGAGTCCAAGCCTCTGTGTCTCTGTGGGACGAAGACCAAAAAGAACACAACATACCCCATCCTACAGTTTTGCTTAACACTTATCCTATAACATCTCGTATCATTCAATTTCAAGTTAACCTACTCCCTTCTCCACGTACAAATTTACAGCATCTAGCTGAATGGGGAAATCCTGATAGAAGCCTCTAGATGCTACTGCAATACAAATATTAAATTATAATAACCTGGCACCTACCATAATGCTATTTGAGTACCTCCCTATACTTTAAGGTGTGGATTCCTAAGGATTAGTCATCCTACATTTTTGTAAATATTTAAAGGACTGTATTGTTCATAAATGGTAACAGTGACAGTCCTGGAGAATGAAGCCCCTCTATTCAACAAACAGAACAGGGACAAGGCCAGTAGTAATATGGCTTTCTCACCCAACCCATTAATTTTGTTCACTTTCCTCTGGGGTTGATAGGGAGGTTCATTTTTCATGTCCATTCGATCTTTGGCTTCTTTCCTGAAATTGCAGACAAGGATGCTAACATGCCCAATAAGAATTGCACCAAGATCACCATTTATTTTACATAAGCCTTTACACAATCAAATGATAATGATTTTTGCCCTGATCCTGCAAAGACTTATGCGTATGCTTGACCACTTAGTTGGGACTTTGCAACACTGGGGCCTTTGTGGTTATGCATCTGAACAGGAGTTGTACTAAATATCGAGACAGAAAGGCTCCTTATCTTATCTGTACCCTGACCTAGGCTTCTTTCATCCTAAAAAGGAAATTTTACATACATAACTTCTTGTTTATCTCCATACAAATATGTGTTAGCTTCCAGTTAAAGTTGCTCAGGTACACATCCTACCAACACAATGAAAGCCAAGGAAGTCACAAGTTAAATAAATTTCTCCCACACTTTTCAACATACCTCACCATCCCAGATTACAAAAAAAGCCACACAGACCTTCTCCCTTTTACAACCAAATGCTTACCTCAATTCTAACCAAATTAGTTAGAGAAATGTGTTTACGTTGAGATTGTGGGAACAGTTAACACGTAGTTCTTATATCTGAACTATGGTATGGTGGTAATACAGTGAGAGAAGTAAAACAACGGAGGGATTATATTTGTGCAGGAAATTTGTGAGAATGTAATGCAGTTAAGAGTTATGAAAAGAGATTCGATTTTGTAATCATGTGAAAATGTCATTGTAGAGAGTTAATTGTTAGTGTTTAGCATTGTTGTATATCAACACGGTGTCGTGCATTTGAATCTAAGGAGGTCTGTGTACTTGTGGGTTGATACAGGTGGCGTGATAGGTAAATTGAATGCGCAACTGAAGTATGCAGTTGGATTATGTACTTGTGATTTCCTTTGGTTTTATTGTTTGTGTTGAAAGGCTGTGCACTTGAGCAACCTTAACTGTAAGCTAAGCAAGTGTGTGTCTGGGGAAATCTTACAGATTTTCTAATATCTTTCCAATGCTGGACCCCCCATCCCCACCCTCCTGTTCCACTTCTCCTACTGATCTTGCAAACAGCTGACTCCTCCCATCATCTCCCACAGCCCTGTTCCTTAACACACTTCTGCCAATGAGTGTCACCGTCAACCACAACCCTCATCTATCTTCAAAATATATGTGAATACCTAAAAGCTTGATTGGTAAGGGCATAGGGTACATTGGGTTTGCTTGGGATGAAAAAAGTAGAACACAGAGGATTCCCCCATTCGTCAGAGTGCAGCCCCCTCTGCTCTGTTTATTCCACCACAGGTTCCCTGTTCAGCCTGAGCACCACTTCTCCATGCACTCCTTACAAAACTGTGCTCTCCCTACCACTTCACATCCCTGCTCCACCAATCCAAATGTCCCAGGGGCTACAGCCTGGTGCTCTGGTAGAAGTGAGATGGGTTGTGTGGAGTTAGGGAGAAGAAGTAGGGATGCATATGGGACCGTGGGAGGTGGCTGGCATGGAAGGCATGGCATGGCAAGGCGGTTGTGCTGTCCCATGGAGAGGCATTTGGGATGTACATGCAAAGATGAGGACAAAAAAGCCATTTATGATCTTCCTCTCCCTGAGCAACACGAAAGGTTTTAATCCTCCGCAACTCTGGCCCGTTAGACCACAACTCCCCTCTGGTGAACCACAGTCACTGGGCCAGGGTAAGACTGAATGACTCTATAGCCTGGTGGCTAGGACACTGAGCTGGCAGGGTTCCAGTCCCTGCACCAATGACTACTTAACAATTTCATACGAAGTGGAACAATTTCCACAGCAGAGATTGAGCAAGACCTACCAACGAATACCCTGTAGTCAGGCACTCACCTGGGAGGGGGCAAATTTGGGTTCAAGTCTCTGCTCCGAAGGGTGCCACACATACCAGGTGAGTGCCATCATAAAGAAGGGGAACAGGGGCTGTACCAGCACCACAGGTTTTGTCACTCTAGTCTTTTTCTTTTTTTTTTTTTAAACACAGGAAAAAAAATAAAGTTAAAAGTGCCCCCAAAACAAAACATTTAATTCAACCAGAAACAAATTGTTCCCAACTTTTTCAATTTGCCAGAAATGCTAAGAACGGTCATTTTCAGTTTGGGTCAAACTAATTTTACCCCTCCTGCCAATTTTTCAAAACTGATAATGAACCAAAAAAACAAATCAGGTTATTTTCACAGCTCTAGCTACAATGCCTCTAGGACAGGTCCAGTTTGTTTCTTTTCTGCTTTCACCAATATATTCTTTTTTGCTTCCTTGTCATTAGGGCCAAAAGAGGACATTTCCTTTTATGCCAATGGGAAATATACCAGACTTATTTCATTCAAACATAAATCATTCCAGTGTAATTTATTAGTCTCATGTTTTTACAATCTCTGCTTCTCTGTATTACTGTATATTTGCTCTCCTTTTCTGTACTTTCAGTTTCAGACTGGTTAATTGCACTTTGCTGGGATTATAGCCATCACCATAAGTAGTGAACATTTTGACTACACGCTACTAGGTCCACATCACTATTTAAATGTTTATTGATTTTATTTTTTTAAGCTAATGTTAGGGTCAACAAAACTTGTTTGGTTTATTTTTTCCATGTATTACATATTGTAGTTTGTTTATATCTAAAACATTTCAAATATTGCCATGATATGTAGACATGTATATCCTTTATGGATTACTGTTAAGTGTTCAAAGGCATAATTCCAACATACAAATGCAATTACTTCAGAAAGATCAGTAAGTCGGCATTCAAAGTATGCACTATAACGTTTTCAAAAAATGACTGCACTTATATTTAAAAGGCGTATCCTACACCTAAACTGAAATGTAAACAGAACTTTATTCAGAATACATAAAATTATGATCTAATGTTCACATAAGTAGCATTCCTTACAGACTTTCTAGTACGTTGAATTTTGAATCCACTTTAAAACATTTTTGAAATATGAGAAAAATGAACTTTTGTGTATTAAAGTTTATATATCACTGAATATCTTGCAATTTACTTCATATTCCTATAGATGCTCTTTCATGCCAAAAAATAATATTTAACAAAAAAAGGTTGTAAAATAAAAAGACACTGACTCAGCCACTTACTCCAAAACCTCACTCATTTTTCTACTTCCCAAAAAAGCCTGGAAAAAACAGACAGGGTCTTTGCAGAGTGCCCTGCAGTTTATTAAAACTGGGCTTTGATACTACAAAGGTGGAGTAGTGATTTCCTGAGCCAAGGACCCGCTACTAAAATGCCCTGCCAGCTTTACATTCTTTTTAAAAGTCAGAGGACTGTTAGTTCACGTGACTGTTGATGGCAGCTACCATGAAATCAAAAGAATAGAGACTCAGTAAGACTCAAAAACATTTAGGGCTTTATAGGACATTAAAGAAAAATACAATATACAACTGAGAATATTGAAAAACCTACAGATGCTTTAAGATAGTTGTAGACAGAACAAGCAGATAGTGATGAATCTATATTCTGATAAATATCAGCTGTATTGTAAGACAATGAAAACCAGTAAAACCACACAAGTGTGTTTATCTGGCTGAGATAAAGCCGGAGAAATCCAGAACAATGTTTTCCAAGCTTCTTCCACTACTCTTACTGTTTACCTCTGGGGAATCATGAAAAACTAATCAAGATAAAATACCAAAACCAAGTCACTAGAAGTTGACACGAATCTCATTAGTTTATAGATCATACATACTGGCATATTATGTCATTTTTCCAAATGATTCATGCAAATATCAGTGCATCTCCAATTGTAAGTTTTAGGTACATATGGACAATTGAAAATAAACCTTCCTCATTAACTTTTGACAAGTGAAATGTGTCAGTAATCTCCAGAAAGTTCCAAAATAATATTTTAACATTCATGGAGAGAGACACACAATAAGAACGGCCATACTGGATCAGACCAATTGTCCATCTAGCCCAGTACCCTGCTTTCCAACAGTGGCCAGTGCTAGACGCTTCAGAGAGAATCAACAAAACAGAACAATTATCGAGTGATCCATCTCCTGTCATCCAGTCCCATCTTCTGGCAGTCAGAGGTTTAGGGACACCCAGAGCATGGGCTTGAGTCCCTGACCATCTTGGCTAATGGCCATTGATGGACCTATTCTCCATGAACCTATCTAATTCTTTTTTGAACCTAGTTATACTTTTGGCCTCACAACATCTCCTGGCAATAAATTCCACAGGTTGACTGTGTGTTGTGTTAAGAAGTACTTCCTTTTGTTTTAAGCCTGCTGCCTATTAATTGCATTTGGCAACCCCTGGTTCTTATGTCATGCAAATTCATGGTCCATTTTGGTCAATTTCACAGTCATAGGACTTTTAAAAATCAGAAATTTCATGGTGTTGTAACTGTAGGGGTCCTAACCCAAAAGAGTGAGTGAGTGTGTGTGTTTGTGTGTCGGGGGGGTTGCAGTATTGCCACCCTTACTTCTGTGCTGCCTTCAGAGCTGGGCCGTTGGCCAGCAGCCACCATTCTCTGGCTGCCCAGCTCTGAAGGCAGTGCAAAAGTAAGGGTGGCATAGTATGGTACTGCCACCCTTATTTCTTTGCTGCTGCTTGTGGGGCATGGCCTTCAGAGCTGGGTGCCTGGCCAGCAGCCACTGCTCTCCGGCTGCCCAGCTCTGAAGGCAGTGCAGAACTAAGGGTGGCAATACCATGACCCCCTACAATAACACCAGCTCCCACAGCCCCCTTTTGGGGCCAGACTCCCAGTTTGAGAAATGCTCGTCTCCCCATTAAATCTGTATAGTAGAAGAAAAAGTATACAGAAGACCAGATTTCACGGTCTGTGATGCATTTTTCACTGCCATGAATTTGATAGGGCCCTAGTTATGCGAAGGGATAAATAATACTTCCTTAGTCACTTCTCCACACCATTCCTGACTTTACAGACCTCTATCATATCCCCCCTTTAGTCATCTCTTTTCTAAGCTGAACACGCCTATTCTTTTTAATTTCTCCTCATATGGAAGCTGTTCCATACCCCTAATTATTTTTGTTGCCCTCCTCTGTACTTTTTCCAACTCTCATATCTTTTTTGAGATGGGGTGACCAGAACTGCATACAGTATACAAGGTAGGATGTACCATGTATTTATATAGTGGCATTATGATATTTTCTTATCTATCCTTTTTGTAATGGTTCCTAACATTCTGTTAGCTTTTTTGACTGCCACTGCCCAGTGAATAGATATTTTCAGAGAACTATCCATGAGGACTCCATGATCTCTTTCTTGAGTGGTAAAAAATGGTTACTTACTTTTCCATAACTGTTTTTCTTCAAGATATGTAGCACATACCATTCCACTGTAGATGTGTGTGCGCCCCTTATGCACAGTGGTTGGAGATTTTTCCCTCAGCAGTACCAGTCAGGGCAGTGCAAGCACCCTCTGGTGCCTCACGCCACTACACACACACCCCTACAGAGGAATGGACATGTGCAGGCACTTGGACTCCATCATTTTGCATGCATAGTTGAGATTATGTTCAATGTGCACTACTTTGCATTTAACAACATTGAATTTCATCACTATTTTGTTGCCCAGTCAGTTTTGTGAGATCCCTTTGTGCTAGGTGCTATACAAATACATAAAAAGAAAGTCTGTGCTCCAAAGAATTTACAATCTAACACATCTTGATTATTACTACTATGATGAGCAGTTGAACCAGCAAGGCTAGTCTACAACCAGTCCCCAGCACAGAAGGGCTAGTCCACACTCCCATTTTTAACATGTTTTAAGGTAAATTTAGTACTCCAGAATTCTGAGGGATTGAGAGCCCTGAAGATTGAAGTCTTCTGCAGGGTTTAATTCCTAAGTTTGTGTAAGTGGGAACATATCCCACCAAAAACAAAATGTGAAAAGTAGTGAACACATTTTAGAAAGAAGGGTCATAAAAAAAAAAAGCTAACAAGCTTGCCTTCCAACAGGTGAATTAGCAAACCCCTATTGTTCCTGCTATTTCTTGGTGGTTGAACCAGCTTTTCTTGAAGCTAGATTTTTTTGTCGACGGACAAGAGAGGTGCTATCTCTGGCAAAGGATACATTTGTCTTCTGTTTTTCCTCTGCTATCTTTTACTGTGCATCTTAGTGCCTTCCTTCTTACGACCACCTCCTTCTTGCAATGCTCCTGTCTTCTATCCCTTTTCCTCAAAATTCCCCTGCCAAGCTTCCTCCAGATTTGAATAGCATTAATTGGTAACTATTTTAGCATCTAATGGACCAGTGGGATCACCCAAAACAACCAGTTAGGGTAATGAGCAGGATACCTCACTCTGAAGCCCATTTATTTTACTCCTTGTAGGGGGATTACACAATGAGAAATGGGTATACAAGTTCCGATGGACAAAGAGGATCTGCCTGCAGGAGCTCAGTTCTGACCAAACCCTCCCTCACTAATGTTTGGACACAGTCCACATCTATAACGATAACATCCCTCACCCCTAGTTGCATAGGTACATTACACACAAGCTAAAAGCTTTCAGACCCTATTACTACAGCAAGATTACATTTCCTCGTGCTCATGCTCCATCAGTGGTCAGAATATATATTTGTACCTGTCTCTGTTGATCACAAGTGAAACAGAAAAGGAGGAACTTGGTGGTTTTCTTCTAGAGTCTGGGGTCAAGATACTGTGTTGAACCTCTAAAAGGTGCAACACTCACAACCTAGGGGAAAAGGGGGAACCTAAAGTGTACCTTCCAGATTCAGGGCTGCTCAGGGGGTCAGTGTGGACCCCAGCACATCTTCATCTTGGAGGCCTGCCTAAGCTATCACAGTCTGTTACCAAACGTCTATGGGAAGCAGCACTGCCCAGAATCTCTACACCCTGTGGCTCCAGCCCCTCACCCCCCCGCATGCCCCACCCATCACCTTTCTTTCACGCAACTTACACCAGGGTTTGCAAGGCAGTTCTTGGAAGACAGCCTGTGGTTCTCTTCCTCAATTCCTGAATTCTCCCCCAGCCAGATCTGGGATTAAGGATCTCAGTTTGGAGGAGCATCCTTGTCCTTTCCAGTTTCTCTCTGAGGCCCTAAGTCTTTTTATTCTTCTCTATGACAATCATTTGGACAAACAATCAAGCTCTCTCAGTTCTACATTGCGGCTGTGGTGTCTCTGATGGATCAGCCTCCAAGATGCTCTCTGTTTGCTGCACTGTGCAGCCAGTGTGAACACATTGTTCTGCCACATCTGCACTCTTGCAGGCAGACTTTGTAAGTAAAGATCCATTATTAGGTCCATCTATGTCACTATTTTCTGGGTCTCAAACCTGAGCTAATGAGTCACTTTGCTTATCAGGTATAAGACAGAGATACCTGGCTGAACCCTCTTCATGTAACTAGATGTGTTTCTGGGTTATCTTCTGGTTCCAGTTTTGCTAAGAAAGAGATTGGATTTACTGGCAGCATGAGTGGTGCATGTGGGCAAACCCCGGAACTGCGGCAGCCATGCCTGTGGGTGCTGCAACCCAGGCTTGCTGTCATTGTTTCTGTTAAGTATCCATTTCACAGAGCTGCTCATTTTCCCTCCTTGTGCAAAGTGGTCTATCCTACCATTGACACCAACTATCCTGCTCCGAACAGAATATATTCTCTCTCTCCTCACTCTCCGCCCCCCCCCCGCCCTGAGAGAGAGAGAGAGAATATATTCAGTGTGTGTGTGTCTCTCTCTCTCTCCCCCCTCTCCCTCCCCTCCGAGAGAGAGAATATATTCAGTGTGTGTGTGTGTGTGTGTGTCTCTCTCTCTCTCCCGCCCCCTCCCTCCGAGAGAGAGAATATATTCAGTGTGTGTGTGTGTCTCTCTCTCTCCCGCCCCCTCCCTCCGAGAGAGAGAGAGACACATACACACACACACACACACCCCCAAACTTATCCCCTTGGTACACCTTGCCTTTATTGGTAACTCAAACAACAACAAACAGAACAAACCAGAGCTGCAACTTTCCACAAACTTGTCAGTTTTTAGGATTTCCCAGCAGGACTCCTTTTCCTGCCAAACCCTACTTCCCTCAGTCTCCTAAACTCCAACCTCTTCTATCCTGACTGGAGATAAGATGCATCTGTCAGAATAACTGAGCTATAATTTTGTGCCTCTTTATGCAGGGCGGAAGCACTTCACATTAGGATAATTACAAGGAAACCTGCATCCTTATTCAGAATTTTATAGCCTACCACCCTGTTACATGTTGTTAATGACTTCCTGCTGCAACAACACACTGAAGTTGATCCAATGTAGAGAAGAAATGGGTCAGATCAAGACTGCAGGATCAGCATGCCATGCATCTGTTTATCCACAGAACAAGTTCAGCCTCAGTAGTAGCAGTGCAAATTTCCCTTCCGTTGCACCACAAGCCTAACTGCAAAAGGACATTTTGGGCTGAGTAGATAGTTCAAGCACATTCAGTCCATGGCATCTCTACTGAGACTGCCATCCAAGTGGTTAATCACTTTAAGATTTGTTTAATCACTATCAACTGTAATAGTGATTTGGGGGCTTGGACATATGACCATCTTGAACTAGTCTAACGGAAAGGAACCATGGTAGCTGGTGACAGTTTCAAGCCCAGAAAAAAGCCAAAGGTTTGACCCTTTTCCCACTGAAGTCAACTGGAGTTTTCAATTGACTCCAACAGAAGCAGGATCAGCTCTAATGAAGGTTTAATGTACCTTAATTTTATTTCGCATATAGTAAAACTGGTCTCATGCAATCACTCAGGGGACTGACAAAAAGTCACTGCTTAACTAATAAAAGAGCAGAAATGGAGACACTTTGGGGAGGCTTCTTAAGACAGAAAGTTGCCTAATAAAGAGAGTCTCTTCTTCAGTCTTCATTATGTCCACCAATATATATTCTAAAAATGCTGGTAAGAGAAGCTGTTTTAAAAATGCTTTTTACCTACCAATACATGTGGGTCTCAAGTGCCTGCATAGCTTCTGCAATATTTGAGGATATCACTAACATCTAATCCCAAGCAAGCTCCTTTAACTATTTTAGGTTTTAGTGATGTCATCAACCATAGCACAGAAAAAACAGAACCTCAGGACCCTGAACTATTTTAAAAGATAAGTGGAAGAACTCATTTCAAATTATTTTGGTTTTAATCTTAAAATCAGAAACAAAAAACAGCCTTACTGCAATTTAAGAGCTCAGTCTTGATTTACCAGCTGAGAGAAGTGAGGTCTTACGCTCAGCTCGAAGGCATTTCTCCATTTGTCTGTCTGTAATATTAAAATCTTTGCATGCGGTGGGTAATAGGGGACCCGGGTATGGAGACCCAAAGGACCTGGGGGAGGAGAGGGGAAATAAGAGGGTACACAGAGCAACTGGTATGGGTTAGTAGAATGGCGGAAAAGGGACATGGGGGCTATGCAGAGTCCCTGGCATGGGAATGGGGGTTTGTATGGAGTCCCTGAAATAGAAGGGAATGGGAGAGTGGCACACAGACAGCTAGATGGGAAGGAATACAAGGAGCCCCTGGTGTATGCAATGTACTCAGCCTACAGAACCAATGAAATGTGGACCCCAGCACAAGGTCTAGATATTAACACACTAAAGTATTTTCCTCATTTAGAATCTGGAAAGAAGATCCAATACTCTGATCACAGATCACTTCATATGACTTATATCTTTAAAAAAGGCCTTTTGAAATGAGAGACACTAAAACATCTGTAATCATTAGGACTGTAATCAGTTTGTCAGTATAATCAATAGCTCTTCAAAACTTAAAACTCATTTCAACCAATATATCCAAATAACAACTGTCTAATATTTTGACAAGAACAAACAAGATATTATGGAAAAGCTGAAGTAACAGAAGTTCTTGTATTTATTTGTATTGTTGAAATTATTTTCTGAAGTAAAATTATTATTCTTGTATGTATAAAAATTAGGGCTGTCAAAAGATTTAAAAAATTAATCGCGATTAATCGTGCGATTAAAAAAATTAATCGCAATTAATCACGCTGTTAAACAGAATACCATTTATTTTTAAATATTTTTTGATGTTTACTACGTTTTCAAATATATTAATTTCAATTATAACACAATACAAAGTGTACAGTGCTCACTTTATATTTTTATTACAAATACTTCCACTGTAAAAAACAAAAAAAATTATTTTTCAATTCACCTCATACAAGTACTGTAGTGCAATCTCTTTATCATGAAAGTTGAACTTACAAATGTAGAATTATATACAAAAAAAACTGCATTCAAAAATAAAACAATGTAAAACTTTAGAGCCTACAAGTCCAAACAGTCCTACTTCTTGGTCAGCCAATCACTCAGACAAACAAGGTTGGGTACAATTTGCAGGAGATAATGCAGACTGCTTCTTGTTTACAATATCACCTGAAAGCGATAACAGGCATTCTCATGGCACTGTTGTAGCTGGATATTTACGTGTCAGATGTGCTAAAGATTCATATGTCCCTTCATGCTTCACCCACCATTCCAGAGGACATACTTCCATGCTGATGATGGATTCTGCTTGATAACAATCCAAAGCAGTGCGGATTGACACATGTTTATTTTCATCATCTGAGTCGGATGCCACCAACAGAAGGCTGATTTTCTTTTTCGGTGGTTTGGGTTCTGTAGTTTCCACATCAGGGTGTTACTCTTTTAAGACTTCTAAAAGCACACTCCACACCTCGTCCCTCTCAGATTCTGGAAGGCACTTCAGATTCTTAAACCTTGGGTCGAGTGCTGTAGCTATTTTTAGAAATCTCACATCGGTACCTGCTTTGAGTTTTGTCAAATCTGCTGTGAAAGTGTTCTTAAAACAAACATGTGCTGGGTCATCATCCGAGACTGCTATAACATGAAATATATGCAGAATGCGGGTAAAACAGAGCCGGAGATATACAATTCTCCCCCCAAGGAGTGCAGTCACAAATTTAATTGACAAATTATTTTTTTGCACTAGCATCATCAGCCTGGAACCATGTACTCTGGAATGGTGGCCAAAGCATGTAAGGGTCATACAAATGTTTAGCGTATCTGGTATGTGAATACCTTGCAACACTGGCTACAAAAGTGCCATGCAAATGTCTGTTCTCACTTTCAGGTGACATTGTAAATAAGAAGCAGGCAGCATTATCTCCCGTCAATGTAAACACTAACTTGTTTGTCTTAGCGATTGGCAGAATAAGAAGTAGGACTGAGTGGACTTGTAGGCTCTAAAGTGTTATTGTTTTGTTTTTGAGTGCAGTTATGTAACCAAAAAAAAAAAAATCTGCATTTGTAAGTTACACTTTCACAATAAAGAGATTGCACTTCAGTACCTGCATGAAGTGAACTGAAAAATACTACTACTTTTGTTTATCATTTTACAGTGCATATATTTATAATAAAAAATAATAATATAAAGTGAGCACTGTGCACTTTGTATTCTGCGCTGTAATTGAAATCAATATTGAAAATGTAGAAAAATATCCAAAAATATTTAATAAATTTCAATTGGTATTCTATTGTTATAAGTGCAATTAATTGCGATTAATTTTTTTGAGTTAATCATGTGAGTTAACTGCAATTAATTGACAGCCCTAATAAAAATGTATACGTATAGCCATGCTACCTGAAACATTCAAAACAGCATGTACTTGCTTAAGTATACTAAACTGGTTCTGTTTAGTTTCCACTGTAATATTAAAGACTGATCTGCACACAACTTGCACTGAAATAACTAAATAAGTTTAATTCACACCTTTTTTCATTTTGCTTCTGCGTGGACCAGACCTAACATACAGAGTTTTGAAAATTAACAAAAAAACAATACACAAATGAACCCAATCACAATTTCCAGATTTACAACAGAGAATGCCAAATGATAATATAGTCCAACTTACTCTTTTACTGAGGCAAATAACTGGCCACATACTACAACCTAATGTACAGCAGCAACAAAGGCATCCACAAAGTAGCCATCGAACATTAACTGGAAGGTTCTTCTTAAGACAACTGTTAACTCTGCTGATGCTGGCTTTAAATTCCTCAGGTGCAACCTGTGAAGAAAGAAAAATAATCCAGTACTACTGCAATATAATGTAAATTAATGAGTATTCCTGCAAAGCTCAACTGTATGTAGAAACCCAAATACCAACCGTTTCTAATAGCAAAATCTTGTTACCCAAATTCTAAGTTTTAGAGGCTGTTATAGTACATTTCTAATTGAGTCTTATCCATAGATACTCACCTTTCCAGTTAATGAAGAAGGGAATTCTGCTTCAAATTTGTTGCTCAGTCCAAATCTGGGGAAAAAAAGAAAAGAAAAAAAAGCAGATCATACCAGAAACACAATCATTCAATGAAGAGATTAATGAATACCACATCATGAAGGTTCCTTTGCACAAGCATTCAAACTTTAAAAAAAAAAAAAAAAAAATCACATTTCCATCTGAAAATGTTGTACCTATTATTGTTAAAAGCAACTTCTAAGATTACCATAACTGAAAACGTTTAGAGGAAAAAACCTGTCTTTTTCAGCTTGTTTACTCTGACATACACTTTTTATGTCAGAGGTTCTCAAACTGTGTTCCACGGACCACTGGTGATCCACGAGCTCCATTCAGGTGGTCCACGGATAGCTCCCTCTAAGGTGCGCACCTGGGCAGCCGCACACAAGAGAATGAAGGGCCACCCACCTAATTATTGGAGCTGTGCAGGCGTGGCTCCACTAATTAGGTGCCTGGACCCTGGAGAAGAAACACATGTAAGGTGAGGTGGTGGCCTTGGGGGGAATAGGGGGTAGGATGGAATGGGACAGTGGGGTGAAAAGGGGGGCGGGGGGGAGAACAAAGGCCAATGTACTAGTCCTCATGTGGCCCTCGTGGTAATTTGAGTTTGAGAGCCCTGGAATAGAACAAGGTGCTTAAGAAAAGGTCTGTACCTTGATCGAGAAGTCTTACTATACATAACCCAGCTGGAAATCCATACTCAAAAATTTCCTTTGGTCTGCTTTTCTCTAACCTAGGCTCTTGTTCTACAGTGGTATTGGTTGGGATCAGGGTGGATAAAAATCAATGATTTCTTTAAATCGGATTTTTTTGATAAAATGCTTTTTGAGGAAAAAAACCTATCTAAAAGGTAGTTTCAATTAAGATACATTATAGCTCAAAGATATCTCATCACAGAATAGGGATTATAAATTCTGATTCTATAGTATGAGACAATATAGTCATATAATGTTTAAGAGAAGTTTTGTAAATGAGTTCCAATAGTTCATGGATTAGGGACCCAATCTTATGGGGTTCCAGGGGCTTCTGTATAGATTAATTAGGTTAATCTTTCTATCTACTCAATGGGACTCAGTGCTCAGTCAAGAAGATACCATCAGAGATGCTTAGTTTTGCAGTTCTCAAACTGTGGATTTGTGTCTCCAGAGATAACATGCTTGTTAACAGCAAAAATGGTTTCAAATAAATAAATAAATATATAGAAGTGAGAAATAACAGGTGTCAACCCTATTGTCCCTCTGCAAATTCGTGTACACAGAGTCAATCCCTTACCTCTCTCTAAAAGTGCAAAGTTTCAAAAAGTTCAATGAATAGAAGATTGTTGGGGGCAGAATAGATCTGGACAAGGAGAAGTAGGCTGGAGATAAGTGTGAGAAGGGAGGGACAGGCAGTACAAACAAAAGTGAAACTGTTTGAGCAGCATATTCTAGAAGTCTTGAGGTCTTTCTTAGTGTAGCCTTCACTGATTTGAGATCTACCATACCATTCTCTCACTGGAAGGGAAAACCTATAATGGCAGCAGGCCATAAAAGAGACCCAGTTTGGGAATATTTTAATGAAGTTCCTCTACCTGTGGGTAAGATCAGGCATGCGTGCAAAATGCAAACAGTGCAACGAAGAAATGCAAGGCCTGGTTGCTCAAATGAAACAACATCATAAGAAGTGTTCCCTCTCACAAGGAAGCTGTGCAGAAGATGATGAAAGGAACATATCTGAACATGCAGGATCTTCAGGTTGGTAAACTTTTTTATTTCATACTTCTGTCTTAAGAACTGCCTGTCTCCCTTCTGGACTATTCTTAAATTCTCATGTTTGAGCAAAAAATATAGTTGTTACTCTATGGTACTATCATTTTAGATGCAGTTGTGATAAAAAATAAATAGAGGAAATAGGCAGATCGTCCTTGTACAATTTCACCTCTGAAATAGTACTGAGTGTCAGCGAACGCAATGAGCAATACTAAATGAGCAATATGGTAATAATAATTAAATAACTGCATTGACTTATTTTGTTTAAGAGAATCCATCCTCAATATACGGGATTCTCAAGACTATCCACCTTCAAGATCACCATCATTTTCTATAGTTTCAGAGTTATCTGCCAACGGTAGTGTTTCAGTCACATCATGTATGTCACATAGCCACAGCATATCACCTGTAGCAAAAGGAAAAAAAAATCTCCATCATCCAGAAACAACCATAGCTAAGTTTGTGATAAGAACCAGCAGATTACAGAAAGAGGTAATTCATGAAAAAATTGCCCAGTTTGTTTATTCAACAAAAACTTTCCTTTCTGTATGATTGAGAACCCACACTTCATTAATATGGTTCAGTCATTAAGACCAGGATACAGTCCACGCAACAGAGCAGATGTCGCAGGCAAATTGCTGGACAAAGTGTATGAAAGAGAAATTGAGCGGTGTGCAAAAGGTCTAGAGGGTAAAATTGTACCTTAGTCTTGATGGGTGGAGCAATGATCCTGTTGTATGTGCCTGTGTGACAACAGAAGAAGGGAATGTCTTCCTTACAGAAAAAATTGATACATCAGGAAATGCACACATAGCAGAATACTTACAAGAAGTAGCAGTAAAAGCTATAAGAAACTGAAAAAAAATTCAAATGTTTCGTACGCAGCCTGGTCACAGACAATGCTGCAAATGTCTCCAAGATGAGAAGAAATTATTTAGCAGAGAGTCCCAAGCTAATAACATACGGTTGCAGTGCTCATTTGATGCACCTCCTAGCCAAAGACTTCAGTGTTCCAGAAATAAAGACTAATGTTGTTGAAATGGCAAACTACTTCCGTAACAACCACTTTGCAGCAGCTGCTCTGAAAAAAGTGGGAGGAACCAAGCTAACTCTCTCACAAGATGTACGATGGAACTCAGTAGTGGACTGTTTTGAGCACTAGTTTAAGAACTGGCCTAATCTGATGACAGTTTGTGAACAAAATCATGAACAAATAGATGGCACTGTCACAGCCAAAGTTCTCAGCATTGGGTTTAAGAGAAATGTCGAACACATGCCGAGTACCCTGAAGCCTATTTCTGTAGCCTTGAACAAAATGCAGGGAAATAGCTGTTTTATTGCTGATGCTGTTGAAATTTGGAAGGAACTGAGTGAGATCTTAAAAAGAGAATGACAGAGTTAAATTACAAGCATTAAAAAAAACAAATGGGACAAGCACTATCTCCAGCTCATTTTCTTCCAAATATTCTCAATACTCAGTACCAGGGTCAAACCTTAACTACTGAAGAAGAGGAGTTTGCTAGGACATGGACATCCAGAAATCATCCCTCCATAATGCCAACTATAATAAACTTCAGACCTAAGGGTAAACCATTCAAGAACTATGTGTTTGCTGATGATGTTTTAAAGAAAGTCACACTAGTGAACTGGTGGAAGTCACTTAAGCACTTGGATTCAGAGACTGTTCAAGTGATAATCTCACTTTTAACAGCAGTAGCTTCTTCTGCCAGTATAGAAAGAATATTTTCTTCCTTTGGACTAATTCATTTCAAATTGAGAAATAGTTTGGGACCTGAAAAAGCAGGAAACCTTGTTTTTCTTTTCCAGATTATGAAGAAACAGGAAAATGAAAGTGAAGACGACTGAGTTAGCTGCAGAAGCCAAAATTTTAAGTTTCTCATGTTGACCTGGTTGACATAGTCAATTTAATTTTTGTTGTTGTTGTTTTTAAATATTTCATTTAACTATTTTAGTTAAAAACAATTTGAACAAAAACAAACCTGATTTTAAAAAACTTGAATGTTTAACAACATTCAAAAATTCATATGTTTGTTTTGTTAAGATATTATATGCTTGCTGTTGAAGAAAAAAATCCAGAATACATAACGTTGTTGTTTTAGTTAAATACAACAATTTAAATGTCTCTCTGGTGATGTTCTCCTCCTAATACAGCATGGCAAGAAAATCCTCCAAATATTAATGATTAACCTGTTGAACTGGAGATAGTTCACTTCCCAATGCTTTCATAAATATCTGCTTCAATTACCTTTGGTAAATGAAATAACCATCATTCATTCATTTTCTGATATAGCTGTAAAACTAATCTGAAAAGTTTTCAAAATAAATCACTTTAAAAAAGCATAGTGTGTACCTTCTAAAAACTAAACATACATCTATCTCTGAGTTGTGAAGAATATGTATTAAGGTTATAACAACCAACAAGAATGCACTTTTATGTAGAAATCCATGATTAAATAGAGTCTTCCTGACTAGCGATTTAAATCACGATTTAAATCAAATCTACCCTGCTTTGCACATTTAATAGAATGGTCTCCAAAGATACTTAAACTTAATTCAATAAGGTTTTTCAAAGATCTTGCAGAAATTGCCATCTCTCTCACATCCACAATTAGTGACTACCTGTTAAAAGTTTGGTTTCAGTGACTTTCCTAGCATCACATAAGGTATGTCTACACTGCAGCTGGATGACTAGACTGAGCCTCTGCTGCTGTAGCATCATCCACACTGCTATTTTTAGTGTGCTCAAGCCCCACTATTGCAACGCTATCTACCTGGGCATGGAGACTGCAGTGTAGACATACCCACAGGGACTCTGTGACCAAGGCAAGGATAGAATCCAGTTATCCAGGGAAGCATTCAACTATTTTAAATCACGAGTTCATCCTCTCTCTTCCTGCAGTCCCATCTCATTCACTAAACACCTTCCAACTTCTGCAACAAAGGAGGCTGGGATCCTACAAATAAGTCTCTTAATCTACACAACCCTGATTCATCCCAAAAGCAGGTCCATTAGGTACACAGAATGAGATAGGAGTCCTGTGGAAAAAGTAGTTTGTGATCATGTAATTAAAGATTCTCATAATGCATACACACAAGGGGGCTGAATCAAGCTTGCACAAGCAACCTTAATTTTGGCTTTTCATAACTTTTGAGCACTTGACTTTGCAACTTTTTTGTGTTAGAAAATGGTGAATTACACATTTCTTATTTACTAAATTTTTTTTTTTACTTGTGATTTGTGTCAAGCTGCATTTGGATGGAAATTTGAATTCAGTTAACTTCACAAAATAGCATTTTAAAACTGCTTTTTGTTAATGAAATAAAGCTCTTTTAAATGTGCTGGACACAAGAAAAAAGTAAATTTATCAGAACAGGTTTTGCATTTAAAACTAACTGATTTATCAAACAAAGGCAGTGTTAGCTGTAGTTGGTGTATTGAACTGATTGTTTCTGGTCACTATGACCTACAAGATTATAGATCTAGTAGACCTCATCCTCTCACACTTGATTTTTATTCATAGATTGGTAGAGGAAAACAAATACCAAATGAACTTGATTGAGAATGAAAAAAGGAAAGGTTGAAGAGTAAGTGCTGTGTTTTAGGGAGGATATCCTGTATTCTTCCTAGAGGTATGAATACCTCCTTAAAGTGCAAAACTAAATTCAACCTTAACTATGGAGCCAAGACTGGTGCTCTGTAACGTAAGCTTTATTATCATAATTAAATCAGAAAGGTACAACTATCATGAAAAGTTTCTTGCTTTTATTAGAGTTACATTATTCAACATGATACTCCAGTCTTGCATTGTCACATGCCTGTGGTTATTTGTTTTGTTTTTAAATGGTTAATACTTTTCATCTATAACAAAAGAACTATAACTAAACTGCATTCACTTCAGTACAACTTACTAGTTGACTTTGCCTTCCTCAGAATATTGTTTTCATTAGCTGCAGTTAAAAACAAAACACCTCATTGTACTCAAACTTGCTGATGTGGTACATAATAAAAACCAAATAAAACAAAAGAAAAACCAAGTTTCGGTAAACTGATTATATAAACAGAGAAACTGGGATTGAGAGATCTGTTTTTTGTTCACTGATTGGCAAAGAAAAACTAGTTTTCCTGCTTTCCCCATAGTGATCAGCTTTTCAAAATTAAAATAAACTCGTTCAAATTTTGAAAATGGTCTTTTTACATCTACCCTGGATACTACAAAATATCAATCCACTTCAACTCGCTAAGCTTTCATTCTCAATTTAAATAACTCTAAATTAGTGAGTTTAACCTTAAAGTTAATTTTACAACAAATGTAATGTATTTTTAAAAACTAAAATATCCCATTTAAACTCACTTTTTTAAAATAATCCATCCTGAAAGTAGCTGCATGATGATTCCTTTTTAGCACCTATGTTAAGAAACATATAAAAGGAAGAGATCCTCTAAACTACGTTTTCAGTCTCAAAGATTAAAAATAAAACTCTGAAACAATATTTGGAATTAAATCAATCTGTTCTCAACTTATTTATTATTTGTATTACTATAGTACGTAGGAGCCCTAGTCATGGATCAAGACCTTATTGGGCAAGGTGCTGTACAAACAAAAAACAAAAAGATGGTACCTATCAATTACTAAGCATTGAAATACTTGACATGCTACAAGAAGGAAGAACTTTCTGAATCTCAGATGTAATCTTGATTCTCTCCCCTACCATAATCTAACTGCATAATGAATTCCAAAGCCTCCTGTATGATATGTTCCCCTAGGAGTGGGGGACCTTATTTGTAGCCTTAGAACCACTAGTAGTAAAACTGTTAGGTTGTGTTCCTACATCGACCTCAATCCAACAATGGCCACACACTGAACAATGGGAAAACAAAATACTGAATAGCAGCTCATTTGATGAGCAACCTTCATCATCTGCACGGAGTGAGGCTCGGTTCTGTGGAAAAAATGACATGTGATCATATAGAGACCGTACCATAGTGCATATGCACAAAGGGGGAGGGTGAATTAACATTATACGGGCAACTCTAATTCTGCATTTCCTAACTTCTGAGCACTTGACTTTGCAACCTTAATGTTCTTTAAATGTAGATTTTTTTCCTGTGTAATTTCCTAAGTTTTTAAAAAGCAAACTGTAAAACCAGAAATTCCATCATGTGGCATCATATTGCCTTCAACAGGTTTGGAACCTTTAGCTCCACTGTACAGATCTCTGCTACTTGAGCAGACTGAGTAAATGATAGCAGTAATAAGTTATCCTCTAAATGCCCAGCACTAAAGGTGGATAAGACACCCACTCTGCTAGTCGGATTTACAAACAGTTGTTGACAGCACAGGAATGGTGAGACTCAGGAATCTTGCATTCCATTCCAGGCTCTAGTAGTCATATACTCTTCAGCCAATTTCTCCTAAGCTTGATCCCTTCTACCCCATCCTCTCCAACCTGTCCCAGTCCTGTCTCTTTTCCACATTTAGCTCCTTGTCCCAGTCTAATTCTCTGAGCCAGTCCCAATCCCATCTCTTCATCTCAGTCGCAGTCTCCTTGCCCAGCCATTCCATATCCCCTCTGCCCCCTACTCCTTATCCCCAGACTCCTTTCCCACCCAGTCCCAATTTTCCTGGTCCTCATCCAAACTGTATGTTCAACCTCCACATTCCCCATCCCAACTGGCTCCCAGTCTCAATCTCCCTCTCCAGGCGCGTCGTCCAATCTCAGTGTTCCCCCACCTCTAGGCTCGGTGTCCCTGTTTCCTTGTGCAGCACTGTAGCTCAGATCTGCATCCCCTCACCCCACCTCACTGAGTCCTAGTTCCAGTATCCTTGCCAGGCCAGTTTCAGTCTCCTACTCTGATCTTCACCCAATCTCAGTCTCCCCCTCCTTACTTGCTGCCAGCCCCCACTCCCTATTTCCCTCCTTGACTCCCAGTTCCTGTCTCCTTGCCCAGCCAGTCCCATTCCCCCAAATCCATGTCCCTGTTTCCCTTCCCTTGTTTTCCATCCTCCAGTTCCACCTCCAGGCTCCTTGTCCCAATATACTCCCCCACCCAGGTACAGTTCTTGTCCTCTTGACATTCAAATCAGGCAACTTCCTCATGGGCACTGTCTGGTTCCAGCAGGGAATGAGCCATTTTAAATTAATACACCTAACCTTCTATACTTCGTTATTGATATATACACCAATTTCAAATACAACGTATAAGAGGCAAATAACATGAAATCCATTCACTGAAAGACAACCTGAAAACACATATTTTACAAAAAGTCAAACAATTTTATAATGTATAAGCTTTGAGCTTTATAAATGCCTCAAATAATCAAAAAATAGGAACACTGAGCAAATTTGTCAATGAAAACGTAACTTTTTCTCCTCTTTCTTCCAAGTACATAGTTTTCATACCCAACAGAGAACACCAGCTGCTAGTTGGTGAGACACTCCAGCATGCATATTTTGCTAGCAATGTCATCCCTATCACCCACCCCCCCACTAAAAACTCGAACTGACCTACAGATATAAAAATAAGTACTTTAATGGTTAACTCCCTGATTTAAATCACTTTTTATGGTTTGTCAAGTTTAAGGATATTAGAACTTTAGAGAAAAATGTAATATTTTAAAAAGAGGGACTCTTAGTAGTAGGATGAAATAGCGGGAGTGATAACACCAGCAGCGTACATACTTTGGTACCATACCAAGTAGAATCTGGTGGTCTGAAAGTTGTAGACCTGAATTAAATGGGGGGTGGGGGAGAAGGAGTTTTTAAATGACGAGAGACTTTAACCTCTTACTCTATTTGGATCATTCTGCATATAGTTCTAGCTTGTTTTAAAGGAGAACTCTGTTTAGAAAGCAAACTTGGAAAACGGTCTTTATACATTAAACCAGGGACAGTCAATAGGTGGACCGCGGGCCAAATCTGGATCACCAGACACTTTTGATTTGACCACAAAATCTTTTTATTGACTAATACAAAAACAACAACAACATTTTCTCTGGAGTCTGGACCTTGACTATATTTTGACCAAGAAATTTGGACCTTGACAAAAAGTAATTGATTACTCCTGCATTAAACATTTTATTTACACAGTATTTACCTGCATTCCCTTTGTTATTTTTTTAAATAGTTTTAACTAAGGACTCTGTCACACATAGGCCATTTTCTCCTCCTGGTGGATGATGTTCAAGTAATAATTCTGTCTTTGTGGCATTAATCTGTAGTCACGAAAATGACTGATAATACAAATTCAACATTATGACTTCAATGCAAGATCAGAAAGGATAAGACAATAGACTATGACAGAGGAAGCCTTTATTTAAATACAAATAGTCAGCAACTGTTTTAAACTGCAGAATCAGTGAGAGGACCATAAGTATTCCTTTTGCTTGCTAGATCTGTGATAAAATTTTCCTGACTTCTAAAATGCATGTTTCTGTAAATCAAGGAAGAAGAATGCTTTGCATGCAAGTTCTATAACAAAAATGTAAATGAAAAATAGCTTTTATATCTTATCCCCAATATGTTTGAAATTTATCTCTAGTCTCAAAGTCCTCATTTAAGGAAATGTGATGATACAGAAGTAGGAATTACAAATGGGTTGCTATTTCATTAGAAGGAAAGAGGTGAAAGACTTCAATAGGAATTTTCAGTCTTCTCTGATGTCATGGAATTACATTAAATAGATGTAATTTAGGGTGAAGAGAGGGAAAATGGGTGGCTGAGGGCATTCAGAGCATATTTAATAAAGGGTGGGATATACAAACCAGATGAAGACCACTCAAAATAACTGCTGGAGGCATTCTTTTGGCCATCCAAAAGATCAAGTACTAGAGTTTAGGAGATTTTTTTTTTTGTTATTAAAACAATTCACATGAACAACTGGCAGGATTGGCAGCACAGAGCCAAATTCCTTCTATGAGCCACAAGTGTGAAGGCTTTTCCATGCTTTCCCACCACTGGGCCTTGATCTTGGCCCACTGGACCCACAACCAAGGAAGAGAAAAGAGAAGTGTCTTAATTTCCTTTAGTCCTTTGCCTTTTTAATGAGAACAATGAAAAGGCTGCCAGCTAGTGAGCAATGACTGTTATGATTTTAATATAATATATGATCAGCTTTCCACTAGAAATTAACTATTTCACATATGCTATTGGATGGTAACAACTACAAACCAGATCTGTATTCAAATGGACCTACAAACAAATCACTCCCTCTCTTTCAACATCTTCTCAACCCCTAACATCTCTCCCAAAAACACCTAGGCCATATGGAAGCTTTCTGATTTCTCACCAGAGAGCAAATCAATCTCTTTCTGCACTGATACTTTCTCTGACATTAACAACATAGTAAAACAATATTAATGAAAAGTTACCACACTACTGTCAAAATTAACCCCAATATCTTGGATAGCTCTGCATCACATCTGATAAATACAGGGCCTTTAACTTCTATGCTGCTGCCTCAAATCCAGCCCAGTTCAGTAGTGAATACAACACGAAGACGCTTGTGCTTCCCTTATTCTATCTTTTGCAAATATTTTTTTTAAGTTTCCAAGAATGTGCAGTACCATTCATGAGCACTAAGTGATTTTTTTAAAATAGAGTTCCTAATAGAATAGATCACAGAAAACAACCTAGCTTGTGAAATTACTGAAAACTTAAATACACTTTTATTTTGGAGTCACCACCAGATCCTCACTGATACCTGGCCAAAAAAAAAAAAAAAACCCCACAGCACAGTGGGTCACCCTCATCACATGCCAAACAGCTAATGACATTGTTTTGGGTGTGCTTGTCAGACTGGCTGGCTGCTCTCATTTACTAAGACTTTTCACACCACAGCAGAAAGTTGAGGCTTGATAAAAGAGGAGGCTGAGACTGTGACTAACAGCAGCATAAAAGACCTACAGGACTACAGGTCGTGTAGTTGTAAAAAAATAATAATAATAATAATACTTCCTGACAGCTCATCGCTGGATTTCATACTTTACATACCTCTGTTAATCACAACCCAGGTCAGCTTTGTTTTCTTACCGTCTCAATAAACGATCTGTAGGGCTTTACAACGCGACAAAATGCAAGATGCGGCGCAGGGGAAACGCCACAGGTGCCCCCACGGTTGGCTGCGCAGAGGGAGCAGGGAGGGAGGGAGGAGCCACACTCCCCCGACTTGGGCTGGAAGTTCAAAGCCAGACTCGCCGCCTGGCTCCTTGCAGCAGCGGAGCTTTCCGCCAGGTCCTTTCCAACCAGATGGTAGACTGCAGACACCGCCAATCGCATCACACCCCACGGGGCACCGCCAGGGCCGATCCAGCTCCCAGAGCAGGGGCTGGACAGGGCACAACTCTGCCCGCTCCCCCGCTGGAGCCCAGGCTCGCCACCTTCTCCCCGCGCCCCGGCCCCATCGCGTGCCCGCGGCCTGCCCCCCTCCCTTCCCCCCGGCGCGGCCCTTACACGGTGACATGGCCAGAGCCGCGCACCACCACCGGGTCGGGCGAGTATTTCAGCAGCTGCTCCTCCAGCGCCCGCTCCTCGTCCTCCTCCTCCTCGTAGATCTCGTCGAAATCCGCCATAGCCGGGCCGCGCTGTGTGTCCGGATAAGGGGCGGGCAGGCGGCCGGGGTCCACCGGCGAGGCTGAGCCGGCGTCGCTGCAGCTCAGGGGCAGGAAGCGCCCGTCATTATCCGGGGAGGGGGAGAAACAACAACATCCGGGCCGGGCCGCGGCACCAGCGCTAGCTCCGCCCCAGCCGAGGGAACCACAGCAACAGCGCCGCCGCCGCCGCAACCTCGCGAGAGCTTCCTGCGCGCGGCCCCGGCTCTCCTGGGGGCTGCGAGCGCGCGGCTGGGGGCGGCGGTTGGGAACGAGGCGGGAGGGCGAAGGCGGGGGAGCGGCAGGGTGGAGACGGGGGAAAGCGGGCGGGCGTTTCTCCTGGCTGGGATAGTTCGGGAGGGGTCCGGGGCCACAGGTGTGGGGAGGGGGCACTAGGGCGGGGGCGGCAATTAGGGCAGCGGGGCCAATGTTGCTTTTGCCCAGTGGTGGGTTAATGCCCGGCCGGTTTGGGGACTGCTCAGGAGCGTCGGCTCTCTGGCCACGCCCGCGGCTGCTCCATCCTCCTCCTCTTCCCCCTGAGGACCCGCCCCCAGCCAGGTTGGAAGGTGTTGGAGCCTGTGGTAGAGTGGGCAGATTTGCCTCTCCTCTCCCCCCTCCCCCCATTTGGAGCTGGAACAAGTCCCCTCTCCCGTCCCCTGCCACCCCCTGGAGCTGGCCTGAGCCACTCGCCCAAGCCCCCTTGTACCCCACACAGGGCTGGACTGAGCCCCACCTCTCACCCCTCCCCAACCCCTTTTTGGTAAAACTGGGCATTTGTACCATTTGCCCTTGACAACTGGTGATCAGTTGGCAAGAGCAAATGAGACAAATGCCAGTTTTGCCAAAAAAGTTGGGACACCTGGAGCCAAAATGGAAGGTATGATTACCCTCAGGCAGGGATCCCCAAACTTTTTTGATTGTGTCCCCACCTTACCTGGTCTGTGCCCCTCTCCCCCTCCCCCCCAGAAGCCAGGAGCTGCTGTGGAGCTGGGAGTGGGGTTGTGGCCAGGAGCAAAACCATGGCTGGGGGTGGGGCTGGGACTGGGACTGGGCCAGAGTGGGACTGGGGGCAGAACAGGGCTGGGTCGTGCTCCCTCCCCACCCCCTTTGTGGGGGCTGACTGGGGCCCTGCCACACAAACCCCCGAACATTCCTCTGTGCCCCCTAGGGGGCACCCCCCACACTTTGGGGACCACTGTCCTAGGCTATGGTAAGAGCCACCCTGGGCAACTGGGGAGCCCAGGCCCTCCGCCTGCCCTGGGCGAGGGACTGGGGAGCCCAAGAGCAGCCCATGTCCCTGCCCTGCAGGGGTGTCCCACCCGGGGCAGGTGGATGATCTAGGGCCTCCTCTTAATCCACCTCTGGAGGTGGGGTGCAGTGCTGAGGGAAGGTGGGGGGAATCCTGTCCACCCTGCTGTGCCCTGATTTCCCATCCCAAGCCCCTCGCTCCACAGAGCATTCCCCCGCTGCCCTGCTGTGCCCTGGTTTGAGGAAGGTGCAGTTATGGGGTTCCCAAGTGGGGGCAACAGTTGGAGGTTGACTCATGCCCCAAACCATGAAGGTTCATAGCCATTTAGATATTCCCTCCACCAGGCTCTCAGAAACATACAGATTCTTGGCACTGCACCAAGATGAATAGGGTAAAATTGTCACTCATCTCCGACATGCCAGGTCCCCACATGATGCAGGAGAATGGAGCATGCTTTGAAGATGCAACTAAGGATGTCATTACATCAATAAGCCTAAGAAAATAAAAAATCCAAGAGAAACCCCTGCCATTCCTTTCTCTCATTAATTACATCAGGAACATTTAACAGAAATGTGTCTTTTCAAACAATGGCGAGTTTTATGGGCCTGTGGTGCCTGGGCACCAGGAATATTCCTGACCCGGGGCCCAGCTCCAGCAATGTTTGAGGCTAGGTCTCTCCCTCGGCTCCACCTTCCACTCCTGGGCACTCCCACATCCCCCAGGAGATTTAAAACAGCCCGGGGCCCCCACTCATCATCAGCAGCGCAGTGGAGCTGAGCAGCTTCCTGCCTGCTCACTCCACGTGACTGCTGGCCCTTCCCTGTGGCCCCTGGGTGGGTCTGTGTCTGTGTCTGTGTCTGTGTCTGTCTACGCATGCTGCTCCCGCCCCAAGCACCTCTATGGCTAATAGGAAGCTGCGGGTCAGTGCCTGGGGGTAGCAGCACGCAGAGGCCCCCCGGCCCGCCCAGGTAAGCACCGCAACTCCTCCACCCCCTCCCAGAGCCTGCACCCCCACCTCCTTCCCACACACCACCTCCCATCCCCACACTCCCTCCCAAAGCCTGCATCCCCAGTCCAGAGCTTGCACCGAAACTGCCTCCCAGAGCCTGCACCCCTCACCCCCTCCTGCACCCCCACCCTCTGCCCCAGCCTGGAGCCTGCACCAAGCACCCAAATTACTTCCCAGAGCCTGCACCCCCACCCCTTTCCCACATACCCCCTCCTGCCCCCAAACTCCCTCCCAGAGCCTGCACCTCCGCACTCCCTCCTAGAGCCTACATCCAAACTCCCCCACACACACACAGCCTGCACCCCTCACGCCCTCCTGCACCCCCTGCCCCAGTCTGGAGCCTGCACCCCAAACTTCCCCCCTGACCCAAACTCCCTCCCAGAGCCCAACCTCTCACCCCTTCTGCATCCAAACTCCCTCCCAGAGCCTGCACTCCTCCTGCACCCCAATCCCCTGCCCCAGCCCAGGGCCTGCATCCCAGACCTCCTCACCCACCCAAACTCCCTCCCAGAGCTTTAGGCAGGTGGGAGGTGGAGTTTGGAGGAGCGGGCTCTGGGAGTTCTGGGCACCACCAAAATTTCTACAAACCTGCCACCCCTGACAAAGCCTGTTGCAATATGCAAATGACTTGCATGACTGGTCAGACAACAACAGTGTCAGAAGTGACAGACAGTTAAAAAAAAAAAAAATCTTACTGCCGCTGTATATGCTTACAGAACCCATAATATGGATCAGCATTACTTAAGCAGGAGAGCTAACAGAAAGCAGAAACAAGCAAAGGTGGTAAAAGAAGTTGCTTTGCTACAAAAGATACTGACAATAAATCGATACTTCAAGGAGAGAGAGAAAGGAGAAACAGCGGACAAAGATGACAAGGTTGGTTCAGAAGACACTTTTGTTGGCAGTGGAGGCCTTGGCCTTCAGGAGGAAAGTACAGATTGGGATCTACGGGAAGCAGGCAAGCTGGGACTGAGTTATGATGATCAGACAAATGCCATACAAGCAAATAAATTTAGCCTTGATCCTGCATTGTGGAATAACATTGATGAAAGTTTTAGGAGGTTTTGGATTGCTATGGATTCAGTTGCTTGTTAAAGTAAAAACATTAAAAAATTATCTGCTTCTGCTCAGGTGGTTCGAGGGAATACGCGTTTGCTGTCTGAAGATCTCTTCTCGGCTGCACAAAGGTGAATCTGTTACAGAACACGGGCTTATTTATTCACCATCTTCTGGAAATGTTTACTGCTTTGCCTGCAAACTTCTTTCAACCCAAACCCATGCCTTTATTGAAGGATTCAGTGATTGGAAACACCCTGAATGTCTTTCTGAACATGAGAAAAGCTTGGACCACTGAAATTGTATGCTGGCATGGATACGGCATGCAAAGGCAACAGGTAGCGTTGATCCAGGCCTAGCTCAGCAGTTTCAGACAGAGAGTCAGTACTGGACAGATGTCTTTAAGCATGTTGTAGCAGTTATTAAGTTCTTAAGTGAGTGCGGACCCGCGTTCTGGGGCCACGATGAGCTGTTAGGTTCACCACATAATGGTAATTATTTGGGGATTTTGGTGCTAATTGCTCAATTTGATCCATTTTTGGCAGGTCATATCGCTAAATTGGGACAGAAGGGTAAAGGCAGTACCTCTTATCTGTCATTGACTATTTGTGAAGAATTCATTGATTTGATGGGCCAGAAAGTTAAAACAAAATAGTTGCAGCACTTCAACAAGCCAAATATTTTTCAGTTATTGTGGATTTAACACAGTTGATGTTGCATGTTGATCAGCTCACTTTTGTATGCAGATTTGTCAAGTCAGAGGGACAAATTGTAGAATGATTCATTGGATTTGAGCTGCTAGAGACTTATACAGGTGCAAGCCTTGCTGACTGTGTACTTGCAATGACAAACAGCTTGCGTTTGGACAAATCTAATTGCCGTGGACAAACATGACAATGTCAGCAATATGTTGGGATGATATAATGGTCTGCAGGCACATCTAAATCAACTAAACCCTCTTATTGTCTACATTTTGTGTGCTGCTCATTCTTTAAATTTAGTGGGAGTCAACAGTATTAACAACCGTTGTTCAAATGCAGTTAATTTTTTCTGGTTTCTGCAGTTACTTTGTTTTCTGTTCAGCCTCTACATATCAGTGGAAACAGGTTTTCCATGATGCTAGGAGCCACTCATTCTTGACAGTCAAAAGTCTGTCTGACACATGATGGAGCAGTTGGGCAGATTCTGCAAGGGCCCTGTATCAGAATTATAATACAATTCAACGTGCCCTAGAAAGCATGTCAAAAGATGTGAACTAGTAACTTGACACCCAACTGGAAGCGGCTTCCCTTCAGAGCAAAATGGAACATTTGGAAACAGTCTTTATGGCACAATTTTGGGACATCATTCTTCAACGGTTTAAAATGACCAGCTTGCAGTTACAGAAAAGTGACATCGACCTGAATACAGCAGTTCACTTACTGCAATTACTACAATCATTTGTGGCTTCTCTATGAGATTAATTCGAAATTTTTGAAAATGCTGCTACAAACACATGCAAGACTCTTTCATAGAATTATCAAACTGATCTGAGTTGTTACTGAAAACAAAAATAGTTAGCAGATGAATCGGGAGGACCTGAGGTTTTACTTGAGGGAAGTCAAAAGTTTCACACACAGACTTTTTATGTAGCTTATCTTCATCACTGACAAGTTGCCTGTAAGTTGTTGAATGAAAACTTTGGAGTACTAGTTGAAAACAACTTGCTGGACATTTCTAACATTCACAGGCATGCTGCAGTTTACCCGGATGACTTGGAACAAAATTTTCCTGATGGACTCATACAATTCAAATTCTTTATATAGGATGAGCCTGACAAATCTCCAGCCCATTTCCTGCAAATTTTAAAGCAAAGCGGCCTTCAGTCAACATTTCCTAATACATATCTTTCTCTCAGAAGTTTCATACCCTACCAGTTACAAATTGTGAAGGAGAACGTACTGTTTCCAAGATGGCAAAGATAAAAAATGAACTGAGATCAACAATGAATCAAAAGCGTCTGAATGCCTTGTCTCTAATGGCAGTTGAGTCAGAACTGGTTCGACAAATGGACTTTGACATTATACATGATTTTTTCCTCCCTCAAAACTCAGAAGCAAGCAATCATTTAAAAGGAAACTGTACATTCTTATGATATGTTTTGTATGTTTATTTTTGGGTACACAATGTGATAGTATTATTAAAATGTAAATGTAATGAGTACATTAAAGAGAGACATTTATAGTATATTACTTGTAGCACATTTTTTCCATTGCTATGTACTGATGTTACTGGGAATGATATGCAATGAAAGTCTGGCTGTAATTAGTTTCCTAAGCTACTCTCTGTTCAATAGATGGGATACAAGTCACAGAATCAAAATGACACCAACACATAATCTCTTTAAAAGAAATGTGAAATTTTAAGAGCATGCATGGAGTCTTTGTATTAATGTATTTTGATACATTTGTGTTTCTAATGGGGTGGAGGGATCCCAGGTGTTTTGTGCCCAGGGCCCCAATAAATCTTAATCGGCCTCTGCCCATGCCCTTTAGCTATCTATAGCAACCTTGGGACCATTTCATCACCCACATGGCAATATTGATAAGAGGCCTTTTTTTAAGCACCATTTTTTCTTTTAAAGGTGAATGGCCCAGTTTGCACCCTTCTTTTTCTTTGTTATGAGTTATGAAGCAGGGCAGGGGGTTTCCTGTTTCTTTTTTACATTAAAATATTAAGTTTTTTGCCTTCACTGGTTTTGCTGGAGTTCTTGTTGGAGGAGCAGAGAAATGGATATGGAGCTTTGTTAGCCATCATTTAGCAGCCTTCTGCTTCAACTCTAAACAATGAGAACTTTTCTGCCAACTTTTTAATCAGGTTTTGAATTAAATGGTTGCCTTAAAAAAAGCAAACGAAATACAATTTGACAGAAAATCTCTTCCATACTCTGTTATTTAGATTTCACTTTCTTGGTACTGGTGATGTCATCATCTTACCAGTTCTTCAATACTACATAGTGTCTTCCAGGAAGAACACTATTGATAAGACTTGCATTTATAATGTGCTTAAAAAAAAAACCCAAACGATGAGAATATCTTCCCCATTCCCCACAACATTTAGGACTCTATACATTTGTTGTTTTTTTTTGTTTTTAAAAAAAGCTTTTGGTTTTTCCTTTGCACCATTAACACTTGTCAAAACTGGAAGTTAATGTAAAGAGTACAAAATTCTAGCAATATAATAAGGCTTTTAGTAACAGACTGTTGGCTATTGTGACAACAAAGCATAGACCGTGCTGGTGTGGGATTTAGTGGGAACAGGATGGCATTTTAGAAAGGGAGAATTATCTTTGGTTTGGACCGTGTAAGCTAATAAACTGTTAAATGTGCAGAAACGTTTAGATCCTGTGCTTAGGTGATGGGTCTATAGCCTTTGCGTAATAGGCTGCCATGAAAGGGTGAATTGATTGAGAATATTGATTGCCAAATTGCTTCCTGTATCTCACAGAAGTGGATTTCACCTACTGTTTTCAACAGCATTTATGATAATCACTGATAAAAATGTTCTTTATGTGTTGGCTGCTGTCCAAAGGATACACTGGGGTGTGACATAAGTTCCACAGTAAAACCTGATCATATTGTTGTTCTTGCGATTGCATGAAACCTTGGTAAAGTGGTAGGTGTAACACAGCTGCCTTTCATTCAGGGTAAATTTAAAAAGTGATCAAGCTTCTTTACAGTATAGATAGCTTTGATGGTAGAAGGTTCTGCTCAAAACACAGGCCACATGCAAGACCAGCAAGGAATCTAAGGCTTGGTCTACACTTATAAGTTAGGTCGACATAGGTATGTTGGTCAAGGGTGTGAAAAAACCCGCCCCTGACTGACACAGTTATGCCAACCTAGCCCAGAGTATAGATGCAGCTGTGTCAATGAAGAATGTTTTTCTATGTAGCTAACTTAATTTGGGGAGGTGGTGGTCTTCCACTGACAGAAAAAATGCTTTTCTTGCCATAGGCTGCATCTGCACTAGTTGGTTATGGAGGCACCTTCCAACTTCTGGAGCAAATGAGGCAGGCAACCTCATTTCTGGCATTTCCTAACTTTTGAATGCTTGACTTTACAAACTTAATAATGTTCTTTTAACATAGTTTTCGTGTAATTTCTTCCGTTTAAAAAAAAAAACTGAAAAAACAGAACTTCTGTCATGTGGCATCATGTTGACACCCATATAGTTCATCAGCTGATTTGGAACCTTGAGATGCACTGCACAGACCTCTGCCACATAAATTAACAGAGCAAAACATAGCAGTAGTAAGTTGACATCCACTGTGTGGATTAGTCCTAAAAGGGGTTGTGACACACACTGTGCCAGTGGGTTTCACAGATAATTTGATAGCAGAGGAATGGTGAGACTCTGGATTCTTGCTTTCCATTTCAGGCTCACGAGGGCAATGTGTCCTAGTGGGCAAAGGTTCTTCTGTCCATTCCCTTCAGGCTTGTCCCCTTTTGTCTTGTCCTCTCCATCCTGTCCCTGTCTTGTCTCTTTCCCCACACCTGACTCCTTATCACAGTCTTATTCTTCTTGCCTACTCAGTCCTAGTCTCCACTTCTCATCCTAGTCTCCTTTCCCAACCAATCCTAGTATCCATTTCTGAATCATGCTGAGTGAGAACAGAATCTTTGGAGATTTTCTCTACTAAACCCCAAGAATTCTCTACTGAACATGCGAACTGTGATTTTTCAAAGGCTTACAACTTGGCAAAAATTGGATGAGTTTTCATGGGGATGGCAAAAGGCACATTCCTGATATAAAGCGCCTCCTCCCCACTATCAAATTTCAAGCTCTCTGCTCCAAAGCACAGGGCTCTAGCAATTCTCAAACGAAGGGTTGCCCAAAATAATTTAAATGTCAAAACAATCTATTTTCCCTTGCCTCATTCTTGGAAAAGCATTAACCTTTTTGACAAACTTCAAAATAATTGTCAGTGGCAGACACTTGACACGGAAAATTTTAGCACAAACACTTAAAATTGGGCAAAGTTTTAGACAACTGAAAACAGTCTTCTAATTGGGAGTGTCAGGCAACCTGAATATAAAGTACTTATGTGACCCTATTAACATGGTATCTGAGCACCTCACAATCTTTTATGTAGCTATCCTCACAACACCCCTCTGCATAAAGAATTGCTATTATCCCCATTTTACAAATGGTGAACTGGGGCACAGAGAGGCTAAGTGACTTGCCCAAGATGTCTAATGGAGCAGGAAATTGAACCTGGATCTGCTGACTTCTATTCTAGTACCTTAACCACCTGACCATTTTTCCACTACCAGCCCTGCTTACAATGATTTTCAGTAGATTAAATGCAAGCAACTCAGACCTGTCACTCCCCTGGGAACACTATGAACAACCACAGTTTTGTATTAGCACCTTGTATTTATAAGGCACCTACTACACTGGTAATTAAGTGCCAGTAGTTGGACTGGAAATTCCGTGTAAAGGTGCAGTAGCTATGGCAAAAATATACATGTGATAACTTCGGGTATTACTAGCACACCCAGTGTATTTGTTTTCAACATCTATCTTTGTATCTGGGAGTGAGTTGCTGCAGTAAGCTGTGTTCCCACCTACCAAGATCTTAACTACAAATAAGTGCTTATCTCTTTTCTTCTTCCTGCTTTTTTCCTCACCCTGTTCCCTTCCCCGTTTTGCTTCTTTTCCTGTGCTCCTTTCCTTACTCCTATTGCCCTCTTCTCTTGCTCCTTGATTTCTTTCTTTTTCTTCTGTTTCTGTGCCCTGTTGCTTTCCCTTTCTTCTTCCATTTTTCTCCTTGCTTCCTGGCCTTATTCCTTCCCTTCCTTCATGCTTTCCCCCGTGCTCATCTTTAACTTCTTCCTTTTTACCTCCCCCTTCTTTTCCTCACTCCTTCTCCCATTCTTGTGAAGATCTTTCCCTTTCCTTTGTTTCCCCCTATCATTTTCTTGCTAATTAGCAAGTATCTGGGCTTCTAAAGTGAAATTGCTTCGTTCAAGAAGGGCATCAAAGAACAAACAGCAGGTCCAGGAGTGAACCTGTTCTTTAAGCTCCTCCTGCTGCCAAGCAGCAGAGCAAAGCTGGCAGCAACAACCTCTTTTTTCAGGCCTGACCCTGATTAGTTATGAGAAGTGGAGAGGGGAGGGTTAAAAGAAAAAGTGGGTGGCAACTGGCAAGGAAAAGGGAACAGAGAAAGTAGAGAAAGCAAGAGAGAGGAAAAAGCTGGGGGGAGCAAGAGAAGGCTAAAGGGAACTTATATTCACACACATCATAGTGCAGTTCAGCTGATACAAATACAGAATTGTCTAAAACCTCTCAGGCTTTCCACATCCAAGCTGTCACCAAATGCTCCTGATTCTTCACCTGTAACTGCTACAGAATACATCCTTTCCCTTGCCATTTCTTCTGCTGAAACCCTGGCTTATGCCCTAGGCATCTCTGGACTCCCTAATTCTTACACAGCTCCCCATAAGCCTATTCAAAGTGTCACTGATACTTATTTAAACTTCCTTGCCTTGATTACTTGCATTGGCTTTGGATAGCCTTCTACATAAAATATATGGCCCAGATCCTCAAAGATATTTTCAGGATGGAACTGAGAGATATCAAGAGGAACGATAGGGATAAGATGATGGAAGATGTGTAAAAACAAAAAATAACACCCCCCCCCAAAAAACAAATAGCTTCTATACAGAAGTGGGATGAAAAGTGTGGGGGATCATCATGATGTTCCTATTACGTCTCTGGCGTTTAGGGCAGTGACGAAGCTCCTCCACTCCTGTCTGTTTCTGGCAAGTCTTTCAGTAGTTCCCCAGCTGTGCCCCAGGTTTTTCAGCTCAGCTTCCACAGCTCTTTGCCATGTTGTTTTCAGGCAGCCTCGTTTTCACTTGCCTTCAGGTGTCCATCTCATTCCTACTCTGGTGATGGAATCAGTTTCCATCTGAAGCACATGACCGATCCATCTCCAGCGCCTCCTGGCAATGATGGTGCTCAGATCCTCTTGGCTGCACCGTGTCGGTAGATCTTGGTTTGAGATTGTTCTGGGCCAAAAGATAAGGAGGATTTTTCTGAGACAGGTTGTACGGAATGAAAACAGTTTGGACATGTCATACTTTCTTATTCCCCAGCATTCTGCACTTTAAAGTAGTGTTGAAAGTACACAGCTCTGATAAATCTTGAGTTTGGTTTTGGTGTTGTATTTTGATGATTTCGAGACTGTATTTAAGCTCCTGAACATGTTCCTGGCTTTATTGATTTTGTTCCGGATGTCCTGGCTTGTTCCACCGTCCTGGCTTATGGTGCTGCCCAAGTATGTGAATGTTTCTACATTGGTGAGAACATAATCTTCTATCCATACTGGTGATGGTGAGGCAATATTAAAGGTCATGATATCTGTCTTATTGCAGTTGATTTTCTGTCCAATTTTCTGGCTGAATATGTTGAGTTGAGTAGTTTTTTTCTTGTATATGGTGTTGGGTATGTAATAGGAAAGCAGCAGCATCTGCGAAGTCCGGGTCTTCAAGGGTTGAGAAGAGTGTCCATTTAATGCCCCTTGGCTTGTCTTCTGTTGTACGCTGCATTACCCAGTCAATGGCAATGTTGAAGAGGACTGCAGACATGACACACCCCTGACGTACTCCTGTTTTGACTTCCAAACTGAGCTCACTGTGATCAACACTGCATGTAAAGTTGAAATAGAAGCTTTTGGTTACATTGATTATAAGGAAAGGAATTCCAAATGCCGCCATAGGCTGGTTCTGTGAATGCTATCAAAAGCCTTCTCAAAGTCTATGAAATTTATGTAGAGTTGCCATTGCCATTCTAAGCACTATTCTATTATGTTTCATAGAGGAAAGATCTGGTCTGTGCATCCATGCCCTTTCCGAAAACCAGCTTGCTCTTTTCTGAGAATGCTATCAACTGCCTCTGATATATGCTGGACTATGATTTTACACAGTACTTTGCTTGGCACAGATAAAAGTGTGATACCACGCCTGTTATTACAATCACTGAGAGTTCCTTTCTTTGGTATCTTCACTATAACCTCATTGATCCACTCATCTGGCACTTTTTCCCTTTCCCAGACTGCTATAAATAGAGGGGCCAGGATAGATGCTGCTAATTTAGGATTTACCTTGAACAATTCTGTATTCAAGTTATCCTTGCCAGGAGCTTTCCCATTTTTTAAGGATTTGATGGCTTGAATGATCTCTTTCTTAGTTGGGGTGTCTGTGTTGATATCAAGATCTTCTTCTGCTTCCTGGATGTTTGCTTCCTCCTTAGGTGTCTCCCTGTTCAGCAATTCTTTAAATGCTCTGTCCAGCGTGTTTCTTGTTCTTTTTCGGTTGTTAGTAGGTGTCCTTGTTTGTTCCTTATGAGAGTGTTTGTTGGTGTCTGCCGTTTACCACTGATAAGATTTTTTAGACGGTTCCTTGTTCACCACAAGCAGCTGCATCCTCTGCTTGTGTTGCCAGATTATCAATATAATGCTGTTTGTCCACTCTCACAAAGCGTTTGACCTTGTCTTGCTATACTGCTTGTGGTATTTGTCCTTTCGCTTCTGGGATTTTGTGTCTAAAACTTTTTTCTTCAGGGCTTGTCTGGTTTCTGTGGCGTTCCATGTGCTGGGTGTAATCCACGCCTTCCTTCTCTTCTGCCTGTACCCTAGACAGGCTTCACTGCTATGTTTATAAATTGCTGTTACTTTGTCCTACTTCTTGTTGATCTCCTCATCTGCATTCCTCTCCTCTTCATCAAGGTCTGCAAGTGCTTGAAATCTGTTCTTTAACTGCAGAATGAAGGCTTTCTGTATTTCCAGGGACTTTAGCTTGTCAATATCATAATGTCTATGTCCCTTGTTTGGTGGACCCACACGTCTCAGTTTTAGCTTGTTGGAGGCTGTCACAAGGTGGTGGTCGCTGCCAATATCTGCACCCTTTCTCACTTTCACATCTGTCAGTGAGCGTCGCCATTTGCCATTGATCATGATATGGACAATCTGGTTCTTATTTGCCATTTGGAGAACATGATGTGAATTTCATGATGTTCAAATAGGGTTCCGCCAATGACTAGGTCATTTATATTACTGTAATCAACAAGCCTTTCTCTGTTTTCATTCATGGTGCCACACCCATGTCTTCCCATTGCTCTGTCGTTGTTTGTGTTGTCCTTACCGACCTTGGCATTCAAGTCTCCCATGACGATAGTTAGGTCGTGGTGTGATATTCTCTCTAACTCCACCTCTAGTGTAAGGTAGCATTTGTCCTTTACTACTTCATCACTGTCATTTGTTGGGGCATAACACTGAATCAGGGTGATATTATTATGTTTCCCTTTCAGTCTGGCTCTCATAAGTCTGCTGTTGATGGATTTTCATTCAAGCAGGGAATGCTCCACTCCCTTCTTCAAAAGTATGGCAACTCCCTCATGGTGTTGTCCATCATCCCGTCCAGAAAACAGCAAAGTTTCTCCCGAGGCTGTTCTTAATCTTCCTGATCCCGTCCATCTGCTCTTGCTGACACCCAGGATGTGTAAGCTGTAGCATCTCATCTCTGCTGTGACCTGAGCTAGCTTCCCTGCTTCATAGATTGTCCATATGTTCCAAAAAACAAGTTTGTTTTTTGTCTTGGTGTTAAGCACTTCAGTCTTCATGCCAGTGGCTTCTTTTCGGCTTTCACAGCTGGCAGTCTTACAGGTCATTGACTCCTGAAGGCCATCACACACAGTAATGGTCGATTTCTCCATTGCTGTTTCCGTAGCATTTTTTTTTTTATGGGACAGGGTTGTTAGCCCTGTGCCTAACCCCCAACCTGGAGGACCAGGATGTCTGTTTTGTCTGGCCTCTCCCCCACAGAACAATCTGGCATGGTTGAACCCCAGGAGCAAAAAGCCCCCGCCGACACAGACTCTGAGAATCGTTAGAGCACGCAAGCTGTCCTGCCATGACAAGGCACTAGAGGACAGAAGTGTGAGGGATAGGAGCTAGAAAATCTACAAGAGGAAAAGTTTGTGTCACAGAGGCAGAGAAAGAAAAGACGGCTCATGTTGCATAGTCAAAATACAGCAAGTATCTGAGTTAAGGTAAAGATAAGGAATGGAAGGGAATTCGTTAAGGGGGTAAGCTATAAAAGTCAACAAATCAGAAAAAAGAGGTGGACAAAGTATGTCTAGGGAGAAAGATAAACAGTGCCCACACCCCAAGAAATGACAGTGATGTTGGAAGAGAGACTTTACTTACCTAGCTATCTGAATTGAAAAGTAGGATAGCAAAATTCAAGGCCTGCAGTACATCTCACATGGTATCAACATCATTTTGTTTGAAAGGATAGAAGGAGAAAGTAGACACTACTTTAGATCAGATAGAAATGAACAAGAATTAACGGGTTGGGATCTTGGAAATTGTAGGTAACAGCTGTGCATCAGTTATCACAAAATGTCGGAGTGATAAAACCAAGCATGGGGAAGGATGAAAGCATCAGGAAAGAAGAATAGACTTGAAAAAGGCAGACTAATGAAAAATAGGAAAACTTAATGTGTAAGGTCGCATGGAGAAAGAAATTGATCATCAAAGGGGTCTGATGGTTTTCTTCTCAAGGTACCAACAAAAACAATCCAAAACAGGAAAAGGAGCTAAAGGTCAATGTAGTTTAATTATATAACATTAAACAAACAAAAAATCCAAACCATGAGCAGAAAAGTAAAAAGGGTTGACTTTAATGTATTAATAAAGACATGGAGGGGCACAGTCAAGAAAGGAAAAGTAGATACAATTCACTATTAGCCCAGTAAAAAGAATCCATGTCATGTAATCAGAGAATTGATGTAATTTCCCTGTCTAGATTTGCTGATCTGTTTATGTTGATGCATCTTTTAGTTTGCAAACTCCTTATGAATCTACAGTTATCTGAATAAAAATGCTCTTTGTAAACCAAAAAGGGAAGAGATACTCTCAACTGAGGCTTGATTTTGAACCATTGAAGTTTTCAGGTGTTTTGTCACTCACTTTAATGGTGCAGAACTGGGCCCTTACAGCAAAGAGATATGAGAGTAGATTCAATTTTCTTCATGTTTTTCTATGTCCTTTTTGTTCCAGTCAAGTCATTTATTCTGTTTTTCCTTTATAATATAAGAAGCTAGACATTGTATGTCACACTAATGAGGAGAGGGTTCAAAAGGTATTTATGTAGAGGTGTCCTATCTTCTTCAAAAGAGACTCTTTATAAGCCCCATATAAAGTACAGTAAAGAATAGATCCCTTATAAAGAAAAAAGACAGATATCCTCCTTTTCAATGCCCTTAAAATATAGTAAAGTATAGTGAAGAATAGATCCCTTGTAACTTCAGATCTGTGGACTGGTGCAGTTGGATGCTGCCTCTCTTAAGGACCACATGACACAACACATTATTGAGGGTAGAATCCCCTAATCCAGAAAGAATGTGTAATATGCCCGACTTAAAGAACTACTTGTGTTCCACATTATATGCTGCCAAGATAAACTCTCATATGCTTTTAAGCATTCCACTAATTTTTTTCCCTGTTCTTAGTAGTAAGAATCACTGAAGTAGGGAATGTGTGTGGTCACTTGTTTCATAAGAGAGAGCTATAATATGACAGAGTCCTTGCTTACTTTGTTTGTGATCACACCATATTATGCACACATACACAAAGGCACCTATAAAATTTTAGGTGTTCTTGCAAAAATGTTCATCACCTTGACATGTTTTTGTATATTTTTGTTCATTTAGGTCTGCAAAGTATAAAATATATTTTTAAAAGCAAACATGCAACAGTCCTAAAGCAAGTTCAAGATTTTAAGAAGTCTTTTAAAAATGACAAATGTACAATGCCAAATCATTACCTCCTGAAGATCATCTTTAAGAACAACATATTTTGGAATTGCTTAAAACAGTTGTCAGTGGACACTTTGGGCCTGATTCTCACATCACTCTGGCAGTGTAAAGGGACCTTAAAGTGAGTGTATATTTAATGTATAGACACATTTAAGTGGAACTTCAATATGATTAGCAAAAATCCCAGGGTGAAATCCTGGTGCAATTGAATTCTATGGCAAAACTCCTCTTTACTTAATAGGGCCAGGTTTTCACCTCCATCCTTTATTTTTCCTCCTTGTTTTCACATCCTTTGATATGTCACTGGATAGTTCATATTCTTCTGGAAGACACTTGTTTTTGTCTTAGCAAATGTGACTGAATCTCTAAAATGATTACTCCCATCTCCCATAAATAGCAAGAAACTGGAATAAATATTAACTACTTAACCCCTATCACTGCACTGCAAATGGGCTGATTCTTAAAATTAATAATATAAGATGATTGTTTTTATATGAAGAAAATGTAAGAAAATAAACTTTTCAATCTCTTCTAAGAAGAAGGCAACAAAACTGGGTTGTCTGCTTTTATATGGCAAGAAACTTCAATGTAAAACACTTTAGGAAAATTATACACTTGGGTCCATCTTCCTTGAAAATATAAAGTGTCAGTATTTTGAACCAAGGGTACAAATATATACATTTAAGGATATACACTGTAGAAGGGTTTTCATTCAAATGTATTAAGAGATCCTGTTCAGGATCTTCCAGGTTTGGAGACAGCTGCTTTAAATGTGACTGTCCTGTGAAAAAGTTGCCTGTAGAAAGGACCTTGTGTGTTTCCATATTTCCCTGAAACATCCAGATTAACTCAAAATGAGATGGTGTTTTGTTTTTAAACTTTCAGTCTAGGAAATTCAATGTGTGATCTGAAACTCCAATGATCGGGGGGCCTCTTTCTTTCAGTATCCTTATGGCCAATGTAAAATAAGTTAATAGTCTCAGTCCAATCCTTAGCAGATAAGTGTCACTATCACAGAACACCACCAGATTTGCCACCCTTGTTGGTAGTCTCTGCAGAGAGGCTAAGGGTTAAATAGATGGGAAAATGAACTGCCTCCTCAGTCTCTGAGATGGTTTTCCTTTACGGAGTAGATGCACAAGGCTAGAGCCCTGTTTCTGCCCATGCTTTACATGTTCTATGGATAAATACAGTAGTGGACTTTAGCTCCAAGAAGATCAGACCAACTTGTTTCCTGAAGTAATATATTCACTTAAATAATCATTTACTTCTAAGTCAGTTGATAATTCAAAGCAGTCTGAAGATATCACTGTATTTTAATATTGATTATTTTTTACTTACAGGGAGGCACTATCAACTCTTATTCAATTACCTAGCAATACAGTAGCAAATAAGTGAGCCACAATATGCAGAGAAAATCCAGGCACTCACTTTATGAAAGAAAAAAAATAGTATAGGTGGTTTATTTAAGTAAACTAACTATGCTAATTTAAATAGGTTAAATGTAGCATCCTGCAAAGTTCCTACAATAATCTGGTTCATATACTTTCAATGACAGAGGTGGCTCTCCTTGCTAATACCATGCATACTCAACTGGCTAGAAAAGCAACACTTCTGCTGGCATCAGATTCAAAAGGCTCGGTTGTGGCCCCAGTCCAGCAAAGCTCTTAAGGACCTGCATAACTTTAAATGGATCAGTAGTTTCATTAACTTTAATGAGACTATTCCTATGCTTTAAGTTCTGCATGTGCTTACAATTTTTGGTGGATCAGAGCCAATATTACTAAAATCTATTTCAAAGTGTATTACTTTCTGTGTATATGTGAAAAGTGCAATATAAGTCCAGAGCATTTCATTATTAGCAGTGGGCATGTATGAAAGCCTGCTGAAGTCAATTGTAGTTTTGCCATTGATTTCAATGAGCCTTGGATCAGACCCAGAGATAGTGGTGGTACTCAAAAAAACCAACAACCCAGCTAATTATACAGAAATAAATGTCCACGCATCCTTTTGCAGTGGTTTAACTGTATTGGTTTCAAGGCTGATTTCAATGATAGGAAAGGAGTACTTGTGGCACCTTAGAGACTAACCAGTTTATTTGAGCATGAGCTTTCGTGAGCTACAGCTCACTTCATCGGATGCATAGCATATCGTGGAAACTGCAGAAGACATTATATACACACAGAGACCATGAAACAAAACTTCCTCCCACCCCACTCTCCTGCTGCTACTCTCCAAGTGCTACAGCAGCATAGCTGCAGTGGACGGCATGATGTTGCCTCGTATGGAAGCATTTGAGGGACACGGAAAAGTTGACATCCAGAGGAGCATTAGGGAATGCTGCAGATTCTGAGGTGACCTACACAATTTTCCTCCACTGTACATTGGCTTTGCTCTGACTCCTCCCACATTTCTTCTGTGGGTGGAGTTTATAGACCCCTCTATGGAACTGTTTCAGATTTGTGCACTGATACCAGAGTGAACTGAATAAGGAGGTTTGTCCTTGCACATAGAATTTAGAGGCAGTTTTTAGAATAAGGTCCAAATCCACAAAGGTATTTAGGCTCCTAACTTCCATGGATTTCAGTGAAAGTTAGAAACCTAAATACTTTTGTAGATCTAGGCCTAAGTTCTTACTCTTTTTAGTCCACAGGCCATGGGGCCTATGACCCCATGAATTTAAATTAAAATCTAACTAAATTAAGTAAGAAATTTGTAAAATTAATCATGAGAAACTGCACCCCAAATAGTAAAATGGGGATTGCTGCTTAAAAAGTGATGGATGGGTATTGACGTACTGTTTCTTTGTGATAGCATTACAGCAAAATTCCTCTAAATTACTGATGATAAAAGAGACTCATCATCTAATCCACCTACACCTAACACTTACATCAGCTTCAGTGGAAATTTATGGTGTACAGAGAATACAGGATGTGGCCATTGGGAAATTAATATTGTGAATGGCTTGTACTGAAGTTGTTTTCAACTTTTCACCCATATATGATTTAATTAGCCTAAAACACTTGCTTATGTTTATTCCAGCCAGAGGCAAAGGCTTGCATAAAAGAAGAAATCCATTTAGTGAAAAATGATCTTCCTCATTGAGGAGGCTATAATTTTTCCCATGTAACACAAGTTTACCTTTCAAACAACACATTTTAGCCGAATACAAAATATTTCTATATTTAGTTCTCTTCAGTGCTAATCAGTTAGCAGGCAGCTTTCTCAAACCATATGTATCCCATCTGTCTGTGTTTTTAAAATATTACTAAGTGTTAAACAAAACAAATTGGCTACATTTTGTGGGCGCTGTTAGCGAAAGTCAGATTGGGCCAAAGATATTGCAGACTTCACCAGCAGCCTCAGTTCTCACTAGTCGGACCTAACCTCCCCAGTGAGAGGTGTTGTAAGCCTTCGTGCTGTATTATTAACCTCCCCGGGGGACTCTTTTAACATCTACTGTCCTACTCCGAGCCAAGTCACATTACTGCTGCGTGGTTTTGTTTCGCGGGTGGGGAGATTGTGTGGGCTGTAGTTTAGTGGAGCTGGCGTGGCCACTCCCAAACTCTTAAGGGTTTGCAGATCAGACTCTCGGTGCTACACTGCGAATAAGGATTACATGTTGCCATTCAGATCCAACTGTATTTTGCTAGGAGAGGGGAAGGGAATCTGTCCTGTGATTCCCAAAACTAAACCGGTGACAGCAGGCTCCGCAGAAGGAGTTTGCTGCAGAGGAGCACACAGCCGTTTTAAAAACCTGTTTTAACTGCTGCGACTTTCTAAAGGGAGCTCACGTGGAGAAATACTGGGGAGGGCAGCTCAGCGTTCACCACTTACAAACAGGTTTCAGACCAGTAATGAGGGCACAAATAAACGCAATGTGGTGATAACATAGGCCGGAGGGACATCTACGTAGGATCTGAGATCTCTCGCTTCTTAGGTGTTAAGTCGAAGCATGAGCCAAATCCAGTTGGTCCTCGTGGTACTTGTTGCGTGCTGCTTTATAACTAATAGTGGAAAGATACTTTAGCCAAAGCATGATTTTTTTTAGACAAGCCCTTACCAGTAGCGGCTTCGTCAAGCGGCTAGGCCAACCACTGCATTCTTTAGCTAGACTTGATCTTCGGGTCAGGGATTGTCTCTCCCTGTGGTTGGACAGCGCCTGGGATATTATGGGTGCTTATTTACTATTAAAAGAACCTGAATAATACTGAATGTTTAAAGCAAGAGTCTGAATTCCTCCAAAGTACTCACTGGTGGATCGTTTTGTATTTCGCTTTTTCCTGAAGGCAAAAGTGCGGATAAAATTGGATTTAAAAGTAAAAGTCACCTTGTCAGTCTACTTTGCTCTTGATTCTCTGAGCGCTCTCTTTTGAAAACGCAACAGAAGTTTGGTTGCCTTTTGGGCGGGTGGGGGGGAAACCCGGGTTTGTTAGGTATTGAGCAAACAAACGACGTGGAAAATCATGTGAAAATTTTGTTCCCGCACAATCACGGTTTCACGAAATGAAACAGTTTGCCTTCCCCCTGACACAAGTTTTATTCTAGCAGCTAAAGGCTCGCTAGAGTCTAGGAGCAGCGTCTAAGTTCTCCATGGGCAGTGGAAGGATGGGGAATCAGAAATGAAATTCCCCCTTTCATCCTAATACACCTCTTTTCAATTTTTGTAATTGCCAGTCTCTGCCATAATGAGATCCTTTGAAATTCAAAAGACACGTTTTAATGTTACATCTTTATCTTTGGGGGAAACCTAGTTTTCCACCACTGCTACATATCCTGTTAACAATCAGAGCCCAAGACCCTGAAAAGAGACCTATTGCACAATTTCTGCTGAATGCACTTCTTAGTTCATATAATGCTAGGGCCTTTTGATGTGCTACAATGCGCGTTACGCCCAAAGATTGTCTCTTTGGACAGATCTACAACGCTTGGCTTAATGTTTGGAAGTTAAATGGACAACAAGGATGTTGAAACTCCCACGCTTTAGCCACTGCAGACACTTGCTACATTTTCCTGTTAGTTTCCATAAGTGAAACAGACATGAAGGAGGCTGGGGGGGCGGGGAAGGAACATTTTTCTCTTTTATTTCCCCTTTTACTTTTTGTCAGCCTTAAAATAAGAGCTATTTGGGAAGAGTAAGCCTTGTATAGGTAGCTTGTATCTTCAAGTCCCTGGCTCTGTTGCTACTCCATGAAATCAAAATTTATGATTATTCAAATGTTGGGGACTGTGAAAAGAGAGGAAGAAAGAGAGAAAATTAATATTGCAGCTGTTCTTCTGATTAATGAGAGATAATTGCTCATGAAAAGTCACCCCTGTGGCATTTTGTTGTCTCCTGGATCTTTGTTCTTTTCCACTATTATTGAGGACTTTCTTGAAGACTAAGCGGTTCTTTTCAATTTTTGGTATTCAGAAAGTGTTGCTTGGTTACAGATAATGGAGAAATCTCGGGCTATATTGGGTAAGATGTGCCACAGACAGCAATACCACAATGCCACTTTCAGAAAAGGATGGATACAAGTTAACGATGCGCTTTCAATAAAACATTAATAGACTTGTTCACGCTTTTATAATGACCTCATTAATGGGAGCTGGGGGCAAGTCCTGTCTTCTGCTTATGTTCGCGCAACAAAACCCAGCTTTGAGATCATTTGCAAACCAATATGAAACCAATGTTAGATTAGCCGATTTATGTGATTATAGCGCACGAGTCATTATGTTGCATTTGGTCTGCAAGGGCTTCTTTTGCCATTAAAATGGTCAAAACTAGTGTTTGTTCTTCCCACAACACCCCATTCACTGGAGAGCAATTTGGTCACTGGCTGTTTGTAAACTGGCCATTCTGCAGTTTTACGTATACAGTAATGTCTGGATGCCGCCTTCCTTGCACAGCCAAATCCGCCAGTGAAGTGAGTGCCATGGGGCAGGAAAGCGGAATATTTCCCTAGCATGAATTTTGGGGGGTGAGGGACTTCACTTTTGTCATTTAAGCCGCCAATCTCTTGTAAATAAAGGTGTCAGGGGCATCTGGAGGAAAGGGAAAATGAGGGCATCCAGTCCTACAAGTTGCAGTCTGGGGGGAGCAGAGCTGCTGTTCTTTTTGAACTGCTCTAGTTTAAAAGCGGGGCAATTTCGTTACATTCTCATTTGTTACACTGTCTTGAACTAAAGGCAGACAAAGCTATACTCTGTCACCCCGAGCAGAATGAAGGGAATCAAAGGATTTCCCCTTAAAAGGACTAATTTTCTCCTTGAATTATGAAAGTAATGGCTAGGTAACAGCCTGTGCTCTGTACCCAACTGCTTAATACCTTCTAAATCCTTCCACGTGGCTCGACTAGTCGTGGCAATTAGAGCTCATTATAGGCTCATAAGAGCTCTCATTTCGGGGATTACTTAATGGACAATGAAATTTTATCGGACAGAATTATTGAAAAATAAAATTGTAACGAGGTCGGTGTGATGTGGGCGCACGCCTTCCATCATTCCGCCTGGATTGGAATATCTTCGCCTTCACATCGCGGTTTTCTTCCTCTTCTTATCACTGCACTTGGTTTATTATAACAATTACAGATTAAAACCGTGATCTGGTTCTTACTCCGTCTGACTTTCCTTAAATAAGGCCATTTCCCCCCAGATCAGCTAGATCTCAGCAGATGCAGCTTGTCCCACTTCAGAGAGCGGGTTATTTCCTTCAGAGCAGCTTCTTGTAAACACGGATGACTCCAAACCTCTCTCTCCATTGCAGTAAAAGCTGTATCACATAGGGAGATCTGGAAAGAGTCGCATCATCGGTCATTCTTATAATAATCATGTGTGTGTACTACTTACATATTGTGTAAAGCCTAATAAGAATAGTATTTCCAAAGGCCAATGAACTTGCTAAGCATCCATGCTCTGTGCTTAGCTCAGATCATGCATAACTGGTTTACTACTTTTTAGCAACCCAATACATTATTAGGCCGACGTAGCCTGTGGGTCGTATCTGTTAGTTTGTCTTTAATCAGTATCAAAACCTTGGCACGATAGTTTTTCACCACACTAACATGGCGCTTTGCATCAGAGCACTTTCCTTTAATTAATCGCTCTCTAATAATTTTTCACTCTCGATTGCTATCTCTTGCCTTCCGGGGTTTTTGATTCTTTGATCCTGTCTGTTGCTCTGAAGCAGTAAATGATGAGTTTGTAAAGGTGCTTTGCTGGCAATAGTTAAAGTTGAAGCTGACCTGCCTTAAACTCTGCAACTCCCTAATTGTTGTCACAAGATGTTGGATTAGCACATTTCTGGAATAGCTGTCTGTTTACACTCCAGAGACCCCCAGTCCAATAAACACTTTCTAATTGAATTCTAATCACATTCAAATAGCTCAATAACCAGTCTCAGCTGCAATTCATAAAACTTTAATTGCCATCCATAAATCCTGAGCTCCCCAAGTGTGGAGTGTCCCTACAACTCAATTATACCTTGCTTGCCAGAATTTCACTGGATGGCTTCAAGAAGACGAACTGACAATCTCTCCTTTCACTCTCCTTAGGAAGATACCGATTTTGAACTGAGATCTATTTCTACTTCTCCTCCTGTGTTAGTGGCAGCATCCTCTGCACGACTCCAATGAAAAATAAAGCCAGAGCTTCACTCTGTTTTGTAATCTGGGAAGGGGCCTTTTAACTGAGGCTGAGATGCGCTGGCACGTTACATTTCTAAACTCAGCGGCGAGGAAATATCCCCTTGATAGAAATGCAAACAGATGAGCAAGCTTTGGAAACCACTTTTGCTTGATTTTAAGATAAATTTAAACAGTGATCGCTGTTTGACTATGCCCATTGCCCAGGAACTTGTAGGATCATTGTGACAGGTTTTCAGAGTAACAGCCGTGTTAGTCTGTATTCGCAAAAAGAAAAGGAGGACTTGTGGCACCTTAGAGACTAACCAATTTATTTGAGCATAAGCTTTCGTGAGCTACAGCTCACTTCATCGGATGCAATTGGTTAGTCTCTAAGGTGCCACAAGTACTCCTTTTCTTTTTAGGATCATTGTGTTTCTCCCCGCCTCCATGATATCCTTTCAACACAATTAGGATAGAGATTTCTGTGCTAGCCTGGCTTCTTGGGGCCAGAGTTTTCTGCTGTAAAACGCAATTGTAACTGCTGAGTCCAAAGTCAAGTAGAATTTGATACACGGTCATATTTAAGTGATGCTTCGGGTCAGCTAACCACGAATGCAGTATTAGTTCTATTAACGATCAGTCCCCTTTTAAACTCCCATAGAACAGGTATTTGGAAAATCGTGTAATATGCTGCAAATACCTTGGCTCTTTAACGAAATCTGAAATGCTCAGGAGTCACCGACCATATTTCGCTGTTGATCCAATTTTACTTTGAATGATTGCTTCGGCAAACTTGGTGGAGATCAAAGAATCCCTCTCTGACATTTTCTCTTTTCATTAGGATTTTGAACTGAAGCTTTGAAATGATCATCGAAGTTAACTTGAAAGTCTTCCGTTTTGACAACGTCTTGGCTGAGAAGTGTCCAGATATTTTAAGGCTTCGTCCGTTGAACTAATTGCCAATTTGACAAGATTCACTCATAAAAAACAGCCCCTTACGCCTAAGGTAGCTCTGTCACGTAATTCACAGAAAATATAAGGGCTACTAAATTACTGGAAAAGCAGATGGGATTGTTTGTAGGTATAACTCGACATAGTGAGAGGGACGATCACCCAGAAGTTATAACTACGTAGTAAATTAAAATAAAATCAACCGGATCCTGCTTATTTCATCACGTGCCATTGGTTTGGTCCTACTCAGGAAATGATGTATTATTAGTATAAACGATGGGACTGGAGAATCTCTTGAGGTTTATTTTTAACCTCTTCAAAGACGTGCATTTATTTACCGGGTAATGTGTTAGAAAGTGCAACGTGGGATGTGGCTGAATCACAAACAGGGCAGCTGCCCCCTCCGTTGCTCCCTCGTTCCCTATAATTTATCTGGAGAGGAGGAGAACTGGAGTCATGGTGAAATTAACAAAACACACACACTTTGGAAAGTCTCCCCCTCCGCCCCCCTTGTTTTGTTCTAACTCGGGCAGCCTATCCTGAGGGTTTGGAGGAGAAGCCAAGGGGGTTTAGATCTGCATCTCTTTCAGGAATCACGTGTTAAATAGTTGATATAAAACCCTGGAGCAGGGGATCCAGGCGGGGGACTTGAAGACCAGCCCTCTCCAGGGACCCTTTTGTTCAGCTCTCAGACATAAGCACCTTCTCGCTAGCCAAGTGCTTCACTGGCAACTTCCCGGCCTTGGCAAAGGAGACAGACCCGGCAGAGCCAGCCCCGACCCGCGGCAGCCCTTCGAAATGTCCCGATCCTTCTATGTCGACTCTTTAATCATCAAAGACTCCTCGAGGCCAGCTCCTTCCCTGCCTGAGCACCCCCACGGACAGGATTTCCTCATCCCCCTCAGCATGCCTTCCCCCCTGGTCATGTCAGTGTCGGGCCCCGGCTGCCCGTCCCGCAAGAGCGGCACCTTCTGCGTGTGCCCGCTCTGTGTCACTTCGCACTTGCACTCGTCCCGGGGGGGCGGCAGCGGGGCCATCCCCCTGCTCAAGAGCCAGTTCCCTCCCGGCGGAGACGCCCAGTACTGCCCCAGGATGAGCCATGCCCAGCACCAGCACCAGCAGAGCCCGGTACCAGCCGCCGCCGCCGCCGCCGCCCTGGGCCACCCGGCCCATCACGCACCTGTCTGCACCGCCACCCCCTACAGCGTGAGCGACCCCAGGAGATTCCACTGCCTCAGCATGGGTAGGAGTCGCCGGCCCGGGGGCGCACTTCGCTCTGCAGCGGGCGGGCAAGGGGGTGAGCGGGGATTTTGCGGGGAGGGCGGATGCCCAAGCCCGGGCGCGGAGCTGCAGCGCGCTGCAGGTGGGGATAGACTAGAGAGGGATCGTTCACTCCCGGGGGGGGGGATGGGGATGAACTCAAGGGGGAACGAGCAGGTGTGTGTTTGCTTCCACTAGTGTTTGTTGGGCAGCGGGGATGGCGCAGACAAAGCGGAGGCGGGTTTCCAGGGCTGGCGTTAGCGAGCAGGTAATGTGCGGCTCTCTGTCCGCACACACCGAAAGAGGCGCTCACCCGGGCGTGGCGTCTTGCGGCCGCTGTAATACACGAAATGAGCCGGGGAGGGGGAAATACGTGTTTTGAAAAGGGCGATGGGGCCAGATTCGTCTGACTTCTTTTCACGCCACTTAGCCCTTCCGTCTCTCCCGTCCAGGAGGAGCCGATACTAGCCACATCCCAAACGGCAAGAGGATGCGGACCGCTTTCACCAGCACGCAGCTTCTGGAGCTAGAGAGGGAGTTTTCTTCCAACATGTACCTGTCCCGCCTGAGGAGAATCGAGATCGCTACCTACCTGAACCTGTCTGAGAAGCAGGTGAAAATCTGGTTCCAGAATCGAAGGGTGAAACACAAGAAAGAAGGCAAGGGGACCCAGCGAAACACTCACGGGGGCTGCAAGTGCGCTGGCAACCCGGGGCATTACCCTCGGTCAGAAGACGAAGAGTCTTTATCCCCATCCTCGGCGAACGAGGACAAAGAGATCTCCCCTTTATAAAGCGCTAACAAACCCGCCGACTGCCTTTCCAAGCTGGGACGCCTTCGGTCCTCTGAACTAGCTGCTTCCACCCTACGGCTGCAAGCCTGAACTAAACGGGGAAGCCTGTGTGACTGCAAGGGCATACACCTGCCCGAGCTAGGACCATGCTAAGGAACACACAAAGGCAATAGTTCTTAGTGGCTCTGTCCGCCCATAAGGTTTATTTTAGTCGCTTCCCAGGTTAGATATTTTGAATGTACAGGCTTTAGTGGTGAGCGTTCGACGAAAACATTATTTATATAACACAAGGAGCAATGCTGCTCTTTTTTTAAAAAAAAAAAGATGAACGTGGTCCTGGATTTCCTATGGGCATGGCAGTTTTCCTCTCCTCCCTCCCCTCAATACAGTTAAAGAAAATCCCATTTCAGGACTTTGCTGAAAGTTCTGACGTCGAGAAGACTTTAGAGAATTAAAAGGACAAAATAGGGTCTAACTGCATGAGAATCTTCTGTACAGAGTTTAAACAATTACAATCGTTCGGAGGTCCGTTTGTATGTGAATAGTTTTATATAAGATTTATATTTATATTTATTTAAATGAGGTCAGACAAGAATTTTAATTTTTTTAAAGTGCCAGCTGAGTTCAAACAATGGTGGTGTAATTATTGGGGCAAAAATGGTGGTTTTTTAAAATCCTTTGTACACTAATTGAATTAGTATGTTTCAGAAAAAAATATAAACCAATACAAATAAATGCCATCCGCTACTAACCTGAATAACTATGTTTCCTACTACACCGTGCTCTTGGTTTTAAACAAGTAAAGCTATTTCAGCATGAGAGAGTGCAAATGCACTTTCTAAGCCTGGCACTCTAACTAGCTTCTGGTTACTTTATAGCCCTGAACAATGAGTGTTCTTAGAGCTTCTGACAGCTTGTATTTGTCTGTTTTATTCACATCATCCAGCATAGCGGCGTTTTTGAAGCTGGTTACTGTTGGTTGGTGTTACTGAAAGTGGAGCTACAAAATCCCAGCCTCTTCAGCAAGAAAATAGCTCGCCAAAGTTAAAGACACACTCTCTGGGATTGCCTAGGGGAGTGTGGCGACCCTATTGCGGGCCCGATCCTGCAGGCACTGCAATCGGTGGCAGAACTGAACCCCAAGAGCTCGATCTGGCATCTCTTGAGCATGCCAGATCCCCGTGGGCCTTTCAATAGGAGTGTGGGGAGCGCAAGGTACGCCAGGCTTTGCTCCCCCTGGGTTGAAGGAAGCTTTGTGCCAGAGCTGGGCTGGGTGACTCGAATCGTTGGAATTTAAAATCCTGAAGTTTGTCAAAAAGGACGAAGGAACGGTTAGGCTAGAATTGCAAGGCACGGGTGTGACCCACAGACCTCTCTGCGCAGCGGGAGACGCCTGCTGGCTTTGCCCAGGCCAGGCGGGTCGGTCCCATTGAACTCAGGCCTCTGCTGGGCAAAGCGCGTGGGAGTTGGCCCGCGAAGAATAAGCGCGGGCGACAGCAGCCACTGTCAGACTGGGCAGAGCGTAAAGTTCCGACCCGCTTGCAAGGGCAACTAGGTATGGTGCCTGCGGGCCGATCCTGCCAGCCCTGACTCAGGTGAGTAATCCTGACCCACGGACAACTCTCTCTGAGTGAGACTTACTTCAGGTTGGAGGATAGGGCCCTACAGTTTCTTTATAGTCCATTTGTACAGCCTGACTGAAGAGAGTAAAGGCCCGAGGGCTGGTCCTGGGTGCTTTGCCAGTGATTTCAATGGCATGAAGTGCCAAGCCACTTCTTGGCGACTATTCCTCATACCAGGATTGCCATCCATGAACCTACCGCTCTTTCCTGGGGCAGCTTTGGGGTGAAGCCTCACCCAAAGGCCCTTATCGGCACTAGCACGTGGCCTGGGATTAGAAGTGCCCATTTTACCTGCTGAATTATTTTCTAGCAACATTTTTTGCCCCTCGTTGCAATCTCTTGCTATCATTTCCCTTTCTTCCCAAAGGAGATTTTTGACCACAGCCTCCAGTTGATTGCAAAAACCACAAGAAAAATAGTTGTCTCCTGCTCACTTAATTTTTTTCGCATCCTTTCTCTTTAACAAAACCCTGGAGTCTGGGCTCAGATGTTGGTCTCTTCTTTCAAGTGCCTGCGCCACTCTTAATCACAGGATGGCTAATAAGGTTCCCGACTGTGTGCACAGCAAAAGTGAATAACCTAAACACACTGTACCATGCCAGTGAATGTCCTGGTGCATTAAAGCAAATGAAGTCCTGAACAATGACGGTCTGATAGCCTTCAAGCAAAGCACAAGTACAAATAGTGTTCCTCAGAGGATGCTCTCTGATAAAAAGGTAATTAGAAATAAACAAGTAATAGGCTGACTATGCCTAGTCATTAATATTGTGCTTGATCATTTGTGTAGGGTCTGATTCTGCAAGGTGTTTAGCACTCCCAACTTCCACTGAGTCAATGCACTTGGTGCCCTCCCCTCTCCCCCATTTCCTCCAGCAAGAATCAAGAGTAACCTCATTACAGTCAATGAGGTTACACTGGGGTGAAGGTGGTGTGAGGGGAGAATCAGATCGGCAAGGTCAATAACTCACAGGGGCGTAGGGCCGGATTCACCCCTGCCTCACACCAGTTCCATGCTGGTGTAATTCCACTGAAGTACTGAATCAGGCCCTCAATGCTGGCAGCATGCACTGTACAGTACACAAAGGTTCGGACAGAGTCTGCCCCCAAAGGGTTATATAAAGAGCTACAGTCTACCAGAGAAAGGTGACAGAACATGATCCAATGGCTGAAAGTTGAAGCTAGACAAATTCAGACAGGGAATGTGGCATGCGTTTTTACCAGTGAGAGCCACTGGAATGATTTACTAAGGGTGGTATGGGATTCTCCATCACTGACCAGCTTCAAATCAAGATTGGATGTTTTCCTAAAAGATCTGCTCTCAGAATTACTTTGGGGGAAGTTCTATGGCCTGTGTTAGACAGGAGGTCAGACTAGATGATCACAGTGGTTCCTTCTGGCCTGGGAATCTGCAAATCTAAGGCACACAGAGAGGAATATGCTGGGTAGTAGTTGGAGACTATTCAGAATATTTTGTTTGGCTGGTTTTGTTTATTCACCCATCCCATAGTTACAACAAACTCATTTCATATCCCATCAGAAATAGGTTTTTCGGATGGGATTGGAATGATCAGGGAGTTTCAATTTGGCAAACTGGGACTGGGAAATCACTCCACAGAGCTGCATGTAAAATGAATGGCTAGGGGAGCCGGGGAAGCAAACTGAGCAGAGATTGTAGGGTGGTGTCACTGGCACAGTGGGCTTGGGGAGAAGAAATATGGATTTTTCCCATAATGCTCTGATTGTAAAAAATCTGATACATTAGCTGACCTTTTTTTTTTTGGTAAATAACTGATCTTTGTGTTAAGCCAAAGCAAGAATTATAGGGAGCTCTGAAGATAAGGATCATGGACAGGTATCAGGGGATCAGAAATACCATGCCTATCCTATACTGCTACAGGAGGTGAGGGGTTCCAGCTAGATCCTGGCTACGTGGGAAGAGGACTTTGGAAGAGGGAGCCTTCTATGGAAGAGGTTGAGAACTACTGGTATATATCAATGATATATTAGAAATGGGGATGCAATGAAACACAGGGTACTCACTTTGTGTAACACATCTATATTCAAAGATGATGACATGACCAGAGGAAATGTTACTTTCAGCTTGCACAGAACTGTACTTGTCATGAGAACATTCATGAAAGGAGAAAACCAAACCAAAATGAGTCTCATTATTATTCCCTAAAAATGATCAAATTTCTTTAACTCGGGTACAGGCAAAGGTTTTAGCTTTGTGGGTCCCATTCTGATTCAGCTGAAGTGACTGGGAGTTTATTTTGCCTGCAAGATATGGCCCTTTTTCATGTAAATTCTTTGGGCTAGATTGTTCCCCTTTAAAGAGGAAACTGCTTGGAGGGAGGCGCAGAGAGGCCAAGAAATTCACCAGAAACACTTTCAGGGAATATCCAGGTACCTGTCCCCTCAGACAGGAGGCATTTTGGGGCCAAAGGCATGGCTCTTCAACCCAGGGAATCCTAAGGATCCAACATGAGGTAGGGAAATGCAAGTCTTGTGGAGCTCAGGCCTCCTCCCCATGAGCTCTCCTGACCTTTCTGTGTTGCCTTCCTGGCCAACATGGAGTAGCAACTGAGAGGACCCAAATGGGACGAATTCAAATTCAAGAAGCATTCATTTACACCACAACACCTCTGGGACTGACAGGGGAGGATACCAGAGAGCAGCTGGTCCCTTGTTTCACCCCACCTGCCACTGGTCTGCTCCCAAAATTCCACAGAGACTTTTCTTACCCAGACGTTTTCATGTAGTACTGAGGGGGGAGGGGAGGGGAGGGAGTAAGTGATGCCACAGCTGTGGGACTCCCCCCGACCTCTTTCCACACCCACTAGGAGTGTTCCACCTAAGTCCACCAAGGTGCCTTCCACTCACATAAGAGAACAAGTCAAGGAGGACCCTTAATATCTTCAGACAGTGAAACCAAAGATAATTGTGTCATTATGCCATGTGTATTCTGCTACGCAGAGCTGAAGTTTCACAAATGCTTTTTCTTTTACACGTAAACATATTTCCTTGGACGGGATTGAACTCTTTCAGCATAAATGAATGGAAAGAAGCAACTCAATGCCCTCCTCCTTTGGCATTTATCATCACCAGAGAAATATGTGAAAAGATGTCTTCTCTCGAGTTGTTCATCATTTCTTTAAAAGTGGGGAAAGTGGCATTTGTTATAGTTAGAGTTACTAGTCAATATTTGTACAATGCTTTGAAGATGTAGCAGGCTATAATGGCTACATATGATTATTTATTATTATTTTGTTATATTATATAACATAATACAATATATAGATATTTATATGGTTTCCATCACCATTGTATCCAAATACTTTATAAACATTGTGACAAACTCATGCTGGACGCCTCTAAGAGAGTGGTGGAAGGCAGGTATATTAGAATGATAAAGGCCATTTTCCCTCTAAGCTGAAAAGGCCTTACCTCAGGTCAGCTAGGGATACCTGAGTCTAATAAAGGGCTGCCAGTGCTAGCCCATTGGGGGCCCTAAGCAGGAATATTCCCCCTCCCCAATACTAAAACAGGCAAGTTCTTATAATAAAAAGCAAATACGTGCCCCTCTTGAGCTGCTTGGAATCCTAAACAATTGCTTAGTCTGCTTATGCCTAGTGTTGGCTCTGTTGAGAGAGACAAGCTGCTGCAGGCTAGTGGCAGGGGGGAGACAGGCTCCTCCAAGATGCATGGCTGCTCTCCTCCCTACAGGGGAAGCTACCTGATTGACTGCCTGTTTAGGGGAAGGAACGGGGCCAATAACAAGGTGATATCCCTCTGCCAAGAAGGGGTAGGAAAAGGAATTCCCCTTTAGTTTGTGTTGTGAATTTGTTTCTTTTGTTTAGCAGAGGCACACTCCTTGGGCCTGCCCAGAGGCCTACCTGGAAAATGTTGAGAAATAAACCCCAAGTGGGAAGATAAACGCTGGCTGGAGTGGGGCTGATTTATTCCAGGCCTCCCACCACCAGAGGGGGAAGTGCTGAGCCCTGCAAGGTGGAGGAGGTGCCTTGGCAGAACCCTAATTATTTGTTTCCTTAGAATACCTCTGAGAAACTGGAACATTGTATTATCTTCATTTTATAGCCCAGGAATTGAGGCACAGGAACAGGGCTTGCCCCAGGTCACAAAGGAGATTAGGGACAGAGCTGCGAATTCAACCCAACTCTCCTGAGTCCCAATCCAGTGGATTAGCTACAATTTTAAACAAACTATACATACAATTACATTTAACACCCCTTCCCCCCCCCCCCCCCCCGCCATATTAAAAGTACCTTAAGGTTGCAAAGTCAAGCACTCAAATGTTAGGAAAAGCCAGAATTAAGATTGTCTGTGCAGCCTTAATACATGCCCCTGGAGCATCTGTATCATGATACACTCTTTAATTACATGATCACATTCTATTTTTTCCACAGAATCCCTGCCTTATTCAGTGCACAGGATGGGTGGTGCTCACTGAATGGGTAGCTATTCAATATTTCTTTTCGTCTTCATTAGTCAATGTGTGGTCCCAGGCCTTATTTACACACCCTCCAAACTCTGCCCTGAATAAAGAATTACTTTTCTCATGGGCTTTTCTTTGGTGCTCATCATCACACGGAGTGCTTCAAAAACATGGATGAATGTATCTTCACAACACCCCTGTGAGAATAAGGGGTATTTTTATAGACAGAGAGGCGAGACACAGAGAGAGATTAAGGCCCAAATTGTCAAAGGTGTCCACTAATTTTGGGTGCCCAACGTGAGACACAAAGGGCTTGAATTTTTTAGAGTGATTTGCATTTTTAAGCACTTTATATATTCAAAGCACAGTTCCTATTTCCTGCAATTGTATTTGTGCAGCTCAGCCTTTCTGCAAAGCAGGCCACAGGTGTCTCATATTGGGCACTGAGAAAATAAAGAACAAATAGTTAGTGGCCAACTGTGAAAAATTTAATTTAGGTGACTTGCCCAGCATTGCATCAAATCTGTGGCAGAAGCAGGAGCAGAATCCAGTTCTGCAGGGTAGTATTTTCAACTTTCTTAACCACAAGACCATTCCCTCCTCTTCCCTTTTGCCTCATTCACTACACGCCTTCCAGCTTCTGCAACAAATGAGGCAAAAGTCCTACAGACAACAATCTCATTCACTTACCTGCCCTGATTCATTCCTTTAGCACTGTCCATTCTGCACACTGAATGAGGCAGGGACCTGTGATGATGTCATTACAGACTATATCATGATGTGTATGCACAATGGGGGAAAATAAAATTTGCACAAGCAACCTTAATACTAACCTTTCCTAATTTTTGAGTGTTTGACTTTGCAACCTCAATTTCCTTTTAACATAGTCTTTTTAAATGTAATTTCCTTTTTACTAAAAATGCAAATGGAAAAACAGAAACTCCACCTTGTGGAGCCATAGTGAGCCTTATGACTATCATTCGCAAAGTTGCAACTTTTAGCACAGACTTCTACCACTTTAATTGATGGAGTAACTATGGTAGCAGTAGTAAGCTATTCTTCTTCTAGAAAGGGTTGAGAGGTACATATTGCTAAGGGTTTCATCGGTATTTGCTAGACAGCAGAAGGATGATGGGGTTCAGGACTCCTGAGATTTATTCCAGGTTTTAGAGTGCAATGTGCTTTTTGTGATTACAGAGTCTTCTGCCCTCTCCCTGCTCCTTCTAATGTCTCCTCAAGCCTTCCTCTTCTGTCTCTGTGCCCGTCCCCTGCCAGCATGCCCCTGCCACTTCCTCCCTCTGCATCTCTGCTCTTTTCTGAGTTTGAGTCTGGCTGCTTCTTCCTTCTCCTTCACACTGTCTTGGCGTTAACAGGAGGAGCACTGAGAGCACAGGAGATATAGCCCCAGCTGTCCGTTCTGGTGCCTGGTATCACAGCAGCGCCCCCATGAGCTGGGAGGAGCAATTGCAAGAAAAGCCCTGCTTAGCTTTACATGGGTGTATACTCTGTGTAGGTGGAACATTGGGAGAAATTAGCTGCCAAACTCTAACAAACATCTTGTGAGCATGTGTGAAGGACAATATTCAGGGGCTTATAGCTCAGTTGAATTGAGGTGGATTTTCAAAGGGTGGACCAAAAGCACATTACTCATGGCAATCCTTCTGCCAAATTTCAAGTCCCTGCTCCAAAGCATGGAGGCACTCAGGCTTCTCAATTACAATAGTTGTAAGAATGTCTTAACATTGTCAAAGCAATTGATGTCCCCTAAAACCATTCTCAGAAAGGGCCAAACTATTTTTACTGAAACTTTCCAGGAAAAAAAAAAAGAGCCCGAGGCAGACAGACAACCAGCATGAAACAGTTCAGCCTGAACAGCTGAAGTCTGGCAAAGTTATAAGCAACTTCAAACAACTTATAATGGCAAATGTTATATGCATAGGTTTTGCTGCCAGTTCTGTTCATAATGACAGTAGAGACATATTTACACACAAGATGATCTGCCTCATATAGGGGTGATAGTAAAATAACTGGTGATCGTTTAAGCTTTTTGTTTTTCCCCTTGAGAAGAGTCTATACCAGATACTTCTCAGCTGACTTCACCTAAGGGCAAGAAATATACACCGGACACAAGCAAATCTTCAACAATATGCAGCTGCATGGACCATAGTATCCAAATGATGAGAGATGCATCCAGTGGGTTATGGGTAAACACTCCTGAATCACATCAAAATGAAAGTAGATTTAATTTTGCTTCTGGAAAATCCTCTGTATGTGTGTCCTTTTTCATCTATTTTGATTCCTCATTATTGCACTCACTACTGTTCCCTATATGTTAAGATATCACTGGAAATCCTCACCACACATACCAAAAACAAGAGAGAAACAGTCTCTCCCTGTAAAGCATACACACACCCATGAATGACCGATATAATCCAATGTGGAATTATGCAGGAAATTCCTCCTCAATAATATGTTACAATGGGGACAATGGCACTACAGTCTTGGAGGACACAACAGTATTTTCCAAGGCATTGGATAAGATGGGGACATAGGTGTGGACTGTAGCACTTGTAAAGTTCCTGAAATTGAGATATAGATGGATGGAACCCCACAAAACTCCATTAAAAAGATGGAGACCAATGAGGAGTATGCCACTAGAGTCACCAACTGTGAAGAATTGGTTATGGAGAGAAACAGGTTGCAGCACTGCAAGGAGAAAAATCTAGTACTGTGGATTAGCATCCCCTCTCTGAGAGTAATATCTGCCATGGAAGTGGGGAGACCCCATGGCAGAAAGCTGAAACTCTTCCCCTGGAGAGCAATCCTAAACTGGGTGTGCATGGTGCCAGCCTTGCCTTGAAAGAATGTCACAACTGTGAGAAGCAACACAAGAAAACCCATCATGATAATGAAATACTGTCCACTTATTTAGAGTCTTGCATCTAAGGATCCCAAAGCACTCAAATGGCAAATCCATAGAAGATGGGGTACAGATTGCAGCACTTGAAAAGAATTTGTAAAGGTGGTGGCTTTTCACATGCCTCTAAAGAGAGGGAGAGATCCTTCCCAAACTGGTTATAGGCCGGGGGAGAAGCTCAGAAACTACAACCTGCGAAAATGGGTCACAGGATGGGACAAAGACCCACAAAGAGGAAACAAAAAATTAACCAGAAGGCTTAAAAGGGTGTAGAATCCATTTAATTGACACATAGACACATAGACCATTCTCTATAATCTCAGTCTCATGAGTCAGGATCTCAGATATAGAGGATATGACATCATAACAGAGAGATAGTCTACATAGTACAGGTATAGTAAAATAGAGTCTAAAATAAGACACTTTGAGACCAAGGGCAGTTGAGTGTTAAGACTGCTGAAATGTCTGCATCTCCTTGCAGTCCCACCCAGCACAGAAGAGCATTAGGAATATTTTTCAGTTTTGGCTATTTTGGCTATCTGAACAGCTCCTGTGGCCCAGTGCAGCCTTCAGGCAGCTCTAGCGGTTGCTGGAAGTGGATGATGAGTTACCGGCCAGCCCCATAATCCAGGATGCTAAAAAGGTACCAAAAAGCTACCTTCCCCTCCCCACATCTTTGCGGAGGTCATCTACAGCTAAGAAGTTGGGCTGAGGTCTATAGGATCAGGCCCATTATGTACTGCCTGATGACCCTCTCTAAAGTAGTCTGTGAAATGATTGCAATGGGAAAAACTATGTAGGAAAGGCCATAATTCCCCAAAGTACAGTGAACCCTCAAAGTACAATCCCAACACTAGCCTGAGGAAGTACTGAGGAAAACAAAAACAAGTTACTGAGTACATTACTGAGAGATTACATTATTGAATCCAGGACTTTAGGTGCCTCACTTTCATTTACATTTTATATAAATAAAGAGAGAAAAAGTAAAGTTTAACAAGAATATCTAGGCATTCTTTAGTATTCATGGACTAAAGAAAGTGAGGGGAAGTAGGCCATTTAAAATGCATTTCTGTTTTGTTTTCTTTAAATATAATGATACACTCCGCACTGAACTAAGTGAAAGATATTATGTACTTTCTTCATGTTATCTTAGTTTTAGGAGGAGAAACTCCAGCCATGTGTCTTAAGAGCATTCTACACATAAATACCTTAAATAGATCTTTAACAAATGGACACAGTCTCTTATGGCAAAAGGCTGTTTTTAACAAGCTCATGGGTACGCCCACTTTTTCTGGGTGAGAATGAGCCAGGCTCACCCATAGCAGCACTAATAGCCAATGTAGTCCACCCACACTTTGCAGCTAAAGTGTCCTGATGCATTCCTGACTTTAAAGTGCAGTTGCATTGTTTGCATCTTGTAATTGTTTATGAATGAAATGGTCTCATGATTATGAAAAGATAAAAATAATAAATAAAATGTCCCAAGGGGTTATAAGAAAACAGTGTGTGTGTGTGTGTTGCTGATTACATAAAGAGCACTACTTGTCCTTGAAATACAAATAGTGATTTCACACAGTATGTGATTCCTAACCCTTTCCTCCCATGTGTTCTATTTCAAACCCACACTATGGTATTTTGGTACAGTCCAATTTTCAAACCAAGTTTATTATTCTTAGCCTTTGACCACTTTCTAGGGCTTAGAACTGGTCCCATGCTTCCTTCAGTGCCTCACACACATCAAACATTATCCAGAGGATTTCAACTACTGCAAGCGCATCAGACTAGATCGGAAGTGTATACTGTGTGCTCTGGAAAGTAACTAGTTTCAAATTAATGAAGCACTGACAATTTCAATCTGTTTAAAGGCTGAGGTTGGCACTGCCCAAGCCTGAGCGTGGGGAGCTGGCCAGGCTTTGCTTTATATTGTCTGCTTTTCTGAAGAGTAGACAAAGATGGATAGAACGACATTGAAAAGCAGGGGGCGTATTTCAAACAGCCCAATAAAGAGGGTTGTCACTTTAAGACAAGAACCATAGTGCTTTGATGACTTTGTATTAGCCTCACCGTTTCAAAGAAGTGACTCTGCTCTCCTTACAGAACTCAAGGAAATTTAGTGGATGACACGTCAGTGAAGGCACGTTAGACAGCACCATGAGTCTATAACTCCAGGGGGGAAATGAGCTTCTCTAGCCTCGTACATTTAGGAAAAAAATATACCAATTCAAGGTTTCGTTCCTTTCACAAGGAAGTTTGAGTTGCCTGTCGGTGGGCTGAAAACTCAAAACTGAGCATGTTCAAAGTTTAGTCTGTGGGCTCTTAAAATCCAGTAGAGAAATGTCACAGCCCTTCAGGCTTATGTGGATTAATAAAAGGGCATTTAACAAGAGCTTGTAATTTTAAAATCTAATTTCAAATGCTTAGATCAAACCCGAAAGGATCCGGGAAACCAGGGTGGAAATCTGTAAGTGTTATTTATGCCCTGTGACATTTCCCACGTTTTAAATACATGGAAGTTTGTCTGTTCCCTTTTGCTGTTGGGTTTCCTCTCTCCTCTACATCTCCCTCGTGCCACTTTGCTTGATGGAAGCATCTGCATTCTGGCCCCAGTCAGAGACAGCTTTTCTGCGCTAGTGCAATGAGCTGGAGATGTTACAGCTTGTTTTAAAGTAAGTGTGTGTGTGTGTGTGTGTGTGTGTGTGTGTGCGGTGGGGAAGAGGGAGGTTACACTCGCCGGGCAAAGCCGTTGACGGGTTAGATTTTTCTGCCAAAGACAAGTATTTTTTAAGATGAGGACCCCCGACTGCTGCAGACCCACAGGCTTTGAAGGCACAGCTAAAGAGCTCCACCGCGGGTTTGAGAGAACCATTTAGTCACTGTTTCATTAGGCACTATTTGAACCTTGCAACATGTGGTAATTTCTGGGGCAAACTGAAAAGGGGGGATTATGTAGGAGGGACACAAGGAAATTAGCTAACGGTTAATTTAACTCGTTTTCTGGTAGAATTTTCGATACATTCCTAATTGACTGAGGAGGCAGGTGAAGTCTCAGACCCATGCAGACTCATTCACGGTGGGAATAAATGGCTCTTTTTCAACTCACACTGCTCACAATATATCATCAGGGAAAAGACATGCAATGAATATGTTGATTTTTTTTTATTAATGAAATTACACCCTGCCACGCAGGTGTGAGGGTAAAAACCTGCACTGCAATGAAATCAGATTAACAATGAAATGAGAATTTTATTAGCTTTCTATGTCACATAGACCTGGATTTAAACTGTCAAAACAAGAAACAAGAAAAAAGATATTCTGAAGGCAGCAGTGTCAATCAACTGGGAGAAGTAGGAGCGTGGTACCCAAATAATAATTAGCTGTAATTCCCAGTGAATATCTACACCACACAGTATATGCTATTTATATCATATAGAGATTGTATGATTAGCCTCTAATGGCAAATCCCTTTTGAGTCCAGGGTTTGTCAATTAACCCAGTGTCTCATCGCTTTGATTTGCTATAAAACAAGGAGATGTCAGAAGATTAATTTAATAAGATTAACACGAGTCCGTTTTATTATAACACGAGAGCACTCTTACAGAAAATAAAATCCAGCTAGTCTCTGTGTTATCCAGGCTCAGTAAAGGAAAAGTGCTAAAGCCAAACTGTACCGTGTTTCCTACAGCCTCACTCCGGAGTATGCCCCAGGTGAAAGTGACATGACTCCTTACACAAGAAGCCGTGGCTAGTGCGTCAATGCAGCCGGAGAGGGCCAGGGAGACTTGGGGCTACTACCTGGGTCTGGCAGGCGAAGAGGTGATCTATGCAAATGAGTCCATCTTAGCAAAGAAATAAATACTCCCAATTTTCCAATGGCCCTTTGTAACCTTCTATAGAAAACCGCGGCATTCTGCATGACAAAACACAATTAAGCTTGCTATTCAGGAGTTCTGCAGCTGGTAGCCCATTGGGAAAGTGGGAGGAAACGCGAATATATTAATCGTGGGCAAAAGTTTTTGTCCCCCCCCCCTTTTTTTTTGTTAATGAGGAGGAGGGAGGCGAATCTCCGCGTTGGAGCGCTGCCACCTGAGCAGTATTGCCTCTTCCCGCATTAACGCCACCCTTGTCACGGATCAAGAGCTGCCGGGACGATCTCTGCGACCTTCCCGAGCTGGGAGGAGGGGAGGGGGCGGACGGGCCCGGATCCAGGGGACACGCGTCCTGTCCATTTCCTCCTCCGCACAGGTCCATGCAGGGGCTGCAGCCCCGATGATCACCCAGCACGGCTCCGCAAGAGCAGCAGCGGCTCAGTATTCCTGCCTCGGGCTCCCAGATGCCGGGCAAATGATCTGCTGCGCTGCTCAGCGCACCAGAGAGGGGCAGCCCGCACTGGGGAGCACTGCGCTTGGGCAGGGGATTTACGGTCCTTTCCCTGACGCCCGCAGTTAGTGTCTTCTAAGGCCCGTCTGGGTGGGATCAGCTCGGGGCTAGTCTGAGCTCTTCTTCCAAGTCACTGCAGAGAAACCGACCGCTGATGATTTCTGACACAGGGCTTGGGGAGACCCTGATACCGTGACCCGGGAGCGGTCCAGAGGGAAGGCTCCTCGGGGACTTTGCCAATTTAAACTGATCCACAAACTCCATTTGGGGCCTGATCCACAGCCCACAGCAAATCTAGTCCTGAAACGCAGCCGCCCCGGAGGTGAAAAGAGGGAACTGGTTCCCAGTGCAACCCAGCGCAGCAGTGTGGCCCAGAAAGTTAAGAATACCTGGTTCCTAATTCAAATCCAGCGGGTACTGAGGCAGGCAGGTTTCTCTCAGTGTCATTTTGTCATGACTCGAGTTAATAACACTTCCAGGGCTGCGAAGAGAGTCAAAGGGATCTCCAACAGCTGATAGTGGTAGGGACCCCAGTTTAATGTCTCACTCGGAAAGAGCCATTTCACTACTACTCTGTCAGAGTCTGGCTAGCAATGAACTAACAGACATGGACTAGACAGGTCAGTCAACTTCCCTTTACTGGACCTGGGTGGAGTTCGCAAATGGATGAGAAAATCAGGCCAAAACAAGGCTCAAAAGTCTTTCTGCAGAATCGTCCTGGCTAAATACCTTACCTACAAGGAGTTGTGGTTTTTTGGGTGCTATTAAACAAACAAGGCATATTGCACTTGATTGCTACCATCTAGTACCCCCTGATGTCATATTAGTAAAACTACAGCCCCCCAACAGGAAAGGTACTTTATTGTACTGGCCTGCAGACACACAGCTAGCCTGCAGCCTCTCATTGTCTAGCTTGGTATTCTTCAGCCTAATCAAGAAATAAGCCTATCTTTTAAAACAGTGAAATAAGATAAAAATATGGCATTTGACCTCACTTATACTGAAATGTTGAAAACAGGAAACAATGGAGTCCCACTGACACCCCCACCACATATTTTCTTAAACTGGAATAACTTCAGTGCAATAGGAAGCCTGGCCTCCTGCTGGGGAAAAGATCAGCTATACAGGTGAGGAACAGGGTCAACTCTCTGGTTCTTTACCATTAGAGCTCTGCAACTCCGCAGATATCCACTTTATATCTGTGGATATCCACATCCATGGATGTGAATGCAGATATCCGTGGACCATTTTTGTGGATCGTGGATTAGATGTGGATACAATTTTTGTATCCGTGCAGGGCTCTGTGCATGTTGCGGAGAAAGGATACTACTTCTGGTGAGGCTAAGAGGTTATCATGTGGGCAAGGTACATTTTTAAAACAGACTAACAAAATGCCCCATTTTCTTCAAAGACTTTCCTTTTCCAGTTTTCATTGGTGGGCTTGCTGGAGCCTGTCGGAGAGCTGTCTTCACTATTTGAAGAGCAGTGGACTATGGGTTTCTTTATACTACCTAAATTGAACCTCCACAATCGCTCCTTAAAACAAAGGGAAGATACCAGAAAAGTAACATTTAAGACATTTACTCTATCTGTTTTTGTCTTCTACCTTCACAACCCACATAACATGCACATATGCAAACTCCATATATAAAAACAATCATAGATTCCAATTCAAAACTTACATGCCTCAGAGTAATATGTGGCACAGCATAGTCATTTGCTTTTTGTCTTTTCAGGTCTTCATAGAATCATAGAATCATAGAATATCAGGATTGGAAGGGACCTCAGGAGGTCATCTAATCCAACCCCCTGCTCAAAGCAGGACCAATCCCCAACTAAATCATCCCAGCCAGGGCTTTGTCAAGCCTAGCCTTAAAAACTTCAAAGGAAGGAGATTCCACCACCTTCCTAAGTAACACATTCCAGTGTTTCACCACCCTCCGAGTGAAAAAGTTTTTCCTAATATCCAACCTAAACCTCCCCCACTGCAACTTGAGACCATTACTCCTTGTTCTGTCATCAGCTACCACTGAGAACAATCTAGATCCATCCTCTTTGGAACCCCCTTTCAGGTACTTGAAAGCAGCTATCAAATCCCCCCTCATTCTTCTCTTCCGCAGACTAAACAATCCCAGTTCCCTCAGCCTCTCCTCATAACTCATGTGTTCCTGTCCCCTAATAATTTTTGTTGCCCTCTGCTGGATGTTTTCCAATATTTCCACATCCTTCTTGCAGTGTGGGGCCCAAAACTGGACACAGAACTCCAAATGAGGCCTCACCAATGTCGAATAGAGGGGAATGACCATGTCCCTCGATCTGCTGGCAATGCCCCTACATATACATCCTAAAATGCCATTGGCCTTCTTGGCAACAAGGGCACACTGTTGACTCATATCCAGCTTCTCGTCCACTGTAACCCCTAGGTCCTTTTCTGCAGAACTGCTGCCTAGCCATTCGGTCCCTAGTCTGTAGCAGTGCATGGGATTCTTCCATCCTAAGTGCAGGACTCTGCACTTATCCTTGTTGAACCTCATCAGATTTCTTTTGGCCCAATCCTCTAATTTGTCTAGGGCCCTCTGTATCCTATCCCTACCCTCCAGTGTATCTACCTCTCCTCCCAGTTTAGTGTCATCTGCAAACTTGCTGAGGGTGCAATCCACACCATCCTCCAGATCATTTATGAAGATATTGAACAAAACCGGCCCCAGGACCGACCCTTGGGGCACTCCACTTGATACCAGCTGCCAACTAGACATGGAGCCATTGATCACTACCCGTTGAGCCTGACAATCTAGCCAACTTTCTATCCACCTTATAGTCCATTCATCCAGCCCATACTTCTTTAACTTGCTGTCAAGAATACTGTGGGAGACCATGTCAAAAGCTTTGCTAGTCAAGGAACAACATGTCCACTGCTTTCCCCTCATCCACAGAGCCAGTTATCTCGTCATAGAAGGCAATTAGATTAGTCAGGCATGACTTGCCCTTGGTGAATCCATGCTGACTGTTCCTGATCACTTTCCTCTCCTCTAAGTGCTTCAGAATTGATTCCTTGAGGACCTGCTCCATGATTTTTCCAGGGACTGAGGTGAGGCTGACTGGCCTGTAGTTCCCAGGATCCTCCTTCTTCCCTTTTTTAAAGATGGGCACTACATTAGCCTTTTTCCAGTCATCTGGGACTTTGTCAAGCCTGACCTTAAAAACTTCAAAGGAAGGAGATTCCACCACCTCCCTAGGTAATGCATTCCAGTGCTTCACCATCCTCCTAGTGAAAAAGTTTTTCCTAATATCCAACCTAAACCTCCCCCACTGCAACTTGAGACCATTACTCCTCGTTCTGTCATCAGCTACCACTGAGAACAGCCTAGATCAGGGGTTGGCAACCTTTCAGAAGTGGTGTGCCGAGTCTTCATTTATTCACTTTAATTTAAGGTTTTGAGTGCTAATAATACATTATAACATTTTTTAGAAGGTCTCTCTCTATAAGTCTATATATTATATAACTAAACTATTGTCATATGTAAAGTAAACAAGGTTTTCAAAATGTTTAAGAAGCTTCATTTAAAATTAAATTAAAATGCTCATCTTACACCGCCAGCCCGCTCAGCTGGCTGCCAGCCTGGGGTTCCATTCACCTAGGTCGACAGCAGGCTGAGCGGGGCCTGTGGCCGGGACCCTAGCTGGCAAGGGGCCGGCAGCCAGAACCCCAGACCAGCAGTGGGCTGAGGGGGCTGGCAGCTGGGACACCAGACTGGCAATGGGCTGAGTGGCTCAGCCCACTGCCGATCTGGGGTTCCATCCGCCGGCTCCTGCCAGCCAGGGTCCCGGCTGCAGGCCCCACTCTGGGATCCCGGCCCTGCCCACTTGTCCTTGTTGAACCTCATCAGATTTCTTTTGGCCCAATCCTCTAATTTGTCTAGGGCCCTCTGTATCCTATCCCTACCCTCCAGCGTATCTATCTCTCCTCCCAGTTTAGCGTCATCTGCAAACTTGCTGAGGGTACAATCTGCGCCATCCTCCAGATCATTAATGAAGATATTGAACAAAACCAGCCCCAGGACCGACCCTTGGGGCACTCCACTTGATACTGGCTGCCAACTAGACATGGAGCCATTGATCACTACCCGTTGAGCCCAACAATCTAGCCAGCTTTCTATCCACCTTATAGTCCATTCATCCAGCCCACACTTCTTTAACTTGCTGTCAAGAATACTGTGGGAGACCGTGTCAATAGCTTTGCTAAAGTCAGGGAATAAAGTCTGAATGAGCAAATGAGATTTAAATCAAAGTTACACATCACTGTGTAGAGACCATATTACTCTAAGGGCCTGACCAAAACCACAAAGAAGTCAATAAAAGACCTTCCATTATCTTCAGTGGGAGCTGGATCTAGACCTTTTTTGTGCAACTGCTTTCCCCAAAACCAACACTGTATTAATCTAAGATATAAATATAGGCAAATATGCAGAGGAGGCAAGTGACACTGCCATCACAGGCCATCTCAGTCAAAAATGCATATGAAGGCAAGGCATGTATAATGCAATTAAAACAAACAAACAAATAAACAACAAAATTATCCACAGTCTGACAGCATGACTGAGGGCTGGGAAAATTTCAGCTCAGGTTTCAGTTTACTGTAATGTCACTGTCCTACAACCATTCTCCAGTTCTCCAAAGGGCCCGCCATCAAATACAGAGAAATCGAGGCTTAATATTCTTGATATTACTAAAGAAAAAGAGGTAGGAAACCCTACCCCATCTTGTTTAATTTTATGACTCCATCTTTATATATATATATAAAGGAGCAGCCAAAGGTACAAAATGTATCACTTATTTTCCTTTGCAATTCACCTAGAAGGCTTTTGATGAAGGTTGTGAAATGGAGAGACAGGGAATGAAGTTAGAATCCCATCAAAAGTATTAAAAATAGTGTAATATAGGATGAGAAAGAAAAAATCTTGACTAGTGTATACACAGAGTAGTTCTTAGCCACACAAGTAATTCCATTGGATTCAAAGGAACTATTTGCAAGAGTAAGGGATGCCTGGATTAGAAAAAGCAATTTCTGGTTCTTTATGTGTGGTTAGGATAGTACCAGAGAAACACATGAATTATGATGGATGGCAGCAATCCCAATTTTAATATTTTCTAATGTGATTCTTTCCATACTATAATTTGGATTTTCTGTCTCCAACTCTTTTTATTTAGTCAAATGGGGCATTGATTTCAATGAGTTAATGGACAACAGGCAGCACTTACTAGTTTTTCCAAGTAGAAGGATCTGTCAATATTTCACAGATAAGCAGATGTTAGCCCTGACAGGATTATATATTAAAATACTCCTGTCATTAGGAAAGATCTGAAGGCAGGTACTTTTTTTCATGCTTTGTTCTTTCCTTATAAAATCCTGCTTTTACTGATTTGTCTTTTGTAATTAATCCAATACTGAATGGGCTTACGCAGTGTACAGCGAGCCAGTTTGATTGATTTTGCCAGTTTAGTCCATTGGGGTTTTACTTATAGCTGTCAAATTGCAATTAAGTTGTCGAGTTTTTTTAAAATTTGCTACTTAGTTACAATGTAAACAATCATTGATGCCATTTATTTGTGAAAAAGTAGCTCTCAAGTTTCAAACTTTTCTTAGGCAAAGATGAAATTCAGTGGCTTCCCTTAGAAAAGTCAGACTTCCCTAGGTTATCTAACCAAGCAGTTGGTCTATAAAAGTTTTGTCAGTTTATGATAAATTGTCAACGTCTTTCTGTTTGAAAACATGGCACCCTGTTAATTATGTCAGCCTGGGAAGCTTGCACTTACAGAAAAAAATCAGACCTTTAAGGAAAATATGCTGCTGGTGGTGACTACAAGAAAAAAGAGTCAACATGCATTGACTTCTTCCCCCAACTCCATCTGTGATTGTGTGTCCTCCCCACACTTTTCTCGAAAGGGTTAAAGCAGGCCAGAGGGGCCAATTAGCCTATTAGATGGCAATCTGGTGGAGAATGCGGTCACACGCAGTTTACGAGACTGTGATGGACTGCATAAGCTGACCACCCCTGATACAGGGGGAGTGTGGAGAGCCATAACAGAAAACGAGAAAAGGGGAAATAGAAGGCAGGAAGAGGAGAAAGCCCCCAAAAGTCCACCCTGTGAGGAGAACAGGAAAGGGAGGAGCGTGTTTTGTCTGTGGTCAGCAGGGACACGTATAAAGGGGATGCCTGTGTATGAGCGGCGAGGGGAAGGCTATCCCAGGGGAAAGGGCTGGACAAGAGAAGGCCAAAGGAAGGCCTCCTGCCAAAAAGCTTGTAAAATAACTAGTTCTGAAAAGATAGTGGGAATGAATCTTGGAGAAAACAGCCTGCCTGGGCTTAGCTGTGTGTCACCTGGCTAGGTCCTGGGCCTTTGGCTCGGTCCTGTTTCCTGAATGTTGCATGGAAGCAGAAGATACTTCTCCGTAGTCTTCTTTATTCCCACAGTGTTGCTCTAGCCATGCTGTAGCTCCACCAGTGCTAAGGGTGGGAGCACTAGTATTCCCTGGCATTTTTACCACTAAATAGTCTAGATCCGCATTAAGCAGGATTTCATGTTGCAGTTAGAAAAATGCCAGTGGCTGGTCAAAATTAGCACTTCCACTGTTGCTGGCACCCATACAGCTGCCTGGGTGCTAGAAGAAAGGTGAGGTCATTTAAAAAATTCCTCAGTGTAAATGTAGCCTCTGTAACTGACCTTGTATGCCAGTGGCATGGGATTGTTGGTCCCTTTAAAGGGAGTCTAACCTCAGACTGCTCCTGGGAAGCTAATTTAAGGGGAATGAGCCCATCTAGGCAGTTGATTGAATAATGAACACCTGGGCCTGATAGAAAGCCATCAGGGCTCAGTTGCAAGGGGATGCTCATAGAAAGAAGGTCTCCTAAGAGAGAGAGGAGCTCCCAAAGACCATAGGCCCCAAGGGGAGGGACTTTATTTCAAGGTTATTTAGATTTAATTAAGTGGAACTCCAGCCGGGGATTTTTGTGTTATAGTCCATTGGACTCTGTGGTGTTCTGAAAGGGTTCTGAGAGACCGGAAGCTGAGACAGGGAGTGCCTGCAGCACTGCACTAGATCAGCAGGAGGCATCACAGGGCAGGCATGCTCTGTGATGGCCATGGGTGGAGACTTCAACTCGGACTGTGGCACAGGGACTACCAGCAGGGTGATGCAGTGCCAGAAGCTAAGGAACTGATGTACCATATGGGGGGTATGTGGAATTTGTTCAGGAGATGGCCTAGGGATCCCAGCCTGCAATGATGAAGAGGGACCATACAACCAGAGCTGGTTCTAGGACAGATGAACAGCGTGGTGTCTCCCTGGGTGCCAGCTTGCAGGTGGGGCAGGATTGATGTGCCACATGGTATTTTTTGTGTTCTGCTCTGATTGGCTAGCTGTTCTTGCTCTGGTAATGATTGGTTGGTGTTTTCTTATTTTTGTTTTCTCTTGCCCGTTGAAGGGGGATGTCAAAAACATATTCTGCTTTGGCCAACAAAATAGCTAGGGTCACTCCTGCTTTCATCCATACAGTAAAAGGTGTCTTTGGGGCACACAGATGCTTAGCCTACTGGTTTCTTCCTGTTGACTTTGTGTTTAGTCCTTTCTATGCATCCACAGGGAAGCTCAAGCAATCTGCAGTTTTTTTCTAAGGGAAGTTGCTCAAGATATGTGAGGGAATTTGACATGAAATCCAAGAGGATTTCAAAGGGAACATCCCTGAAACTAAAATATTTCAAAGCTATCTCTTGGTCCCTTGGCTCGTCTCATAATTTGGATTATTCATGACCAGATTCTCCAGACTCTCTGAAAAGACACAATTCTAAACAAATATGCCCCCCCCCATCCCTGTATCTCTCAGATTTCTCACTGAATTTTATTCAAGTTTTAAATCTGTGGTGAGAACTGCATGGAGGAACCTTGGAATTTTTCAGGCTGGCCCCCCAGATCAGAAAACAAATACTTTTGCAAGAGAAAAAATAGGATGCATATTTTGGATCCTTGACTTTCCAGTATTCAACCTTAAGATGTCACCTGCAGGCTTCCTAAGAAGATCAGTACAGAATCAGTTTAACTGATTTGACTTTCTGTGTTTCCTTTTGCCATTCTGGGGACCCACTGAGTAAGAAATAAGATCAGGGTGGTGCTCAGAATAAGGCTGCCAACTTTGTATTTGAAAACTGGACACTCCAGCAGGAGTGCTGGAACCTCCCCTACCCCACCTCTTCTCCCTGAGGCCCCACTCCTGCCCCACCTCTTCCCTCAAGCCCCTGCCCGCCTTGTCCCCTGAGGCCCTGCCCCCGTCCACTCCTCTTCTCCCTCCCCCCCCGTCGCTCACTGCTTTTCCTCTCCCACTCTTGCCCTGATCAGGAGGGACTCACCTGCGGAGCAGGGGCTGGGAGTTGCAGCTGCCCGATGCAGGTAGGAGGTGGCCCCGGCTGAGTAGGGGCTGGAGCAGGTGATGTCCGGCATCTCCCCGCTTCCCCCACTGGCAGTAACTGAACTTTGGATGTCCAGTCAGTAGATCTGACCGGACATGGTTAGGTCCCCTTTTTGACCAGACTTTCCAGTTGAAAACTGGGCACTGGCCACCCTAGCTCAGAGGCATTCCTCCCGCTTCCACTTTCTTACAACTTTTCACTGTGAACAAAAGTAGGATCAATGTTGGAAACATGTAATGGAAGTTTCTTTGATTTATTTGTTGGATTGGTGGCGTGCGTATGCCCTCTGTCAAATACTCAGAACTTCCCACAAGTGAGTGAAATTCTTTCCCCATGCTGAGGGTTGTTCTACTGTAGCTGTAAAACAGGAAATCATGTGCCTCAGATGGCTTATGCCTGGCTTTATGCAAAGATATGAAATGTATGCAAATTTGCAATTCAGACTTTTTTTGCCAGAAGATATTGGCAGGCATGTAGGAATGAAAACCAGAATGTGGCCAGGGATCCAGGACTGGGGTGTGGCACTGATACAAGGAGTGGGTAGGCAAGAGATGAGCTCAGCTGGGAGTGTTTGGGGATTAGTAGTTTCATGGGAATAGCCTGGGTTTGAAGAAGAGACTTCCTTTCTTGAACTGGTGCCACCTAGTGGAGAGAGCGAATAACTTAAATTGGAAGTTAAATGAGAGGAAAAAAGTGTTTTGCAGTTTTAAGGGTTAGGCCAAGGTAGTTGTGAGTGCTTGTCTTGGTTCCATCCTGGACCTCTTTTGGGGGTAGGGTGAAGGCAAAAGGTGAAGACTAAAGACAGAAAATGGAGATCAAAACTTTTTCCTACAAAGTGTGTATTTTGATCCACCGACAATTTCACTATTCCAACCTGCCAAAGCTGTATCAAAGGGAGAGTGGGAATGCTCAGCCAGTCAAAGAATGTATGTGGATTAAAAAACTTCATTCTTATTGTAACCAGAGCAGAAAATGGCACAACATGAATCCATTCTAGTGGCAATGATTGTAAATGAGAGTGGGAATGGCACAAAGGTAACCCATTTCAGCCTTAATAAAGTAATCTTGTGTGGTCTTCCTTGGATGCCCTAACACTCTTGGCTCTTTATTTTGTGGAACATTATGGTTTCTTTGATAGAATGACTGCATGGTCATAGCTCTGGAATAGCACATTAGCAAAGATTTTAAAGAGTGTAATCTTGCACTTTAATCACAGGGATGCTGATCAGTAAATGTCTTTCAAATATACTGTAGCATCATGAAAGTAATGTTTAGAGTGACTAAGAAGACACTTGCATTAGAGGCCCCTTTTCAAGCACTCAGAACTCTGTTAAAGTAGAGATTTGTTTGTAATGTTTCATGCTTGTTCTCAGCTCAAAGCTTGGGAGCAAATATTCCAAAGTGTGTGCCTTACTTGAGATTGTGCAGACACCACTGGACGCACAAACAAACCCTGATTTGTCAGGGCTTGTGTGTGCACAGCACATTGGGGTTTGCTTGCACACAACAGCGTGTGCACAGTTTAGCACACGCACTTCTGAAAATGTTGTTTAATTGTGTGGGAAAGTGCAGCAGGCTGGCACTGTCTGCCCAAAACACCTCCTGCTGTTATCAGTTTCCCGCTCTCCTGGGAAGGTACTGAGCTTTTTTGAAGACTCATGGGAGCAGCTGGCTTGTTACCCAGCCAGTTATAAGGGTAGTGGACTACCACTCAGGAAAGAGGAAACTAGGGCTTGGAAGAGGCAGAGTCTGACAGAAGGAACCTTAGGAGCAGCCAAGCTTGAGGAGAAAATTTCGGCTGGGGTGAAGTCATAGACTGGTGTTTCATGTAAGTGTTATTGGGAATGACCTTTGTATCAATAATCCAGGCCTCAGGAATGGTGATTTTTGAACTCTGAGTGTGTAGCTTTTGTTTGGAGTGTGGGGGGGACTTCTTCTCTCACAGAAAGCTTGTTAAAATTTAGTTGTAAGTTGGTAATTCCTCTATGTACACTTCCCAAGTTCTAGGATGACCTAGCTAACACTGGCATTATCAATAATTGAAACAATAAATATTTACCTCAGTGGGCAGATATAGTAGAAAATACATTTAGAGCAAGTATGTAAAGAACTCTGAATGTTTGGGATAAAAGGGGAAAAACAAAAGTAAGACGATAATAGCCACTGCACTAGTCCTGGGTCTATAGTTCAGACTGAATTGAGTTTTGCACCAAGCTGAAATTATATTTGAATGTCCATTCATGAGAAAGCAGTTATATTCATGCTGTTTGCATTTTTTTCAATACCTTTTGTGGTTGGATAATTTAAAAATGGCTTAATCTTCATGAATCTATTATCCCATGAGCCTGCTTCTACTGGTGAGAGCCACATAATGTGTTTGAAAATCACATACCATGCACGTCTATAGAGCCAGTGGTTTGTCATTTAGCACTGTTCTGAGACTTGAGTATAGCTGGAGTTCCATCCTTTAAAATAAACACAGCCACATGGATTTTAATGTGTGATGCACTCGACTGCAAAAGCTTAACAGTGTTAAGGCACAATAACTGCCCCATAGAATGTGTGACAGTCAGATGTGCTGATCTGTTGTTACAAAAGCACACGAGGTCACTGTTAAGATTTTGGGTTAGTGCAAGTTTGAAGCTGGGGTCTGTATTGCTTTGGGAGTCTGCTGGGGATGGAAGTGAAAGCCTTATGGAGCACTGGAGCATGTTATCTTTCCCATTAAGTTATTTCCATTTTTTTAAGGTTTTGGATGAATGGAGCGTGTCCTCTTACAGTCTAAACCAGGGGTGGGCAAACTATGGCCCAGGGGCCACATCTGGCCCTTTAGACATTTTAATCCGGCCCTGGAGTTCCAGCCGGGGAGTGGGGTCAGGGACTTGCCCCGCTCCATGTGTGCCATGGCTCTGCGTGGCTCCCGGAAGCAGCGGCATGTCCCCCCTCTGGCTCCTATGTATAAAGGCAGCCAGGGGGTGCTGCATGCTGCCCCCACCCCAAGCTCTTCCCCCGCAGCTCCCACTGGCCAGGAACCACGGCCAATGGGAGCTGCATGGGCGGCGCCTGCAGACAGGGCAGCACACAGAGCCACCTGGCCATGCCTCTGTATTGGAACTGGAGGGGAGCATGCTGCTGCTTCCACGAGCTTCTTGAGGTAAGCACCGCCCAGAGCCTGCACCTCTGATCTCCTCTTGCACCCCAACCTCCTGCCCTATCCCTGATCCCCCTCCCACCCTCCAAACCCCTCGGTTCCAGCCCAGAGCACCCTCCTGCACCCCCAACCCCTCATCCCCAGCTTCACCCCTGAGCCCACACCCCCAGCTGAAGTCCTCACCCCCTCCCACACCTCAACCCCCAATTTTGAGAGCATTCATGGCCCACCATACAATTTCCATACCCAGATGTGGCGCTTGGTCTAAATTGTCGCTAAGCATAGGGTTTGTTTGCTAATATATATAAAAGACCCTATATGTATGGTAGGAAGATAAGGAACAATTATACCAAATAGTGATTAGAATCTACCTTTGATTCTTTAAAAGGCCTAACATCTATCTACTTGTTTGCTTTAACAATCCAAAGTAAATTCATAGGCCTATACTGTGCCTCAATTTTAAGCAGATCTCTGCTTAACATCAATGGCACAGTAGGGTCCATAATCATTACTTTATGCTAGCTTGACTGGGTTCTTCGTTTAAGATTGTGTGCTCTGTGTTTAATTTATTCTCCATTTCCTAGAATAACAGACAGTCTTGCTTCTCACCGTTTGAATCGATCAGTGTTGCTTGTAGAGCAATGTGACGGGGTATTCCTACCCCGCCCTGGCCCCACAAGGGTTAATGTGCATTGTAGGTTGAGGAAGCCATGCCCCTTCATCTCTGCTGGGCATGCTCAGCCTGGAGGTAAGATCTAAAAGGAAGTGGCCCAGCTCAGTCTGGGCAGGCTCCTGAAGGGAGAGGATGCAGACTGCAGGCTCTCTCCAGGGAGTTGCTACAGGCCCTGACCCCAGAGCCAAGGCACGCAGAGCCCCAGATGGATACCAGATGGCCTGACAAGCCCAGAGAGGAGGCCGAGCTGTCAGTACGCTGCTTGAGGACCCCAGAGACCTGTGAGAACCATGGATTATCGCCAGCAAAGACAGGGTAGGAAGCAGTTTAGGGGCCTTAGACTTTGCTCCAGTGGGTGAACCGGAGAACCAGTCAGCGTGTTTCAGGAGGTTTCCTGCTGACACAGTGGTGAGTAACCCTGCTACTGCCAGGGCCCTGGGCTGGGGCTCAGAGGAGCAGGGAGGGCCTGAGTGCCCCTACCCTTGGTGCCACACCCCCTGAGTGGCACCCCAGTTCTCCAATAGGCCGTGCAATCCCACAAATGGGTGCTCCTTTATTGAGTCTGGTCATTAAGCCATGCTGCCCTGAATGGAAGAACTGCTTTATTGATTCCGGCCATTGGGCCACGCTGCCCTGAGTGGAAGGGCCACTTTATTGACTCTGGCCACTAGTCTGTACTACCACATTTCATGGTAAGGGTCATCAGCATAGGACCTAACTAGCTGTGGTATAGCCTCTGCCCTTTCTTTTGACAACACATGACCTGACACCCTGTGACAGGGTGTAACTACCCCTGCCTTTTGTTGGCAGGAGGCTATTATTGACTTGCTTGATTCTTATGTAGGGGTAAGGAACAAGGACAAAGAATTACTATCTAGTGCAGACTGCTGACTCAGGGCCCAGTCTTGCAGATACTTACTACTGGACACAATGCTTACTACCATGAGCTGTCCCATTCAATAGGACTATTCATGGTAGCAAGCACTGCACTTGGCTTAGCAGTAAGTGCTTCCATTTCAGTCCCTAGTATTGTTCAAGAACTGAGAATCAGATCAGTTAAATTATGAAGAGTTGCTAAAAGATTGAACTCCCTTGAACATGACCGTCTAAGTGCACACAAACATATTGCCCTCCCTTATCTCTCGGTAAGCTACCTGATGAGTTTAAAAGAAATGACTATTTGCCTTTAGATAAATCAATGCAGTTTTAGGACCCAGCTTCCATTGAAACCAATGACAAAACTCTCATTGATTTCAGTGGGAGCAGGATTAGTTCCATAATATTGCCTAATTTAGAACTTTTAGAATACAAACTCTAGATTGTAAAAACACAAAAATAGCGGCTCATAGAGCGTGCTATGCTTGGACCTTTCTGTAATCTCTTGTGAGTGCAGTTGTCCTGCTGCTAGGCCCTGATCCACCCCTTCACTCAAGGGGGAGTCCTGTGACTCTGCCACTCCCAGACTGGGTCCCTAGGTTTTAGCACCCCTATTTCATGCTGTGGCCCCTCCAGCAGGGACAATTTGGTTCCCTGCAGGAGATTTCTCTCAAGAGCTTTGTAAGGAGAAAGTGTATGCAGTTCAGACTTCTCCAGAAGCAAAGTATTTGTCAACAGAAACACAGCAGCCAGAGATAAAATAACAAAGAAGACCTATATGCATGAATCTTACATAACCTCTTAGCTTCTCCTTGCTTAGTTAAGCAGTCCTGTCCCTACTTCACTCAGGCAGCATTCAGCGTCTGGTTGAAAGAACACCTGGGATCCTACCTCTGACCCCCTCACGGCCTTGCCCCTGCCAGCCTCTCGTCCAAAATCCCCTCTATCATTTGTCAGGGCTGCTTTTTAATAGAATCAAATCCTTTTGTTTCAGCTTTCCTGACTCAGGAATTCCCCCTCTCTTGTCCCAAGCTGGGTGTCTGCCCAGTTAGGTTGGAAGCAGTACTTTATCTTTTGGTGAAGTACTGAGTTAATCCACATCATTGTCTCTCTTCCTGGTCTCCTGGGTGGAGATCTTCAGGTGGAAGTTAACCCTTTGAGTCCATGTAGCCCACAGTACAGAAGTAGGTAGGTAAACCCAGTCACACATAATATTCATAAAAATAATGCCAAAATCTCCCACAATCTCCACACCATCAGAAGAACGTTTAGAACACAAATCCTAGATAACATAAACATCAGCAATCCATAGGAACGTCTCTCTCTCTGTCTCTCACACACACACACACACACACCTCTCGAATGTGACTTCAGCTTGGAGCTGGTTTTTCAAATATTGAAAATTTGTGGAAACAAGTAAATTGTAACAGTAGCTTATTATGTATTACCATAATTCTGTAATATCAGAGCACTAGATGTCAGACTTTGAGATCCAAGAATGTTATCAAGGTCTTATTGTAAATCCTGACAAGATATATACATTCTCTCTCTATATTTTAGGGCCAAATCCTGCAGTCATTACTCAGTGCTTAGCCATACAAAATTCCCACTCTAGCCAATTAATAAGGTAGGCAGGATTTTACCTTTAGTCTTAGTTTTTGGGGAAGGAATCTCATTGCGTAACGTACTTTTGGTTTTTTGTAAAGAGCTGTATATACTCTTGATACTCCATAATATTTAATATTTTATTACATTTGTAAATAAAAGTTTTCAATAATATGACAAAACATGGATCCTCTATTCAGGAAAGCACTTAATCACATATTTAACTTTAAGCATGTGCTTGAGTCACATTGAACTCAATGCTGAAAGCTCAGCACATGGTTAGATGCTTTCCTTCATTGTGGCCAATGGCGACTGAAGCCAAATGAGATCATTCCCGAGTGGGGAAAAAAGAGACTGTTAATCCAACATTCGTTGTGCAAGAATTTCCTTTCTGAAGAGATGCCTGCCATTAGTTGATTAGGGCCTGAACTTGACCCACTGAAGTCAATGGAAGGTTCACCATTTACTTCAATGGAAGCAGGACTGGGCCCTGAAAGAACAAGTCAAATAAGAAATTCATTCCACTTGAGGCATAGTTGGACACGGCTCCCAGATGGAAATCCCTACAGATTGATTAATAGGGTTAACAATAACACTGTCAACTGTCTTAGCAAATCCATTACGGTATCTCTAACAAAAGGGCTCACTTGGAACACTATAAACAAAATGGCTTTTTGTATTACAAGCATGAGAAGTGTTTAATATAACTGTCTATTTTTTTCATAGAGAGCTTCTAGCTGAAATCTTTATGCAGCACAGTGGTCATGGTTTTCAATGGATTTGAGAGTACAGTTGGGTGCACTGCACACATTGAAAGTGAAAAACGGTGTCACTGCTGACAGGATACATGTGATTCTTAACTAAACAGAAGCATCTGAACGCCTGAACATACGTACAACACTTTACAATGATTGCTATTTGTTGTGTCTGTCTTTTCTCCTACAACAATCCCTACTCTTCTGGAGAGCCGCACAGTGTGGAACTGTGGGAAGTTCTGCAAACTCTGTACCCTACACACGTAGCTCTTTTTTGCCAGTTGACTCTCCATTTTAAAATGAAGAGCCACTTTCACGTATCTAGCTCTAAGATGGCTTTGAGTGGGTCAGGCAGACTAATAATCCCCCTGCATATATGCCAGGTTTCACCAGTCGCTGCCCCCTTTTTACAGGGCTAGTATTAAAAGTGAAAAGCCCAGTGCTGAAGCCTTCTTAGGAGCAGTTTAGAGTCCAGATCTGAATGTTACAAATGGGGTCCATCTCTACTGAACAGTTTGGGGACGTTATCAGATTTATTTTCTTATTAGTCAATTTTAATTTTTAAAACTTTAATTAGGAAAGGGGGATGTGATGTTGTGCGGGTACTAAGGGCTGTGAGGCACCTCACTACCACCTGCTCTTAACGTGAGGAAGCTTCGTCTGTGCCTGCCGTGGGTCAGCTCCTCAACCCCACCAGCCCTGGGTAACACAAGCCCTCCCCTCTGGTCTACGCAGGCCCTGCTCTCCCTCTACAGGTTAGCAAAAGGTCCCCTCCACCCCTGAGCCTGCCGAGCATCTCCAGCCCCTGATCCCCTGAACAATCACAGTATTCACAGATCCAAAGATACAGTACAACCCATCTTACCAGTTCCACCTCAGATCACAGCCTCAGCACTTAAATATGAGAGAAATCAAATATATGTTTATTTAACAAAGAATAGAGATTCAAGTAACTGCCGGTAGAAGTATTAGAAACAAATGGTTACATCTAAAATAAAATCATAGCAGGCATTTTAGAGCCTAGGCTTAATTAACAAGATACTTTCACGTCTAATAAAGTATTGCTCACCATCACTTTGCAGCGAGACTGGCTGTGACACCTCTTTCAGGAGGCACAATAAGCTGTCAGCCTGCCTCCTCAGTGAAGGATCCTGGGTGTCTTCTGGTACCCCTAGATATATCAGAACAATCTTTTATCCATATTCATAAACAGGACCTCCTCCCCTCTGCTGATTTTTTTTTTTTTTCCCCGTGTGGTTTTTTTCATCAATTGGGCAATCTCTGGATTCACATCAGCTTCAGTATGCAAACAGACTTCCACTGTGAGGTGGACAATGTACGTATGACCAGGCAGGGAGATAGGTGTCAGTTATCTCCTGCCTGAAAGGAACCTGTCCGAGGTATGTCACCTCCTGGTGACCTGCCTCACCTCCAAGAGATAAAGAACATAACTTTCAATATAGATACATAACTCCTTAAACATTTTCTGTACATACATTTCACAATAATTATGATGACCAATGGGCTACTGGCTCTTGGCAGAGATCTTACATGCTGTTGTTAGATGTTTGGTTGCATGTGTTCCCTCTGTATGCCATCCCAGCTCTGCGCAGATAGCTGGCACCCAATGACCACAAGATCCGTCAAGGTCCGAAGGCATTCAGCCAGGTCGACGAAGCATGATACTAGTATCCCGCAGACTCTACCGGACCACTAATACATGTATGACTGTAACAGTGGACCAGCTCAGTGAACGGCCGGATTTTCCATTTCTCCCTAGGCCAGACAGAGACACTCCCATTGAGGCTTCATTTTATACACCAAACAAACAAGTTACTTATTGACCCTCTGATGTGATTAGTTACTGCTCCTTACCTTGTACATGTTGATTTGATCAAAATATCTCTATTCATCATACTCTCATCCTGACCTTACCTTAAGGAGGGTCAGTGTGTTCTTGTTATGTTTGTGGGAGTGTTTGTACCATACCTGGTATCGGGGTGTTCTGGTACCACCCTTCTGGAATGTGTTTGTGTGAGTGTCCTGTTCCTAGCCTTTCTGAGGAATGTGTATGGATTTGCATGCCAGCCCTATTCTTGCCAGGTTCTGTGAGCTTGCAAATATCTGATGCAAGGCATCCCTGCAAAACCCTGTGCCCTCTGCCACTTGGCACTAAGGTGTCCCTGAGTCACAGGGTACGTGAATGATGGTTCATTGGGTTTTCCAATATAAGAAGAACAAATAAAATAGATTTATGTAATTGCTAATGACCATCTACTTAGACGCTATTCTCAAGTTTTCCCTCCCTCATTCCTTCCCTCCTCTGTGCTATAAGGTATAGAAGGGACTCTATATCTCACATGGTCATCAAAGCCTGTTTATTATAGTGGCAAAGATCACCTTATAGACTAACAGACGAATTGGAGCATAAGCATTCGTGGGTAAATACCCACTTCGTCGGATGCATGTTACATGTCTCATGTGTCCGACGAAGTGGGTATTCACCCACGAAAGCTTATGCTCAGATACATCCGTTAGTCTATAAGGTGCCACAGGACTCTTTGCCACTTTTACAGATCCAGACTAACACGGCTACCCCTCTGATACTTGCTTATTATAGGTTCACAGCACATTAACCCTGGCCCTTATTGGCACTGGCCTATCATCCCAGTATGGGAGAGTCACCAATACATACATAATGAGGGACAGTGGTCCCTGCTTCCCTCACAGTTCCATAAACCTCTCCCTTTGTGTGTAGCATTCGGCGGAAACTCTGAGGTGAACTTTTCAGCATCTCCTGAGTCCTGCCATGAAACAGTCCTTCTGTGAGCCTTATTGGAGGAGGTTATGATAGGGTCCTTTGGGTCTTTCTTACATAGGGCCAAATCCTATTAAAGGGGCTTTATTCTGCAGAAATTGCTCTGAAGCAAAGTGCAGCTGAAGAAAGAACTCTTAAATAATTTCAACATAGGAATTATCACACTGGATCAGACCCCTGGCCCGTCAAGTTTAGTATCCTGTACTCAACAGTGGCCAGTACCAGATGCTAGAGAAGATGGTGGCAGAAACACCACAGTTGACAAGCATGTCCCCCATTAAAATTTCATCCTAACTTCTAATAGAGATTGTCTTAAGTCCTGAAGCAAACTTGCATAGCTAGCTTCTGGTTGGTTACTGCAAGGTAGTAGCTGAAGGGTGTTCAGTGGCTGCAGCCCACTGCGCTCCTGCACCATGGAGCTTGGTGCTTGTGGATTAACACTGCGTGTGACCCCTTTGGCCATGACCTCAACCCATGCACTTGCCCCATTTCTCCATATGACAATATGTGGAGACCTTGTCCAAGTGTCCTATAGGGTGAGGAGTTCCCCTGCATGGATTTTTCAGTGCCTGGATAACTCACGCAGTCAGGTGCATCCATGGCATTTGAGCCCTATGCAGATGCTCCTTGGTGCTATGTACAGACAGAGCAGCAGTGCAGTGAGATTGCCAATATGAATGAGGACTAATAGAGGGTATGTCTTCACAGCATTTTGGAGCCCACTGGAGTGAGCCTACTAGGCCAGGTCAACAGACCTAACCTGCTAGTGGGGCTTGTGCTAGCTCTCTAAAACTAGCTGTGTAGACAGTGCTTTGAAGTTACAGCATGAGCTTCACCCACAACTTCAAAGTGCTGTCTGCAGAGCTATTTTTCGAGTGCTAGCGTGACCCTGCTAGCCCAAGTCGGTTGACCCAGGCTGGCAGACTTGCACCCATGGCTCCAAAATACTATGTAAGCATACCCTTAACAGGTGCGTGTTTGTAGGAAACGTGGTGGCCCCATCCTTAAACAGGTCTGATTTCTATTTTCTTACATTATTTATTCAGCTTTCGAATTTACAAGCTACCAGAACAAGGAAATAGCGCTGGGATATTGGGTTGTGGTATTTTTACTCATTTGCTCATTTACATGTGCTTTTACGAGTTAAAATGTTGCTTAAATTACACAGTGTGAAGAGCTGAAATGCGCTTTTTTATAAAATTGTTCCATTATACTCAAAAAGAAAAGGAGTACTTGTGGCACCTTAGAGACTAACCAATTTATCTGAGCATAAGCTTTCGTGAGCTACAGCTCACTTCATCGGATGCATACTGTGGAAAATACAGAAGATGTTTGTTTTTATACACACAAATCATGAAAAAATGGGTGTTTATCACTACAAAAGGTTTTCTCTCCCACCACCCCACTCTCCTGCTGGTAATAGCTTATGTAAAGTGATCACTCTCCTTACAATATGTATGATAATCAAGGTGGGCCATTTCCAGCACAAATCCAGGTTTTCTCCCCCCCCCAAAACAAACCCACTCTCCTGTTGGCAACAGCCCATCCAAAGTGATCACCCTCCTCATAATGTGCATAACAATCAAGGTGGGCCATTTCCCACCTTGACTATCATACACACTGCAAGGAGAGCGACCACCCCAGACAAGCCACCACCAACAGGAGAGTGGGCGTGGCGGGGGGGGAGAAAACCTGGATTTGTGCTGGAAATGGCCCACCCCGACCATCACACACATTGCAAGGAGAGTGATCACTTTACATAAGCTATTACCAGTAAGAGAGCGGAGCAGGGCGGGGGCGGGGGGTGAAGAGAAAACCCCCTGTAGTGACAAACACCCATCCCCTCATGATCTGCGTGTATAAAAACAAACATCTTCTGCATTCTCCACAGCACGCATCCGATGAAGCGAGCTGCAGCCCACGAAAGCCCACGCTCAAATAAACTGGCTAGTCTCTAAGGTGCCACAAGTACTCCCTTTCTTTTTGTGATTATCTAGTTATGGAGGTCAAAAAATTATAATAATTATTCTGTGGTGTTTGCCTCTTACACTGAACTATGATTTTCCTTGACTCTCCCTCCCAACCCCCCAAAAGTAGAAGTAATTTCACCTTTTTTTGTTGTTGACTGCATATTTTGTTGCAGATAAATAGTTTTTTGTACCAGTGCCAATTACAGCCAATTATAATCCTGTTTATCTGCTTCATCATTAAAATATGTGGCAGAGCTTCTCTGTCCTTGGAAGAAGGAGGATTTGCTTTGAGATACACGTCCAGACTGGAAGAGTCACAGTTTTTATTGATCTGTATATAGCGTTCCAAAAAATGGTTTCCCAAACCAGCCTTCACAAAAGGATCAAACTATACTATGTGTATATTGACAGGTTTCAGAGTAACAGCCATGTTAGTCTGTATTCGCAAAAAGAAAAGGAGCACTTGTGGCACCCTAGAGACCAACCAACCCACTTGAGCGTAAGCCTTCGCGAGCCACAGCCCACCCCATCGGATGCACACTGTGGAAAACACAGGAGATGTTTCTATACACACAAACCATGAAAAAATGGGTGTCCACCACCACAAAAGGCTTTCTCTCCCCCCACCTCACTCTCCTGCTGGTAATAGCTTATCTAAAGTGCCATTTCCAGCACAAATCCAGGTTTTCTCCCCCCCCGCCACGCCCACTCTCCTGTTGGTGGTGGCTTGTCTGGGGTGGTCGCTCTCATTGCAGTGTGTATGATAGTTAAGGTGGGAAATGGCCCACCTTGATTGTCATGCACATTGTGAGGAGGGTGATCACTTTGGATGGGCTGTTGCCAACAGGAGAGTGGGTTTGTTTTGGGGGGGGGGAGAAAACCTGGATTTGTGCTGGAAATGGCCCACCTTGATTATCATACATATTGTAAGGAGAGTGATCACTTTACATAAGCTATTACCAGCAGGAGAGTGGGGTGGGGGGAGAGAAAACCTTTTATAGTGATAAACACCCATTTTTTCATGATTTGTGTGTATAAAAACAAACATCTTCTGTATTTTCCACAGTATGCATCCGATGAAGTGAGCTGTAGCTCACGAAAGCTTATTTTCAGATAAATTGGTTAATCTCTAAGGTGCCACAAGTCCTCCTTTTCTTTTTGCGAATACAGACTAACACGGCTGCTACTCTGAAACCTGTCATTATACTGACACTGACTTTGAGCTGGCCATGAGTTCCTCTGGGCTACTTATACGATTAAGAGCTGCAGGACTGGGCCCTGGCTTGGAACTTTACTGGCATATTTTCCAAAGCAAGAAGCTTTCTTGGCATCCTTTGTATCCGCTTTACAAATGTTGCTGTTTCATGTCGCTCTGCTGCCGCACAGAAGAACTTGTGGATGTGTATCACCTGCTAGGAATCAGGGCTGAACTGAGCAGAGAAGCCTTTTTATGATGAGTATGAAAAGCACATGCTTTTTTTAAATTGAAAGGAGACTATATTTTAAATGCCAAAAAATGGAAAATATACTGCAGTTGAATATAAATGTGAACAGATGTTTACTTTAAGGAGGTTCTCAAGTGATTAGAAACTCTCTGGAGTCATTTATAATAAAGAACAGGTAAGCGTACACCTGCAACTTTCTCTCAGTAGTGGGGCCTGTTTCTCCTTTCAGTGACACTGATTTCCTGGTGATGTTACTCCTCCTGGTTTACACCATTGTAACTATGATCTGAATCTCTTTCTCGCTTACTATATACATGTGTGATACTCCTTTTATTAAACTACTCAGTAAAATATCTGGCTGATGAGAGAAAAATGAATGTACTCCAATAGCATGATCAGTCTGGGGCACTGTCATTTAAAGTGACAACATAAAGTCCCCGGATTTTCTCCTTTTGAAGTGAGTGGCAAAACCCTTACTGACTTCTGTGGTGCAAAATCTGACCTACCAGGAAAAGTAATATGGTTCCCATAGGACTTAGCATATTTTCAGATTTATTGGGTTCTCTCCCTTACAATGTGATTTAAAAATATTTTTATAATGGGGTATATGATGGATGGTTCGAAGTGATTCATTATTAAGTTATATTGCTTTTTACAGTAAAAAGGACTGACTGTTATTTCCATTCTTCCATAGTTCTGAAGAGTTATGGCTTTTTTAGGCATAATTTGGAAAACAGTGCTGTCTCTCCCGACTTTAGAAGGAGTTATATTGCACAATGGGAAATCAATCTATCTATAATATACCAAATCTCTTTATAGTAAAATCATCACTACTGGCTTTTAGGGTTCATAATGCACAGTAGTTTCAAAATTTCTGCAATCAAACTTTTTTTTCTCATAAAAACATGATCAATCCTTTCAAGAGGAAACAAATCTCACTGAAAAACCAAGGCAGGGAAACATTTCCTTTTACACTGGCTTCTGTGTATGTTTATGATAACATAAATAGGCAGTTGCTAATTTTCCTTCATCCTTCACTGTCTCCCTTTGTACAATATAAACCCAAACAAAAGAAAAATTAAATTTGTTTTCTTTATTTTTATTGGTTATACTTGTATTTCTATCTGTTTCTAGATGTTGGGCTTAATCCTGAATTTCTTACTCAGGGCCTGATCGTGCATATCTTATATTGGCAAAACTTCCATTGACTTCAGTCACAAAGGAGTCCCTGGGAGGTTTGTCTGAATAAAGGCTGCAGGATGGGTCCTGAGTAAGTTATTCAGCATTTGGTCAAGTATTTATAGGCAGACATCTAAATGTGAAGAGGAAGAAAGGTGAAGAAATATCTAGACAACAAAGCATAGTAATACTTTGTACATAAGTTCTTTGAGTGTATCTATATTATAGTTACAACCCTGTTAGAAAACAGAGTCATAATGTGGCTGCATCCTAACTATGTTATAACAGTTTGAGTTTGCTTCTGTAGATTAGACCAAGTCATGTTATAATCACATTACAGGGCTCACAGTACCTTATATTCTACTAGATCCTTGCAGCCTCTTCAGAGGCCTGATCCAAAGGCCACTAAAGTCAAGAAGAGTTATTCCATTGACTCCAATGGGCTTTGATTTAGGCCCTAAATTGATTAATTTCAGGTCTTTAGAAAGTGCCCAGTCCAGACATCTCTTCACTTTTGCTGCACATAAGCTGATCCTGATCATCTTCCAACTGGTTAACTCTAAACTTTGTCACCCCAGATGAAACAGGCATTGTTCTACATCCATTTATTTTTCCAATTCTACTTTTAATGGATTTGCAGGGGTATTATAATGGAACCATGTGCTGCAGACAGCAAACACCTTTAGTATATACATATACATGACATATAAGCCACATCTGCCTGAGGATGTGGGAATAGGAACTTAGTCCTTCAGCTCCAAAATACCAATCTCTGCCACTTGAGCTAAAGAATATCGTGCAAAGTCAGTGGCAGTTGTAGGTCATTTATTCTCTCTGGCGGTCAGCCACTAGATGGTGATATCCTACACACACACACACATGTCCAGGCACGCATGCCCACATATAAATTGTCAAAGCCAGTATATTACCAGATATGTCTTGCTGATTACTAGAGGGGAAAAACCAGGCATTTCATTTCTGTTTTTTAGAAAAATAACAGTGGAAGGAGAAAAATGTGTTCCAGGACAAAATGTCTTTATACCTGGAAGCAGTACAGGAGAGAGATGAAAAGGTAAACTTATAGTGTAAGGTTGCCATGTGCCCTGTGAGTTTGAGTAAACAGAAGGAAATACTTTGCAGTACTTTGGGGAAATCTTGAGTTCTGTGTCTCTCAGCAACCAAGAAGCAACTAACACATGACTGAGAGGAGATCATCAAACACCAGGCCCCACATATGGCTAGATTACAATCATTTGGAAAAACTGAGACAAGAGTGCTGAGGACAGAGAGATTCATAAGAGCAAGCAATTATGGTATTTACATATAGAGTTACTTAATAAAAAACGACCAGGAACTTAGTTTATTTTGACATTTTGAATGGAAAATAGAGTTGATATGTTGAAAGAAGAGTGCAAGGGTTAATCCGTTTACAGCTATAAACAACACCAGGTTCAAATGACTCTGGAAATCAACTTTTTTAGAGGTAGTTCCCAGCTATGTCTGACAAGATCTCTCCACAAAGAGGCTACTTTAAGTCAGTAAGGCAATATCATGATTAACAGATGCACAACACAAATATTTTGTGATATGTTCTCATCTCAAGCCAAAAGGGATCTATTATAAATATAAAGGCTTAGATGGTCTGAAGAGAGAATTTACAAGATGCTATAGTATAAAAATGGGTCACTTCATGTGGAGAAAAGTGGTAGTTCAAATAAAATCATCTTCTAGTCTCAGTGAAGGTTACAGGTTGTGATCTTGGTTTCCGTGTTATTCTTTTTTGTGTCCTCCACCACGTACACATTCTATCTGAAGAACAAACTGTACTTACCAACTAATTGCTGCAGGTTTCAGCACGAACTATTGATGAACTGTCCTTCAAAAGTGGAAAACATGAAGCAAAATAACTGAGAAACTCTAACAAACCTACTATTAATAATATCAATACGTTACCTTTAAAATAATTATTTTTCCAGCAGACTTTTCTTAGAGGCCTCAGAACACAAAATATTATAAAATGGCAAAATGATTGTTTTCCTTTTATTTAGGACTTTTTAAAGAGAATAATAGAGATATTTATCTCTTTCATATACTGTGATGGTCCTCAAAACGCCAGTGCCTGATCCTCCGCTTATACCACTATATAAATAATTCTGTTGAAATAATTGGAGTTGACCACTGTAAGACCATTGTAAGTGAGAGGAAAATCGGGTCCCTAGTGTTACTTAGGACCTGATCCTACTCCCACTGAAGGCTGTGAGATTTGTCATTTACATTAATGGTGCATCAGTAGGCCCTTGGTAAACTACAGTCTGATTCATTTCCGTGCTACCATGTTTATGCCAGTGTGACTCCAGGGGCTTTAAATGGTGTTATCCGTGTAAAACCGAGTGGGGTGGAATGGACAGTCCTTAATGTAGAGGTCAGATTTGGTCATCACTTCATATAATCCTGTGACCACTGAACACATCTGGGTGAAATTCTGGTTCTAGTGAAGTCAATAGGAAGACTCCCACCTACTAAAATAGGGCCAGGGTTTCACATTTATAAAGCGTGTAAAAGAAATGCTAGTATGAGACAAGAGAATGGGTGGTGACAATAGAGGTGGTGGTGGTAAGGATGCTATTAATGGAGATTCTGTGAATTTTGTCTTATTTCTAAATTACTTCTGTGGGCCAAATGGGCACTGCTTCCATAGATGTGTTTGAGGCAATGATTTAATTTACACTCTGGACTCTATCCTCAGCTGTGACTGAGTTGCCCTTGGCAAAGCAGAGGTGGGCTGTATGCCATGCAGTCAACGGGGCTACTCTTAGAATCATAGAATCATAGAATATCAGGGTTGGAAGGGACCCCAGAAGGTCATCTAGTCCAACCCCCTGCTCGAAGCAGGACCAAGTCCCAGTTAAATCATCCCAGCCAGGGCTTTGTCAAGCCTGACCTTAAAAACCTCTAAGGAAGGAGATTCTACCACCTCCCTAGGTAACGCATTCCAGTGTTTCACCACCCTCTTAGTGAAAAAGTTTTTCCTAATATCCAATCTAAACCTCCCCCATTGCAACTTGAGACCATTACTCCTCGTTCTGTCATCTGCTACCATTGAGAACAGTCTAGAGCCATCCTCTTTGGAACCCCCTTTCAGGTAGTTGAAAGCAGCTATCAAATCCCCCCTCATTCTTCTCTTCTGCAGACTAAACAATCCCAGCTCCCTCAGCCTCTCCTCATAAGTCATGTGCTCTAGACCCGTAATCATTTTTGTTGCCCTTCGCTGGACTCTCTCCAATTTATCCACATCCTTCCTGTAGTGTGGGGCCCAAAACTGGACACAGTACTCCAGATGAGGCCTCACCAGTGTCGAATAGAGGGGAACGATCACGTCCCTCGATCTGCTCGCTATGCCCCTACTTATACATCCCAAAATGCCATTGGCCTTCTTGGCAACAAGGGCACACTGCTGACTCATATCCAGCTTCTCGTCCACTGTCACCCCTAGGTCCTTTTCCGCAGAACTGCTGCCTAGCCATTCGGTCCCTAGTCTGTAGCGGTGCATTGGATTCTTCCATCCTAAGTGCAGGACCCTGCACTTATCCTTATTGAACCTCATCAGATTTCTTTTGGCCCAATCCTCCAATTTGTCTAGGTCCTTCTGTATCCTATCCCTCCCCTCCAGCGTATCTACCACTCCTCCCAGTTTAGTATCATCCGCAAATTTGCTGAGAGTGCAATCCACACCATCCTCCAGATCATTTATGAAGATATTGAACAAAACCGGCCCCAGGACCGACCCCTGGGGCACTCCACTTGACACCGGCTGCCAACTAGACATGGAGCCATTGATCACTACCCGTTGAGCCCGACAATCTAGCCAGCTTTCTACCCACCTTATAGTGCATTCATCCAGCCCATACTTCCTTAACTTGCTGACAAGAATACTGTGGGAGACCGTGTCAAAAGCTTTGCTAAATTCAAGAAACAATACATCCACTGCTTTCCCTTCATCCACAGAACCAGTAATCTCATCATAAAAGGCGATTAGATTAGTCAGGCATGACCTTCCCTTGGTGAATCCATGCTGACTGTTCCTGATCACTTTCCTCTCATGTAAGTGCTTCAGGATTGATTCTTTGAGGACCTGCTCCATGATTTTTCCAGGGACTGAGGTGAGGCTGACTGGCCTGTAGTTCCCAGGATCCTCCTTCTTCCCTTTTTTAAAGATTGGCACTACATTAGCCTTTTTCCAGTCATCCGGGACTTCCCCCGTTCGCCACGAGTTTTCAAAGATAATGGCCAAGGGCTCTGCAATCACAGCCGCCAATTCCTTCAGCACTCTCGGATGCAACTCGTCCGGCCCCATGGACTTGTGCACGTCCAGCTTTTCTAAATAGTCCCTAACCACCTCTATCTCCACAGAGGGCTGGCCATCTCTTCCCCATTTTGTGATGCCCAGCGCAGCAGTCTGGGAGCTGACCTTGTTAGTGAAAACAGAGGCAAAAAAAGCATTGAGTACATTAGCTTTTTCCACATCCTCTGTCACTAGGTTGCCTCCCTCATTCAGTAAGGGGCCCACACTTTCCTTGGCTTTCTTCTTGTTGCCAACATACCTGAAGAAACCCTTCTTGTTACTCTTGACATCTCTTGCTAGCTGCAGCTCCAGGTGCGATTTGGCCCTCCTGATATCTTTCCTACATGCTCTTAGAGTAAGGTATTTTATGCCTTGAAATTAGTAGGACCACTTTTGGAGTGAGTTGCTATTTGCTATGAATGAGAGTAACAGGGTTGGGCCTGAAGTGATCTCAATTATTTTTCTAGTTCTTAATGATGTAAGCAGAGTCAGGATGAGCTCCACCCTGACATCTGATGGTGAGGTGTGGCAAGTTGTGGAAAAGAACTTCAGGGGCCGATCTCATTTGCATAGGCACACCCACCCCGCCTAGAATGAGGCCATAGCTGCCCAAATGGTCACTTTGGGTGCTGTGGGTTCCCCAGTGTCTCTGTTATTGGGGCAGGAAGAATAAATTGTTATTACCCTGATTATGGGAATCAAGGACAGTGGAACTGTACTTGGCCTTTTGTTATGATGGAGGGACTCGCCATCAACTAAGTAGCACTCGCTAGGCAAGGGACATGGGTTCCAAAACTCTGTGAATTGAGAGAGAGAGAGAGGCTGGGGACAGGTGTTAATACTTGGTGGTATGGGCCCCCTGGTGAGGGCCTTACATGCTACTTGCACTTCCTCCTCTCTCCACTATGGAAAATCAGAGCTAATTTTGATTCCATTAAGAGTCTGGTTACAGGCTGCTGAGCTGAATTCACTTTGGGCTAATGGTGCACTAGCACTGAGGCTCCCCTACTACAAGCTGAAATCACAAAAGAGCTAAACTTACTAAGAGCTGAAATCACTGAGTGTTGTGTTAAGTAGTGGGGGAGCCTGAAGATATATAGTGGAGCAGTTTGTGGGATGGTGAGCGGAGCGGAGCGGCTGGTGGAGCAGAGCAGTTTGCGGGACGGCGAGCAGAGCGGAGTGGCTGGTGGAGCAGAGCAGTTTGTTGGATGCCTAGAGCAGCTCATGGGGCGGCTGGCAGAGCGGAGCCCCATGGAGAGGTGGAGCCATCAGCTTTGGACCATGTAAGGTGCCACTTAACCCCCCCCCCCATTTCCACCCAGGTTGGGAGGTAAAACTCTGCAGATAAATTTTTGAACTCTGGGGCTGCCCTGACCAGGGACAGAGACTTTTGGGTTGTTGGACTTTTGGGACTTTGGGTGATTTTGGGTTGCTGGACTCAAGAACCAAAGGGAAAGGACGTGCCCCAATTTGCTTGGGGTGGGTTTGTTGCTCATGGGTTGTGTTATGAATCCTGTTGGTGGTGTTTCCCCAACATAATGCCACATTGTTTCTCTCTGTTATTAAAAGGCTTTTTGCTACACTCAGACTATGTGCTTGCGAGAGGGGAAGTATTGCCTCTTGGAGGCGCCCAGCGGGGGTGGTATATATTTGTCCCAGGTCACTGGGTGGGGGCTCGAGCCGGTTTTGCATTGTGTTATTGGAATGGAACCCCTAGATACTGAACCCGGCCCTTGTTGCTGCCAACTCTGACCGGCAGAAGGGTTACAATGAATTATCTGGAGTGATTTGACTGAAGATTAGTATGAGCCTGAAAAGCATGGTAATATTTAAATCAAACAATGTTGCAGGCCTGAGTGACCTGGTAAATTTAGGGGGAAATGGCTATTTTGCAAAAGGAGAGATGAGTTTGAAAATGTTCGGGAAAGTGGTCCTACTACTTGGAATTACATTAATGTGGAAGGAGGTTGATTGGAATTGCCATTTTATACTGAGTAAACATGTGGGCCAAATAAAGTGATAGAACTTGAAGCTCTACTGTTTTGACGAAAATGCTGAATTTATCTAGTTCTGGATTTTAGTTCCTTGAACTTTAGGGCCTTTTTGATTAACCTTCTCATTTAACTGAAACCTTTGTCACATTCAGTCTCAATGTATGGTATCTTATGTGCTCCTGGGGGGTTGAACCTAATTATCTTATGGTCACTATTACTTAGTGGCTCAGATACAATCTCTGTTTCAGTTCACTCCTGTTTATTATTTAAGACTTATGGCATATCTAAATGGTGGGGTAATGTGCTCTACAGGGGTGTGGTCGCTAAAGCTCACTTACATATTGCACATTAATTGGTCCACGTAGACCCTGCTGGTGTGCTTTAACATAGTGCAGTTTGAAAGGGGACCTTTAGTGCACATCAGTAGGGTCTACACAGACCAATTAAAACACAATGGGTTAGTGTGCTTTAGAAATCACACTCCCCTAGAGTGCATCACCCCACTGTGTAGACATGCCTTGTCAAGAGACATGCCTCTCTTCCTGTGTGCTTCAGAACTGGTTCCAAGCTCTGCTACAGCCTTCCTTTGTGACCTTGGACAAGTAACTTGGGGCAGGCATATATTGCCCTACATTCTTCAGCAGGCATATGTTGCCCTAGCTCCATTGACCCTCTGTCTTATGTATTTAGACTGTAAGCTTTTTGGGGCAGGAACTCTCTTTCTTTCTGCGTGTATGTACACTGGCAATCACAATGGGATCCTGATCTTGGTTGGTGGCTCTTGGATCTTGGTTGGTTGGTTGGCTCTGGGCACTGCTGTTCTTAATAAAGTAGCTGGTTTTAAGGAAATTAAAAAAGCTGTGGGAAAAGGTCTGTTTTAAAATATATATGTATATAAAGGTACAGTATTAAAATACTGGTTTCAGAGTAGCAGCCATGTTAGTCTGTATCTGCAAAAAGAAAAGGAGTACTTGTGGCACCTTAGAGACTAACCAATTTACAAAAGCGTATGCTCAAATAAATGTGTTAGTCTCTAAGGTGCGACAAGTACTCCTTTTATTAAAATACTATAGCATGTGGCCTTTCATTTGGCTTCAAATGCTGTTGTATGTATTCCATTCTTTTCTTTTAGATAGTAAATCAAGTTGTTTTTGATAGCTCCTGGAGCTCCATAATGCCCCTTTGTTCTGAAGTGAAAGGCTGCAGAAAAAGGATGAAAACCACAGGACCAGAGTTGTGCATCATTTTTTTGCTAGTTTATGGGAATCTCTTACACTGAGTTAGAGAAACAGCATTCCTGAAATCAAAGTTTAAAGAGAGGCTTCCAAGTTAATCCTACCTGTGTCCATAAAAATATGTACCTATTATAGTGACAAGCAATATCTTGTATATCAAAAGAAGTCAGTACATTTTTCTCTATCTGTTTTTTAAAAATCCACTTACTACTTTTAGTTGCCTCATTTATGTATAGACAGGTAAGTAATCAGTTTCTTCCTTGTTGACTTTATAAAAATCAACAGAAGAGCAAACCCCTTCTCCAAATATTTTTAAAAACAAAAAGCAGGAGATACTATTTAAAGGTTCACTATCAGAAATCAGATTTTTAAAAACTGATCTGTAAACAGAATCATTATAACTAGATGGTGATTAAAAGTTATAATGAAGCAAATTCAATGCCATTATGTGACCTTTTTTGGAAAGCAGTCTATAGTAAAACATTGTACATTTAGAAATATTAGTAGCCTTTGAACACAAGTCCACCTGATGTGAGTTTGAGCATGGAAATACATCTCTAATATGGCACCTCGAGGTCCTCTCATGGATTGGTAACTGGTTAAAAGATAGGAAACAAAGGGTAGGAATAAATGGTCAGCTTTCAGAATGGAGAACGGTAAATAGTGGTGTCCCCCAGGGGTCTGTACTGGGATCAGTACTATTCAACATATTCATAAATGATCTGGAAAAAGGGGTAAACAGTGAGGTGGCAAAATTTGCAGATCATACAAAACTACTCAACATAGTTAAGTCCCAAGCAGACTGCAAAGAGCTACAAAAGGATCTCTCAAAACTGGGTGACTAGGCAACAAAATGGCAGATGAAATTCAATGTTGATAAATGCAAAGTAATGTACATTGGGAAACATAATCCCAACTATATGTATAAAATGATGGGGTCTAAATTAGCTGTTACCACTCAAGAAAAGGATCTTGGAGTCATTGTGGATAGTTCTCTGAAAACATCCACTCAATGTGTAGTGGCAGTCAAAAAAGCAAACAGAGGGTTGGGAATCATTAAGAAAGGGATAGATAATAAGACAGAAAATATCATATTGCCTCTATATAAATCCATGGTATGCCCACATCTTGAATACTGTGTGCAGATGTGGAAAAGATTCAGAAAAGGGCAACAAAAATGATTAGGGGTTTGGAACAGCCTCTGTGTGAGGAAAGATTAATAAGACTGGGATTTTTCAGCTTGGAAAAGAGACGACTAAGAAGCAGATATGATAGAGGTCTATAAAATCTTGACTGGTATGGAGAAAAAATAAGGAAGTGTTATTTACTCGTTCTCATAACAGAAGAACTAGGGGTCACCAAATGAAATTAATAAGCAGCAGGTTTAAAACAAACAAAAGGAAGTATTTCTTCACATAACAAACAGTCAACCTGTGGAACTCTTTGCCAGAGGATTTTGTGAAGGCCAACACTAAAACAGGGTTCAAAAAAGAACTAGATAAATTCATGGAGGATAGGTCCATCAATGGCTATTATCCAGGATGGGCAGGGATGGTTTCCCTAGCCTCTGTTTGCCAGAAGCTGGGAATGGGTGATGGGATGGTTCACTTGATGATTACCTGTTCTGTTCATTCCCTCTGCGGTACCAGATATTGGCCACTGTTGGAAGACAGGATACTGGGCTAGATGGACCTTTGGTCTGACCCAGTATGGCTGTTCTTAAGTTCTTATGTACAATTAAGGACAAAATCATCTAAATATCTGGTAAAGTCATCTTCCCTTGTTGCTGTTGTATGTAAATTACATAATGTAGTGAAAATACTATATAACTTTCCTGATATAGTACTCCTCAAACTTCCTAATTTTCTTTGGAAACACAACTTCCATCATCATCATCCTGGCAAATCCCAAAGGTATGTGCACTCCTTGAGTATTGAGCACCAGCTGGATTGATGTCTGGCAAGATGCTTAAGAAGATCTGGCTGGATATTTAATTTATGTCCATCAATGGCAACCTTATTGCACAATCAAAGCTTTTGGCGCCCATGTGATCGCTGGCCATATGGCAGCATTCCATGGTACACATGCTTCAGAATTTGTTAGTCTTCTAGTCTAATAACAAGAGAGCTTCCCAAATCAAACCAGCGGTGATGTCAGGTGGGAAAACAGCTGGATCCTCTTGCCTTTGGGGCAGTTCTCTTCCTGCCTGGGGGATTGGTGGCTGGGTGCCCCGCTTCTGCCAGGCTCTGTTACCTTGCTGCACTGAGTGACTGTGTCGGAGTGGCAGTGCCTCTCTCTCCGCAGCACACACAGCACAGTGGGGGTGGGTGGACAGCAGGAGCAAGCCACATGCCATGGACACACACAGCCATTGCTGCACCAACCCCATGGGCCCGGCGAGGTGAGCCGACCCCACGGATAGGAGTCTGGATAAACTGCTGACTCAGGTGTGGGGTTGGGACAGAATCAGGTCAGGTCTAGGTTGGGCCTAAAACTTAGACCTGAGCAGACCTCTAGTGAGGTTGCAAGTGAAAGTCAACACCAGAGAGAGAAGCTGCAGCTTTTCTCATCACTGTGCTTTTCTCTTCCCTCTTGTGTGTGTGTGTCTTGTTTTGTCTTCTAGGAAATGGGATCAGACTTTAACAACAGACGTTAGCTCCAGCCCATCTCAACTAACGTCTTCTCTTTTCCCCACAAAGGACAGTTATTATCATCAGAGATTGTCAAATGAAGGGCATTTTCCTTCTAAAGACGCTCTCCAGCTAAAGGGAACAAGAGCAGATACTGGGCTAGATGGACCTTTGGTCTGACGCGGTATGGCCGTTCTTATGTTGTTGTTAAACTGAAAGCCTTATTTAATACTTTACATTTCAAATGCTGTAATTTGTTTTTTCTTTTCTGTATCTTTAAATAAAAGGTTAAAAGGATTGTTAATGGTGCGTTTTCCTTCGGACTAAGCAGGCTGAGATGGGCGGGGGAAAAGGTAAAACCAAAAATTGGAGGAAAAATGGGCTTTCATTGTTATGGGTTGGGTTTTTTTTGTCAAAATAATAAATTTTTGGAAACAAATCCACAACAAATGAAAATCTATCAGAATTTCCCATGGAAAAACAATTACCACTTTCTGACCAGTTCTTATGTTTATGTTAACTCCAGTTGTGAAGACAGGGCTTGGTCTTACACCGTTCAGGTCAATGGGAGTTTGTCCATTGACTTGAGGTGGGAGCAGAATCAAGCCCTTAAAGAGTAACAAACTGTCTATGCAATGTTTATAGATCAGAATTTGTGAGGCAAGGAAATGAAGAAAATGAACGTTTTTGTGAGCTTTGCATCTTTCTCAGCAGTTAATGAATGTGCCATTATAAGTTATCTCACCTTTGCCCCAACCTTCATTCACTGTGGCCAACTTCCACACTGCAGAATGTGGAAAAAGTTCCCATTTTAAGTGTGTGTGTGTGAACATGTGTACTGGAATGACTGATACATTATTAATCCATGCTCCAGGTAGCATGACATATTTCTACATCTTGTTTAGTGGAAAGAATGTCTGTTTAATTAATATACAGTGGTAAGTTTCTATCTAAATGCTTCTTAGGGTCCCTGGTTGGTTCTTACGTGGTTAGTTCCATTTTAATAATGTTTTTGTTAGAAAGAGCAGTTGCACATGCTACTGCTACCCAATATTAACTCTTTTTCAAGAAATGGCTACTGTAAATACCGTTAGCTCTGAGTAATGCCATCTTTCCCCCTTTGTTATGCTTCTTGTGCAACCTTTGCAGGCGCAATCACATTGGGCCTGATTCTCAATCAATGTAAATTAGGAGTAACTCCATCGAAGAAATCCAACGGGTTCTCCATTCAGCTACACCAGTTTTAAGCTGGTGTGATTCCATTGAAGTCAAAATGGTGTAAGGGAGTGGAGAGTCAGGCCCAATGCAGTTACATCAGCATAAAAATGGTGTAAGGGCTAAGGATCCAAAACTCTCTGAAGACCCTCTGGAGGCTTTTTATCATCTTCCATGGGCATCAGGATCAGACCTTCTAGATTTAACAGTGGCCTGGACCTTGTGTAACTTTCTTTATCTACCTTCTTCCTCTCCATGATAACAGCAAACCCAGCCTTTCCACCAGATCTTGTGTATAATCCTTTTATGAGACTGCTGTGTGAGGAGCTTCAGATGTTGTTAGCATAATGCATTCCATAGAATACAGCATATTTGCTGCAGTTACTTTACTAAAAGATAGGAAATAGCTAGATAATATCAGACCAGTTTGAAAGCCTAGGTAGATGGCTCGGTGGGAGGATATATCAGTACAGATCACCTCATGGAAAGCTCCAAACACTATTCTGTTGGGGGCAGGAGGGAATGATGGGTGAGGTTTGTATCCCTCTTCAAAAAAGAAGGCTGTAGGTCTCACCCCCAAACTGGCAGGTCTCAGCGGAGCCTCAGGGACATCTGTGTGTTGACCATGTCCATCTGCACCACCTCTGATTCTCAGCAGCCCTTCTTTCTTGGTTCCTTAGCAGTGCGGTTCAATGGCAGCTGTACTATTGGAGACTCTCCTGGCCACGGCTGCTTCTGGCGTGCTGGTGGGAGTGCTCTGCCAGAAGGATTACACAACTTCAAGCTGTGTTATCTTTACTGACTGGAGCTAGGATGTTGTCAGTCCACTACTTCCTCCAACCCCTCTGCTCCCCAGTCCCTGTTTTCTCCCCTGTGTGGACCCTGGGCCATGAAGCATCTTCTGTAAGGTCTAGAGAAAGGGGACAGGCAGTCACAGAGGTAGCTGAACCCCCACATACACATGGGAGAGTGACAGTCCATGCATGGAGTGTCTACTCCGGGCCACAGTGTTTTATATTTATTGATAAGCATTTCTATAGCATTTAAAATATATTTGATAGTGGTACAGGCCAGGACTTCCTTCAGTCCTGCCCTATAAATACTATAGCTGTGCACACTCAGAAGAATTAACAAATCTGTTACATAAAGCACCTCCCCCACCCCACCCTCACTCCAGGGTGTGGAGCTACTTCATGGAGCCTACATGTGTGCAGTGTCTGGAGTAGGCTCACAAGGCCCTTGTGGGGTAAGAAGGGAAGATACAAGCAGAAAAGGATCCCCAGCCCTGCTCCCTGTGCATTCCCATATAGGGGGACCATGTGGAGCCATTGTCCCACCAAATCCATGCAGTGGAACCACACAGGTTTTCCTTACTGAGGAGCTTCTGAACCTGTGGAGGCAGCTCCTGATTGTGGACTGAATGCATAAGATCATTGTAAATTTCTGTTTATAACATGCTGATAAACATATCACCTCACGGGATCTGAAGAACCGGAGCTAATGGTCCTAGTTCTGAGAGATAGGAAACAGCCTGAGATTTAAGATATATCCCAAAGAGCATCCCCTGGTTTTCACTATGAGATGAAGTTGTTGTGTTTCACTTCCTGGAATTTTGGGCTATACAGTTTATGCTTTCCCTGTCTCCCTTTCCCCCTCACCAAATATATTTAACATATACATTCTCAAATCAAAGCGTCCTCCACATTCTGGCTGAATAGGTCATGCTTCAGATGGAATCAGACAAAATTGGCTCTCTCTCTCTTTTTTTTTTTTTTTTGTACCTTTCCCAAACAAAATTCTCCCTCTTTCCCAAAAACAGCTGTTTCCTTTCCAAGTATAGTCCTAACACATGAGTCTGGAAAAGTGGGATGAGAACATTACTAACTATTGCCCAAACCCCACCTTTTGGACATGTTATTTGCTCAGACATTTGACAGCTCTTGGTGCATAGTGTGTGTTATACCTCATGTTGTCCTTGCAGATTTTTCAGTCCCTGTTTTATTGCTGAAATGTCCTGGCAATTTATAATAATCAGATGTAAAAAGATACTGTATATGATTACTGTAGCCTGGGAGAAAATGCTCTGCCATTTAAGATCTAATTCTCTTCTCACTTAACTAACTCTGTCCTGATGTAACTCCTTGGATTTCAACAGAATTACTCCTTATTTATACCAATATAACTGAGAGAAGACTCAGGCCCTTGATGTATTTTTCTACACACAGTTGGCTACAAACATTAATTGATGCATTTCACTTTCTAAGTTAAATCCTGCTCTGTTTCTAATGACTGTATCTTTCAGTTGTGTCTGTATATGATATGGTTGGGACACTGGGTTCCAGTCATGCTGTGCATAGAAAATATACTGAATATGGTCTAAATGTATACCTTTGCCTTTATTAGTTTAAATAACAAAAAGAAAACTTGAATATCTGCCTATGCTTTCTCCCTGTGCTTGGCTATTGGACCTGGACCTAGTTCCCTTTGCCTGAGAAACTCTCAAACCCATCTCATGATCTTGGATTGGCTCTAACTGGACTCACCTGATCTAACCTTGGAGTGACTCAGAAAAAACACCTCTCTATCTGTATGCAGGGTTAAAGACCCTGACATTATGGCAGCTCAACAGAAGATCCTTTCAACCCCATGCAAAGTCCTAGAATCTGCCACTCTATTAAATACCTCCCTCCCAGAGTAACACCCATAGATGCCATCCTTGTTTCTCTTCTGCAGAGGATCCAGCGCCAAAAATTCCATGTTGCTACCAGAAAATCTATTGCTGTTCTGTGTGGCATTTCCTTTTGTGGTCATGAATAGGTTCCATGACCCCCTAAGTAACTTCTGGTGCTCAGAAGGGTACAAAAGTTTTCCCACTCCCTCCCCAACAGAATTATCCAGGGTAGTGAATGGTCCCACGTGGAGAGGGACCATAAGACCATGACTCATATAGGATTACAACAAAGGAATACGTCCAGGAGTCCCTGGTTATGCTTTCTGCAGTAGCTTCATTCTGAGCAAGCCCTCATACACCAATGCTTGGGCACTAGACCTGGTCAAAATTTTTCACATGAAACATTTTTTGATGAAAATTGGACTCTCTTTGAAACAACAAGCTTCCATGAAAAGCTTTTGTTTTTTCAAATTTTTCTACTTTTTCATCAAAAGCAAAAAATTAATTTTTAAAACAATTTCCACTCTTCAGGTTTTTTTATTTCCCTCTCCCTTTGTCCCCCTCTCTTTCTGTCCCCATTATTCCTTTTCACCACTGAATGCAATAGAAATTAAAATGTTTGTTTTAAACAAACGGCAAATTTAAAACAAACGAGATAGAAAATTGAACCCTGTGAACCAGAAACAACTTTGAAATTTCAAAATTGTTTGTGAAATTGTTTTTCCATCTCTATTCTTGACCACCTCTGGACACACGCCATGTCTTTTAGGCCAATCCATTCCACCTTCTCAGAATCACAAGCACAGAACATCCCTTGGATTCCCTGTATCCCATGTCCTAAGCAAGACTTCACATCTCCCCGTAGTCCATGTTCCATCAAGGGGCAGAATCTTTGCATGTGGCCCTGTTTACCACAAGCAAAACATATGGGGCTGCTAGTGGCTCTCCCCTAGAGTCTCTGTGAACTATCTTAGGGTCCCTAGTCACTTCATACTTCTCAAGAGTGGTTCATCGATCTGTCTATTTGACTGTTCTTCCATTCTAAATTGTAGCTAATGGTGGTCTCTTTGGAGAGTCAGCCTCGCTTTGGTTTGTTGCATAGCTGCTGCCAGTGTAGACGGCTGTTGGTACTTCATCAAGTCTGCACCTTCCCAGGCATACTGCTCCATCATATCCATTAGTTTCCCCACTACATAATGACAGGTTTCAGAGTAACAGCAGTGTTAGTCTGTATTCGCAAAAAGAAAAAGAGGACTTGTGGCACCCTCTAAGGTGCCACAAGTCCTCCTTTTCTTTTTCCCCACTACCTGGATCTTGGGCATGAGTCAACCAGTTGGCCACTCCATCACATGTCAAGCATACACAAGAATAGGGCTTACCTGGAAACAGTCAGTATTGCTCCACAGAGACTCTCAACTGCTCCAGAACAGCAGCTTTCATGGCTCATAATCTGTAGCTGCATCCTCATCCAGGCCCTAATATGCCACTTGTGCCACTTCCATCGGAATAAGAGCCAACCATGTAAGCCAAGACTTTCTCTCGCTGAGCAGCAGTACCTACCATTTGAAAGCCATCAGATAAGTTGCTGGGTCATCTTCTGGTCTGTTCTTGGATAGGGATGGTGCACTTGGATTAAATAGTCTTGAAAGCAGCTGCTTCTAGGAACGCGGCTGCTGCCATTGTGCGCCAGCCTGGATTTGCTGCCTTTCCTGGAACTCTTCCCGGTGTTGCTTTTGGGCTGCAGGCTGGGCTTGCTGGGTGCTCCTACCCCTTCAGAAATTCCAACAAGGATGGTAGCTGTTGTTTCTGCTGGTCTGTCCTCCTGTGCTGGATCACTCCCATTTTCCTCAGTTGTGCAGAGGCTAGCTGAGCCGGCTTCTGACATCACATGTAAACAAATGGCATTCCCACTCCGCTGTGAAGAGAATAGACACATGGGAACTAGTCCAGATTTACCCCCTTCCTAGGCTGTCATTATTTGAGTTAACAATAAAGGCAAAAAGTATAAATATAAACCCATGATTTTGCCTTGGCTGGTTCTAGTGCTTCCATATAATACCTCTCTGTCTGCCCCCAGAATGACACTCCAACTCCAGGACTGGTGCTTATCTAGCCTCGCAGAAACTTAACAAAGCTACCTCTGTATCTCTATGCAGGGTTCAGGCTAACGCAGCTGAAGAGCCCTGTTATGGTCCTGTTTTGCATTGACATAATAGACTCCCTGCCAAAAAAGCCCAGAGTCTCAGGCTATTTTTGAACCCACTAAGGGCTTGGAATGCTAGGTTGAATCACTGGCTCTTGCCATCTTTTCACCTCTACGGGCAGCTCAGGGTTTTGATTTGCTCTTTTCCTTGCTGAAAGGAGACCTTTCCATAATCATTCATGTCTGCCACATCTGGGCCTGACTACTGCAGTATATCTTGGTGCTACCCTTGAAGACAACTCAGGAGCTCCAGAGAGTACAAACCGGTGAACCACCTGCTCAGTAGAGTGGGTTTCCATGAGCACGTTATACCTGTGCTCCATGTGCTTGACTGTTTTCCCATCTGCTTCTGAGTCCAAGTCAAGCAGTTGGTTTAATTCTGTATGCCAGCATGGCTTGGAACAGCTCTTCCCATCTGGCTCTGGACTTATGCAACGTTGTAATAATGAGCTCGTCTGAGATGCCGCTGCTGACAGTTCCAGATGTGCACTCTTGGAGGTTAGAGATAGGATGTTCTTAATGGAGGGCTCCTTGTTTGAGTGCTTCCAGCTGTAAAACTCTCTCTCTCTCTGGTGGTCTGACAAAGCCCAAGTTTACTGACCTTCAGAACTGTGCCACCCACCGCAGCTAGCCCCCTTCCCTCCCGTTTACATACTGGCTCCTTCCCACTACCGTCTCCAATGCCCTGAGATTCCCCATCTGCTACCTCTGGCTCAGGGACTTGTGGACCCTGGTGGGCAGCTGTGGGTGGTGAGAATGGGTGTCAGAGGAAGGGAAGAGAGCTCTGAAAAGTACTGAACTAGCCCTAGCATCAGCATCCCTATTTGGTATCCAGTGATTACAGCTACAGTACCCCTAAGACCTGACACATTTGCGAAAAGTGAGTTTTCCACATCCCTCATGCAGAATAACCTATGTTTCTGAGAGAGACTTAAAAGACATCCGGCATCATCCAGCTTGTACTCTATGTTTCAAAATAATAGATGGTGTGGTATGTAAACAAGGTGACTGACTCACCCCGTTTTCCTCCTGTGACCTTTATCTCTATTCAGATGCTAATAATGGTTTAAGCTAATGTTTGCCATTCAAGATCCTAAAGCAATGCTATGCAATGGGCTGTAGACCATAACAGAGCAAGTTACTTTTAACTTTCCTCTTTCCTAAGTCAATATTGGGATAGGCTACAATGAAAAAAAACACCAACATACGGAAAAGAAGTTAGAACCAGGGGCGTGCTTTAGAAGCACTCTGAACAAGCAACTGCACAGGGCAAAGGGCAATTAAGGGGCACTGACAGGTGCAAGTGTGCTGTGGGACCATTTGTCTCCCAGAAAGAGAAGACACTCTGTTTCTTATATATTTACAATGGCATCTGTCCATTGAAACTGTGTAACTACCTATATAGTTTAACCACACACAAGCAAAATTCCATGGCTCTGACGTCCAGTGTTTACATTGGTGACATTAATAACAAATGCAGGTCTGAGCCTGAAGCTGGAACTCTAGGATCAGCCTGTCAGCCAACCCTCTATGAGCAGCTACTGACATACTTTCTTTGGAGTAAAGCAGTTCCCTAAATCAGTTTGTTAGGCTGACTGATACTGGGCATCATAAACTCATTTGGGGCACCAGCCCCATGAAGGCGAATTATGATTTTAATATAACATCCGCTATCGAATATGTCTATGCTCAGCTTCTAACAATTTTTCACATCTACATTATGAGCTTTAGTAACATCCTTTTTCGGGTATTTGAGGTACTACAAACTTGGAACGGAACACTTAGCACCATGCACAGTCTTATACCCCCGTGCAAGTGTGTAAAACACTGTGAAACCAGAATGGCTCTATATTCAGCTTTGCTGAAAGAAATTGGGCTCATTGTGTTTTTATACCTATTTTCAGTTTCTTTCAGTAAAAATGAATAGCAGCAAGAAAGCCCTATATTTGTATATAGATATAAAAACACAATGAGCCCAATTTCTTTCAGCAAAGCCATTCTGGTTTCACAGTGTTTTACACACTTGCACGGGGGTATAAGACTGTGCATGGTGCTAAGTGTTCCGTTCCAAGTTTGTAGTACCTCAAATACCCGAAAAAGGATGTTACTAAAGCTCATAATGTAGATGTGAAAAATTGTTAGAAGCTGCGCATAGACATATTTGATAGCGGATGTTATATTAAAATCATAATTTGCCTTCATGGGGCTGGTGCCCCAAATGAGTTTATGATGCCCAGTATCACATGAGTTTTTATACCTATTTCCAGTTTCTTTCAATAAAAATTAATAGCAGCAAGAAAGCCCTATATTTGTCTTTACTGAAAGACACTGGAAATGCCTTTTGAATACATAACGGGCCCAATTTCCAGTGTCTTCCATTTTCATTGCTACATATAGGGCTAAATGTATTACTTTTCTTGCATGAATATGCTAGCAGAATAAGAGGGGGCCTGGAGTCTTTTTCTCCACTCCCAAGACACCCACACAGGAAAACAGGAGGATGGACCAATAGATAGACTTAGCCTGCTAACTACAGGAGTAGATATGGGGCCTGTGCCACACAGCTGCCAGAGGCTGTGATCATATAATATGGGGTGCCCCCCTAGAACCTGCTGGGTGAATGTTGCCACCGCTTTTCCTCTTTGGCACTAGAGCACTGCAGAACACTTTTTTCTCTCGTCCTTTGAGCCATTCTGCCTCCATTTGTCTGCCCTCGTTCCAGTTGGGTGCTGTATAGGACATCGTCCCCATTTTAATTCTGAAAAGTTGACAGGTGCTGTATTCTGTTGCAGCTTCTCACTCAGACTGGTAATCTCCCCTCAACGGGAACCAAGACACTACCTTTCTTTAGGTTTGTTTTTACATTAGACATCCAGGTCTTGTCTACCCTGGTTTTGTAGAAGACTGTGGATGAGTTGTTAGCTAGTGGGATTTTGATAGCACAATAACAAGAGGGAAGCCTGAGCAATTGATGAGAAATCCCTTCCTCTCTGACTATAAGAAATTCTTTGGCAGTTTGTTTCGTTAAGTGTTATAACTCAAAGGTACAGCAAACAGCTGGGATAAATTATTACTTTGTGATAGCTTCAACTGTAACTGATCACTGAGAATACACCCATTTCAGTTCTCTGGTGCCACAAGGAGGCCTCCAGCAAAAAGAGGAATGAAGAGACTTAATAGTCCTGCCATTTCTGCTAAAATAACAAACAGAATGTCTCTTCTCCTCCTGCAACTTAAAACCCCCCCCTAAAAAAAATCTTTCAGGCCTCCTTTATAGATCATAAAGAACAACTAAGGCCACAAACCTAATCCTCCCCTTCCCTGCTGCAGCCCACCTTTAAGATGCTCCTATTAACCTGGGGTGAAATCCTGGCCCCATTCTTGTCAACAGCAAATATCCTATTGACTTCAGCAGGGCCAACACTTTAGCCCTGGAACCAGGGCTTAAATTCAGATGGAGCCATCTGGAGTGTTGCTCCAGTAAATATTTTCAAACCTGTGGGAGCCCCTGCTCTCCTCCCTCCCCCTGCGGGGCTAAAGTCCCCAGTCCCTGCGATCCTCAAGCCCCAAGACACACACCCCCAGCGGAAGTCTGGAGCCCCAAATGGGGATGGGGCATGGGGAGCTCTGGGAAATAATCTCTGAGCATTTAAACCCTGCCTGGAACACATCACTCAGCTACGTAAGTCAAGCCAAGAAACTTCTTGGGGTTGCAAAAATTTATGATAAGCTGATTTTATATCAGTGATATAAGCTAAACAAATACATTGATATCAGACAGGGTGGCCATTAAAGGATATAGTGCCATCCTGATGCATGGGGAGTTATATAGGCAGGCCTACATTTTCAAAAGCTACTAGTAATTTAGGGTGCTTCAGTTTTTGAGCCTCCAACTTGAGACACCATAGAGGTGCTTGCTTTTCAGAGTTATTGAGCAAATGCCCTCTGAAAATCAGGCTCTTTCCAAATGTGTCAAGCTGGGCACCCAAAATTACTAGCCACCTCTGATAACGTAGGCCAAATATTCTGGACTATTGTGACCTGCATGTAACGCATAGCTAGAAGAAGGAAATATGCTGCTTTATCACATGACAACCCCCAGCCAATCATAATGTGACAGTGTTCTTGTGCTAAAATAACAATTGCATCCTTGATATTCTTTTTAATTAATTTAGTTAAATAATTGCTTCTATATTATTTGATCTTCCTGCAGAATGATATATTTATGTGCACACAATTACTTGAAACATACTCTGCTCTCAAGGGTTAACTTGGTTACTGGAACCAAACTGAGCATTTTAAAATGCAGCTATCATGGAGAATAGATGTCTTTAAAGCCCTTATATCATATGTTAAATAAAAGGGCTCCCAAATGATGTTCTAGGTTGAATTATTTGTCTTTGCAAATTCTCTGGTTTTATTGCCAAAGAAAAGACATGTAGGGCAGCCACATTCTTATCTGTTATACCAGTTTAAATCTGGAATATTTCCACCAAGCTAAATGAAGTTACACCAGATTTAAACAAGGGAACAGAATCTGGCCCGATTCATATAGTGCTTAGTTTTCAAAATATAATTTGGGTTTAAAACACTTCCTGCAGCAGCTGGATGTTTCTTTCATGTTTCCTATCTACTAATTGAGCTGGCAAGGCGCTGTCAGATCTCACAGTATCAAAGGCTGTAAAGGGGAATGGTACTGATAGTCAAAAATGGCATAAACAACGTTGTCTGAATTTGGCAACATTGATTTGCTGTTGTAATCCAATAACTGTTGTAGACTGAAAACATTTCAAACAGAACAGACCGGAGACTTTAAAAGAACAAAGCCTAAGAGAATTCTGTCCATAATTAAATATGACAATTAAGGGGCAATTGTCAGCTGGGGTGGATCAGTGCTGATCTACCGCAGTGGAGGATCTGGTTCTTAACCTCTTCTTCATTGGGCCACCTTCATCCCTGCTGCCACTTCCCTGGGGGAGCTATCAGCGGAGTGTCATACATGCAGTGAATCTGCCTGGCCTCAGACTGGCACTTCCTTGTTATGTATACAATACTAAGAAGGAAGGTAGATTCGTTTCATGATCAGATGCAGAAAGGGCTGATAGACCGAACGGATCTGACTCAGTTCATCAATCATTTCGGAATGAACTGTCTTGGGGCATTATGAATATTTGACAGGACATTTTCAGAGGCAAAAAACCCACAGTTCTAAAGTGTGTCAGGAAATACGAATACCTTCAGACGAGGGCTTTGCATTGGGTCGTCTCCCTGCAAAGCTCTCACGTTCACACCTACATTATATAGGCTGTTTGAAACCACCAGCGTCCTTTGCAACAGTAAACAGAAAATCTTCATAAAATGAAACCGGCTGCAAATGAGAAGAATTCATAATGGCGATTCCTAAGCAGGAGCCGTATTTGTCTTTGCTGTCGTGAATAGAGGCAGCAGGTGGTTTCAGCGAGACAGGGGCAATGCTCTGTACAGAGGTAAAATTTGAATTGTCGATGCAGAATCTGACCAGTGTCACTCTGGTCTGTTGCCTGGCGTCCTTGAAAGAGGGTGAGTTCTCTGGTGGACTGGAGCGCCCTCTAGTGGTGTTAACTGTAGCCACCAGGAAATGTCTCAGTGCTTCAGAGAGAGGATACATTTCTCCCAAGGTTTACTCTTCTCTAACGCTCCCGCCCTATGAAGGCGCGAGGGTGTTACTATGATTTTAAGAATAGTGCAGACACCGCCTCCAAATTGCTTGAAAGCGTCCCTTACCATCCGCTAAACTCTTGCAACAACAAGCCCCAGCCCACGCTGTGCGATGCTGCTGCCGCCGCCGTCTGCAGACGTTTTATTTCAGCCCTCCAACAGATGTTCATACCGTGGTACTCTGAAAGTCGCACAGCACGCAGATTAATAATCCTTTCGCTGACTAACAACACACCCCAGATCCTCAGGATTTAATGCTCATCCTCGTGCCATCTGGAGGCTTTTGTGTCCGATACCCCCTCCCCGCGCCTCCGCTTTTGAGGCCATTAGTTGACTTTTTCATACCTGTGTCCTGCCCTGTCCGTCGAGCTGATCTACCAACGGTACATTTAGCTCTGTACCCATTTCTAGCTCTGCCACAGCCTTCCTGGGCAAATCTCGCCGTGTCTCAGTCCCCCAGGTGTAAAAGGGGAATAATATGCTTCTTGCCTCCCAGCCTTTGCCCGCCTGGGCTCGATGGTGAACTCTTCCCAGGCCGGGACTGTCTCTTACTATGCGGGTGCCGCTACACAGAGCCTACCACAGTTGGTGCACCAATCCTGGGTAGGGCTTCTAAGTCTTGTCATGTAAATACTAACATGAGGACACGCCTTTGTCTGTCTCTTAAGAAGGCTGGGGAAAGCAATTTCACTTAGGAACTGATGGCAGAAAGTGGTGCAAAGTGGCGTGGGACCTATGGAAATTCTGACTAATCCCCCTACTGCCCCAGCGAGCATATCCAGGAGTCAGTTTTTCCTTGCCTCTCTGGGCTGGATGAGCTCACCCCTACACTGGGTTAGGGCTGCTTCAGGCCCAGAGCAGCCTGTTTATTCTGCCACAGTCAACACGCAGGGCAGGAGCCGAAGGAAAACAAAGCTTGTTTTCAGAGAATACAACTTGCAGCCTTTTTTTTTTTTTTTTGGACATCCTTTAACGTTAAAAGCCAAATGCAACAAGTAAAACATCTCCACGTTGTTGCAGCAGCCTCAGTAGAAAAAACTTTGGGCACGTCTACCTTAGCCAACAATTATTATGAATAAAAATAAAGGTAGGAGGAAAGGGGGGGCGGGGGGAACTAACCGTTAACTTCTTTTGTCTGGCTCAGCTCCCCTGCAGTGTCACTGGATCCCTGCTATTCAAAGCCAAATTATGTTGAACAAACAGATTGAGTGGAACTGGTGTTGGGGAAGAAGAAAAACATCACAGGGAGACTGTAAATGTGTGCACGTCAGCAGAGGGCCTGGCTAGCCTTGTCAGACTCAATCGAGGTGACGACTGGATTTCTTTTTCTCCTCTCTGCTTTTGTCTTCACAGCGGCCAGTGTAGTGTCTCTGGGAAGCTTGATTTGCTTGCTCGGCTAGTTGTTTAGTCTGGCAGGGATAACAGCCCTCTTGCTACCCTCCTCCCCCCAATGTGGCGACAAACGGAGGCGCTGAGAAGCCCCCTTCTTGGGGGTTTGGTGGGTCTCTCGAGTTCAGCGCTTGAAACAAGATTTGTGCTTTGAAACTAAAGGTGACATCGCGGGGGGTGTCAATACACCAACCCAACCCAACCGCGGTTGTTTCTCCTAGCCTTTCAAGCAGCCCTTTAAGAAATCGTCCTGAAGTGACTCGAATAACCTCTGATGCCAAGTGGCTTAACGATTCCAGAGCAAAAGCTGGGGGCGCGTGGAAATCAGGCTGCTTATGAAAAGGTGCCGAGACGCGAGGAAATTTGGTTTCAGTGTTTCTCGCTTGTAGGGCTCATTTGCCCGGGGATCAGAAATGATTTCCCAAAAGCCATTTCCTGTGGCCGCTGATGCACATGCTGCTCGGGTGCATTCGGATTTAAGGCTCGGGCTGGAAAGTCATTTTTTTTGGAGTTTTCTAGGGTAGGGAAGAAGTTGTTCTCACTTCTCTGAGTGCTACTCGGCCGCAGGTAACTGTGGTTGCAGCTGGGAGTGCCCCAGACGTGCCAGTCTGAGTGCCGTGCTTAGCAGAGTTTGGCCAGGCTCTGAAAGACGGGGGTGTTGCAGAAAAGTCACAGATCCGATTTGGGAGATTCAGTTTAATGGAGCCAGATATAGCGGCCGTTTATTTAGGAGCCAGGTCAAAACAAGGGATTGCCTACTTCATTCCTTATAGCTCTCCACTTTAGAGCGTGTCGGGAAATAAGCAAGGTTAGCTGCAAAAGTACAAGAGATGCGTGTCCCTGACCTTAAAGAGTGGCAGCTTCAAGGAGAGAGCCACAAAGGTAGGGCGGGCAAGAGGAGGGGTTTAGATGAAATCGGCCAGCAGCACAGTGCTTCAAAGTCCATGCTGCAAATGCTTAAACATGGGTAAGGATAATTAAAACCAGACCTCCTCGAGCTGAGACAAAGGACTCCATCCCCGCTCCATCCGATCCCGACCCCATGTACAAATGAAGCCCGTTAAAAACAGTGTCCGATCCGATGCTGCCGGGCTCGGAGGGCGGCATGAAGGCACACACGCAAGCCAAGGAGCCCAGCGAGCTCTGCCCCGCTACAGTAGAGGCCAGGGGTCCAAATTAACAAACCATTAGCCTGCCTAATAGCCTCAGCTAGTTAAACTCAACCCATCTCGCCCCTGGGCCAGAGGGACGCGCAGGAAAGGGTCATTATTTACAGCAAATTGTTTCTTCTCCTAGGGACCAATAGCGCTGCGGGGGCCAGAGAGGCAGCTTGAAGGCTCCCAGCCCAATAAACAGACCACATGAGCAGCTCTGGACAAGGAACCGCTGCTGGTTTCAACCTCACTCCCCACCTACCCCCTTCTCAATGTGGATTCCTCCGCTCCGCTCTTGGACCCACCACGAGATCTGGACTTTGAAGCACTGGCGAGCTGATCTGTGCATAAGAGCTACCATTGCCTTGCTGGCTGGGCCAGCGCTGCCGTGTATACACACGCTTGAAGTATAGGTTTGAAGTGTAAACATGTACTTTGAGGCAACAGCCCTGTCAGCTGGACTCCCAATGTTTTGTTTAGGACGCGAAGCTCCCATCTGTCTGCCACATAAACAGTCTGGGAAGGAAAGTCCCCCCGAGAGCACAATGCCCTCGGTTTCAGGCTGAACTGCCCTTGCCATTAAGCCGTTGGAAGCGTTTGTAACAGAAAAGGGGGCATTTGAACCACCTGGGGGTAGGGCCAAAAAGCCACCCCCCCCCCGCAATACCACCCCCTTCAGGAGGGGTTAACACCTATTTGCTCGATGCGCAGCGAAGAAAAGCCGCCGAAAGCAAGAAATGCATCCGAATCCAGCTGCGCTTGGATGGAATTCGAAGTACAAGAAAATTTGTCACAGAAGCCGAATGGGGAAGGAATGTGAACGGCTTAAGCCGTGTTTGAGGGGAGAGGGCTTGTTTAGGTTTGTTTAAATACATCACCCTTAAACAGGCTGATTCTGGCAAAGCCATGGGGAACCACAGTGCTTTGAGGGGAGGGTTGAAAATATCCAGATGTTGAATTATGTTTGAAACTGGTTTCTTAACCGTCCAGGTTCCTCCTCTCCCTCCACCAACCTCAACCCCTCCCCCCAAGCCAGTGCTTCACGTCCATTCCTCAGCGTTGCTTACAAAAGTGGGCTACATGTGACAGTGGAGTGCCACCTCATCAATGTTTTTGCACGCCCCTCACGGCTCAGTGATCAGGGCAGAAGCCCTGCATTTCCCAAGCCTGTTTCTCAGCACAATAAGTGGAGGAGCGGAGGGGGGTGGACAGGAGCACAGTGGGGTCTCTCTCTCTCTCTCCCAGCAAATGGCCCGGAGGCAGCCGGGATAGTAACAGGGGCAGAGCGGAGCCCTCCAGCCAAGGGCACACATATGGTGTGCATCTCCACTGCTTTCTATCAGCCAGATACCGAGATAAGAAAAAAAATAAACACCCAGCCTTGTAAATGGGAAGGTTTCTCGCCCTCTTCCCAAGCTGGGGACCGCACATGGCCCCCTGCTTGGCTCTGTACAACAATCTTGTAGGATCTTAGAACAACAGAATGTAAAAGGCGTCTCGCTCTTCCCTGTGTAAGCCACGTAGGGCGAGTGACACAGAGGGGGCTGGAGTCAGCTCGCCTGGCTAATGAATGGGGTGACTCAGGGACTGAGATAAACGGCTGAAAATGTCAACACTTCAGGCACCGATCCCCGCAACAGTCCAGAAACAGAGTCAATACACGCTGAATTATTAGAGGTCTTTCCTGCTTCGGAGGCGTGTACACAATGGGTCCGATCCTATCCATAGCTGGAGGCAAAAGGAGTTTGGCCACTGATTTCCGTGAGGGTAGGACGGGGCCTATGGCTTGTAACTACCCACGTTGTCTTTACCCGGAGGGAGGAGAGGCGCTAGACATATATTTCGTGTTAGAGATGGCTGTGATGGAGCCAGTAAATAAAACTCTAGGTCTCGAAATACCAGAGTATCCTCCAAATGCGAAGGTACATTTACTTTTTCTCTAAGCGCTGTGGGATCCCACATGGAAGCAGTTAGCGAATGTTTGTTAATGATCATAACAAAGGCATTATTCAAATTAGACAGGTAATTACAACCAGAAGGAACATTCCTTTCTTTTCTTTCTCTCTGTTCTGTTTCTGTCTGCAAGAGTGGCTCTCCCTTCACATCTGGTCCGGACACTACAGCATCAGATGTCCCCTTTATCGTTTTAGGGATTTAATACCCAGGCGATAGTCACACAAATAAATCCCAACCGAAACAAAGCTACTTTGCAAAGCTACTAACGAGTTCTTTGCGATCCTGGAGCGCGTTTGATTGGTGTGAACCTTGCTTTAAAATTCCGAATCTCACTTTTATTTAAACCCTTGTAACCATGCAGGGTTGATCATTTTCGTTCGAGGCTTTGTTTTTCCTCTCTCCATCACCCGCTAAAAGAGCAAGGCCATTTGTAACCTTGTTGCTCAAATAATTCCAAGCTGCATATATTGTTCCTTGCTTGCTGATCGATTGGAGCCTGGTATTTATTTACAAGCATTACGGTATCCTGTTAGCATTCCGAACAAGGGGCTGTTCATATATCTGCCTCCAATGATTTCCTGAAGGAACATGTGGAAGCAATAGTGAGGTTGTGCACTCACCCAAGCCGAAGATGCCTTGGTGGAGAACACGCAATAGGCTGCAGGCACTGGGAGCACCAAACAACCCAGTGAGGGGGGACCCTGCAAACGCAGCCCGCGGGCTCTCAGCTTGAACAGGATTACACTCCCTGCCTTTCACAGCTCCCGCTGCCCAGTCCCTTCGGGGGATTTGCGCTTCAGAGACCAATTCTCCTTCGTTTGGGAGGGAGAAAACCACCAGAGTCTATTGCTTGACTTTGAGAACAAACTGCTTTTGTTTAGTAACGAACAGAAGGACAAGCGCCTATAAAGGCAAAGCGGGAGAAAGGGAAAGCCGTGCAGAAAAAAAAACGAGGACGCAATGCTAACAAGCATTCCTCTAGGACACCCTCCCCGGCCGCACGCACCCCTGGACACCCCAAGTTCTGCCCTGGAGAAGGGGATGTGAAACGCACCTCAGCTCCCATTCCTGGGGCTGCAGTGCCCCCTCGCACCCAACAGCTGAATAACTCCAGTTGCACGAAGCTGTGCTCTCTGTGCCTCGTTTGATAGGAGCTAGCCAGAAAACGAAGAGCAGCCCCATCTGACTCCCAAGATTACATCAGTCTCTCTCTCTCTCTCCACACACACTTATCTCCAGCAAATAGCAACAATCGAGCCCGACGAGATACGTGTATCTCCCGGCTGGGGATCAAAGCTCTGGCCGGAGACTATTCTAAACCAAGCCGTTCAAACCCGCAAGGCTTCGCCTGCAATGTCTGTCCAAGCTCCTTAATGCTCTGCGGTGGCTTTGGAGGTTGAGCGAGCCTGGGGAGAGCGGGATAGAACACATGGTCCTCCCACGTGAAACAGCAGGGTTCGGGCACCGTTCTCTTTCGTCGTTCCTTTCATTCATAAATACTAGGAGCTCCGCTCTGGCTGTGGGTGCCTGGCGCTTCACAGCCATCCGTCCATCCATCCACCCACCTTCCTACACCAAGCCCCAGCTCAGTCAGGCATCAAAGACATCACTAAGCTACCAGTTCATTTCCATCTCAGCTTCTTCATCCGTGCCCTGACACTGGGAAAGGGACCCCAGCCTATGCAGCCGCCCCACCTGCCCAGAGCGTGTGTGGAGGGAAGCTCATTCGTGCCATTGGGAACACGGTGGGTTTTCAGGAAGCCTTTCCCCCCTGCAGTGCAAAACTCTCAAATTCGCCCCCCATTCCCCAGCCATATGGCTCCACTTGCGGCCCCTCCTCTCCGCGGCTGGAGGTTGACTGGCCCCCCTGCCTGCGTAAGAGCCGCTGGAGGCTGGGCTTCAGGTGCGGACCGGACCAGGGAGGCTCTTATTCTGAAGGGGCGGGGGGGCCTCATTTCCTGACAGCTATTTACTTAACGCAAATGATTAGTTTTGGAAGGATGGACTCGAACATCGAATCAATTACAAGACGCGGTCTCTGAGAGCATTGCAGTCTGAACTGGAGGGAGCGAGGGAGGAGGAGGAGGAGGAGGAGGAGGAAAAGTCAGAGAGGACGTGGACATATTTTTGACTCTTTCTCTAGACTTTTCATTGCGGATTAACGTGTGAACGGGAAGGTAAGGGGGGGGGGTTCCACTTTTTATGCTCGCTGCAGGGGACGTTGCTGATCCGGATCCAAGGAATGGAAGGTTGCTGGGGATCAGCCCCTGTGTGGACTGAAGAGCCGGGGCACGGGGGCGGCTCACCTCCTCAGGGGATTCTCGCTGGGAACTCTAACTCTGGAAGTTTGCGCCTGAGCCTCAAAGGGCTCTGGAGGCTTTCGCTCGTCGGGGGGCACCTACCTCTTTGGGGGGCTCGCACGGGGGGTTCCTAGGGCTGGGAAGGTGGTTTGTACCAGGAAGGTGACGCTTTCCCCCTCCAGTGAGACCCCCCTGAATGGAAGCAGCGCGCTTTGTTGGAGAGGGCTGGGGAGAGGGGCGATGGGGGGGGGGGGGTTGGATGGAGACAGGGGACGGGCGAGACTCGGGCACTCGCTGGACCCCAAAAAAGGACAGCGAGGGCACTGGCCGAGGAGAGAAGGATGGACAAGTATCACCGATCCCCTTCGGCTCCGGAGAGGGATGGAGCAGGAGCTCCAGTGGCCTGCGGGCAGGGGAGAGAGCAGCGATCGCCCGGGAGTGGCGGGGCGAGGGGCCCCCGACAGTCGGGACTGGGGGGCGGCAGCCGGGGGACGCGGGGCCCCTGTCTGGAGGAGGCTGCCCCGCTGGCGGAAAGGCTGCGCTAATGACAAACACATTTGGGCTGGGGCGGAGGGGCCACAGCGCCGCATTCCTGCAGCCTGGCTGGGAGCGATTCCGGGGACGAAGCTGCGAGCGGGCTCCATGCCCCCCTATCTCCAATCTGGAGTGAAGCCCTTTGTGTGAAGACCGGGATCGGCGGAGGAATCTCGTAACGGGAAGGAAAGCGCAGACTTTGCCTAGGAGTCCGGATCAGCTCTCGGGGCAGCGTACTCGGGGAGTTGAGAGGGCTTGGCGAAGGTAAGAGGAGGGTCTTTCTCGGACCCTCCCTTGGCCGCTGTGGTCCCAATCCCCCCTTGGCTTTACCTAGCCCCCCTTCCCTCCATCAGGTCCGACCTGCCATCCCTCTCTTCCATTGTTCCCGTCGTGGTTAACACCCCTCCCTCGTCTTTTCCTGCGCCTCCCGAGCCCTCTCCCCCAGCGGGCTAAAGCGCTTAGAGATCCTCGGGGGGCTGTCTGTCTGCAGGGGCAAATCATCCCCCAACCCGATCCCTGCGCCCGGCGGGTTTACACCTCGCTCTCCGTTCTCCCTGCAAGCGGGGAAGCTCTAAGCTCTGGGCTGTTACCTGGCGGCGGGCCCAGTTCACACACACCCAGCTGCGCTCCTCGTGCGACGGACATACCAGAGCCACAGAGCTGCCAGCATGCCCTAGCTGTCTGCCCCGTCTGCAGCCCAGGCGGGCGAGCCCTTTGGGTTGTGCCCGGGGAGTGTAAGGGACCATCAGCCCTTTGCGGCGCGTGATGTGTTTGGTTGGATTTTGTCTGGCGCTGCGGTTGAAACTTGCTGGCCCTGCCATGCTGGGGTCCCCTGGAAAAGTCCCGAGAGGACTAGGAAATGGCTTATTGGCTCTTTGCTGCGTTGCTCAACATTTTTGGACGGGGACCCAGCAGCTAGTAGACACTCCTAAGAACAGGGCTGGACCGTGTTTTGGAGCGAGATGGATCTAGGGAGGCAGCACCAGCCCTCAAGACTCAGCAACACGTCTGGGAACTGAGACAGGGGTAAATCCCAGAGGAGAGCGGGCTGCCTTTAGTTCCTGTGAGGTAATTACAACGACAAACAGAGTTTTAACTCCGCTCCTGCCTGGATTACAGAGTTATTTTCTGTCCGGAGTTTTCAACCCCACCACATGCAAATTCTCCAGTTGCTTTGGCGACCTCCCACACCAATGTCTAATAATCCCCGCAAAGGGCGCCTTGCAAACACAGGAATCCACTGCATCCTCCGGGAGCAGATTTGGGAGTGACACGAGACTTCTCTCTCCCTGCCCCATGCATCAGACGGGTGGTCCCCGGAATGCGGATTGCGCTCGCCCCGCCGAGCGCGTCCAGCTGTAACTGCGTCGTGTGTCAGCCACGGAGCGTTCCGGGGTTGAGAAGGTGTGAGGTCAGGCAGAGAGAGAAACTCTTTCCCCTGTCCCCAGTGGACGCCTTTATCTGCGCAGGGGAGTCCTCAGCGTCGGCTCCCCTGGAAGACCGGGCATCCTGCACAGACAGGGTGAATCCCTAGCCTCATCAAGCCCCCAGGAGCAGCGGCTTTGGGGGACCCTGCAGACTCCTCACAGCCGCTGTGGAGGCCTGCTGGCACATGGAATAGTGTGGCCTGGGATTCGAGCTGAAGCGGGCCCCGAAGGCTTGGGGAGGGGATTGAAAAAGAAGTCCCGAACAAGAGTGTCAGACCAAGGAAATGTGGCGCTTGGAAAACATTTGACTCACCCCAGTAAACACCAAATTTGTGCGGCTCCTCCCCACCTCTTGTTTCGTGTCTGGCTGGCTCGCCTAAGGGTTGTTGCTTCAGTCTGGCAAAGGTCTTGCTATTGTTTCCTATGAACATAGCGAAGGGGCTGAAATTTGACGTCACTGCTGGGTTCTCTCATTGTTCTTGGGCTCTTTCGGTTAATCCTTTCTCGCTAACTCTCAGCTCCCTCGGCTTTCCCAATATGTAAATGTTATAGATAAGTGTTCCTTAGCATGTGTTGACTTTCTTCGCTGCTGGGTACCCTAGGATCATTTGGCCTTCACTATCTCGGAGTCAGTCAATAAGTGGCAAGCGTTGGCCAGACGTTTAAAAAACAGAACAGGGGGTTTGAAAGTGTGAATGTAAACATTCCCCGCCCCCCAAACTAAACAAACTAGCATCAAGGCAGTCTTTACAATATCCAGTTGTCCTCTGGCAATGGAGACTGGGCTTCCCGGTTGAGCCCTGTATGTGTAGTGTGCGTGCATGCAAGCCGTAATGCAAAAGTCCTGTAGACTTTAACAGAAAGGTTTTTTGTTTGTTGATTTTGGTTGGTTTTTTGAATGTAATCGAGAATTATATTCCCTGCCATAGGATTTTGGTTCAAATAAAGGACATCATTCTTTATTGAAATGTTTAGGAGTTTTAGAGTAATTTTCATAGCACCCTATTCAGTTTCCATGGACCTTACTGGTTTCATCTCTGTTAAGTTCTCCAAGAATTTTCCATATGTGTGAGTGTGTGTTCTTGGGTTTCTGAGCCCACGGTGGAATTTTAACCTGACCCGGGGAGAGCAGAGCTGGGGAGAAGAATGGTTTGATGGATCTGACACAGTTTCCTCCAGGCTGAAATCTCAAACCTTGGTTTCTCGCAGAGGAGCACTGGTTGCGCCCCATAGGGAGAGAAGGAAATTAGTGGCCTCTTCATCTGAGTCCGGTCTGGGAGGGAGGGAAGAATTGCAGAGCTCCGTCCTTCAGCTGTGTGTGTGTGTTCTATAGGAATGTTGATTCTGCAGTTTTTTCCTGCCAGCAATTAGTGCTTTAGGTTTCCGTGTGTGCATAAGGGAAACATCTCAGCCTCCTTCCATAAAGCTGGGGGCGGGATGTGGGGGGCGAGAACACACCTAACCGTTCACCATTTGTTAGCACCGACAGTGGAAAAAGGCAGCCAGGGAGAACTTTCCCCCGCCAACAAAGCCTGCCTGGTTTAAGGAAACTGCTGAGGTCGCTTTCGGCAGCCCCAACGCGGCGCTCTGGGGAGGGAGTGGGGGACGAGGCGTTAGCTAAACGGCTCGCGCTGGAGAGCAGGGCTGGTGCCTGTGGGGTGTGACGTGGTGGATAGGCTGGAAGGTGCCAGACAATGTTTTCCCATGGCAAGAGGCAGGAGTAGATTGTCCAATCTGGGGCAGGCTGGGCTCTGCAAAAGGTCCCGTTTGCAGTGTTGTGCTGCCCCCTAGCAGTCATCCTTACGGTTACCGCCCGAGCCCTACAACGTTTTACGGCATATTGGCCAGTTTCCACTGTCCGTCCCCTTAGGTTAGTCTCACTGCTTGATTTCAGTGGGGTTACGCTGCTGTAAAGCGGGAGCAACACACTGAGGAATCAGGCCTGTGGTTCTTGAGCCCAAGAATTTCCAATCTCAGGGGCCGATCCTGGCATAGGATCCGCTAGTGCAGTTCCCTGCACCAACGCAGAACTCAGAGGCTGTGTCAGTGGATTCAGAGACAGGATCAGACAAAAACAACAGGACAGAAATCGAAGATTTTGAGGTTCATCTTCCATTTGGCTCAAGCAAAATTTGAACTATGGAGATCTGGCTTTAAAAAAATGCCCTAGAATCAGGGAAGAATGATCTTCAAACAAGCGTCTTCATTCTTAGCTTCTATTCAGATTTTTTTAAAAAGAAATGTCCCTGGCTAAGCAATGATTTGAATGAAGAGAAATATGTCCAAAAACTTGATAAAGCTTCAAGAAGCATGAAAGTATATTTCAAAAGTTCAAGAGAATTTCAGAATCCCCAAACACCAGGTTCCCCTATCCCTAGTCAGAGCTCATCTTACTTTTAAATGATGGCCCTGTTTCTGCAATTACATCAGTGTGTGCAGGGAGGGGACACACAAGAGTCTGCTAGCATGGCTCTGACTATAGGATTGGGGCCATATTTGCTATTATTTGTCACCAGATGTGTAGACTACAAAGAGATCTTCATACAGCAGGGTGGTTTATACAGATTTTGGTACCAAGGAAAGCAGGATGTAGTAAGGTGCATTTTCTTTGTATTGTACTCTGGGTCAAAACTAGAGGTTGGATGCATATCATACTCTGAAGGCCTTGAGCCAAAGAGGTTTGTTTCAGCTGTTTCAAAGAGCAGGGTTTTCCAAAGACTGCTTCACTGGGCCCCCCAAAAAGTGCTCATAGCTTAAAATGCAAACAGACAGAACCTCCTGCCCCCCCCCCCACCCCCAGGCTTTCAAGTTAACCTTTCCTTTGGGTTTCCCACTTTAGACTGTCTTCTCTTTTTTAAATTTTAGACCCTGATCCTGCAATTTGATCTGCAAGGAGAAAGTTTTATTCCTGTATTCTCTCTATGAAGTCAAAGGGGCTAAGCATGGGGTTTGCCCCATGGAGCAGACTTCAGGATCAGGGCCTTAGACTGTAAGCTCTTTGGGACAGAGATTGCTGCCTGTGTGTCCTGTATAGTGCTGGGCACACTGTAAGAACCTAATACAGAGTTAGAATTGATATTTAATAACTGTTGCTTTGCTATGGTACAGGAGAGATATTCAGGCCACCCTGAATGTAAATATTTTGAAAGGGGCAGTGGAGCAACCCTCTCTTTAAGAAAAAATATTTAATTGTAAACTGCATTTTGCTAGTGTATTTTAAGCGGACAATCACAGAAGTGTTTTCGGTTTTGGTTTGCGTGGTCCTTTCCTCTTACTACTCATGGAAATCTTCAGAACTTGCTATTGTTCACTGTACAGAGGGTCTTGCTTTTGGGGAGTCTTATAAGGAAAGGAGCCAATGACCAAGAAAAGTTACAGGTGGCCGTGTCCACATATTTAAATCAACCTAGTAAATCACACCATTTTCATCCAGTGATTTCCTTTTTCTTACCTGGCTCCAACCTTTCCTGGAAAAGCTCAGAGCTTCCCCAGAGAAGCCAGTTTTAGGGAGAACCTGCACTAAAAACATCAAACTCATTCCCAAATTAAGATGATCTCATCATTATGTTTCCAAAACCTGAAGAGATAATGGTATTTGGACCTGCTTCTGCAACAGTCTCCACTAGTACTGCAGGTGTGAGTAAGCGTAGCAGGATCAAGTCTTTTTACCAGTGCTCACACGAAGTTAAAATAATTTCCATATAAAATGACAGTTTCAAGTTGATCCATGGAGACTTGGAGTCGGCTTAAATTCCATCTCTCACCTTTGAGACTGACGCTCCTTTCTGCCAAAGAAATGCAGTTTGGCTGCACTAGTGTGGACCAACACTGCCATCATGTGGCCAATTGGATTAAATGCAGGTGACTGGTACCCAGTGGGAAATGAGGCTATTTTCTGTTATTTAACGATGGATATACAATTCTACTTTCCTGGTGAAGGTCTTTGCCTAATTTATGACAGCATGAAAGATTGATACCACTCTTTCCTCCCCAGAGTGCTGGTGCTTTCCCTCTAGCATGTGCAGAATGACTGACTGGGTCTCTCATTATTTTCTATATGGATTTTTACATCAAGGTTCACAACATTCTGGATACAAATTTTACCAAATTTTGTTTTGACTTACACACCACAGTCAATGGAACTATTCATGGTGGTAAGCACTGTACTTGATAGCAACCGTTTGGCAGACCAGGTCCTTATAAACAAAGATTTTGATTATATCCCTTTCATGATTTAGTATAATCAAAATAAGTAACTGAAATACTAACAGGTTTCAGAGTAGCAGCCATGTTAGTCTGTATTTGCAAAAAGAAAAGGAGTAATTGTGGCACCTTAGAGACTAACCAATTTATTTGAGCATAAGCTTTCGTGAGCTACAGCTCACTTCATCGGATACTGTAGCTCACAAAAGCTTATGCTCAAATAAATTGGTTAGTCTCTAAGGTGCCACAAGTCCTCCTTTTCTTTTTTTGAAATACTAACATTTAATCTAGACCACTTAAAAAAATCTAAATAAACACAATTACTGCTTTACTCTATACACTCTGCTTTATATATATTGGCAGACTAATTTGGAAATCTGAGCCAGATCTAACATTCTTTTCATGCCTCTCTATTCCTATTACAGTCAGTGGGTATCCTAGGGTGTACAAGGAATGAAGGATCACACCATAAGTATGCATACGCTGCACATGTGCTTATGACCTTGGCCCAGATCTTCAGCTAGTGTAGCTCCATTGACTTAATTTATGTCAGATAAGGATTAGGTCCGTGGGTGTTCTGAACTGAACCTGGGGTGTTTACTGATGCTGACTAAATGAAAATAGTTAAAATAAAGAGCATGGAGGGCTGGGATGGAATAACTCTTTCTCTTGCCTGGGAGGAGACAATTTTTTTGCCCACTTATTGGCTGGAGCTAAATATACTTACTCCCACCAATAGTTTGCCTAAAGTATTGGCACTGAGTTAGGCAAACAGGCAAAACAAGCATACGCAAGAACCCATTGGACATGGCATGCCAGTGATCATTGTTCTTTAGATGCATGACAATGTGCAATTCCATTCAAACTGGAATCATGATGAAGAATCATATGTGTATACCCCTATTCTCTCTTTCTCAGTTGCTGGAGGTTCCTCTGGACCTTGTCCCATAGGTTAATATGTCATTGATGGAAGGTATCAAAGCAATAAGATCTCAAAGAGCAACCAGTCTGTCAATGAAATCCCTACATTGCTGCACTGGATTCAGGTACTTAGCTCCCATTGGCTTGCATGGTAGCTAAGCTGTTTGACTATGTCACAGCATAGTGTCATCACCCATAGTTCCACTGGGTATTATAGGCCCTGATTCTACATGTACTTGTATTGATTTTACACCAGCGTCAGTTAATTGACTTCACGTGTAATTACTCCAGTTTGCATCAGGGTAAAAGGAGAATCAGATCCAGATTACTTCTTCATAGACTGCATTGTTTTCAGTGAATAGTCCATAGAAGCAATATATTGTGGTAAGAGATCCTTCTATCTGTAAAGGCAGAAGGAAACCTGGCAGACAGTATGGGTAACACTGTCTTGGGGAACATGAGCTGTTAGCAGTGAAATCAATAAGGCAGACTATGGGAATTCTTTAAAGATGTACAGTGGATTGCTTTATCTAAAGAAATACAGGATATAAATGTGATAAAAGTGAGAAAAGAGGCTGAAACCAGAGGACTTCTTTGATGTCCCAGAGTCTGTTATCTGTGGGAGGCAGATACATAAACACATGACCATTGTTGCTAATTGCAAAATCAGGCTGAATGGCTTGCCTTTGCTGGAATGCTGTCTGTTGAATTTCTGAAGCTGTTGCATATGTTCCTTTAGCTGGTAGTTTGTAAATCTTCATGTTGTCAGCACACTGCACAAGTCCTTCACAATGTATGAAACACATTTTGGTTTGCAACACTGCTTTATATGTTTGTTCCACATGTGGCAAGAGGCAGGGAGGACCGACTCATCTTTCATAAACAAATATTTCTTGCCATTCTCTGATCATGCTACTACAAAGTACTACAAAGACATATAGCTGGAAGAATCTGCATGTTTTCCCTTCTCAACAACTGCTGTTATGCCCTTGTGGTGGGAGTAGCGGGTGTCCAGCACCTTGAAGAACTGGTTGCTAGCATGGCTCGCTATCAACATTTAGTTCATATCTGAGAGGCCTGTGTTCCACTTTAGTAGTCCATTTGTATTGTCCTTGTTCAATATATACTGATATTCCTGTCCCTATTGAAATCAACAGCAAAACTGAGTAGGGACTGCAGGATTTGTCTTGGGAAATTTGGATAGTTTGATTACCATAAGTTGAAATTATATTATATGGCATGTAGACAGTTATTTGTTGCAATTATCTCTTGGACGCTGCCTGCTGTCTTATGGCAATTTGCTCTGTATAGCTTAGAAGGCCAGAAAACTCCAAATAATCCATTATTCTTCATGCTGCTTGGGAAAAGAGGTACTGTAGAAACACAACTGCAGTCTTGTGCTCCCTCTTGTGTTTTACTAGAGAGCTTCAGTGTGTGTTTTAAACAGAAGGTCTCTTGATCAAGGGAATTCTTATTCAATGAAACAAATGCATTTATTGAACAAACTAAAAAATAGATCGAGTGGTAAAATAGAACTTTAGTAGATGATGGTACTTTGTATTATAGAAAGTGGTTTTAAATATACTCTTTCTCTCAGAATTGCTACCATCACGTTTTGTAAGAAGTCGAAAGGCCAGATTTTGCCATCAGTTACACTGATGTAATTCCATTGCAACCTCATTCACTTCTGTGGAGTTACTCCATGCATAGAGCAATGTAATTATGGGCCCAGTTCTGCAAGGTGCTGTAGGGACTGTGGGCAGAAGGTGCTCAGCATGATTGGGCCATGAGTGCAGAATTTGGTCCAAAGTGTCCACATCCTTTCCCGGAGAGAGCTCTGTATACCATATGCTGTGTGTACTCCTAAACTGGCGATAGAGTCAGAAGCACTGCAAATAGCCCATTGCCTTTATAAATCTGTTCACTAACTTTACTTTTTCCTGCTTTTCTATTTTTCTGTTTCAGCTGTGCACAGTGATGGGTACTTCCCCAAGGACATTCCTGCTCCTGGGATGTCTCCTGACAGGTAACAGTCCTAAATTCCCTGTGTCTCTTCATTCATTCTCCTTTGTAAGTCTGGGCTTAAATCAATGCTCTACAGTTGATGTTTCAGATAGATTTGTTTTCAGTGTGATCAGTGATCATGAATTACAGCACAGATGATCAGTCAAGCGGTTGTAAATTCTTTTTTTCTGACATTAATTGTAATAAAAGCAGCCGGGAACATAGTCCCAAGCCTGTGATTAAATCTACTGAAAATAGTCATATTTTTATGGACAGCCCATCTTTTGTTACTGCGCAGCCCAACGAAATAGATGTGATACAAGGGAGTTCCCTGGTGGAGGGGAATGGAATCCATTGAGCAGCTACTATTGCAGCCTCAGGGCTATTGTAACCTCTGCAGCTGCTTCTTCCTCTCCGGAGGGAAGAGGTTTGGCTAGTGGATCTGTGTCACTGCTGATGCACCAGCCATGCCACGTCTCTCCTGCCCGACTTTCTTTAGCAGCACGTGGGAGCAGAGCTCCATGGTGTGCAGCAGAGTGCAGGCTGCCTGGGTGGGATCCCTCCCTGCATCCTCCTACTCTGTGCCACATCATGCACTGGCGAGCAGGCCTTCCATATCAGCAGAAGGAAATGGGGTGGGGGGGCACAGCAGGTTTTGCCTCAAAGTGCCAAATATAAAAAAGGCCAGTATTACTAGCTAATATAGGTAACATACTTGCAATGGCTTGAGAAGCAGAACAGAGATCACAATGGGCCCAGTCCTTGGCGCCACTAAACCTCCTTTGTGCTGGTCCCCTGGCATACAAACCATTTATCTACCTCCCTGATGATTTCTCCGGGGTCTCGAGAGCTGTGGTGCTGAGTGTGGCTGTTCTCACTTAGGGTGGGGACTGGGCCAGCTCTTGGCCAGCCCAAGTACAGCTTGCACAAACCAGAGAACCTGGCCTTGTAAATCCAGATTGTACATTAAAAGCACTGTAGTTACAATATCCTGTTGAATGAGTTACAGTTATATTGGATCACTGGTCTTCCTTACATTTCAACTAGAGAGGGGCCTGAGCCACCTAGGGTATGTCTACACTGCAGCCGCTCCCCCCTCAAGCCCCAAACTCACAGCAGTGAGTCTCAGAGCTTGGGTCCACGGACTTGGGCTTGCGAGGCTGACAGTATGGCACTAAATGTAGCCACATAGACATTCTGGCTTGAGCTGGAGCTTGGGCTCCGAGGTGCGCTTCAAAACCTAAGCTGGAATGTCTGCATGGCTAGTTAGTCCAAATTTGTAGAGCCACGCTCTGAGACTCGCTGCATCAGGGTTGTTTTATTTATTTATTTTGCAGTGGAGACATAACCAAAGTTTGGATCCAGGCTACTGCTGTAGCCCGTTGCAGAAATAGAGGTCAGCTGTAATGTTCAGATCCAGGTGTTGATCTAGCATGAAATGCTCCCAAAGTCTGGGGCTGTTTGGATCTGGGGTTTTGGTTGAGAGCCATCGCTAATTTCAACTCTTTGTCTTTCATTTCTCCATGCAAGGTGGACTGAACTGAAATGAACAGCATTTTGTCTGAGAGGTTCAAAGAGAAATTATTTTGCCCTCCATAGGGAAATGCTGTGACTGCTTTCAAAAGGGCTCATTTACAGGGAGATCAGTGTGTCTGGTTTGGCTGTTTTATAGATAAATTGCTCATCCTTTCTCACATCTATGTGGTGAGCATGTGCTGCTTAGTAACTGGTTACTTATTCATTTCCTTTGATAGGACCATGGCTAACTTTTTGCCAGCTTCCATTGCCGACTGTTCTTCCGAATAGAGATGAAATGGTCGTGCAGCTGAATGCCTCGTTTACCCTGAAATGCTCTGGAGACAGCGAAGTGACCTGGCAATACCCACTGGCTGAAGGAAGCCACAGGATAGACATTAAAAATGAAGAGAACAACAGTGGTCTCTTTGTGACTTTGCTGGAAGTGGGGAATGCCTCAGCTGCTCATACCGGATTATACACTTGTTACTACAATCATACTCAAGAGGAGGACGGGGAGGTGGAGGGGAAGGATATCTACATCTATGTGCCTGGTGAGTGGGTTATGCTGTGTTACACCTGAAAGGTTTGCCTGGGTTGCGGTGTAGGAATATCAAGGACCCTATTAAGCATTTAAATGGAGAGCAACCTCTTGATCTGAGCTGGGCATGCTCCTCTTCACATTGATTTTGTTTGGTATGAATTAGTTCTCATGAAAGGTAACAAATTGACAGCCTTGGAGGCTGAAGCTTTCTCTCCACAAAGCGCAGGAAAAGGGCAGTGCTCCCCCAGTGGATACCTTGACTCAGACATGGGGACAAGCTCTGTGGGTGCACATTGCACGTGGTTCAGTCTCCATGCCCATTGACTTCTCTGCTAAGGCTTCCAACTAGGGGAACACAAATGCCAACTATTTGGTGGTGGCTTGTGTAATGTGTCCTTTGGGACTTGTACTGAGACCAGCTAACTTCATGCATACCACTAAATAGGTTTCAGAGTAGCAGCCGTGTTAGTCTGTATTCGCAAAAAGAAAAGGAGTACTTGTGGCACCTTAGAGACTAACAAATTTATTTGAGCATAAGCTTTCGTGAGCTACAGCTCACTTCAGTGGATAGTAATGGTTCTTGGTCTCCATTGACCTAAATTGGGTTTGAACTGATAGCTCAGAGGTCATATATTGCTACTTTCAAATATCCGAAGTGTGGAAATGTATTAATTGATAGAAAACTTGAACTGCAGTGCAGGAAGATGCTCACATATTTACAGGGCGTAGGAATCAAAGGTGATTAGTAAGATGTAGCTGTATTGGAACACCTGTCACGAGAGAGGTGGAAACAAGAAAGGGCAGTGAGGGCCAGTCTGGAAAAAAGCAAATAATGTGGTGTTTTCGTAAATCGTTTGTCACAATTTTCACAGCAAGACTTGCTTTTCCTGCCCCCAAACTGCCTCTCATGAACAGTGGAAAAATCTATTGGACCCAAAGAAACGACAATGGCAAAAACAGTGAGGCTGTGTAGTCTTGTGGATAAAGCACATGACTGTGACCCAGGAGATCTTGGTTTTGTTCCCAGCTCTGCATTTTGTCCTCTGGGTGACCCTGGGCAAGCCATGTCCCTTCTGTGTCTCAGTTTCCCCCACCTGTAAAATGGGATAATGATACTGACTTCCTTCATAAAGCACTCTGAATCTATCAAGCTAGGTATTATATTATTATTAATAAGAACACCACCCAACAGAGATCTCAGGGAACATCACCCCACTTGGTAATCTTCCCATTCCCTTTAGAAGTGCCCACTTCCACCCTCTCCTCCTCCACACACTCTGCGGGGTAGGGATGTCGCAGAATGTCCATCTGTCTGCCAATCCTCTGAGGTTGGAGTCAGAAGTCTATTAAACCTATTTGTCATGGCTGTAATAGGAGTCACTGGTTGAGTCATGACTGACTGTCACATGAATCTATGAGCATCAAAGTCTTTAAAAAGGAAGAGACTATAACATTTGACATCTGGGGATTTTGGTGTGGGGCAGGGGAGGGTGAGTGGGTGGATGGGGGAGCAAGTGGGTGGATGTAAAGATAAATGGCTTTACAAACTTTATTGAGAGCCTTTGTAAAGCATTATATAGGACTGCCTGGGGCTCTGTTGGGAAACAGGGGATTAGAGACAGCACTGCAGGGACACAAGGTACCAGACTGGTAGACTGGCAGTGAGCATTCTGAGCGTTAGCCTACAAGTGCAGGACAGGAAAACAAGGGAAAAGGAAAGAGGTTGCAAGTCACCCTGTAAAACTTTAACATGTTTGTGAAGGAAAACAAGACGCCTGGACTACAAAAAGATTATGTAAGGGAAAGAGGCAGCACCAGAGATTTTGTGAAGTGCCCTAAAACTTTGACGTCTGTTATTTGGGTTTTCTATAGACTATAACGTGCCGTATTAGCATCACTCTTCCACGATTTCCCTCTACATTTACCATGAAAAACTTGTAGCACCAACATGTGTTCTTAAGACAGTTATTGAAGCTTGGGCAGAGCCTGTGGGCCTTATACCTCAATATCAAGTCAGCTCTAAGCAGTCCACTACAAAACTGATGCTGTTGCTCACTATTAGCTCAAGGACAAGGAAGATGAAGACAGATATCAGAAGACTCCTACAAATTCATACAAAGTCTGTATTCCTTTAATAGAAATAATATGCACACGCTTTGTGACCTCATAGAATATCAGGGTTGGAAGGGACCTCAGGAGGTCATCTAGTCCAAACCCCTGCTCAAAGCAGGACCAATCCCCAATTTTTGCTCCAGATCCCAAATGGCCCCCTCAAGGATTGAACTCACAACACTGGGTTTAGCAGGCCAATGCTCAAACCACTGAGCTATCCCTCCCCTCAAATGGAATTTCACAGACACTTCAATTTAAACACACTGGGTTAGATAAAACAAGTTTATTAACTACAAAGAGATAAATTTTAAGTGAATGCAAATCAGAAACGGTTACAAGGAAAAGATAAGATGCAACTGGTGCCTAACTTAAACTATGTTAAATTCAAAGCAAAGTTTTTCTCACCACATGCTCTCAGAAGTCTTACTGACCAAACTTCTTAGGCCAGGACTCCTTCTCCAGTTCAATGGGTGCTACCTGTGTCCCTTCTTGTGCAGGTAAGCAATGAACAGAGAAAGAGAGGAAGAGAGGAGGGGTTCTTTGGGGTGTTTGTCTCTTCTTTTTATGGTGTCAGTTCCCCTCGCGGAAAACATTTCCAGCTGAGATTCTGGAGACAAAAAATCTATGGAGAAGGATGTTCCCTGCTGCTTTTCCTTACCTGTTTGAGGTTTCTTTGTCTACTCTTCCCACTTGATGACTTTGTTTATTGATTAAATGCAAAGTAAGCAGAGTGCACATTCCTTTGTTTGAGACAGACATGTTTGCCAACCTCAGTTTGGAACATGTGTTAAGATCACCATATAGTGGAATCTTATAACTTCACCTACAATGTTGTCACACATATTTTATCAGGACAATATTGACTAGCAAATGAGTTTACAGATGATACCTCACAAGGCATTCTTTGTATAAAGATTATTACAACAGTGAGTAGGGTGTGGACACAAGCATACATTCTGTCACAGTCCCCCAGACCTGAGCCTACCAGATCTGCAAGATATAGGCATCTTGTAGTTCTTTCCCCTCACTAAAGGGCCAGCTGACACTGTTGCAAAAGTTAATCTTTTTTCACCTAATTTTAGAATTTTCAGGAAAATTTCTGTTTCCACCATGAACTTTTTTTTTTTTGTTTGTTTTTGTTTTGGGCAAAGCAATTCCTCTCCCTACAATAAATTATGAAGGCTGTGGGGGAAAGGAAATTTATTTATTAAAATCAGGATGCTTTATGACTTTTACATAAAGATGTAATAGCCATACAAGCCGGAAAAAAACCTAGGTGAAGCCTCTTTCTGTTTTTAATTACATTTGGAAAGCAAATGTACCGAGTTGAGTGGATGAGTTCTATAGTGCTGTGTTTGGATTGTTGTTACAAGGAGGCTGCCAGTGTGTTATAAATCCCATTGTTGGAGGGGTTTATATTTCCATTATTAAAATTGATGATGAAACTTGGCTCACAAGCTCTTAGGTTTGCAGCAGTTATATGTGTGTTTAGAAATGCCAGATTATGATCATTTTCAGAGCCACTGTTTTAAAGTTGGGTATGTTTTGCAATTTAGATTTTAAACTGAATGTGGATTGGATGACTATTGGAACTGGGGTACATTGTGTTGGTTTTAAAAAATATTGGGGATTTGTTTGCTTTTTTATGGTTGTGCCTCATAATTCAAGGTATATTGGGGCGGGGGGGAATAGATCAGTGGTTTGAGCTTTGGCCTGCTAAACCCAGGGTTGTGAGTTCAATCCTTGAGGGGGCCATTTAGGGATATAGGGCAAAAATTGGGGATTGGTCCTGCTTTGAGCAGGGGGTTGGACTAGATGACCTCCTGAGGTCCCTTTCAACCCTGATGTTCTATGATTCTAAACCATGTGCAACCGTAGTTAATGACACCTAAGTAACATGGTGATGGATACATAGATATGTAGCTAGAAATATTTTTAAATAATCTAATTTAGCTGAAAACCAATCCAATCAATGTCTTTGGTTTCTAATACTTTTTATTTTATGGTGGGGCAGAAGAGAGGAGGGAGAGGAACATTTTATAAAATGAATGTTTCAGGAACTCTTGCCATTGATTACAGGGGCTCAAAGATTAAAGTTGAAAAAGAATTAGAATAAAAGAAGGAAGTGATGGGTGACTGTAATGGGGAGACTGGGGTTCCCTCACCTTGGATTCCTCTCTACAATCAAGTTTCAGAGTAGCAGCCGTGTTAGTCTGTATCCGCAAAAAGAAAAGGAGGACTTGTGGCACCTTAGAGACTAACAAATTTATTTGAGCATAAGCTTTCGTGAGCTTGTGTAGCCACTCTATGCGGATGGGAGAGCTTGTCCATGCTGGTGCTTCCATCGGGGTAACTTATGTTGTTCATGGAGGTGTTTTTTCACACCCCTGAACAAATTAAGTTATAGCAACAAAAGAGGTAGTGTAGTCATGTCCTTAGGCTATTCATGCTCTAGTACAGTGATTTGTACATCTCCTTTTTCTGTGCACCAGTTAATGTAGATTTAAAATACAAATCAAGACCCATGAGCTGGAAAATGGGACTTTTAGGTCCAAATTCTATCCTGAAGGTTTTGCTGGAAATTGTTGTCAGTGGGGTATGGGCAACAATTTTCACACCTAAACATTAGTGATTTTCTGGCTTTTTGCCTTTTGCCTGTGAATAGCATTGTAGGAAAACTCCACTAGATCAGTGTCTAAAGGAAATAATAACACTTCCCTTTTTCCTGGAGGTCTTAAACTTCCCAGTCTGGTACATTTCTGTTACATAGGATCCTGACTACCAGTTGGACTACTGGGATGTCTTCTTACATGTCTTATCAGATGGCAAATGTCATTATGGTGAGAGTGTGTCAACTCTGTGTGTGACTTTAACATAGTTGTGGTTTTACATATGATAAAGGAAATTGCTGGAAAAGTAAAGAAACAAAATATATTCATTTCTATCAAGGTGCATAATTATCTGCTGGTGTCTCCATTCTTGTACTATGGACACATTAAAAATGATATAATGTAAAAATACTTATCTTTTTTACAGATCCAGATATGCCCTTCGTTCCTCTGCTACCAGAGGATCAATTCATCCTAGTAGAAGATGGTGATTCCACCATTATCCCTTGTCGTACAAGTGACCCTAATGCTCAAGTAGCTTTAATTGACAGTGAAGCAAAGGTTGTATATGCCTATTATGACAGCAAACAAGGCTTCCTAGGAAATTTTCCTGCAGGCTCATACACGTGCCAAACAACTGTTAAAGGAATGGAGTTCAAATCAGATCAGTTTTTCATCTACATTTGGAAAGGTACTCTTTCTAATTTTTTAAAGGAAGGTAAAAATATTGAGCCCGATTCTCTTCTTGCTTACACCATAATTGCGTAAACGAAATTGGAATCTAGCCCTATAAGTCCACCATTCGTATACTGCACATGGTTTTCAAACTTGGTGCACTCTCTTTCTTTTTCCCTCAGCTACTTCAGAGCTGCCAGTTGAGATTGAGGCTCTTCAAACGGTATATAAAACAGGCGAAACGATTGTTGTAACTTGTGTGGTCTTTGACAACGAGGTGGTTAATTTACAGTGGAATTATCCAGGGAAAGCGGTAAATATCTTGTTTTGTTTCTGCATAATTATAATTATCAGTTGGTGAGGAATATGGGGATGTGAAGGGGTCAGCTCTTCACTGTTAGAACGAGGACAGAGGAAGAGAGAAAACAGAACCGTTTCTTTTATTTTCAGGTTATCGCTATAGAAAATTAGTATCAGGTGTTAGAATTCATGTTAGTAAGTATGCAAAGCATTTGAGGGAGATGAGGGGTGACTTAGAACATAAGAAGTTATCAGGGAGTGGGACTGTAGCATTGAAGGTATAAAGCTCTGTGAATTTATGCTCTAGAAAGCCTGGTGGAAAAAAAATGGAATGTTCTGGAAATGTGTCCAAATGTCTGCATATAACACTGGTGGTGAAGTGAATCTGACTCTAAAAATGACTCTCTTCAAGACGTAGTCTCAGACGGGCTGATTTTTCTCAGTTACACTGGTGTAAATGAGGAGTAACTCAGTTAAAGTCAGTGGAATTACACTAATGAAAACCTGTTGTGAGAGGAGAATCAGTCCTAAATTCTCATAACATGTGTTCTGAAGTGAAGGTTTCTCTTCAGTGAAATCCCATTTATAGTCAGTGCTCCACATATAGTGTGATTGTGCTGCTGTGTAAAAGGTCTGATAATTGTGGGTTATTGTAAAGTTGCAGAATAATTGTGACTCAGAAATGCAGCTTTCATTTAAAAAATTTAAGAGCCTGAAAAAAAAACCCTACTTCCTATAGGAAGGTTTCATTTTATTTTCAGTTTTACATATTCATAACCTCAGTCTCCTACCAATCATTCTAGTTTCACACAATCCCCAACATATTTTTGGTTCCCATCCCTCAACATGCAGGTGCTGTATTCCCTTTTGAACATTTTTATTCTCAGCTGAACACCCCCCTCACTACCCACCCTTGCCAATGAATTATTCTTCGAATTACCGCACACCGAATGTAGGAACTAGGAAATGGGCATAATCTGTCAGGAAAAAGGTATAAAGAATTCACCTCACCTTGTGGGAACTGATCAAAGAATATTCAGAACCAAAATCAACAGCATCACCACCAAAGCCAAAGGATACACTCCCTTAGCTTGCTTTAGCACTAAAATGCTCTTTCAAGCTCTCCACCTAATTTTTAGATGGCACTTTACTCCAAGTGCACAACATATGCAGTTTTTAACCTACCCACCCTTTGGTAGTTGGCTCCAAAATTGTGTATTCTTATGGGCACACCTGCTGCATCCATGTCTGAAAATTTGTCCCTAACGGATTAAGCCATTCTTTTTGAATATGGAATTTGGACCATATAACAGTAACTCTTTCATTGCTCTCCTTTAAATGGTATCGTAATTCTTTTATACTGTATTTATTTCCTGCAGCTGGGTTGTTTAAATAAGATTTTTTTTCCTCTCTCCAAAACACAGAAAGAAAAAGGTGTGATAAAAGTTGATGACATTAAAGTTCCATCCCAGAAGCTGGTTTACACTTTGACTATTCCTGAGGCTTCAGTGAAAGATACTGGGGATTATGAATGTACGGCCCGACATGCAACCAAGGAGGTTAAAGAAAATAAGAGAGTAGTCATTACAGTTCATGGTACAGTCCAATTCTAGTATCCAAAAATTGTTAGCATGCTGGCAAATACCATGTTTGAAATAAAGTGAGTAGCATTATTTATGTGAATCTGTATCATTTACAGATAAAGGATTCATTCATCTGGATCCCCAATTTAGCCCTTTGGAAGCTGTCAATTTACATGAGGTCAAAAATTTTGTAGTGGATGTGCAGGCGTACCCAGCTCCAAAAATGTTCTGGCTGAAGGACAATGTGACTCTGACTGAGAATCTTACAGAGATTGTTACCAGCTCAAACAAGATCAATGAGACAAGGTAAAGAAAGGTCTTGCCAAGATGACAATCTGAATTTCTCTTCCAGAAACCTTGTGATTTCATTTTATCAAATCTATGACTAGAATTTGGTGAGAAAAATCAAGACATAATATATACAACCTCATCTTCCTTGCCTTGCTATAGCCTTTCATCATCCCCTTCTCTTTGACATCCTGTCCTCCATGGACTTCCGTGTCACTGTCCCCTCTTGATTCTCTTCCTGCCTTTCCTACTGTTCTTTAAATGTCTCCTTTGGGGGCATTGCATTCCCACTCCTCCTCTTCATTGGAGTCTGTCAAGGCTCTTTCTTTCCACCCATCCTCTTCTCCTTTATGCCCTATACTTGGGTAGCCTCACTCTCTTACATAATTTTAACTATAATTTCTCTGGTGGCAATTCTCAGATATACTTCTCCTATTATGGTTCATTCTCATATCTCTCACTGTGTCTCTGATAGCTCACCTTGGATGGCTTGCAATCAACTCAAGCTTATCAAACCAAACCAAGCTCATAATTTTTCCTTCACACATTGTGCCCTTATTTCATTTTCCACTGCTGTTGACAATGTTATCATTTTTCTGTCACCTAGAAATGTAACCTGGGAAGCATCTTTGATTCCTTCTTCCTCTTTCCCTCCGTATTCTACTGCTGCTTTCTACACAGCGTTCATAGATTCAAAAGCCAGAAAGGACCATTGAGTTCATCTTGTCTGACCTCCTGTATAACACAAGCCATAGAACTCCCCCAAAATAATTCCTAGAGCAGATCTTTTAGAAAAACATCCAATCTTAATTTAAAAATTGTCAGTGATGGAGAATCGACCGTGACCCTTGGTAAATTGTCCCAGTGGTTAATTACTCTCATAGTTGAACATTTACACCTTATTTCTGGTCTGAATTTGTCTAGCTTTAACTTCCAACCATTGGATCATGTTATACGTTTCTCTGCTAGATTAAAGAGCCCATTATTAAATATTTGTTCCACATGTAGATATTTATAGAGTATAATAAAGTCACTCCTTTACTTTCTCTTTGTTAAGCTCAATAGATTGAACTCTTTGAGTCTATCACTATAAGGTGTGTTTCTAATCTTTTAATCATTCTTGAAGCTTTTCTATGAACTCTCTGCAACTTATCAACATCCTGCTTGAATTGTTTGTACCAGAACTAGACACTTTATTCCAGCAGCAGCCAAATATATATAAAAAACTCCCTCATTTTCCATCCTATCAGCTAATTCACTTGTCCAACTTGTAATCATCTGCCACCTTGACTACTGCAACCTCCTCCAATCTTACTACAGTCCTGTCTTCTGGATACTAACCTGGCCCCTCACCAGTCTTTCCAAAATGCTGCTCCCAAAATAATCTCTTGGTCATCATTTTGTTCACACCAATGCCCTTTCTAAATCCCTGCCGGGTATAATAATGCTTGCTTGCTTCTCATACGACAGAATTAATTAACATGTGAACAGAACTTTGACAGGAAGACACTATAGAAATGCAAAGTATCACTACATTATAGCCACCATATACCTACATTAAATAAATAGATTTTCTACTAAAAATTGTTTGATTTTTTGGATTAATTTATTCTTATGTTCTGTAAAATAATGTGTACAAAATCTCTTGTTTCTGTAGGGTCCAAAGTATATTAAAACTGATTCGGGCCAAGGAAGAAGACAGTGGAGATTATACTTTGGTTGCTGAAAATGGAGAAGAGACTAAAAGCTACACTTTCTCATTGCTAATACAAGGTAAGCATATCAAGAACCCTATTGGACTGGGCAGAGGTAGCCATAGACAGCAAAGACTTAACTCCATTTAAACAACGGGTGTCCTGCTAACCTACAGGTATACTAGAATGAAAGGCCTGGAAGCCAGGAATGGCTGTGTTCTAATCCTGACTTTGACTTCTTCAGTGGCCTTGTGCGAGTAGTTTCATCTCCCTGCCTAGCTTGAGTTACTCCATCTACAAAATGGGGATAACATTTATTAAGCTACCTCACAAGGGATTGCTTTGAAGACAAAGAGTGCTAAGTGTTATGATTTCAGCAGCAAATTAGTTTGGCTGCTTCCCTGCCACGTTGCTTACTAACACAAGACTAGCTGATTGGCTGGAGCTGGATTGGTGTTTTCCAAGAGTAGTTCCTACCGGGTATGTCAATTATACTGACTGGTCACTCAGGTAAGACCCTTAGGAACAACAGTTCACCTTTTGCCACTCCACACTTATACAGTTTATCATCCTCTGCAGAAGAAGCAAATTGTGGAAACAATATTTCCAGTACTGCCGGTCCCCAAAGTTCAAAATAATGAGTCAGATCCACCAAAATCATGAGTTTATTTGCAACTTTTTTGGTCTAACTTTTGATTCTTGAACTCGCCCTTCCATGCCAGTGTGTGTGTGGCAGTTACAGTGTCGCCAACTCTCCCAAATTTATAAAGTGAAGTGACTTTGGTCCCCTCTGCAGGAGTTCTCACTGGCTGCCTGATGGTGTGGAGCTTCCAGCTTCTCCCCAGACCCAAAATTCTAACTAATTACATCAGCCCCACATCTGCCCATCCGTCAGTCAGGCAATTAATTACCTCCCAGCCACTGCATCAGTTCTGCCCCTTACCCAGCTCCCACATCAATTCTGTCTCCCTCAATCCAACACCTGCTGTTCCCCCAGCCTCACCTCTGCTCCTTTTACAGCTCCAGAGGTTTTTTACCCCACCCCCACCCTCTTCCCATGTCCAGGCTGAGTGTTGCATGGATGGCAAGGAGAAGGGGGAAGGAGCAGAGAGTAGCCTGACCCAATTTGCACAAGGAGGGAAGGGAGAAAGGAGCAGAGACACCCTGAGGTGCTGGGTGCTTTCTGCTCTCTCCTCCTGCGAAAATGGTATCAGATTCTCCCTCTCTTCCCTCCCCTACCTGAAAAGTCCTCTTGGCTCCTGAGGGGAGGCTGGAGAGCTCTGGCTGCTTCCTGCAGGCACGCCCATGTTACAAATAAGTAATAGTAATAGGGATATTGCTAAATGGCTGAGTTCTGGGAGGTAGGTGGGAGGGGGCTCCTCTGGTTTTCTCTGTATTTTTCATCTTCACTCTCCCTGTGCTCTCAAATGAGGCCGAGTAGGGAAGGATAAGGCTCCCTCTGCATCCAGACAGAGACATCCAAATTGCCACTGAGCTGGTGTCTCTCAGGAGCAATGTGAGGCTCTCAAGCTCTCTCTATGCCCCAGGACCAAGCATACCCCTTCCACAGCGCCCCCTTCTGTGACTGTGCTGTAGCCTGGGACCTGTTCTCCCCTGCAGGATATAAGTAACTTTCATCAAAGTCAATCTGAGTTAGTCATATCCTTCAGGGGAAAATCAGGCTCTGGAGAGCAAGCAAAGAGCTTAGGGCCCAGACTTGGATTCCCTGAGGAGCAGAGCAATGTGCTGTTGCAAGGCTGTTGGCCAGACAAATGACAGCAATTTTAAACATCTGTCCTGTTCCATTTGTAATTCTAACCCAAATAAAGGGGGGGAAATTCTAACATGCTCTTTTCAATTCATTTCTAGTGTCAGCTTCAATTCTAGACCTGGTGGATGATCACCACGGCTCTGGAGGGGGACAGACGGTCCAATGCTTGGCAAAAGGGACGCCTTTCCCTGACGTGGAATGGCTGATATGCAAGGACATTAAAAAGTAAGAAAAACAGATGTGCCTTTATCTCCAAATGTGAACGTTTTTCCTTGACCAACATAATTTAAGCTCGTGACACACATTCCTTATCAGCCCTCTGGAAACTATGATTCTGGTTTGTCTTGCCAAAGTGACAAGTTGTTTATGCTTCATCAGCATATGGATGGGGTGGGGGTTAATATCATTCCTACTGATTTTGTCCTGTAGAACACATACACTGTATCTATTTAACAGGTTTCTCTAAGATCTGGTACCTAATTAGTGATGAGTGAGCCTCAGGGAAGTTCAGATGAGCAAGTCAGATGCTTATCCACATATCTTTTGAGGCTTTCCTGCCATCTCCTGAACAGACTCATCTATCCCATTACTCTTTCACACACTCCCCCATCCGCCCTTCTTCCTGCAACTGAGCCCACCACAGATAATATTTTTTACATTCAAAGTGCGTTAGAAATGTTAACTAATTCATCCCCTCACATTTGTTGATCTAGTTCCGGGGTCACCCCTTCTCCCCCTCCTCTGGAGACAATCACACAGAGAGACAACAAGCTTGGTGGGGCCCAGCAGCCCTGGTAACCTCAGAGATGCTTTCTGTTGTCATTATACCCACATTTCACGCTACTGTCTGGGATTTCCCCCTCTCTTCTCTCCCAAAGAAATTTGTGGAGCACTGGGGCTTCAGAGGCCAGCCATGAATTCTGGGGTCTAGTGAGAAAGCCCCAGAGCAATGCAAAGTTTGGACTAAGCAACAGTGGGCTGCTGGGCTCCATTACTGGTGCTTCAAAGGTGGTAGTGCTGGTAGGGATCAGAAACTCATTGGATCTAGGAGGAGGGGAGCCAGAGGATTGTCAGGAAGTGGGTACAGACTTAAACATCTTTGGTCCTTTTCTTTTTGGTCCTTAAAATAATTCTTGCCAGGGAAAGGGAGTAGGGAAAGGGTGCTTAGGGTGATCCTCACTTTGTTTACGCTTGCTCATCCATACATAAATCTGATGTCTATGTTCATGGTTATTCGATTTCTGCAGATGCAGTAATGATACCTCATGGATGCTTCTGACTAACAACATCTCAGATATACACATGGAGGCTCATCGGGTTGATAAGGACCAGGTGGAAAGCCAGGTGACCTTCCAAAAGGTAGAAGAAACCCTGGTAGTACGGTGCATGGCGAGGAACACTCTTGGTGCCGTTACTCGGGAACTGAAGCTTGTGGCGCCTAGTGAGTTAACTTTGTCACTCCTGAGAGATTTAAATAGCCATTTCAAAATCCCCCTCAAATAAACCCAATCAAATCTGGAAATAATTATGCAGTGTGAATGTCTAATAGGTAAAACACCAGCTCTTTGAAAGTAAATAATGATGAAAACAGATTTGGCAGCTCTTCCCCAGAAGTTTGAACAAGAGCCATTCTCCAGGTCTTAATTCTGAATCCATCTTTCCCATATTATGTGGTTCCATGATCCATCTCTTCATTTTAGTTACTAATGGCCATGGAAGTCTCTTCCAGGCAATCACTGTTGTTGTTCCTGAAATAGGAAGGCAGGGTTATTATAGGCAGTGAATGACTTAATGCCCCCTGCCTCTGGAGACTGCACTTTTCACATCTGCAGTGCACAAGAACTTTGATGGCAAAGGAGGTGGGAGTCTTACTGTCACCTACAAACTCGGGCCTCTGTCATAACCCTCTGCATGGAGGCAAATCTAAACTGAGGCCTTTTCTTTTACTTCAGCATTGCGATCAGAATTAACTGTGGCTGCAGCAGTCCTAGTGTTAATAGTGATTGTGATTATTTCACTGATTGTCCTGGTCATCATATGGAAACAGGTAACTTAAAATATGTAATTTCTATACTGAATTGAATTAGTGATCTGACCCATTCTTAAATCAGGCATGAGCCTGACAATTTATGTTTCATTTATTGTGCACGGCAGAAACCAAGGTATGAGATAAGATGGAGAGTCATTGAGTCCATCAGCCCTGATGGCCATGAGTACATTTATGTGGACCCAATGCAACTGCCCTATGACTCAAGATGGGAGTTTCCTAGAGATGGATTAGTACTTGGTAAGAACTTTGAGATCCTCTTCTTTTGTAGAGATAAGACGTTGATTTAATGCATGTGGGGAATCAGAGCTCTTGATCTGCACTCATTGGGTGAGCTCTGTGAAGAGCCAAACTGTTGCAGATAAAGTCTGTTTATATAGAAAGAACTTTCTATGTTGCTAAATGGAATGATCAGACCATGGCAATTCTATGCCATCCAGTATTAATAGAATTCTTTACCTGGTATATAAACAAAACCAGAAAAGTCTTGCAAAACATCTAGAAATCAGAATGTCCTGGCAACTATATAAGTACCACTGCCCTGTACTGGACAGAAGCTCAGCCATGCCCAAGTGTGCTTGATCATGTCACCCTCTAGTGTCTGGACCATAGACCATATAAACCCTAATACTATTAAAGTTCATGGAAATTCTCCTTTAGTGGCATTGGTAGGAGCTTTGGATTTGGGAACAGAAAGTGACAGGACAACTGTGAATCTCTGTGGCCATGGCTGGCAATACAGCTGATAACCATTATGTTCTGTGCTGACGCAGAATCTTCACAAAATTATTAACAAACAAACAAACAAACTCATTTTTCATGGAAAATTATTCTGAATACAACAAAAATACATCTATCTACCTACCTATTTTAGCTCCTTGACTTTCCTCCGAAATCCTCTTCTCTCTCCTATTTTTGTCACATCACCATCCTCCCTGACACCCAGGCTTGAAACTTGGGGCCATGTTTGACTTCTACCTCTCCTTCACCTCTCACATCCAAGCTTATTCCATAATATTTCTGAGATCCACATTTTTCTCTTTCCAGACAGCAAAGCTCTCTCCTGTCTTGATTGCTGTAACCTCTTTGTCTCTGGCCTTCCTTCTCTCCACAGGGCTCCCCTCAAGACCCTACAAAACTGTCACTGTCTCTTTCAGTCTTTCCTTTGGCTATCCCTGCTTTACTGCCTCAAGTTCAAGCTCATTGTCCTTGCTTTCAAGGGTCTGTGGAACTGTCCCTGCCTACTTATCTGCCTGTATCTCTCCTCATGCTACCCACTGACCACTCTTCTCTACCAGAGATGTCTGCCTTGAGCCCCATACTTTAGTGTCTCCTATATCCCTCTTCCACCCTGCTTCACACATAGTGCCTTCCCCAAAAGGTTTGTCAGTCCATTAGCCTCTCCTTCCCTCCCTAAATTCCTGCCTTACGATTCAATTCTGCTGAGATGCCCACAAGAAGTGAGTCAGCAATGGCATTTTTATTTTATAAGACATTTATTAGTTCTATGTGTAGAGGACCAATGTAATATGGAAGTAGTTATGCAGTTTTATTAAAATATTTTAAAATGATAAATCCATGATGTCAAATGCCATTGCCACATAAACTTATTTCTGTGAACCCTGCCTTTCTTCTTTCCACCCTGCTTTGCTGTTTTGTTGTCTGTTTGTCACGTCTCATGTGGAATTCAATTATAAGCTCTTCAGGGCAGGGCTCTTGTACCATTATAGGTGACCTGTAAATACCCAGCACAATTCTGGGTAGCATGGTATGATAAATAATTGTCTGCCTGCCTGCCTCTTTCTCTCTCTCTCTCCTGTTTATCTATAGCATCTTAAGCATTTCTAACATCCCCATTATGCAGGTATCTATGCACCAAATAATACACAAACACAAGTGAAGAAAATCATGAAAGGCATTTTTGTTTGATACACTTTACAAAATATGTTCTATTTCTATTTCCTGTTGTGTGAGTCAATATAATCAAAAGCAGTTCTTGCCGGAGAGAGGATTTCTGTTGATTCTCAAGTGAATGTATCTGATTCAGAAATAAATTCAGTTAATTAAATTTGCTCTGCTAACTGCAGACCAAACCATGGTGGATACTTATGGGAATTATTTGACTACATTCCTGGCTTTAATTATGTGTATAAAACAAATATTGGAACTGGATTGTGAACAGTCCACCACAGTAATTTCTGTCTCTCTTTGACTCATCAGCATCAGTTTACTTCAGTGCATTCTTGTTTATGAGTAAATTTAGGAAGGTTAACTTTAGAAAATGGCACTGCATGTTCTTATAGCAATCTGGATAGCACAAGTATTTTTCTTGACATGCTGAATATACATTCATCATATATGTCTTTCTTATGAGGCAGTTTCATCATATAGGCCATATTCTGCCCTCATTTATGCCAGTGAACCCCATTTACTTTACTGGTATGATGGGATCTTTTTTTTTTTTTCAAATGGAATTTCCGCTATTCTATCAGTTAGATAGCAATGCAGTAACTTACTGAAAAGGTTATCCAAAGCCTTTAGGAAAATTTGGGGATGTGGCTTAGCTGGTGGTGTTCCTTTAATGTGTATACTTCCTCTTCTAGCTGTGTGAGCCAGCCAGCATCCTTCTACTTGCTTTACAGGCCTGTGGTATCTGGAGTGCAATACCATGCTAGGTAACCATAATCAGCTTTTGGGTTACAGGACTATCAGTTGACTAGAATTCAATAAACTGAGGTTGCATTGATAATTTTGCTTTGTTCTTGTTCCCGCAATGTATTACAGTGCCAGAGTGTGAGTCGCCCAAGGCTGACTCACCACTCCTTGCTCTTTGGAAGCATCCCCACCTGGGGTAAATTGAGGAGGTAATAATTTAAGTTCTCAGTGATTAACTAATTAGCTGGGTGATTCAGCTCTTCAGCTGAAATTTACCCTTAAAAAGGAAAGGCAAGAAGAGCCCAGGGTAGAAGGCTGTGCCTTCAGGCCAAAGAAGCCCAAGATTTCAGAGAAGTGAGAGCTCTTCTTTGCCCTGTGCCTTGGTAGTAGATGAAGACTTGGGGAGAAGTTATGCTATGGGGAACAAACATTTATAGAGCACATTGTAAATAAAGCACTGGGTGATGAATTTGCCACTCGTGTGTGTGAGGACTGTTTGCAATAAAAATCCCAGGGGAGGGAACCCTGTTCTGTGAAAATAACGTATAATGATGGTGCTTAGATACTATAGACATGATGAGCTAGGACTACCTGAGAGAGATTAAATTATATTGCAATGATCTGATTAATGTGTTTGAACACCACTACCCTCTGCTGGACATAATCGGAACTGCCCTGCTATGTGTCATAGGCCTTCCACTGCTAATAGCTAACTGACATTCTTCTTTCCCTGAAGTGGTAGGGAATAGTGTTTTTGAGTACCAAGATTTGAATTCTATCCCTGCTGGTCCTGTGGATTTCTGAAGGGCCATGGTGTGTGACATAGTGACACCCATGATCTCCTAGATGGCCACTGATTTGCCACAATAGTCTTATTAAAAATCCAGTGCCACTTTGACTGCTGAAGCCAGACAGACACATTATTAATGGCTTTGCTCTCATTCCCAGACTACCAACAAGATTTAAAAATATGGCTGTCAAGAGATTAAAAAAAAGTAATCGTGCTGTTAAACAATAATAGAATGCCATTTATTTAAATATTTTTGGATATTTTCCTACATTTTAAAATATATTAATTCAGTTACAACACAGAATACGAGTGTATAGTGCTCATTTATATTTATTTTTATTACAAATATTTGCACTCTAAAAAACAAAAGAAATAGTATTTTTCAATTCACCTCATACAAGTACTGTAGTGCAATCTCTTTATCATGAAAGTTGAACTTGCAAATGTAGAATTATGTACAAAAAATAACTACACTCAAAAATAAAAAATGTAAAACTTTAGAGACTACATGTCCACTGAGTCCTACTTCTTGTTCAGCCAATCGCTCAGACAGACAAGTCTGACTGATACTGCTGCCTGCTTCTTGTTTACAATGTCCCCTGAAAGAGAGAATAGCCGTTCATGTGGCATTGTTGTAGCTGGTGTCACAAGACTTTGTGGCTGGGCCACGTCTGGCTGTTTGGGGAGGCACAGCCTCCCCTCACAGGCCCTCCATACAATTTCCGAAACCCGAAAAGTTTTCCCGCCAAAAAGTTTTCCCGCCCCTCAGGCCAAAAAGTTTTCCCGCCCCTGATGTAGAGAAATAGAAGAATTCATTCTCCAGGGCTGTTACTCTGGCACCTTTATAGTAAAAATAAAAGAAAATGTATAGTCTAATTGGGGGCTGCCAGTCAAGGTCTCTGTACCAATAGCATAAGGAGCTTTGCTCTGTGGCAGATGCAACATCCAACTCTAAGCAGTTAACTCCCACCTGATATCAAAATGCAAGTGTAAAAGAATGGGGAGCAGGACTTAACAAAATACGTGAAGAGGGGATGAAAAGGAGAAATAATAATTCCCTGACATTCAGGAAGTGCTCCCACCGTTCTCCACAAGCCCCCAGATTTAGCGGAGATGCCAATGAGGGGAAGCCCTATGCATGCTCACTTTACTATATGATTGTGGGCGGAATTGGAGAGTGCAGATGACAAGATGAAACCGCACCAGCAACATGTTTTAAGGGGCTGCATCCTGCCATGTGGTTCACAGATCTGCAATCTGAAAATGTGCCATTGCTAAATTACACACTCAGGATGGCGGAAACTTTGTAGGAAGCTTCTCACATCCTGACTGGTAAGGGAACTTATTGGTGCATAGGAAGCTGAGAGAAAAAATTCTCATATTGTTTTGTAACCAAGTTGTGAGAGACCTTAGGAAGGATTATAGTTAGGCCAGCACTGACCAGTTTTGAAAATCCCATCTTTCCTGTCTATTTTGGTGATACATGCATTTTTTGGCTGGAATTTTCATATAGGAGTTGGTCTATTAATTACAGATAGGCCATGTACTGTGGTTAAGATAAACAGTAGCTTCTCCGGAAGCATCATCTCCAGAAGCGCAGGAGAGGGCAGGTGCAATATATGGCAGATATGTATAAATCACATGAACATTAAATGTTGCAATGTTGTATTTCCTGATAAGAATGGAAACCATCTGACCTTTTATTTGTACTGTTAGTAAAAAAAAAAAAATGTGATCAGGAATGTGATCACATACTGACATCTGGAATTTATGAAATCCATGGAATTTACTAATTTGGGTGTGTTTTTACATGTTGCATATTTTATTAAAAGTCTGCCTCAAGCCTTCATATCCGTTCCATACACAATTCTTCCCCGTACTGAATCCACAACAGAAGACAGAATACGCTAATCCACAATTTTTTTCTGAACTGATTTGTGGCAAGAATAAAGTGGGTTAAACATGGGCTATGTTAATACAGCACTTGGAAACTGCCATAAAATCTATTCCTGCATATGAAACACATTTGTATATTAAACTTCAGAGGACTTTTCCCTCATGTGTAATCCACATATATTTTAACTTCTCTCAGATTGTTGATAGTCCCTGCTTTTGTATGCTTAAACTGAGCTGGTACCACCATCAAATCTATCCTATTGTTAGAGTGTGGACATAATGATCTAAGGCACTCTGCTGGGTATCCTTTAGGTTGATAGCTCTGTATGACATGGTATCTAATGACAGTAATGGCATCAAACTGATGATGGAGAGTCAAATTCAGCTCTGGGGTAAGCAGGCACAACTCAGCTGAAGTCAGTTACACCACAGCAGAGTTTGGATCAGAGAATTTAGATTAGACATTAGGAAATCAATGTTCTATAGTTAAAAGTGTTCAGCCAAAGGATTAGGGTAGTGGACAAGCCTGACTGAAACAGGGAGTTTCAGTGATGTCACCTCCTGCCCTACAAGCTGATTAATAATGTGCTCTTGTCCTCTTGTTTACTTGGCTTTCTTTAGGAATATTATTAAATCCAAGCAATTCTTTTTAATTTCTTGTCCTTTTCTGCTTAATTGATTTTTATTGGTGATAGGAGCAGACAGTAATAATAATAATAGTTTTGGATGAATAAGTATGCTCAGTCTGCATAAATAACAAAACATACCAGCAGCATTACATAAAGTGCAATGGCAGCAGAAACTGAGATAAGCTATTGTGCAACTGTTCATTGAACAACAAACTCTATTGTCTGTAGGTCGAATCCTTGGTTCAGGCGCGTTTGGGAAAGTTGTTGAAGGAACTGCATATGGATTAAGTCGCTCTCAGCCAGTGATGAAGGTAGCTGTGAAAATGCTGAAACGTAAGTGATCCTTATGGTGTCAGTATCCAAGCCAGGTGCTTCAAGCTGATGCAGGGTTATTAGCATTGTCTTAATTTGTATTTATAATTTATCCCTACATATTAGAAGATTCTATCTTAATTGCATTGGCTTAACATCATGATAACTCAGAAAGTTTGGAAAAGGATAAATAATCATAACCTTTCTGAACAGATTAAAATGATACCATGGTGCAACTAAGTAGAATCAGTCAGGTTCTCAGCGAGAGTAGATCACTTGAGTTCCACTAAAACTAAATCAGCTTATGCTATCTGAGGAGCTGACCCAATGACTTTAAAAGAAATTTAAAATTAATGTCTACAGCATAAATGTGATAATGTTCATCCTTCACACAGGAAAGAGCTACATTAGCGGTAAAAAGAGTAATAAACATTTGGAATCTAATATCTCTGTTTTTGTAAGTATTTCTCATAGTGGTGCTCTGACATGAGCATAGAGGTCTGGTGGTTAGCACTTGCGTATATAAATCTTACAAGACCGATTGGTTGGTGCAAGATTGGAGGGATTGGTCAGAAGGATTGTGGGCCCCTGATCCTAGGGCTGTCTGGCTGCCAGTCTGAACCTGCATAAAAGAGACTTGCCGCAGGGCTGCCCTACTTTATTCCAGCTTCCAGTGGCCCCCAAGGGCCATTTCAGCCAGCAGGTGCTGTCAGGGAGTAGGGATGCTCAGTAGGGAGCTTCTAAAGAGGCTCTGTCAGGGCTTAATTTGTGCCAGGGCTTGCCAGGGCTGAGCCCCAGCACCTCTGGGCTTGGCAGTCCATAGCCCCTGGGTTTGCCATGCCAGTTATGAAAATAAAACATCTCTTGAGCCCCAGCACCTAACTGCTTGAGCCTGACACCTCCTTCATTACAAATTAAGCACTGTTCTCTGTGCCACTTGGAGGTTCGCCCACCCATGGATGAATCCCCATAGGGTCAGCTAACCTGGGATTATGACTGCTTCGTACCACAAAGAAGGGCAAACAGATTGGGGCCACTAGTGAATTGGATCAATCGAGTCTTTATTAGTGACTAGTACTTCTTATTAGACCTTCAGAAATGCCATCACCAGATAAAGTGCAAAGCCCTCCTTAAGTGGCCTCCGTATAAATGTTTAAACCAAGCAAGCAATGTATCATATTCAATAGTTGTATTAACTGAATGATATTAACATTTTTCAAGAACAAGGATCATTGACCATTAACTGAACTATTTATTTTTCTGACAGCCACAGCTAGATCCAGTGAAAAACAGGCACTAATGTCTGAACTGAAGATAATGACACATCTTGGGCCCCATTTGAACATTGTGAATCTCTTAGGAGCTTGCACTAAATCAGGTAGGTTTGTCTAACACAATATCAATGTTTGCCAAGCAACTAAAATTGAGCCTGTAACCACCCCAAATTAGAATGTGCCAGGCAACTAAAATTTAGCATTTAACGTAGCCTATATGTTGAGCATGTACTTTTAAAAATAAATGTGAGTAAATGGATGCCTATTAAAACTGCCTATACATACTAGTAATTATATTCACTGCTCAACAAACTGACATGCAGAATCCTTAACACTCTGTCCCCTGTATATTTAGTTTTCCATTATCTTTTCATTGACATATATTTTTTATCATCAAGGTATTATTTTGCCTTCTTTCATTAGGTCCAATTTACATCATTACTGAATACTGCTTTTATGGGGATTTGGTAAACTACCTGCATAAAAACAGGGATAATTTCCTGAGCCGACATCCAGAAAAGCCAAAGAAGGACTTGGACATTTTTGGGATGAACCCAGCTGATGAAAGCACAAGAAGGTGGGAAAGGACAAAAAGGATTATAGTTTGTCCATTAAGGGCATGATGTTACAATGCAAATCTTCATTTAGGCAAATAGCCCCATTGACTTGGCTATATGGGTTTTCTTGGCAGGACTGGGCCCTATGAAAATTGTCTGAATGAATGGTGTACTTTGATCAACTTAATATTTAAAATAATATTTTTTAATATTTAAAATAAATGCCACAGGCAATAATATTAGCTGAGTTCCTGCAACTCCCATTGAGTTCAGTGGGATGTGTGAGTGCTCAGCATTTGTGGAAATCAGGTAACTTATATTTAGACTCCTCTATCCATATTTAGACATGTAATTTCGGCACTCCGCTTTGAAAATATTGGGCATGTTTTTTATTTATTACCATGAGAAGTAATTTTTTATACTTCTATACATCAGAGTGACATGAACAACGCCACAATGAACTATGACCCAGAAGCAGAACCATGAAGATGCCATGTGAAATATGAACCAAATCACTGGGCAATATTGCCTTTGTTTATTATTTCAGTTATGTCATTTTATCCTTTGAAAACAATGGAGAATACATGGACATGAAACAAGCTGATACGACTCAGTATGTGCCAATGTTGGAACGGAAGGAGGGTTCTAAGTATTCGGATATCCAGAGATCAATGTATGATCGGCCTGCTTCATATAAGAAAAAATCTGTGTCAGGTAACTGCATTCATTGTTGTTAAAAACCATTCCTTCAGAAATGCGTGTTACCTCTGCCCTCCAGTGGAAGGAATTAGAACTATTCCAATATCTGTGGCAAGCTTCCTATGGCTTACCAGGGAGAAAGATTCTCCTTTAGCTCAAGTGATAAGCGCCTATGCTTGTGGAGCAAGAATAATGGAGTTTTATCTTTGCTGCTTCTGCTGTGAAGTTCTCAGCAGCCCTGGTGTGTAGCATGGTGACACTTAGGGCAGGTCTACCTACAGCCAGGATTGACCGCTCTGAGATCCATCCACCGGCGGTTGATTTAGCGGTTCTAGTGAAGCCCGCCAAATCGACAGCAGATCGCTTTCCAATCTACTCCTGTACTCTACCCCTGACAAGAAGAGTAAGGTAAGTCGACGGGAGAATTTCTCCCGTCGACCCTGCGGTAACGCAACCTAAGGTACATTGACTCCAGCTACGTTATTCATAGAATCATAGAATATTAGGGTTGGAAGGGACCTCAGGAAGTCATCTAGTCCAACCCTCTATTCAAGGTAGGACCAACACCAATGAAATCATCCCAGCCAGGGCTTTATCAAGCCGGGCCTTACTGACGTAGCTGGAGTTGCATAGCATAAGTCGACTTACCGCAGTAGTGTAGACATAGCCTCAGAGTCTTAAGTGGCAAAGGTATTGTTACTTTTGTATGTTTTGCAAGATTCTGATCAATGTGACAGTAATAATTAATAATAATAATGAATAATTTTTCTTTCTCTGTTTCCACTTTCATTAACTGACACTTATGAAAAGGAAAAAAATTCCAGATGCTTTTCTGGATTATGTAACAGGGTGATGAAGGGCAACACATCCCTTTCCTTTCCCCTTTTCTCAGAAACTCAAAGCATTGCTTCCAAAAGAGGCTTGCTCACTGCTGGCTCTAGGCCTGAGGTCCTGAATCATTTGCAGATCCAGAGTTAGTTGGCAGACCAGTGCACTGCTGCTTTGCTCAGGGCCAGGAGGGGTAAATGAATAGCCTAGTCTGCTCTTTGCTGTCATTTTTTTTTGTTAAAAAAAGAATGATTGCCATAGAATTCCTGATCCTCCAGTGACAGTACTGGACATGTCCCAATGCATACTTGCTGAGAAACATAACAGCGCTCAGCAAAACTGAAATGGTCAAAAATGTACAAAAGTTTTAATGGCATTACCGTCTCTAAATCAATGTCTTGTTTCTAACCACATGTCAAATAGTAAGAACAACTCACGTAATGTAGGTGGCCCTTTCTAACTTAGCCGTTTTCTACAATCCCCTGTAAAAAAAAGTCTATATACAGAAGACAAACAAAAACTATATTTAGTATTAGATGTTTTTTCTTTTTTTAAGGAATGCAGTCTGTATTAGTGACTGATGCAAACATGCAATGGGATTATTTATTCCGAAAAGATGGTTTTGGGCCATGATACTCTGCTAAAGTCATCACCTCAGAAGCATAGAAGGTAGAAAGAACTGGGCACTGGTTTCATGGCCTGAATACACTTTTATAACATGAGCATATTTTCCCTCCGCCTTTTTCAACAGAACCAGAAGTCAAAAACCTGCTTTCTGATGACAATTCTGACAGCCTCAGTTTGCTGGATTTACTAAGCTTCATGTACCAAGTTGCACGGGGGATGGAGTTCTTGGCTTCTAAAAATGTAAGTGCCATGAGGAACCAAATAGAAATGGCCTAGTCTTTTTTGGATTTAAAAACCACAACATGGAAGAGTGCCCTTTTAGGGTTCTAGGCACCCTCTCCATTCACTAGAAACACAAGACAAAAGTGATTACAAAACCAAAACAGCAGCATTTTTCTTCCCCTACCCCATGTCAGCCACCATTCAGAATAGCCACTGTAAAGCAGAGCTTTCTCACCTCACACTTTCCCAGCTGACAAGGCCCATCCCCTCCCACAACTGCCCTTCGTGAATGCTGGCTCAATAGGTCGTCCAATTTAAACTGTGCAAAGTCAACAAATTTTGTTTGTTTTTTTCCTTCAGGGAGGGGACAGTGCATTCCAAAAGAAATGGGCCTTCATGGGAATTGGTATCTCTGTAAATGACTTATTATCTCTCCATGTAGTGTGTGCACCGTGACTTGGCAGCTCGTAATGTCCTTCTGGCTCAAGGAAAAATTGTGAAGATCTGTGACTTTGGTCTGGCTAGGGACATCATGCATGATTCCAACTATGTCTCCAAAGGCAGCGTATGTACTTGTTTAATCTTTTTATTTCAGTATTTAATTGAGATAAGTGTCAGTATAATACTCTTGTTAAGGTTCTTCTGGTCAGTGTTTGGTTACACTAATGGACAGTTGGATGAAAACAAGAGAAACAATTTTTTTTTTCAGTTAATTCACATGACTTCACAAAGTCTGTTTGAAAGATGAAGAGTCCTTGGCCAGAACTAGTATTTTGCAGGGTGAGATTTTAACTGGCAAGTTTTGTGACTGGATGAATTACTAAGGGAATGTCATTGTGATGTAGCATAACATAGCAGTCAGTGACATATTTGCATAAGCAAATCACCAGTGTACCTCCCATATCATGTCCACAAATCAACTGAGTCGCTTGCTAATAATTTAGCAATTCAGATATTCCTGGATTAGTTAGTCTGAGGAGTAAGTAGAAGCTTTGCTCATAGTCCTGTAACCTCTTCATATTTCCTTGAATAAAAAATATTACTAACTACTTTAGCAAATGTGCATTTATTAAGGCAAACCTTCTTCCTACTGTCAAATGATACATCTGCTGTACTGAGCAGGATTTCTGTAATAATTAATATGTTTATTTTGTTGCAGACTTTTCTCCCAGTGAAATGGATGGCACCTGAAAGCATTTTTGACAATCTGTACACAACATTAAGTGATGTCTGGTCTTATGGCATTCTGCTGTGGGAGATATTTTCTCTTGGTATGTACTATGAGCACTTCTTTACATGCAGTAATTAAGTTGGTTGAGTTCATGCTACATTAAAATAAGAACTGTAAATACTATTGTGACAACAAACTACAGGGGTGAATTGTCGTTATTATTTCTATTGGATATTACTGGGATCAGAGTCCCATTGTGTAAGGTGCTATGCAGACATGAAGTAAAAAGACAATCCCTGTCCCAAAGAACTGACCATATTGGTTTATGACAAGGTGGGCAGGTTGAAGGCTGGTGCTGTTGATTGCTGCTGACTTTGAGTTGGCTGCTAGTGAGCTGAAAGCCATCCTCGTCTCATTTACTTCCATTTACTGGACCAAAGGAGAGGGGCAGACTGCATGCTGGGCTCTGGGAAACTTTCTTAGGCTGAAGGAGGCTTAAAGCAAACATGCTCTGGGCAGCAGGGCTACTGGAGCTGGCTGTTTGCACTGGCAGTTCCAAGCAGCAGCAGTCTCCAAAGCACAGCTGCACCAGGCATTCCAGTGACTCACTTCAGGTCTGGTAGGAAGAGACCGGATTACATGAGTCTGCCTGAAATTACAATGATGAGAGCAGACTACAACTGTGTAATCCCTATTAAACAGCCCCAGGCTCACCACATGACAATATCCCTTAAAATGAGCAGAGACTGTTAAGCTCTAGAATGGCTTGTCACATAAATACTTCTTAAAACAGCAACAGATGCACGTCTATCAACTGTGTTTATACGGTCCCCAGCACCTTAGTACCTGAGTTTCTCACAATCTTTTAAGATTTCCCAGCACTGCTGTGAGGTAGGGCTGTATTATAACCCCCATTTTTCAGATGGGCAACTGAGGCCCTGATCCTCAAATGTATTTAGGTGCCTAAATTCTTTTTAAATCAGTGGGAGTTAGGCCCCTAAATACTTTGAGCTGGGCCAGAGAGACTAATGCTATGTCTACACTGCCCTGCAATGTACCAAAGTGCTGCACTGTAACCCCCTACATGAATGCTGCAGGTGCAAACTAAAAGGTTCCTAGGCTGCGTTAATGTAATCCTGCAGCGGAGGGCCTATGACACACAGTGGGGCAGTTCTGAGGGTAGTGATGTTCAAACACAATCAGATCATTGCAATATAATATCTCTCTCTCAGGTAGTCCTAACTCATCCATGCCTATAGTGTCCAAGCACCATCACTATATGTGCTTACATTAATCATTAATACGAACTAGGAACTTTTTAGTTTGCACCTGCAGCATCCACACATGGGAGTTACAGCACAGCACTTTGGGGTGCACGGCTATTCACACCCCCAAAGTCTGAACTGCAGGACATTGTAGAGAAGCCCTAAGAGACTTGCTGAAAGTCACCCAGAAAGTCTGTGGCAGAACAGGGAAGTGAACCTGGGCCACCCAACCCCAGGCTAGTACCTGGACCACTGCACTGTCTTTCCTTTCTCTCTCCTAGCATAATAAACTTCACAAATATTGCAGATTGATTTTTCTGTAAGTAGGGCCTGTTACAATTGTTCCTAAAAGACATTTCACATAAAACTGTTGACCATATTAAGCTCTCTTTCTGCAGGACATTAATGTGAGCTCTGGCATGTGTATTTATTTATTTATTTATTTATTTGTATTACTGAAGCACCTTGGAACCTCAGTCATGGGCCCCTTTGTGTTAGGAGCTGTACAAACACAGGGCATTAAAGTCATGCTCTGGTTCTATAGAAGAACAGTTTCCAAAGATGTACATCAGAACCTCAACAACTCACGCTAGTCCTGGGGAGAGCCATTATGAATAACTGAATTTTGTAAAGGGCTAGATTCTGCCGGAGTAACGCATGTTGAGTGCTTTCTATTGAGTGCTGAGCTGTTGACTCGCCCATCAATTCCAATGGGATGCCACGTGGAGTAATGTGCTGTTCAATGTCCGTAAAAGTGGCAGAACATTGCCCAAAGTGAAAAAATGCAATAAAAATAATCAAGGATAATGCATCATGAAATGTACTTTGTTCATTAATTTTGTCAACTGTAGTTTGGCTTTAATTAATTCTGATAACACTTCATAATATAGTGTTACCCCTTTTGGGCCTGAGCTCTTAGCCAATATTCAGGGCCAACACCCACTTGATATTGACAACTTCTAGCATAACAACACTAATCCAATTTTTTTCACAGGCAGAGCTTTCATCCAGGCAGATACATTTAGAATAAAAAACATATAAAACATCTGCTGACAAGTAAAAGCCAATAAAAAGAACAGATATTGTACTAGTAAATATACTGTAGCATATGCTGTATAAATAACAAAACCTTCCCAGTACGTTAATACACGTTTTTACAGCACCTGGCAAAATTGGACTCTAATCTCAATTGGGGCCTTGGGGCATTACAAGCAACCAATTATAATAGGAATAATGAAATCTCACTACAGTGTCCTGCTATTACATCTCTGTTGAGAGATGGAGAGACAACAGAGATTATGAATTATTTTTTATTTAATTTTCAGATTTAGAGCATCAATCCCTAACTCCTGACATATCAGAAGATTTAAAAAGAACAGCATGCAGTTCAGAAATCCAGTACATTGATTAAAGAGCCTTAGAAAAGCCACCTCAACTCCCACCTCCCCAAATCTAGCTCACACTCAGCACTTTCCAAAATTTCAGATAGCAACTAATGCAGAAAATATTAATCAGACACATGAATTGAGCATCATCATAAACCCCCACTCCAATCTCCATGTCCAGCTCATCAAATACCCAGCGGAAGAAATTTGTGGTTTAATGAAGGTCTGCTGGCTGTTTGGTTTTTCATATATTTAGTCGTGGCTTATTATAACATTGGAAGTATTCAAATAATGTAAAAGAGCCACTTTTGTTGCCTTTTACCATTAAGGTGGCACACCATACCCTGGCATGATGGTTGATTCTTCTTTCTACAACAAGATAAAAAGTGGCTACCGAATGGCAAAACCTGACCATGCTACCAGTGAAGTGTACGTATGCTCTTTTTTGTTTCTCCGATACCAAAACCTACCTCCAGTTGATTTTGTTTTTGTTTCTCTGGCTGTTGATTTTCAACTTCCAGCTGATGAAACTGGTTTCCGTCTTATTTGCAGGTATGAGATTATGGTGAAATGTTGGAACAGCGAGCCGGAGAAAAGACCTTCTTTTTACCATTTGAGTGAAATTGTGGAGAATCTGTTGCCTGGCGAGTACAAGAAGGTTTGTTCTCTGGAATTTCCATTGCATTTTGTATCTGTTCCCAGAGGAGTTGTAATTTAGCTGCTCAGGTCATCTGTGCAGTAAGCATGTCATTAAACCATGTGAATGAAATGCTTCAGATACGCTGTTGCAGTATATAAGAGACTATAAGGCTATAAAACTAAGGTTGCTGGTGGTAACCAATTTACGCTATTACATAAGGGTCAGCACTCTCCATTTCCTGTAGGCCCATTATCATCTTAATCCTTCTGTTAACCACAGAGCTGGCCCTACACATTTGCATAGGATTTTTTCAGAAAATGTAAAAATCCTAAGAAAGGCACCAATTCCCCTGTGTGTATAATCTCCCCCAGCCTCCATCAACCCCTTCTCCCCAGCTTGAACCCTGATGCCTAGGCACTAATGACTCTAGTTCACACACACACACACTCCTATCACTCACTCCTGCTTCCCATGCACCGAGCATTTATTAGTGGGTTCCCCCACATGTACATACTTCTGCTTTCCTCCAGCCCTCACTCACTCTTGCCCCTCCATTCTAGGGTGACCAGATAGCCAGTGTGAAAAATCAGGACGGGATAGTGGTGCGGGTAATTGGAGTTTATATAAGACAAAGCCCTGAATATTGGGACTGTCCCTATAATATCAGGACATCTAGTCACCCTACTCCATTCGCTTCTGCTGTTCACCCTCACTCCTGTGCCTCCATAAACCTGCTCCTCACTTCTTCACCCCACAACTACCCATTCATTTTTCACTGATGGGCCTCTTACCCCACAATATTCATCCCTTATTGCTGGGCCTCTACCACCCCATACATCATCCATGCTTCTCTGTATACTTCCCAGCCCCTCATTCCTGAGCCCCTGCAAACTCACAGATGTCTGAATCCCTCTTCTTCCTCTTCACAGACCTATTAATTATTTCTGCCCCTCCTCAACACACACACACTCCTCACTTGCCCACCATCTTTGGCGCCATTTGCATACAGCCATTTGCATACTTCCTGGGCCTCACCCAATGGAGTGAGAGAGGAAAGGAATTCATCATCTCGCCAGCAGGAATATCTTCTCATTTCTTCTTTGGAGAAGGTGCCAGATCTGGTCAGTAGACTCAAGGGAAGGGTAGCTGCCAGGAGCCAGAGGAATTTACTCCTGCTCCCTACTTAGGGAAGGGGAGAGAACCAATGGGGATCTTCATTGTCACTCCTCATTAGCTTAGAGGAAGGAGAGCAGGTGGAAGAGCTCTGCACACAGAAAATAGAAGGGAGAGAGATCATGCAGTGCCAGTACTCCCTGATCCCCACTGATCCCCAGCACTAATACTGAGTAACAGTCACATGGTAACCAGTCTCATGGCATACATGCACCTCTGAATAATTAAACTAACAACTCCCTGTTTGGATCCAGAGTTGCCTCTGAAAGATGCTATCACTTGCCTGCAGAGATGTTAGTGCACCAAGGTGTGCATGTAGAGGTGTACAAACACTATTTTAAAATGAAACCCACCCAGCCATCTTTTAAATATTAGTAGCCTATGTGTATTATCAGGCCAGAGGCACTGGTCCAAAGAAGCCTTGTAAAACACCTCAAATAAGCCTGCACAGCTCAGCAACAGAGCTGCCCCTGCTCACACCAAAGCAGAGTGCCTCCCGTTCTGGTTTAGTTACGCAGCACAGCTAGTCGCAGCAGGTTGCTGAGGAGCGGACGCCTTCTTGTACAGCCTCAAAGACCATTTTAAAATGAATCTTTTCAGAGCTATGAAAGGATTCATCTGGACTTCCTGAAAAGCGACCACCCAGCGGTCACACGCATGAGAGTGGACTGTGACAACACCTACATCGGTGTCACTTACAAGAATGAAGACAAGCTAAAGGACAGGGAGAGTGGATTTGATGAGCAGAGGTTGAGTGCTGACAGTGGCTACATCATCCCCCTGCCTGACATTGATCCCGTCTCCGAGGATGAACTCGGCAAAAGGAACAGGCACAGGTAGTTGCTGCTTACAGTACATTATGGGCCAGATTCTGTCATCCTCACTCACCCTTCTACTAGACTGGTCCAGATTCTGATATTCTTACTCTTCTTGAGTAGCACCTTACTAGAAAGATAGCCCACTGACTTCAGTGGGGCTACTTGTAGAATTAGGTACTATTCATTATGAGTCAGGGTATAGAGCAGGGGTGGGCAAACTTTTTGGCCTGAGGGCCACATCAAGGTTCCAAAACTGTATGGAGGGCCGGGTAGGGAAGACTGTGCCTCCCCAAACCCTAACCCTATGTGCCCTCCCACTTCCCACCCCCTGACTGCCCCCCTCAGAACCCCCAAACCATCCAACCCCCCCTACTCCTTGTCCCGTGACCACCCTCTCCTGGGAACCCTTGCCCCTAACTGCCCCCCCCCGGGATCCCACCCCCCTATCCAACCCCCCCTGCTCCCTGACTGCCCCAACCCCTATCTACACCCCCGCCCCCTGACAGGCCCCCCAGGACTCCACCCCCTATCCAACCCCCCACCCGCTCCCTGATTGCCCCGACCCCTATCCACACCCAGGTCCAGCTCTACAGTTTTTGCCACCCCAAGCAGTGAAAAAAACTGCCGCCGTGGATGGCAAAGGGGAGAAGCTGCCACCGATTTGCCGCGCCGGCTGGCGGGACAGAGAAGCTGCCACTGTGGCTGGCGGGACAGAGGGGCTGCCGCCGCGGAAACACTTGGAACGCTGGTGCCTGGAGCCAGCCCTGTCCACACCCCCACCCCCTGACAGGTCCCCTGGAACCCCACCCCCATCCAACCCCCCCTCTAAACCCCCTTTCAGAATGTGGCCCTGCGAACATGGGTGGAGGACTCAGGAGGAGCAAGGGCAGACGCACAGCTGGAGAGAAGCAGCAGTTTCCCCTTCAAAGCGCCGCTTCTCTCCAAAGGCGGCTACGCAGCCGCCCCCCTGAGCCGTCCGCCTGCGTTCGCCGCGCTCCCGCCACCCGCACCGCCCACCTGCTCCCCTGAGGCTGCAGGTGAACCTCCCTTCCTGCTCTCCCCTGCCCCTGCAGTGCAGCCCTGTCCTGCGCTGGTGGGGCGGCACGCTGAGGCTGCAGGGGAGGGGCCAGGGGCAAGGCTCCCAGGCCAGGAGCTCAAGGGCCGGGCAGGCTCAAGGGCCGTAGTTTGCCCACCTCTGGTATAGAGTGCAGCTCTCTGTAACTAGCCCCAGTGATTTCAATGGGCAGCCCATGAAGCCAGGTACTCGTTATAGCCTGGGACCTGCCTACGCAAGAGACCTGCTCTCTTGTACTGTACTGCCATAGAGAAGGAATCTGGCAGGATGTTACCCAGGAGGCCCCTCGCCTTTGGGATTAATTTTCCAGCTTGGTTCAACATAACAAAATTGACTGGCCTTTGGGGCACATAGTAAGCCCCATTTGTTCATCTGGGAATGAGTGAGTTGGAACAGGGTTTGAGGTATGTGAGGGATTGATTGATTTTATTTCAGAACGGCTGGTTCTTGTAATAGGGTTAGGCTATTTCAGAGGGGTTTTCTGTGATTTTTAATTGGTGACAGAGCTTTTGGATGGGATTCTTATCAGTGGATTCTTATCAATATAAATAGATACATAAATAAAATACCTAATGTGAATGAGGGTAGCTGAATGTAGCACAATGTGGCTAGCAGTATTTTCAGCTACATTCATTTTATACTCTGTTAATTATAAAGTTAAGATCCTAGGAGCCAAGTTTTTGTACCTTTAGACTATTATCAAGAGAAACTGGAATGAGGTCATTTTTGACCATGGGGCAAGAGTTTCCAGGCCTGATCTAAGCACCTTTGGTCTCTGTTGTACCATCTTTTCCTTAAGCATCTCATTCCCTTTCTTTCCCAAGTTTTTCTAATTATCCATTTGCCACAGCAGTGTCTGATATTGGTTGGTGGGGACTTCTTTCAAGTCTAATATTTCACTCATGAATACTGTATGGATGAGTTGGCAGGAGGCATTTTCAGGAAAGTGTGGTCAACTTGCTCCCTTGAATTCCAAAATGATTCATTATCCTCTGGTGACTTCCTCATACCAGATATCAATCACCCTAAGAAAAAGGTAGTTAGAGATCACCTAAGATAACCCAAGGTGCAGAAGGTTGGTGCATAGATCCACTTCCAGGTCAATGAGTCAACTGTTAGAAATTCAAATATCATGTTTATTTCATTATTATTATTTCACTATTATAGCTCCTAGTTTCTTTGCCTCTTACAGTTCCCAGACATCTGAAGAAAGTGCCATTGAGACTGGTTCTAGCAGCTCTACCTTTATCAAGCGAGAGGATGAGACCATTGAGGACATTGACATGATGGATGACATTGGAATAGATTCCTCAGACCTGGTTGAAGACAGCTTCCTGTAATTCACATGGAATTAATGGATATCTTTGAGCTATGTCACAAGAGAAAGCTCGCCATGTGCTCTAAGGACTTTTTACTCTGTAGAGAAAACCACTTTATTGCAATACAAAGGATGTAAGGAAAGTAGAAATTTGTTCCCAGCGCACAGAGATCATCCTGAATATGAAAGAGTGGGACATGCTGAAGTCAGCTTTTCAGTGTTGCTTTTTGTAGTACTTCAGTAGCATCTCAGTGGTATTTGCAGTTTGAATAGGTAGAAGGACAAAGGCCGTAAACAGACCAGTTTTGTGTTTCAAGGGCATTCCTGACTCCGATGGATAGAATTTCCACTGCAGCAAAACATCACCATTGTAATTATGTAAATAACTGTCTGCTCAAGGATCTTTTGAGGTGTGCATTGAATATATTCTCTGGATTTAGAAGAGATCACTCAAGATTTCTGTGTACTTTGCCCCTCAATCTCAGCTGCTGCTGAGCTATCATGTGAATGAAGTACATGCAAAAACCACTTTTGAAACTTAAAGGTACTGGAACTACATAACATTTTACTTTTTACAGTTAATGCAAATAAAAGGGAATAATAATAATAATTAATTAATTTAAAAGCCTTCTATAACATGTGTTAGAAGCCTAGTGAATCTTTAACTATAGAAGATAGCTGTTTTCATAATACTACTGTCAGTAACACTAACTGTATAGTTTATAACTCATTGTCCTTCAGCAAAAGCACAGTTTTTAAAACTTTAAGTAGGTAAAGAGATTTAGGATTCAAAATGTTTATATGAAACAATTATTGTATTTGACTGTATACGATATAATAATGGCTCTGGTGAGCTAAAACTAGTTTCACTGTAGAAAAGAACTTTGTGTCTTCTAAGACGTGAAGAGTTAGATTTCCAGCATCAGATGAGTGGCTTTCCTAATCAGATGTTCTAAAAGCAATTAATCACCCTTTGATTTACTGAGGTTTTTTAAATTTAAAGCTATTTTTAAACCTTTCATTAATTTACACCATGTTTCCCAAGTTACTGTAAAAGGAAAGTATGACTAATCAATAGCGACATCATTGTTAGTATTTAAATAATATTTTGCACATCTATTCAAAAGAGAGCTTACTTTGGGGTCATATGTGAAAAACTGATTTGATATTTGAACTGTTCTGGAAGCAAATAAGGAAGCCTTGTTTCTTAGCCTGAGACTCCAGATTAAATGTGCAGTCATCATTTTGCAACACATGTTCTTATCTTAGTTTTCAGGTTTCAATAGAAGCAGAGGAAGCTGGCTCTGTTATTTTTACCAGCCCTAACTATAAGACAGGTAATTGCTTTCAAGTGTGTTGGTTATTTTGGTCTGACTCCTTCGCTTAGAAAAGAGGGAGTACAAAATTTAATCCACTCTTGGTTCTGCAACGTTTGTTTGTTGACATCATACGTATGTAGAATGTGCTATGACTGCTGCTGTCACTATACGATGTGTTATTGATACAGGATGCTTTGGAAGTCTTACAGATGAAAATAAGATACATGCCAGTGATGAGCCAAATCCTGTTTGGTGCCCAGCTTTTAAACTCAGTAGGAGTTGAGTGCACTGAGCACCTAACAGGAAGTTCTCAGTACCTGAAATGTCACAGTCAACACAAATGAGATCCAGACTCAAGCTTGTGAGGGAATTTTTTTTCCTATTACATGTGGAAATTGGACCATCAGTGAGTGACTAAACAGAACAAAGTGACTGGATTCTGAATAACAAACTAAAACTAAACTTGAAGGACCAGTTAGGCCCTCAGAAACGCTGTGCACTTCCTCTTGACTTCACTTATTACGGACAGTTGTGGGTGAGCAGAGGAGAGCAAAATTTGGTCCCAAATGTAGTACTGCCATTATTACAGACAAATCAGCATGGGTTTGAATTTCAGAATGTCACATGGCTAAGGCCACATGCAGTTATGGATGCAAATGAGGCATTTGCAAACAAAAGCCGGACAAATTCAAATTGGAAGTAAGGCACAGATTTTTACCAAGGAGGGTAATTAACCACTGGAAAAAACTTCCAAGGGAAGTGATGGATTCTCAAGCACTTGATGGCTTCAGATCAAGACTGGATGCCTTTGTGGACAATAGGCTTGAGGTAAACTCAAACTATGCTTTAGTCAAACACAAGTGAGTGGGCTCAACACAGGGGTAACTGGATGAAATTTAAGAGCCTGGGACATACCAGAAGTCAAACTAGATGACCTAATTTTCCCATCTGGCCTTAAACTCTATGAATCTATGAAACACAAATGGCCTGTTAGATAGTTGAAGGGTCATTTGCACTTCTTATTTTGTGACAAAGCTGAGCCCTGGCACCTCTGGGCTTGCTATGTCAGTTATGAAAGTTAAAAAAAAAAAATGCTTGAGCCCTAGTACCTAATTGCCGGAGCCCCAGCACCTCTTTCATTACAAATTAAGGACTGGCCAATTGAGACTACAAATTTGTGTGTACAGTCACATAACTTCATGTTCAAATTAGGCAAGCATTTCTGCATATGACCCACATTTCATCGTGTTTGAAATCAGGCCTTGTAGGTTCAGTGATACCAAAAGATAGGTCATGTAACATTCTTATATTGTCTCCCTTCCTCTTGTTGGTTTCATTCTGAATCTCACAACACATCTTGGGACTGGACATATGCTTTAGATTGGCACCAAAATATTTACTGGCTATCCAGTCCCATTGCAAACGTAAGCCCCTCAGTCTTGCGAAGAGTTACATGCAGATGGAAACCTGTTGTGCAGAACCCCATTGAAGAAAGCGGGGCTCAGTGCAGGTGAAGGGGTCTGTCCGACCACAGCTCATTGCAGGATTGGGGTCAGAGATACTCGCCTAGAAAAAATTATTTGGATTGTAGTATAATGGGGAGTTGTTTTGTTTTATGTTTTCAGCATTGCAGATTTTTTTTCTTTTATGGCTTAATTTTGAGAAGCCACCAGAAGAGAAATTCCCAATTCCTTCTGTATAATGACAATCAAAACTTTCCTATGAAACATAACTTCTTATTTTGAATGGCCAATCAAATCCTTAAAATTTGGGCTGCAACTTGTACAAAATGGTCCTATTATATGATGAAGGACGTAAGATATGGTGATGTTATACATCAATATGTATATATGTATTTTTATATAGACTTCTAGGATACTGCCAAAACATTTATGACAAGCTGTATCACTGCCTTTCTTTATATTTTTTTTAACTGTGATATAATCCACAGGCACGTTAACTGTTGCACTTTTGAATGTCCAAAAATTATATTTTAGAATAATAAAAAAAAAAGTATGTGTTTCCAAAGTGGTAGTGGTGTGAAGTGTTTGAAGAAGGGCTAACTGATATGAGTGACTGAAGGTACAACACGTATTACATGTGCCCCTGTTCATATTTTGTCTTAAATCCTGTAAATTAAGATCTCTATATTTCAATAAATGATATATAATTTAAGGCTATGTAGGGGTCTATACTCATTTAAAGATGATCACTTGATAATGAATCAGGCTTGCTCCATTTGTCAATGACATTTCCTTAATTGAGTTTTCTGCATGCCATGAAACACCAGGGATAAAAAGTATTTTGAGCCCCACAGGTGAGCGTAGGGCAAGGGGCTTGAATGTCACATGACATTTGAAGTACGCTGTGCTCCCCCTTTAAAATGTAGCAAGAGCGCTATTCCAGCACCTGCTGCCAACTGCAGAATACAGACAAAAACGTGGAGGCCCAGCTGTTCTTCCAAGACAGCAAAACATCTCCACCGGGGTGGGGGGAGGGGGGGGTGTGGAGCACTGGCCAGTATGGCAGCCGCTCATCCAGTTTAGCTCCCAAGCGAATGCTTGATTGGGATCCTGGCCTGCTCATCTGTGAGTGTGCTGCTGAAAAAGGTAAGATGCTTCCTGTGCTCTCCTCTTCCTCTCCACAAGGGCAGCTGCACAACACAGGAAAAGATTTTACCTCAAGTTTAAAAACCAACAAAAATAAAATACTGAAAACTGTAGGGCGGAGGTTTCCCACTAGCATTCTTGATGAATATGGGGGTTGAGATGATACTACGTTTAGAAGTCTGCAGTGGCACTTTCTCTGATGATGGCTAACTTTTTGAGCTTGTCCCGAGTTCGGTTTCATTTAGAACCAAACAAATGCCTCACATGGGCCTATAGTCCCACACGACGTAACTTAGTACAACTGATATAATTGTGTCTGTTTCTTTAGAGGAATCCCCAGACTCCAGCATTACAGCTGTCAGATTCGCTCCTTCGCTCAGTGAAGTCTGTTGCAGTTTGCCATACATTTCAATGGAAGCTAGCTAGGGCCCAGGTGTGGAAAAATATCAGTTACAGGAATTCAGACTTGCAACCTCCTGTTTGTTGCTTCTGCCCATATTAGATGAACTCTGAGTACCATATCAACTATCTATTGAATCAGATTCTCATAGAGCAAGAGAACACTTTATTTCGCTACAAACAGAACAGCACATAGACATCCCCGAAAATGTTTCAGGCACCCCCTAGGTCCTAAATTCATGGTACAAGCCACAGCAATGGGCCTCACTTACTTTGCTCTTGTCACAAGGGAGCTTGTCTTAAACAGAATGCTGCTTAGGCCCAACTGTAAGGAAGACGGGTTCACTATGTATTCATCCTGCAATTTATGCCTTTGCTGCTACCCCTCCCAGTTCTATTTTCACCTTTCTGGAAAGTCAGCAAATACACATTCAAAATCAGAATTTTCTTCCCTCCTGATATTCGGTAAAAGTTGGCTAGAACTGAACAGTAAGTCGGTTGGCAGAAAGTGATCTGCACCATAGCTTGAATCCTTACTTATGTGAGGCGTTTCCTGACTCACTTGAGTTAAGCTTTGCAAGGTCAGGCCCTCTGTTTGTAGCAGGGAATTATGCTTTAAAGAGTATAAACTGATGCTTAATCAGAGTAAAATCATCTCAACTGCCAAAAAGAAATAAGTGTAAGAGACTATTTGCTCTGGATTTAATAAGTGCGGTACACACATCTGTTGCCACTAGCCCATAAATTTAAAGCTTAAAATCAGACCACACCTTGCAGCATTAATCAACTTCATACACTCATAAGCATTATGATTTGATGATTGATATATATGTACCATAGACTTTTCCTTCAGTAATTATTAAGGTTGTCAAGTGATTAAAAGCATTAATCATGATTAATCGTGAGATTAATTGTGCTGTTAAACAATAAGAGAATACCATTTATTTAAATATTTTTGGATGTTTTCTACATTTTCAAATATATTGATTTTAATTACAACACAGAATACAAAATGTACAGTGCTCAATTTATTTTTGATTACAAATATTTGCACTGTAAAAAAACAAAAGAAATAGTATTTTTCAATTCCCCAATTACAAGTACCATAGTGCAATCTCTTTATCATGAAAGTTGAACTTACAAATGTAGAATTATGTACAAAAAAACCCTGCATTCAAAAATAAAACAATGTAAAACTTTAGAGCCAACAGTCCACTCAGTCCTACTTCTTGTTCAGCCAAACAAATTTATTTACATTTGCAGGAGATAATGCTGCTCACTTCTTGTTTACAATGTCACCTGAAAGTGAGAACAGGTGTTCTCATGATACTGTCATAGCCAGCGTCGCAAGATATTTACGTGCCAGATTCATATGTCCCTTCATGCTTCAACCACCATTCCAGAGTACATGCGTCCATGCTGATGACAGGTTCTGCTCGATAATGATTCAAAATAGTGCGGACCGACCTATGTTCATTTTCATCATCTGAGTCAGATACCACCAGGAGAAGATTGATTTTCTTTTTTGGTGGTTCGGGTTCTGCAGTTTATGTATTGGAGTATTGGTCTTTTAAGACATCTGAAAGCATGCTCCATGCCTCATCCCTCTCAGATTTTAGAAGGCACTTCAGATTCTTAAACCTTGGGTCGCATGCTGTATCTATCCTTAGAAATCTCACATTGGTACCTTCTTTGCATTTTGTCAAATCTGTAGTGAAAGTGTTCTTAAAATGAATAACATGTGCTGGGTCATCATCCGAGACTGCTGTAACATGAAATATACTGCAGAATGCAGGTAAAACAGAGCAGAAGGCATACAATTCTCCCCTCAACGAGCGTCATCAGCATGGAAGCATGTCCTCTGGAATGGTGGCCGAAGAATGAAGGGGCATACGAATGTTTAGCATATCTGGCACGTAAATACCTTACAGTGCTGGTTACAAAAGTGCCATGCAAATGCCTGTTCTCACTTTCAGGTGACATTGTAAATAAGAGGCAGGCAGCATTATCTCCTGTAAATGTAAACAAACTTGTTTCTCTTAGTGATTGGCTGAACAAGAAGTAAGACTGAGTGGACTTGTAGGCGCTGAAGTTTTACGCTATTTTGTTTTTGAGTACAGTTATGTAACAAAAAAAAACATTTGTAAGTTGCCCTGTCACAATAAAGAGATTGCACTTCAGTACTTGTATGAGGTGAATTGAAAAATATTATTTCTTTTGTTTATCATTTTTGCAGTGCAAATATTTGTAATAAAAAATAATAAAAGTGAGCACTGTACACTTTGTATTCTGTGTTGTAATTGAAATAAATATATTTGAAAATGTAGAAAAACATGCACAAATATTTAATAAATTTCAATTGGGATTCTATTGTTTAATAGTGTGACTCAAACTGATTAATCGTGATTTAAAAAATTAATCACGAGTTTACTGTGATTAATCGACAGCCCTAGTAATTAATAAATTATATCACTTCTGAAAAGTGTATTCATACCAGGTATGTAATGTGTGGTACTCTCTTCAGTTTGGTGTTTAAATACATAATGATAAATGTATCAAAGATATGTGATTATATTCCATGTTGTGGGATACAAGCTTGTTCCCTGCTCTGGTTAGCATGTGGTCATTGATATTTATTTACTAACGCTTTAACCTGTTATGAGAAGTGCTACTTTACTATATCATTGACTTAATAATTCCCCTCTGCAGCATGTGGGGGTGGGCTACAGCTAACTATAACTATAACCCATATCCACCAAAATTAGGAGCCCCAAATATACCATCTCCCAGTGATTCCCTTTCAACAGACATTCCTTCCTTCTTTAGCTCAGCACCACTTTCTCCTTTTTGAGACTCTTGCTCCTAGCACACACAGATTCCTTGATTTTTCTTTCGCCACAGTCTCTTTGACTTTCTTTTCACCTAGACAAACTTGAACTATCCTGCTCTGGCCACCCAGAGACTGCCCTCACTAGGGCTAGCCAGAACTCGCCTCATCGCTCTCCCCTCTGTCCAGTAAGCACCCAAAGAGATACCTTTAAACGTAGCTTTTCCAGCTGTCAGTCTTTTCTCATCCTCGCCACTGGGTGTGGCGAGATCATCTTCGTGTTCAGTCTGCTGTAGGCCAGTTCAAGCTCCTTCATTCCTTCTCAAGCCAGCCTGAAAATGTGCTCGGAACACTTGCATAACAAAGATGCTGACATGCAAGGACTGCCCAGCTACAGCAACCTCATGTTCTGGTCACAACATGATGTGACCGCAACTCTTCATAGCAAGATAAGCAGGAACTTGTGCATAGTGGTGTTCCAGGTGCATGCAATCTACCTATGAGGCCCTGCAAAAGGAGTATGTTCAACATCTTCTTTAAATAATTGAACGTTCAAACTGTACCCAACAAAAGACAAGAGAAAACTCATACCTACATGAATATTGTCTGCTATACATTCACGAGTCGGATTTCTATAGAATTATACATTTGATTCATGACAAAAATCCAAACAGAGCAGTATATTATTAAGGGTTCATTGTGCTTCTGAGGGGGATAAAGTTCTTTGGTCTTTGACTCATGCTACTTCTAACACTGTGCAAGGCCCTCTATGCTCACTTTGAAATATAGGGTCAGAATCTACATCATCTGAGTGGGAATTTTGACATTCATTTCTGCTGGTCATATTTTATCAGCTGACACAGGGTGAATTGGGTCTTTAAGGGGAGGACAAGCCCACTTCTACCTGTGTCTGGTTTTCCTCCTAAATCATGGGACAGGGATTTTGGCCAGACTTTAAAAGCTATTTAGGTGCTTAATGATTCCAGAGGCAGTAAGGAACCTAGGGACTTTTGAAAATCCTACTAGGGGCCGTTATGCATCTTTAGGACCTAAATAATTCAAAACAAGTCTGGCTCTAGGTGACTGAGAACTAGGTCTGCTGAGACATAGGAGGCAACCTATTTTCAGTAAGGAAGAGAGATGGCAGGCACAGCAGTGCGCTGGGAGACTCTCCAGTGACTGGGGAAGGCTACATGGTGGGTCCCTGCTGGGAGCGAAACCTATGGAAGGACAGAAGCTTGCTGAAGAGGCTTCTGAGTGACCAGCTGTGGTACTCTGTGGAGATGGAGCCAGGGAATGAACGCAACCAACTGAGGCAGGAACTGAGCAGAAGTATGAGGTGCTTATGGGAACTGGGACAGTTTAGACCTGAAGTCAGTCTGCTGTTTTTTAGTATAGGATCTCAGGGCCGGGGTTCCTCTATCGTGCAGCCTGGAGGTGTTAATGAAATGCCCTTGTGATCCAGGGACAAAGACATAGCCTAGGGATCATCAAAGGAATTGTACATCTTGAGGAGGACAAAGGTCTACTGGCTCTGAGTTCAACAACAGGGACTGTGGTCAGCCCCTGAACATGGAGAGAAGGAACCCCCTACAATCTGGGGTGAAGGACTTGATGATCATATGTACCATATGCAGTGGGTGATGGCACAGGAAGGCGAAAAGGTTTGTGGCTATGTAGCTGGACTTTTATTTGCCCTGGAAGGGTGAGCCAGAGGTAGAACTGTATGTGGAGGAAGGAAGTTCTGTTTCGTGAATGATTTTGAGATTTTAAAATTTGGCTTCATTCACAATTGAAGTGAAAACCAGACACTTAAAAATTCTGAAAAGTCCCAAATTTCATTTTGTTCATTCAAAACATTTTGTTCCATTAAAATCCAATGTTTCATTTTGATTTCAACTTTTAAAATTGTTTAGGATATTATGCTATATAAAATATAATACACAAGAAAAACATTGATACAAAAATATAACTTCAAAAATGCAGAATTGAAACAATTTGTTCTGATAATGTCAAACAGGAGGCTTTTACATTGTTGGAACTTTTTTTTGAACAAAATTCTGGCACAATCAATCTGATTTTTCAAAGCATTTTGATTTTTGACAGAACCACGTATTTCAATGGAACATGGTACCATCAAAGTTTATCCCACCAGCATTAGCCAGAGGGCCAAAGCACTTAACTCGTCCAACCTGCCAGAGAGACTGAGGGAAACTGAGACCTGGCACCCTGGTGACAGGATGGGTGAGATGACTCTTCTAATGGCCTTATGCTGGTGAAATTGTTTGCCTATGGAAGCTATGTGCTGGGCTGACCTAGCCAGAAGCAACATCAACCCACTGATCAGGGAAAAAATGAAAAAAGCTGCTTGGCTTGTGTATACTTTTTGAACAATAAAGGTCCTTTGGGGAACTGGATGGCTCCTGGAATTGGCAACTGGAAATAGAGCCTGGAAGCTGCAGTTATCCTTGATGCTTATGTACCCCTTGCCTCTGTGGGAGTCATTGGCTGCAGATTCATTGGCCCTATCTCACCTCCCACTCCCACCACATTACCTTATCTCTGTTCCCAGCTCCTTCCATATGCCCATACAGCTGGCTGTTACAACTTACATAGGTCCAACCCCTGAATGGGATCCACCAGAAATCCTTCTTCCCCATGTGGAATTGGAAAATGGAGGGTTTCCGCAACAGAGATGTGGCTTTTTACTGGGGAGAAAACACCCACAAATTTGAAACCCCTAAATATTGCTAAAAACTGAAACAAACACTTTTTTCTGACAAAAAATTTAAAAATTTCAAGGAAAGTGAAAATTTTCATTTAGTTAAAAATATAACTTTCCACTCCCCCCACAAAAACAAGTTTTAAATGAAAATTTTTGTGATGGTATGTGTACTCCACACAGACTCTAAAAGGGTTAATGTGGCTCTGTGAGGCCAATTATGCTACCTGACTGCACCTGGAGAGTGAGCCGGCCAGCTAGGCTTAATTAAAGATGAGTCCCAGGTGGGAGAGAAACTGTGTGATTAGTTTAAATACAGTAAGTGTGGACCAGAAGTGTGCTGCAAAGAATGAATGCTGCAATACCTGTCTTGGTACTTGAGGGTAGAACAGCAAGCAGGGTAAAGGAGGAAGGCTAGTGAGAGAGTTGGCTCTGAAATCCTCTCAGGAGTGGCCAAGTCTGTCAGGAGTGATATAGAGCCACAGGTGGTGAGCCCTGAGTGTAGGATGAGGCATTTCAGGGAGAGAGCCAAAGGGATACTGACAGGTCTTGCTTGAGGAAGGCTGAATTTGGGTTAAGTTGTACCTTTGGGGTTTGAGATTTACTGGGGGATTTGGGAGAACCTTGGGAGCTCTGACAGCAGGGTGAACCTAGAGAGGTAGTGGGGAGACTGCCTAGTAAAAGGCTATGGTGGAAAGAAGCCTAGAGAGGCAGCAGGGCTTGGTTTGACTAGACAGACCTTGCCTGCTTGCTACAGGATCCCTGGACTGGAACCCAGAGTTGAGAGCAGCAATGGGTTCCTCCATCCACTGCTGGAAAAAGGTAGTGTGCAAAGCCCCTTCTGGCCCTCTCCCCAGATATAAAGGGATAAGGACACTCACAGCCCGGAGCCAAAAGGGTGTGAGGACCTTAGGGCTCAGTCAAGCCTGAAGACATGTTGTAAAGACATTGGAGTGTGTATTTGTTGGACTCTAGTTCCACCCCTATTGGGGTAACAGAGTGTGACCTGGTTGGAGGACTGAGTCATTGGAAGAGAGACCACCACAGGACTGGAGTGACAGTTGGCAGGGGGTACTAGCAGGGAAAAGAGCTGCTACACCATACCCAGCCTCAGTGGGGCACTCCAGTGGTGAGTCCACTCTTCTACACTACTCTACTTACAAACTCTCAATGTTCTAATGATTTCTTAAATTTATTAGTAATTTTAGTCACTAGCACAAGTATATTGTATTTGGTTCAGTAGTGTAACTTTACAAAAATCCCTCATCTTTAAGGCATTTCTTAATCCATGCTAAAAGAGAAGCTTCTCCCATCTGGCCACAAGATGGAAGCATCACACAAAAATCAATACGATAACACTATTTTCCTTTGTTTTGTTCACAGCACCACCTCAGACAGTGAATTCTTCTGAAGCCGCTGAGAGCCTTCACAAATTTTGGAGGTAGGTGACAAGAGATTGTCCTTCATGTCCAAATGCTTTGTTGGATACCATGTACAGATTCAAAATACTTCCCATGATTTTCCATACAACTCAAACTATGGTGGGTACTCTTCTGAAAGAGGTAAAACAAATGACCAAATTCTGCTCTTAACTGAGAGGAAACTGGAGTAACTCCACCAAAGTCAATGGAGTCACTTAATAGTTACACCAGAGTCTGGTGCAATATTTTTAGTTATTGCAATTCATGTTGAAATATAAAGCTCTGATAACCTAAAGTCTGTGTAGTAAGCATCTGAGTAGTCCCTCTGAAGTGAATGGAATTTAGAATTAAGCACTTAAGTCTCTCTGGGGCTTGGGGCCTAATCTCAAACTCAGCTGAGATTAGTTTCCATTGCATCTAAGAAAATTTGTAATAGTTACCAACATTATTCTCCTATCATGTTAGCAATTGGCTAGTTATCTGAGGTGCCTGTATAACCTACACACCTTCTGGGTGTAGTGCTCTGTCCCATCTGTCATCATGAATAGGTCGGAATATGAACAAGAGGCTGCTCGGCAGCTCTCCAACACCACTTTCTACAAGCTATTACCCTCTGATCCCACTGAGAGTTACCAAAAGAAACTACAGCATTTGCTCAAGAAACTCCCTGAAAAAGCACAAGGTCAAATCTGCACAGACACACCCCTGGAACCCCGACCTGGAATATTCTATCTGCTACCCAAGATCCATAAACCTGGAAATCCTGGGCGCCCTATCATCTCAGGCATTGGCACCCTGACAGCAGGATTGTCTGGCTATGTAGACTCCCTCCTCAGGCCCTACACTACCAGCACTCCCAGCTACCTTCGAGACACCACTGACTTCCTGAAGAAACTACAATCCATCGGTGATCTTCCTGATAACGCCATCCTGGCCACTATGGATGTAGAAGCCCTCTACACCAACATTCCACACAAAGATGGACTACAAGCCATCAAGAACACTATCCCTGATAATGTCACGGCTAACCTGGTGGCTGAACTTTGTGACTTTGTCCTTACCCATAACTATTTTACATTTGGGGACAATGTATACCTTCAAATCAGCGGCATTGCTATGGGTACCCGCATGGCCCCACAGTATGCCAACATTTTTATGGCTGACTTAGAACAATGCTTCCTCAGCTCTCGTCCCCTAACGCCCCTACTCACGCTATATTGATGACATCTTCATCGTCTGGACCCATGGAAAAGAAGCCCTTGAGGAATTCCACCATGATTTCAACAATTTCCATCCCACCATCAACCTCAGCCAGTCCAGTCCACACAAGAGATCCACTTCCTGGACACTACAGTGCTAATGAACGATGGTCACATAAACACCACCCTATACCGGAAACCTACTGACCGCTATTCCTACCTACATGCCTCCAGCTTTCACCCTGACCACACCACACGATCCATTGTCTACAGCCAAGCTCTGCGATACAACCGCATTTGCTCCAACCCCTCAGACAGAGACAAACACCTACAAGATCTCTATCGAGCATTCTTACAACTACAATACCCCCCTGCGGAAGTGAAGAAACAGATTGATAGAGCCAGAAGAGTTCCCAGAAGTCACCTACTACAGGACAGGCCTAACAAAGAAAACAACAGAACGCCACTAGCCATCACCTTCAGCCCCCAACTAAAACCCCTCCAACGCATTATTAAGGATCTACAACCTATCCTGAAGGATGACCCAACACTCTCTCAAATCTTGGGAGACAGGCCAGTCCTTGCCTACAGACAGCCCCCCAACCTGAAGCAAATACTCACCAGCAACCACATACCACACAACAGAACCACTCACCCAGGAACCTATCCTTGCAACATATCTATTCAGGGGACACCATCACAGGGCCTAATAACATCAGCCACACTATCAGAGGCTCGTTCACCTGCACATCTACCAATGTGATATATGCCATCATGTGCCAGCAATGCCCCTCTGCCATGTACATTGGTCAAACTGGACAGTCTCTACGTAAAAGAATAAATGGACACAAATCAGATGTCAAGAATTATAACATTCATAAACCAGTCAGAGAACACTTCAATCTCTCTGGTCACGCGATTACAGACATGAAAGTTGCGATATTACAACAAAAAAAACTTCAAAACCGGACTCCAGCGAGAGACTGAATTGGAATTCATTTGCGAATTGGATACAATTAACTTAGCCACTCCCAGTTTCTATTCAAGCCTAAGTCATTATGCAAGGTAACCTATTTTCCCCTTGTTTTTTCCTACCCCCTGCCCCCTCCTCAGACGTTCTTGTTAAACCCTGAATTTGTGCTGGAAATGGCCCATCTTGATCATCATACACATTGTAAGGAGAGTGATCACTTTTACATAAGCTATTACCAGCAGGAGAGTGGGGTGGGGAGAGAGAGAACCTTTTGTAGTGGTAAACACCCATTTTTTCATGCTTTGTGTGTATAAAAAGATCTTCTACACTTTCCACAGTATGCATCCGATGAAGTGTGCTGTAGCTCATGAAAGCTTATGCTCAAATAAATTGGTTAGTCTCTAAGGTGCCACAAGTACTCCTTTTCTTTTTGCGAATACAGACTAACACGGCTGTTACTTTGAATTCTTCCTTAGAAGTTTTTAAGGTCAGGCTTGACAAAGCCCTGGCTGGGATGATTTAATTGGGGATCGGTCCTGCTTTGGGCAGGGGGTTGGACTGGATGGCCTCCTGGGGTTCCTTCCAGCCCTGATATTCTATGAAATCAGACCTGCAACAGGCCCTATGTTAGCAATCTGAACATTCCCTCTGTTTTCATGCCCATCTACTCTAAACCTGTATTCAAGTCAGTGAGATAGAATACAACGAGAAGCTCAAAGTAAATTGTATAGAGTCTTATTCAGCATGATGTGCAACATAGATTCATAGAGTCCAAGAAAGAACCATTATGATCATCTAGTCTGACCACCTATATAACACAGGCCATACAACTTCCCCAAAATAAGTCCTAGAGCATATTTTTAAGACAACATCCAATCTTGATTTTAAAAATGATCAGTGATGGAGAATCCACCATGACCCTGGGTCAATTGTTCCAGTGCTTGATTACTCATTGTTAAAAATGTATGCCTTATATCCAGTTTGAATTTTTGTCTAGCTTCAGCTTCCAGACACTGGAATGTGTTATAAATATCTCTGCTAGATTGAGAGCCCATTATTGAATATTCCCCATGTAGGTTCTCATAGCCTGTAATCAAGTCCCTAACCTTCCCTTTGTTAAACTACCTCGATTGAGTTTTTGAGTCTGTCACTATAAGGCATGTTTTCTAATCCTTTATGCATTCTCATGGCTCTTCGCTGAACGCTCTCCAATTTATCAACATCCTTCTTGGGCTGTGGGCACCAGGATTGGACACAGTATTCCAATAGTCGTCATGTGGTATGAAGAAATCCCTCAAACGTGTGTGTTTGGGGTTGTAGGAGGGGGGGAGACAAAACTGAAATAAACAAAGTTAGGATACAGAAAAAAATAAGACTGCTGAACCTTTAATTACTCGCCACTGCCTGGGTGACATACAGTGTAATACTTTTTGTGTTCGGCAAATGCTCCTGGGGGTCCCATGTTAAAAAGCCTTGCCACCACGTGAAGGGATAGTTTTCTTGCCACTGATGGAATACAGCCTTCTCTGGCTATTGCTAAGTCGTCTCTGCCAGAGACGACTTATCCCTGGGCAGGAAGCATGCTTCTGAAGAACTAGGTTTTTTGTATTTGGAATTGGCTGGATTCCACCAAATGCAGTGTTTTCAACTCTTGTGATTTGATCATGACTTTTTGCAATATTCAGTGTTCTTCTTAAAGCTCCAGCTTGTGGAATCAAGAGATTGCATGAGCATCTCAGCTTTCTGATTTAAAAAAAAGTTTCAAGTGCTCCTGGTTGCAGCAGAAAACTTGATAACGTGAAGCGAGTGCTCGCAACAGTCTCAGAAACCAGCAGGCAAATAAAACCCACAATGTATTTTTGTCAGTCCTGCAAATAGCAGGTTCTGTCACATATTTTCTGAGGGGGGGAAACCCCTTTGCCCTCTACAAGGCCATCATCCCCAATGATAATTACCCAAATGAACTATCCACTTTGAGGGACACACAGACACACACACACACACACGGCAAGCATGTCATGCAAGCGCGTAAACCCCAGCCACCTGCTCCATAGCCCATTTAAGTCAATGGGAATCTTTCCAGTGGCTTTGGTGAATTTTGGACCAGGCCCTGCAACAGGGGATTTAATCACAAGTGCAGGTGGGGGGGCTGTTAGACTCACTTGCTAAAAATCACATCACTGAATGGACCCTGCTAATCAGCCAGGGATAGGGTAGCTACCTGGAGAACATGTTCAATCTGGAGATGGCACAAGACACCAGATTTAAGTTATTTTCTTGTTCTTTTAACTTTCCTTGGGCCTCACAGCTTTGGGTTTGAAAAAGTTTTGGCCTTGCATCAGGTGTATATTGATTAGGAGGATTTAGAGGTAATATGCAGTTTTTGCCTGAGGCATATCCCAATTCTAATGGACAGTCCCTTAAACCAAGACAGTTTTGGGGGTTTGTTTTTGTTTTAAAAGCAACATTATGCCCCTGGATATTCACATAAAACAAACTGCCATTGAAATCAATGGGAGTTAAACGTGAGGGCAAACTGGGACTCAGAGCAGCTGTGTCCTTCAGAGCAGCATTTAGGAGAGTGAGTCATTGCACCTGCAGGGAGGGAAGGGTGAGTCAAACCAATTTTCCATAGTCCTGACCACAGACAGAAGAAAAAGGGGAAGAGATGGCCCTTGGGCAGGGGCAAAGACAAGGAAGGAGGACTGCATTCCTTTTTTGTGCCTCCCCTAATGACAGGCATTTACAAAATTAGGAAGAGCATACAGTCGTCAGCTGCCACTTTCTGGCTACTTCAGTTTAAAGGGACCAATCTTCTGCCAGTCACTTAAAAAGATTATAGCTTACTGGATGTTAAACTAAAGGGTTTTAGTTCCTATGGGGCCAGAGACCCTGGAGGCAGTGCAAGTCATAGAGCCTGCATGTAGATACAGCCCTTGCCTCCTGCAGGAGGTCTGCCAATGTACCTGACTTCCGACCTGCAATATCTTCACTATGCCAGCCCTGAGCGCATGAAGTGGAGAATATCTGTGCCAGATTGCATAGTGGAATAATAGACAGATATCCACTAGGGCAAGACCACTGCACTTGTGATCTATCCCATCTTGAATCAAGGTCTCCTCAGGTAAAGAGTTAGGTAAGCTCTCTTACTGTTCATCACTGCATGTGGTATAAGGCAGTACTTTCTGAAATATTCATATCAAGGTTTTCAAAAAAATTTACTTAAACCAGGGGTTTAAACTGGGGGTTGTGAGGTTATTACATGGGGAGTCATGAGCTGTCAGCCTCCACCCCAAACTCAGCTTTGCCTCCAGCATTTATAATAGTATTAAATATATTTAAAAGTGCTTGCTATGTGAAAGGGGTCACCACTACAAAAGTTTGAGAACCACTGCCTTAGACATTAATGTTTTTGCAAGATTCTTTAAGTCTACAGTTATTTAACTTAGGCCCCAGTTCTGCAAGGACTTAAACGTGCACAGTTACACACACAAGCATTTCTATTTACTTAAATGGCATTTACATGTGTGAAGTTATGTAAATGCTTAAGTGTTCGCAAGATCAGAGACTTAGGTTTTTAGACTGCACGTAAAGTGTTCTGATGTAGTCATGTGAAAGCCTAAAGAGTTTGGGATAAGTATACATTTGCAGTAAACTAATATCTTTCTTATGAGTTGATACATTACCTACCTTGTCCAATCCTATAGTCTTTCCATGTACAGAACTACTACTGAAATCAGTGTAAATTCTGCAGTTAGATTGCAGATTCACATACAGATATCTGGTTGTACATATTTTTTACTTCATCTTGACTTAAATGCTGAAATTTTGTTGCTGAAACATTTTCACACCCCATGGCTTTTGAACTGAAAATTAACACTTTCATTTTGGTCAGAATTTTCCAGTCTTCAGTTTTCTAATACCAAAGAAGCTTCAGGTTACCCGTCGTGTTTCCCCACCCCCATCTCCTCACCCTAACTTTTCCTGGGGAGCGAGGAATAGCTGTAAGGGGGAAGAGACCCAACCATTAAAAACAAAAAACTCACCACAAGTTAACGCTATCTGTTTTTCTTCATGTCATTTAAAAGTTTTCCACAAAAAGTATATACTTGTTCATTAGCCCATTCATTTATAAGCTGACCCCCCCCAAGATGGATAGGTAGAAATAGTAAAAACTGCATGACCCTTTCATAAGCCGACCCTATATTTCAGGAGTTGGCAAACTTTGGCTCCCGGCCCGTCAGGATAAGCCACTGGCAGGGTGGGATGTTTTGTTTATCTGGAGTGTTCACAGGCACGGAGCCCCTCAGCTACCAGCGGCCTCGGTTTGCCGTTCCCAGCCAATGGGAGCTGCGGGAAGTGGTGCCACTTCCCGCAGCTCCCATTGGCTGGGAACGGCAAACCGCAGCCACAGGGAGCTGAGGGGCTCCATGCCCGTGAACGCTCCAGGTAAACAAAACAAAAAGGTACTAGATATTCAATTCAATGATTCCATAGAGTTTAAAATCATCAAATTTTGGTGTAGACCCATTTATAAGCTGACCCCCACTCTTTGATGCATCACTTTTTTACCAAAAATATTTGGCTTATAAACGAGTATATACGGTAGCATCTTTCATCCAGCTCTACTTAAGGTAGATGGAAATTCAAAGAGAACAGAAGATGCAGACTTGGGCCAACCAAGCATTTCACTGGATCGCATTCTCTAAAATCCCATGTTGTTATTGTTAAGCCTACTTAAACAGATTCTCTGCTTCTCACTTGAGTCCAATTGTTCTGAAGAAGGGCAAATCATCCAAATCCATGTATTTTAGGCAACTTTCATCTCGCATCACATCAGTTTGAATAATGTATTAAAATATTGTGAATTCATAATTTGTCAGTATTTTAGCATTTGTGTGGCATGTTGAAATAAAAGAGTAACTAAACTGAGAAGTGGATGGCTTTAGGGGTTGATAAGAGGACATATAACTTGTCAGCTGCTCAAATCCAGCCCAGGTTGCTAACGAAAACAATAGCAATGGAAAGTCTTTACCATCTGACAGCTGTTTGGCTTTGTGTGAAGTGAGTCAGTGACTACTCATATTTTTAGAGCACCCACTATAGTTTCTAGACAGTAGTATCTGTATCCCAGCCTAATTTCTCATGGACAGGTGTCCATGTCATGGAACTCACTAATGGCACCCAACAATCTCTGCTGGCATCATGGAAAAAATAAGTTTAATATGGTGACTGAACTGCCCTCGCTCCTAGAGCGAGTCCCTGCAAGCCCAGGGTTGGGACACCTTGGGAGTGGAAGGCAGGGTGACGAACCATGTTGTACTAGTCCCACAGGTACTTCTAGAACATTCTTCAGGGCTGCTATTTCAAAACCTTTCACAGCCCTGCATGCACTCAAATATATTTGAGGAAAATGTTGAGCCCTTATAGCTCCATAAAATTATGAATTAGCATGTGCTCTGAACTCCCATCTTCCCCATTAGGCTCCTCTTTTGCTTTCTCCTGTAAATCAGTATCAGCCTTTAGGACCTACATCTTAGTAGCAAGGCAGCAAGTTATTCATTTGTTATTCCTGGGGTCTGACTCAAAGAGCCTCATGAGCATATGGTAGCGTCTATGTGCAGAGAGGATGCTGTGTTCAATGCTTGTGATTTATTGTGTTACAGATGTCTGCCTGCAGCTGTCACTCATACAATCCCCCTGCCATCGAATGCTCAAGGGTATAGGAGGAATAGTGTGGGATCTTTCATGATCCCACCTGCTGAACATTTCCCCCTCTCTCCTCTGTTTGTTTTTGTGCAGGTGGTCTTAGTAGCTGTAGCACAGGAAGAAAGGCATCTTCAGACTCCGTCACAATTTCTTGGAACCTGCCCCTACGTCCAACACAAATTGTTACAACATTAATAAATACCCCACTGCCGTTAGAGAGACAACCTGAACTAGCTTTCTCACAATACAAATGTGTGCTATGTACTGTATTTTTTATTCTAAACATAGTTCATGTTATGAAGTTTTCTCCTCAGACATTCTCCAGCCCTTGGCTAGAGTGAGTAGGAAACATAACAATGCAATGCATAATAACTTAGCACAGTAACCTTGCTGTGGTGTGGAAAGTTGTGGAAATACAATAAAAACGAGCTCTTTGTATTGTGCGCCTCACTGCTGATTGCAGCCAGAGGCAATGGCTATAAGGCCACTCTGGGACCCAGTTGTGCCTGGCCCAGACATGGCTGCACAGTGGTCTGGACTGGTCTTCTCCTCCCTTTGCGCGGCCCAAATAATAGCCAGGCACAATTGCATTCTCTGTAGTCAGGAGAGCACAGGAACAGCTGCTCTCTCCATACTCTAGGGGGGGAAAAAGAGAGAGAAACACTTCCCCCCAGGAATAGAGGCAGAGAAGACATAGCTCCACCCTCCCTCTGCACTGGCACATGAAGCAGGAGTGGAGGAATCATAGAGCAAAAGTAGTCTACTCTCCATAAAAGGATGCAGGATTGGGTATGCTCCTTTTACATGACAGGAAGCTCTAGGAGGCATTCTAGCTACCTGATACAAAATGCTCTGTGCTTATATGCTCTAGCTCAAGCAAAAGTTATGGACTTACAATAGGAACCACTGGGTGAAAGTCTATGGCCTTTGTTATGCAGGATGTCAGACTAAAAGATGATGGTTCCTTGGGGCCTTAAAAAAAAAAAAAAAGTCCCCTGGCGCTCAGACTATATACTAGCCCACACACAAGGCTATGCTTTCAGGCAGAAATAGGTTCTTGGAGAGTAAACATCATCTGAAATGGGGAATAGAAAGACAATTGGAGAAGCAGAGCTATGGCTGAGAAGCACTTAAGGAATTCTCTCAGGAGATTGAGAGAAGAGTGAATATTTAAATTTAATTCACTTCTTTTCTTCCAGGCTATAACCCTAGTACTTGCACTGATGGTCACTTAAAGTGTCTGTCATCTCATCATGCATACTAGCTCCGAGTGAGAAATGTGCACAGCAGAGCATCAGAATATTGTATGCTGGTAAATTCTCATATCTGTTTTGGTTTAACCGAAACTGGTTGAAATATGGTGATGAAATCCAACTGCTGTCCCACTCACCCAGCTGATCAGCCTAGAAATAATGGCCCATGGCTCTCCAAGTCCTTTTAAGCATACATTGAGAGAAATGGGCATGACTAGTGTGTAGAACAAACAATATTTTCTCCACATGTAAGTAGTTGCAAAAGCTGATATTTACAGATCTAAGCCAAGAATGTGGGTGGGGTAGGTTTTGTTTTGAAGAGCACATCTTTTAATAGGAATTAATTCAGAGAAGGCCTATGGCCTGTGTTATACAGGATGTCAAACTAGACGATCACAATGGTCCCTTCTGGTCTTGGAATCTGAAGTGTCACCATTTTTACAGTGAAAACAGACTTTAACCTAAAATGGAAATTCATTGTGTGTGTAAAATAATGAGAATAAAAAATAGTCATGCTTTTTTGCAAAGTAACAAGAAAGTAGTTATATATACACACCACATACACAAACACCCGCCCCTATATATTTGCTAGTGATGACAGTTTTTCTGCAGAGCTGTTACCAGTATGCCTTTATTGAAAGATATATAGACTTGGAGATTTCATTCATCTTGTGGAAAATAAACTGAACCTAGGAATAATACCCTAAGTGACCCTCAAGTATGTCCACACTGCAATTAAACTCCTAGGGCTGGCCCGTGTCAGCTGACTCAGGCTTGCGAGGCTGTAAAAATTGCCGAGTAGACATTGGAACTCAGGCTTAGTCTGGGCTCTGGGACCCCATGAGGGTGGGGGGCGAGGGGGAGTTTACACACTAACAAAACCACACACCTTCCACAATTGAACAGCCCCACAACCCAAGTCAGCTGCCATGGGCTAGCCCTGGGAGTTTAATTGCAGTATAAACGTACCTTTACAGTGCTCAAGTATCTGAGCAGGGTACAGCATGCTGTTCCTAACAGCCCAGCAGTTCTGCACAGTCAAGCTATGGTGCAACCAAATAGAATCATAGAAGATTTGGGTTGCAAGAGGCCTCAGGAGGTCATCTAGTCCAACACCCTGCTCAAAGCAGGACCAACCCCAACTAAATCATCCCAGCCAGGGCTTTGTCAAGCTGGGCCTTAAAAACCTCTAAGGATGGAGATTCCACCACCTCCCTAGGTAACCCATTCCAGTGCTTCACCCATCCTCCTAGTGAAATAGTTTTTCCTTAATATCCAACCTAGATCTCCCCCACTGCCACTTGAGACCATTGCTCCTTGTTCGGTCATCTGTTACTACTGACAACAGCCTAGCTCTATCCACTTTGGAACCCCGCCCTTCAGGTTGTTGAAGGCTGCTATCAAATTCCCTCTTACTCTTCTGCAAACTAAATAAGCCCAGTTCCCTCTGCCTCTCCTCATAAGTCATGTGCCCCAGTCCCCTAATCATTTTTGTTGCCCTCCGCTGGACTCTCTTCAATTTGTCCACATCCTTCATGCAGTGGGGGGCCCAAAACTGGATGCAGTACTCTAGATGTGTCCTCACCAGTGCCGAATAGAGGGGAATAGTCAGTTCCCTCAACCTGCTGGCAGTGCTCCTACTACTGCAGCCCAATATGCTGTTCCCTTCTTGCCAAGAAGGCAATACTGTTGACTCATATCCAGCTTCTCGTCCACTGTAATCCCCAGGTCCTTTTCTGCAAGAACCGCCGCTTAGCCAGTCAGTCCCCAGCCTGTAGCAGTGCATGGGATTCTTCTGTCCTAAGTACAGGACTCTGCACTTGTCCTTGTTGAACCTCAGATTTATTTTAGTCCAATCTTCCAATTTGTTTAAGTCACTCTGGACCCTATCCCTACCATCTACCATATCTACCTCTCCCCACAGCTTAGTGTCATCCGCAAACTTGCTAAAGGTGCAATCCATCCCATCATCCAGATCATTAATGAAGATGTGGAACAAAACTGGCCCCAGGACAGACCCCTGGGGCACTCCGCTTGATACCGGCTGCCAACTAAACAGTAAGCTGTTGATCACTACCCATTGAGCCTGACAATCTAGCCAGCTTTCTAGCCACCTTATAGTCCATTCATCCAATACATACTTTAACTTGCTGGCAAGAATACTGTGGGAGACCATATCAAAAGCTTTGCTAAAGTCAAGATATAGCATGTCCACCACTTTTCCCGTAACCACAGAGCCAGTTATCTCATCATAGAAGGCAATCAGGTTGGTCAGGCATGACTTGCCCTTGGTGAATCTATGTTGACTGATCCAGATCACCTTCCTGTCCTACAAGTGCTTCAAAATGGATTCCTTGAGGACCTGCTCCATGATTTTTCGAGGGACTGAGGTGAGGCGGAACAGTCTGTAGTTCCCCAGATTCTCCTTCTTCCCTTTTTAAAAAATGGACCCTATATTTGCCTTTTTCCAGTCATCCGGGACCTCCCCCAATCGCCACAAGTTTTCAAAGATAATGGCCAAAGGCTCTGCAATCACATCAGCCAACTCCCTCAGGTGCATTAGATCTGGACCCATGGACTTGTGCATGTCCAACTTTTCTAAATAGTCCTTAACCTGTTCTTTCACCACTGAGGGCTGCTCACCTCCTCCCCATACTGTGCTGCCCAGGGAGCTGACATTGTCCGTGAAGACCTAGGCAAAAAAAAGCATTGAGTACTTCAGCTTTTTCCACATCTGTCTCTACGGTGCCTCCTCCATTCAGTAAGGGTCCCACACTTTCCCTGACCACCTTCTTGTTGCTAACATACCTGTAGAAATCCTTCTTGTTACCCTTCACATCCCTTGCTAGATACAACTCCAATTGTGCTTCGGCCTTCCTGATTACACCACTGCATGCTCGAGCAATATTTTTATACTCCTTCCTAGTCATCTGTCTAAGTTTCCACTTCTTGTAAGCTTCCTTTTTGTATTTAAGCTCACCGAAGATTTCTCTGTTAAGCCAAACTGGTCGCCGGCTATATTTGCTATTCTTTCTGTACATTGGGATGGTCTGTTCCTGTGCCCTCCATAAGGCTTCTTTAAAATACAGCCAGCTTTCCTTTCCCCCTCATATTAGCCTCCCAGGGGATCCTGCCCGTCAGTTCCCTAAGGGAGTCTAAGTCTGGTTTTCTGAAGTCCAGGGTCTGTATTCTGGTGCTTTCCTTTCTTCCTTTTGCCAGGATCCTGAACTCAACCATGACATGATCACTGCTGGCCAGGTTGCCACCCACTTCTACTTCCCCTACCAATTCTTCCCTGTTTGTGAGCAGCAGATTAAGAGGAGCATGGCCTCTAGTTGGTTCCTCCAGCACTTGCATCAGGAAGTTGTCCCCAACACTCTGCAAAAAACTTCCTGGATTATCTGTGCATTGCTGTATTGCTCTCCCAGCAGGTGTCAGGGTGATTGAAGTCCCCCATGAGAACCGGGACCTGTGATCTGGAAACTTCTGTTACTTGTCCAAAGAAAACCTTGTCTACCTTATCCTCCTGGTCAGGTGGTCTATAGCAGACGCCCACAACGACATCACCCTTGTTGCTCTCGCCTTTAAACTTAACCCAAAGACTCTCAACAGGCTTTTCTCCAGTTTCATATTGGAGCTCTGAGCAATCATATTGTTCTCTTACATTCAGTACAACTCCTTCACCTTTTGTCCCCCGCCTCTCCTTTCTGAACAGTTTATACCCATCCATGACAGTGCTCCCACCAAGTCTGTTATTCCAGTCACATCATTAGTTCCTTTACTATGCCAGAACTTCCAATTCCTCCTGCTTGTTTCCCAGGCTTCTTGCGTTGGGGGGGAGGAATAGCGCAGTGGTTTGAGCTTTGGCCTGCTAAACCCAGGGTTGTGAGTTCAATCCTTGAGGGGGCCATTTAGGGATGTGGGGCAAAAATTGGGGATTGGTCCTGCTTTGAGCAGGGGGTTGGACTAGATGACCTCCTGAGGTCCCTTCCAACCCTGATATTCTATGTAGAGGTGTAATGCTGACAGACCCTGGCCATCGGCGGGCAGGACTGAACTGGTGACCTCTGGAGCTTAGTGCATGAGCCTAATACTGCAGTGGTGGCCAACCTGTGGCTCCGGAGCCACATGCAGCTCTTTGTTTTGGCACCAACTCCAGGGCTGGAGTTACAGGCACCAATTTTCCAATGTGCCGGAGGATGCTCACTGCTCAACCCCTGGCTCTGCCGCAGGCCCTGCCTCCACTCCACCCCTTCCCCTGAGCCTGCCATGCCCTCGCTCCTCCCCTCCAGAGCCTCCTGCACGCCACAAAACAGCTGATTGGGAAGTGCAGGGAGGGAGCGAGAGGCACTGATCAGCAAGGCCGGTGGGTGGCAGGTGCTGGGAGTGGGGTGGTGGAGCTGATGCGGGGCTGCTGACATATTACTATGGTTCTTTGGTAGTGTACATTGGTAAATTCTGGCTCCTTCTCAGGCTCAGGTTGGCCACCCCTGTCCTACTGCATGAGCTAAAAGACAACTGGCTGTTAGCTAAGGCTGTAGAGCAGACTCATTTTATCTCTCTAAGTGGTCTCAGTGCCACTAGATGGGACAAAAAGAAAAGGAGTACTTGTGGCACCTTAGAAACTAACCAATTTATTTGAGCATAAGCTTTCGTGAGCTACAGCTCACTTCATCGGATGCATACTCTGGAAAGTGTAGAAGATCTTTTTATATACACACAAAGCATGAAAAAATACCTCTTCCCACCCCACTCTTCTGCTGGTAATAGCTTATCTAAAGTGATCACTCTCCTTACAATGTGTATGATAATCAAGGTGGGCCATTTCCAGCACAAATCCAGGGTTTAACAAGAACGTCTGGGGGGGGGGGGGGTAGGAAAAAACAAGGGGAAATAGGCTTGAATAGAGACTGGGAGTGGCTAAGTTATTATGCAAGGTAACCTAAGTTAATTGTATCCAATTTGCAAATGAATTCCAATTCAACAGTTTCTCGCTGGAGTCTGGATTTGAAGTTTTTTTTGTTGTAATATCGCAACTTTCATATCTGTAATCACGTGACCAGAGAGATTGAAGTGTTCTCCGACTGGTTTATGAATGTTATAATTCTTGACATCTGATTTGTGTCCATTTATTCTTTTACGTAGAGACTCTCCAGTTTGACCAATGTACATGGCAGAGGGGCATTGCTGGCACATGATGGCATATATCACATTGGTGGATGTGCAGGTGAATGAGCCTCTGATAGTGTGGCTGATGTTACTAGGCCCTGTGATGGTGTCCCCTGAATAGATATGTGGGCACAGTTGGCAACGGGCTTTGTTGCAAGGATAGGTTCCTGGGTGAGTGGTTCTGTTGTGTGGTATGTGGTTGCTGGTGAGTATTTGCTTCAGGTTGGGGGGCTGTCTGTAGGCAAGGACTGGCCTGTCTCCCAAGATTTGTGAGAGTGTTGGGTCATCCTTCAGGATAGGTTGTAGATCCTTAATAATGCGTTGGAGGGGTTTTAGTTGGGGGCTGAAGGTGACGGCTAGTGGTGTTCTGTTATTTTCTTTGTTAGGCCTGTCCTGTAGTAGGTGACTTCTGGGAACTCTTCTGGCTCTATCAATCTTTTTCTTCACTTCCGCAGGGGGGTATTGTAGTTGTAAGAATGCTTGATAGAGATCTTGTAGGTGTTTGTCTCTGTCTGAGGGGTTGGAGCAAATGTGGTTGTATCGCAGAGCTTGGCTGTAGACAATGGATCGTGTGGTGTGGTCAGGGTGAAAGCTGGAGGCATGTAGGTAGGAATAGCAGTCAGTAGGTTTCCGGTATAGGGTGGTGTTTATGTGACCATCGTTCATTAGCACTGTAGTGTCCAGGAAGTGGATCTCTTGTGTGGACTGGACCAGGCTGAGGTTGATGGTGGGATGGAAATTGTTGAAATCATGGTGGAATTCCTCAAGGGCTTCTTTTCCATGGGTCCAGATGATGAAGATGTCATCAATATAGCGCAAGTAGAGTAGGGGCATTAGGGGACGAGAGCTGAGGAAGCGTTGTTCTAAGTCAGCCATAAAAATGTTGGCATACTGTGGGGCCATGCGGGTACCCATAGCAATGCCGCTGATTTGAAGGTATACATTGTCCCCAAATATAAAATAGTTACGGGTAAGGACAAAGTCACAAAGTTCAGCCACCAGGTTAGCCGTGACATTATCGGGGATAGTGTTCTTGATGGCTTGTAGTCCATCTTTGTGTGGAATGTTGGTGTAGAGGGCTTCTACATCCATAGTGGCCAGGATGGTGTTATCAGGAAGATCACCGATGGATTGTAGTTTCCTCAGGAAGTCAGTGGTGTCTCGAAGGTAGCTGGGAGTGCTGGTAGCGTAGGGCCTGAGGAGGGAGTCTACATAGCCAGACAATCCTGCTGTCAGGGTGCCAATGCCTGAGATGATAGGGCGCCCAGGATTTCCAGGTTTATGGATCTTGGGTAGCAGATAGAATATCCCAGGTCGGGGTTCCAGGGGTGTGTCTGTGCGGATTTGATCTTGTGCTTTTTCAGGGAATTTCTTGAGCAAATGCTGTAGTTTCTTTTGGTAACTCTCAGTGGGGATCAGAGGGTAATGGCTTGTAGAAAGTGGTGTTGGAGAGCTGCCGAGCAGCCTCTTGTTCATATTCCGACCTATTCAGGATGACAACAGCACCTCCTTTGTCAGCTTTTTTGATTATGATGTCAGAGTTTTTTCTGAGGCTGTGGATGGCATTGTGTTCTGCACGGCTGAGGTTGTGGGGCAAGTGATGCTGCTTTTCCACAATTTCAGCCCGTGCACGTTGGCGGAAGCACTCTATGTAGAAGTCCAGTCTGCTGTCTCGATCTTCAGGAGGAGTCCACCTAGAATCCTTCTTTTTGTAGTGTTGGTAGGGAGGTCTCTGTGGATTAGTGTGTTGTTCAGAGGTGTGTGGGAAATATTCCTTGAGTTGGAGATGTTGAAAATAGGATTCTAGGTCACCACAGAACTGTATCATGTTCGTGGGGGTGGAGGGGCAGAAGGAGAGGCCCCGAGATAGGATAGCTGCTTCTGCTGGGTTAAGAGTATAGTTGGATAGGTTGGATAGGGCAATGCCCCTACTTATACATCCCAAAATGCCATTGGCCTTCTTGGCTACAAGGGCACACTGTTGACTCATATCCAGCTTCTCGTCCACTGTAACCCCTAGGTCCTTTTCTGCAGAACTGCTGCTGAGCCATTCGGTCCCTAGTCTGTAGCGGTGCATTGGATTCTTCCGTCATAAGTGCAGGACTCTGCACTTGTCCTTGTTGAACCTCATCAGATTTCTTTTGGCCCAATCCTCCAATTTGTCTAGGTCCCTCTGTATCCTATCCCTATGCTCCAGCATATCTACCACTCCTCCCAGTTTAGTGTCGTCTGCAAACTTGCTGAGGGTGCAATCCACACCATCCTCCAGATCATTAATGAAGATATTGAACAAAATCAGCCCCAGGACCGACCCTTGGGGCACTCCACTTGATACCGGCTGCCAACTAGACATGGAGCCATTGATCACTACCCGTTGAGCCCGACAATCTAGCCAATTTTCTACCCACCTTATAGTGCATTCATCCAGCCCATACTTCTTTATTTAAGGCAACTGGGCTAAATCCTTGGAGGTGACCATCTGTTAGGACTGCCATTCCCCCTGAAGTCAATGAGATTTGCAGGTGTTCAGTAATGGAAGTTTAGCCATTGACTTCAATAGCCTGGTCTCCAGCTGCAATCTCTGGGCTTTCAAACCTGCCACTGACTTTGCAAAGGCCTTGTCTACACATCTTGACCTACTCTGAAAAGGGTTAGATAACACCATGGTAAAAACACCTGTAGCTCCCACCAGTCAAGCAGCACTGGTGCTAGTGCACCAGTGAGCGATTTAAAGATAAACGCTCATGTACACACAGCCTAGGGAAGTTGAGTGCTCTAGGAATATATGATTGGACCTTTAGCATCTCCGACTTGCATCTTACCCTTGACTTATCAGACTGAGATGTCAGAGACATATAATGTATATAGGGGATTTTGAGGCTCTGCCAAAATATCCACAATAATATCCAGAGAAATATGAGTCATGGTAGAATTAATGTAGCAGTTGATCCACTCATTCTAAATATTTATAAAGCACGTCTGTGGTGGCAGGAGAATAAAAAACAAATGACACTGGATTTCCAGTTTTACTTTCAATATGTATGCATAATATTCTAACAAACAGCATTTATAGAACTATGAAAAATTCATTACTACCATCTATTCATATCATCACCAATATGTCTTAGAGTGACTAGGATGATAAATTCCTCAGACTGCATTTTCATCTAGTCTATTACTTTTCATAAAATGTTCCACATGTGTCATTTAAAAGAGAAGTTGCTCTCAAGAGAATAATTGGCTTCAGATTTTTGTCACAAGTCACCAACTGTAATCATCTATCTCTTTAAAAGACCCTTCCCGTGGGTACTCATATCAGTTGAGCTCATCATGTTGAATACAACAAAGATCATAAATCATCCTAAAGATGAAATAAGACTGAAAACAGCACAGTATTGTGGACTGGAAAGTATTTCTAACAACAGAGAAAAAAGTCAGTTCAGACTTCCTGTAAGATTATGAAACTCTATCTTAAATGGCCAGAAGTCTTATAATCAATATAAATTCAATCTCCTTCAAAGCTTCCTGTACTGCTTATCAGTTCTTCAAGTACTGCTAGTACATATACCACAAGTATCAGGGATCACAAAGCACCGAATAGAGCTGGGAGCATCAGAGAGTCAAGGAGTGAGAATAAAGAGAGGGAAAAATTCAAAAGTCTTCCTTTATAAACACTTGACTATGTTGTGTGTAAAGTAACATGAAAATGAACTCACAAATAAACTGTCATGAACCAGAATGGATAAAAAGAAATAATTGGGGAGACATGCCTGTATTTTCAGATATTTGCTGGAGAGGTAACCAAAAGTCACACTTTATAAAAAGGGCACACTTAGTTTATAAAGGAGTTTAGACAATTAAAAATGTTATGAGCATTTTACAAAGATGAGTAGTCTGTGGTACAAAAGGCTATAAGCACATCAACAGAAAGTGTTATAGATGGTATATGCCACAGTTAATAAAACAACCTATTGACCTCTTGGAGTCTACAGACACTGATTAACCATTTATTCACCATCTGTTTGTAAGTTACTAACTATTTATAAATACTCCCTTCATATAAAGTGTGACCAAATTCTATGAATTTTCTCTATTTTATTTTGCCTCTATATTTTAATACAAAATAAGACCTAATTCTCAATATATTTATTAGCTTATTGAACCGAGTTGCCTTATTTGCTGCTACAAACAACCTAGGAAACTCACTCAACAAAGCCCGCGACAGGAATTAAATGTTTTTGCTGGCAGCACTCTAAATATCAAATTTTTCTTAGGTCAATAGCATCAGGAGTATTGTTCAACATTTTTAAAATCTCTAGCTGGGTTCTGAATCAAGTTTATATTACTTAAGTTGGCTTCTGTTAAAGGTTTGACCTGTGAATCCTTACTGATGCTCAGCTCCCAGCAACTTCATCCAGAGCTTTGCCTGAGTGAGGACTGCTGATTCAGACACTCAGAGTCGGGTGGGTGGACAGACTCTCTCTTTCTCTCTTAATTCAAATCCAGAGACTGAGCCTGAATGGGTTTCAGGGATTCTGCCTTTCACTGCGGCATGTAACTACATGTACTCTACATGCCGCCACCAGTGTAGACAAGGTCTAAGGGATAGTATCAAGTAGTTTAGGATAAAAAGTCAGGCTCTTAAAAAAAAAGTTTTACAAACCATATTAATTTTTTCATTATTTTCTTTTCTTTAAATCTCAACTCAAATATTCCAACCTTGTGCAGGTGCCAGAGAACCAGGAAGTAAAACTGACTATATTTCAGTTCAGTTTCATTGTCCATGCTCTGTGACTTGTAAAAGGAAGCTGAGTACATTGTCACAAGTAGATCATATCAGTGGGATTCCATCATAATGGCAGCTCAGGTTGCCAGTTTTACAGATCCCCATTTCAGAGTCAAAACACAATTTAAGGTAGCTCAGCAGATGCTTCACATCTTGCACAGACCTGTTCACCATGCATTCTTCATGTCCTTGTCCTCTGTGCTTCCTGGCTTTTCTTCCATGAGCACAGAATGAAAACAGGGGGATATGTTAGTGGAGGAGATGAGTGTCTCTTGGTGGAAATGGACTTCTACAATATCCTGGCCTGTATATATGATAGAGCAGCAACCCCCTTAAATCCTTACTTCTCCCAGAGTAGGAGTATGGCCCCTTCTCAGTTTGCACCACAATAGCTAATGATACAACAGGGAGGAATGGTTCATACAAACTGGACACCCAGGGCCTGCTTTAAGATTTTGGAAGTAATTTTTGAGGGTGGGGGGAAGGAACCCATTTCCCTAGAACCTCAGCTTGGTCATCTGTGATGCAGTGGCAACTTTAGGATGATGCAACCTATGCAGCTTTTCTAGTCAGTGGTATCACTGTTTCCTCCATATCAATCATGTCCAGCTTTGGTGCCAATGGGTTGCAGCAAAGAATTAACTCTAACTGCTCTCCATTACTTGGAAAGTATGTTTCAGCTCTAACTCCCGGTTCAGGTACGGTGGCCCCTTCAAGCCCCCAAAACTTCACAAATAGATTAGAAGGGTATTTCTCAATAGTTTGAAAGGTCATCATGAGAAGTGAGGAAGACATTGAATGGGATCCTGCACAACTTGTTTTGCATAAGGTCCTTCAGTACCTCTGGAGCTCCGTTTACACACTCTTCCTTTCCCTTAACACAACTGGACTGCTCAGGAGTCACTGGCATTGGGACTACAGAGTTTTTATTACTGGTGCTGTGTGAGAAGGAAAGAATCCAACTTGACTCTCAGGTCACAGGTTGAGTTTACATGGCAGGCAGAAAAAAAACCCTTTGTTTTACCTGAAATGGTATGAAAATCATTGAGAGAGAGAATGCATGAGGAACTCCATTTTTAGAGCAGAACGGGACTTTTAGAATTAACCGATAATATGCAATAGAGTACAAAACTTAGAAAAGTTAACTTAGTTTTTGTTCATTGTGTTTCACTATGAGTTGAAATATGACTTGTAGTTTCTAGGTAGAATTATTAAATATAAGAAATTATAAAGAGTAAATCTATACCTCTTTTGAAAGATAAGCCGGATATTTTTTTCTCTTTCACAGCAATGGTTAAAGGTGACATTCACTTGCTTGGCTAAGAGAGTAATAGGATTAAAATAAAAAAATCTAAAAGATATAAACCAGATTGTGTTATGCGAAATATACATCCTCTTCTGTCATTTTGGTAAGTTAAGGTCATGCACTGTAAACTCAAAACTAACAAATGCTGGTCTGTCATTCCGGTTAGCTATTTTTCATATAAACTAGTTCCACAACAGCTCATCAAATCCTTTAAGAGAGCAGATACATAGATCTTTACACATGTCTTCGGGCTACTAAAGTGTTTGATATAGTACAGTATTCCTGTTCATATAAATATTTGAAGTTGGAAAAAATGTCTGTTAAAGACAGTTTAAGTGAACTGTTCCCATGGCAGAATTTTTTACATAAAAAAAATTGCATCACACCATTTTTTGTATGCAGACTACAAAATGAACTATGGCTTGTGCATTGACGCTTTGCACTGCTTGTTTCTCACAAATACTTAACAAGCAGGCAGCCAATATAGAGTCTGAGCCAAAGCCCGCTGAAGTCAGTTAGTTTTTCCATTGACTTTGGCGGGCATTGGATGAATTGAGGTGTAAAATTCTCAGCGGAGCAGTAATGCTTCAAGTTTCATATAAACTAGTTTGCCATTCTCCTGCTCCTTCACACAATCTGTAATCCTGTGAAGGGTGTAAAACAGATGCCTGCCACAATATCAAGGTACAAAGGGACCCTACCAACAACACCTAGGTGTATGTCCAGTTGATGCGAAAGCTTTATTGTTATATTCCACTGCTTTATCACATACTGACACTCTGGTTTTGTCACACTGCTGTTATGAAGCAGAGAAGACATTGTTACAGTGTGGGGAGAGCCCATCCTGCACTGAGTTATAAGAAAGAAATGGATAAATTCACTTTGAATTTGAATGGATCTGGACATTTTGCTGAGGAAATAAGAATATTTCACAGATCCAAAACCAGCTCAAAGGTCTATAAGAAGCTAAGAAGCAAAGAAACCCAGAATGAAAGAATCATCAGTCATGCAGAAAAAGTTTCTAGGTTACCTCAACCTGACATATTCAAGGTTAAAACTCAAGAAGTTTAAGGAGTGATTGAGAAAAAGACTGGGAAGGAAGAGAAAGCAAGAACTACATGCAGAAACATGAAGGGATTAATCTTGCTACCAGTGAAGTCAAAGCAAAGCTCTGACTGATGTCAAGGACTGGATTTTTTGCTACCTGCACCTTGTATAGTCACTTACACCAGAGAAAAGTGAGTGCACAATGAGTGTAAAATGCTACTCAGAATGGTAATGTTTTCTATCTACCGTGCAATGGTACAAATGATTACGTAGGGTGAAGGGCTATGGAGAATCTGAGACCACATGAATAAATGTATGCATCATGAAAAGAACAAAGATGACAAGAGGGGAGATCTGGAAGAACAGTGATAATCCTGGACAAAAAAATTGCTGGAAAAAACCAAAAGGAAGGAAAACATTTCATTGGTATTCTTCTGACGAATCAACGGACAGGGCAAATATGAATATACAGAAGATAGATATGAATATGTCTCTCAAGTGTTTATAGAAAGCCAAATAACATAGATAGGAGGCATAACACTAAACAAAACACAACAAACAAAACCAGACTTTACTCTTTTTTTTCCTAGGATTCACTTGCTTGTTCTTGGATTCCCACCCCCTACCACATAGTCTCTGATCTCCAGTCATAGGGTTCTATAGTTTAGAACCTAGCACTCATAATACCATACGTCATCATGGCTATTGACAGCATCTATATACCTGGGTACTGCTAGTTACCATGTTGCAAATGAGCACAGTTATCATGGACAGCCACAAAGGGAGAGGAGGTATCTAGACCCAACATTGTACGGACTTTCTAAATCCAAGATTATTAAACCCAGAACACAAGCAGAGTCAGAAGAAATATTTCAAAGGTCAATCATGCACAAACAGTTACTAGAGTTCTGCAGAAGGCTGAAAAGTATGAGTCTTTGAATATAACTTTGGTTTCAACCGGGATTGGTAGTCAAGTCATTATCATATGATGAATATTTGGTGGCTTTGTTAAATGCATTTAGTTCCTAGTGGACAAAATCTACCATCAAAAATGGTAGTATCAACAGAGAGCCCAAAGACACTGAATACTCTCACCCTCACCCAAGTACTCCCTGTTGGTCAGGCTTCAGGCACTTTGGAACAAGGTGCTACACTTATGGAAGAAAAAACAAATGCACAAATACAGAATGGGGGGAAACTGGCTTGGCAGCAGCACTGCTGAGAAGGATCTGGGAGTTGTGGTGAATCACAACCTCAACATGAGTCACAAATGTGATGCTGTTGCAAAAAAAAAATGCAATTCTAGGTTGCATTAGCAGAGGCATAGCATGCAAGTCATGGGAGGCGATAGTACTGCTCTACTCAGCGCTGGTTAGGCTTCAGCTGGAGTATTGTGTCCAATTTTGGACACCAATGTATAAAAAGGATGTAGCAAAACTGGAAAGGATCCAGAGGCCAGAGACAAAGAGATGGAATACAAGATCTATGAGCAAAGGATGAAGGAAATGGGTATGTTTAGATTGGAAAGAGGAGGTTAAAGAGAGATATGATGGAGAAAAGTTCTTCTCTTTTGCCACAGAAGCAGTGGTTCAAACTATAGCATAGCAGGTTTAGATTAAATCTCAGGAAAAACTTCCTAACTGTAAGAACAGTAGGTCAATGGAACAGACTGCCTAGGGAGGTTGTTAAGCTCCTTCACTGGAGATTTTCAAAAGGGGGCTGGATAGCCACCAGTCTTGGATGGTTTAGACCCAACAAATCAGGGCTGGCCTTACCATGAGGCGAACTGAGGTGGCCGCCTCAAGTGCCAGACTGTGGGGGGGCGCCACTAGGACCCAGAGTGTAGAAAATTGTGTCTGCTGCTGATGCATATGTATTCTCTCGGCTCTAGATGCACAGAGATAGTGGAGTGCTGTGCTGGAGGAAGGAGGGCACAAGAGACATAACAGACAGGCAGGAGAAAAGGTGAGAGGGAATAACAGAAAACAGCAGGAGCTGCACGGAGAGAGAGGAGGAGCCTCTTATGTACCTCTCTAGCACCCCCAGGAGCCTGGACTGATTAACCCCAGCTTCCCAGGGAGCTTCCTGTTTCCTGCTGCTTCCCTGAACCCACTTGAGGAGAACAGGCAGTCAACTGAAGTAGTAGGAGCCAGTTAGGCCCTTAAGACGCTGATATCTTCCCTCACTCAGGCCCTGCTACCAGCCTGCTTATTTGTCTCCTTCAACTGAGTGTTGAGAGCCACTCTAGCTGGCACAGAACAGGAGTCATGAGTGAAAGAAGAAAACTCCCCTCTGGGGCAGCATTCAGAAAAAGAAAGCAAAGGAAGCGTTTCTATCTAAGCAGGAAGGAGCTCTCCTGAGAAACATAGACACAAATGTTCATGTTGAGCCTTCCGGCTCCAATGAGGATGTGAGTGGTAAGGAGATGCCTGATCTTCCAGTTAGTCAGAATACAGGTGACCTAGCAGCTACTGCAGCATCCATATCTCCATCTGAAATGGATGTAACCATGCACATTCCTGAAGAAAAGTGTAGATCAGAGAAGAGTGTGGTGGAGGCACAAGAAACAGCTGCTGCTGAGTTTAGTTCCTTACGCCTACATGATCCAGGACTGTGGACCCACTTGAGCAGTAGCCTGAGGGACTTCCTTGTACTGCCTGGGCCACAGCAAGTGAAAAACTTCATGTTCCCCAAAGACAATGAAAATAGAAGTTTTCATCCAATGCATTACTGGCGTGAAATCCCCAATGGTGACAAAGTGGAGAGGCAATGGCTTATGTACTCAAAAACCCAGAATGCTGCATACTGTATTTGTTGCAAACTCTGCCAGTCTAATGTTCCAGCCACATTGGGTTATAAGGACAAAAGACTGGAAAAATCTGGCTAGAAATCTGGCATGCCATGAGAAGGCAGCAAATCACCAGAGAGCATTCCATAGGTGGAAAGAGCTTGAGATGAGACTAAGGTTAAAGGCTACCATAGATGATCAGTATCAAGAGAAGATTGCATCAGAGTCTGTTTATTGGCAAAATGTTCTGAAAAGGCTCATTGCCATTGTGAGACTGCTTGCTACCCAAAACCTAGCACTGCATGGTACTTCAGATCAGCTGTATGTGCCAAACAGTGGAAACTTCCTTAAAATTGTGGAGCTGATGGCTGAGTTTGATGCTGTACTCCAGGAGCATCTAAGAGTCACCACCCAAGAAATGTACACACACCACCATATTGGAAAAACAATTCACAATGAGATCATACAGTTACTGGCAACAAAAGTCAAACAGAAGATTGTGGCAGAACTGAAGTCCACAAGATATTACTCCATTATTCTGGACTGCACACCTGACATCAGCCATACGGAACAAATAACTTTAATGGTGCATTTTGTAACAATAACAGAACCTAGTGAAAATGTCCCTGCAATGGTTGACGGGCAGAGAGCATTTTCTAGAATTTATTGACATTGATGATACTACAGGAGCTGGTATGACAAATGTGCTTCTTAAAACGCTGGAAGATATGGGAATTGTGATAGCTGACATGAGAGGTCAGGGCTATGATAATGGTGCCAACATGAGAGGAAAGAATGGAGGAGTGCAGACACGGATCCGAGAGTTAAACCCTCAAGCTTTTTTTGTCCCATGCAGTTCTCATCATTGAACTTGGTGGTCAGTGATGCAGCATCAGCTTCTAGTGAGGCTGCTGAATTTTTTAATTTAATTCAAAGCATCTGTATATTTTTCTCTGTATCAACTCATCAATGGCAAATTTTGAAGCAACATTTGGGAACATCCTCTCTGACACTGAAACCACTGAGCGCCACATGATGGGAAAGTTGAGTGGAGGTGATAAAGCCTATCAAACACCAAATTGGGAAGATAGATGATGCCATAGTTGCCATTATGGAGGATAATGCTATGACAGGAACTGTTCATGGGAGAACAGTGGCAGAGGGAAGTGGAATCCCCAGAAACATACATAACTTCATATTTCTGTGTGGCTTAGTGTTGTGGCATGACATACTGTTTGAAATAAATGTTGGAAGCAAGAGACTCCAAGATGTTGACCTTGATATATCTGGAGCGATGGAACTACTGGACAAAGCAAAGTCATATCTACAGTCTTACTGGTTCTGCAGAGTGCACAGAAGTTGGCAGAGGAACTTCACACTGAAGCTATTTTCCCACCCATTCAAGAATGCAAGAGTCATCGAAGAAGACATTTTGATTACGAGGTACGGGATAATCCCATAAGAGACCCCAAACAACAATTCAAAGTTGAATTCTTTAACCAGGTGCTAGACTGTGCAATACAGTCGGTTGAAGAACGTTTCATGCAGCTCAAGGAACACAGCAGTATATTTGGGATGTTGTATGATATTCCAAAGCTCCTCACTATACCTGAAGAAGACCTACACCAGCAATGCAGGGCACTAGAGACAGTGTTGACACATAATGACATGCGCGATATTGATGCCAGTGATTTAGGTGATGAACTGAAAGCTCTTTCAAGATACATTTCAGCAGGATAAACTCCAAAGGCTGTTCTGGAATATATGTGCACAAATAAGATGACCACCCTCTTTCCAAATGCTTTTATTGTTCTGCGCATACTTCTAACACTTCCTGTAACAGTTGCCCATAGAGAATTCTCCAAGCTGAAGTTAATAAAAACACATCTATGCTCCACAATGACACAGGAGAGGCTGGTCGGCCTTGCAACCATCTCAATAGCTGGCCCAGACTGTGGACCTTCAGCAGGAAGCAGTTCAAATCTTTGCAACCAAGAAGGCATGGAAAGCACCACTTTGATTATTCAAACAGATAGAAATGCCAGTGTTTACTATGCAGACAAGAAAAGTTACATTTGCTGTTCAGGCGTTTGAAAGTTAAATGTTACTTAAAATTTTTGAACAAGGCATTTTAAGTTGTTAGCTCTCCTTTATTGGGGTAGGTAGCAGAGCAGTACCATGAGAAGAGTAGAAGAGGAAGAAGGCAGAATTGAGACCTTTCAAAGTTTTCGTGCAAGCGAGGGGGCATGGGGGCATCATTTGCGCTCCCCGCCTCAGGTGCCAAAATGTTTTGGGCTGGCTCTGCAAAAAATCCTGCATCCTGGCAGAGGGTTAGACTAGATGACCCTTGCGGTCCCTTGCAACCCTTTGATTCTATGGGTAGGTAGGGTGAATGAAGAGATTACATTGCCATTGTCTGTGCTATTCAGGTTCGGTGCCTCTTCAGTCTTCGAGGTCTTCAGTTTGCAATGTGCTCAATCTATCCCTTTTCAGTAACATTATGGTCTTATCTAGTCTGTTTTCTCTCTCTCTTTTTTTTTTTTATTGATGTAGCTACACTGGTGCAAATCCTCCGCTGCACTGGTAGAATACAAGGCTTGCACTGTGCAACATACATACATCGTATCGGGCAAACCCTGTTTTACATCAGTGCCGTATGTTTACACCAGGGATTTTCACTGCTGTAACTAGTCGTGTAGCCCTAATAGCTGTTCATAGAGCAGGCCAGTGATATCTGGAAGTGGTACACTGAACTGAGATGTAAAGTCATGATTTTAGCCAGATTATTGACACAGGTAGGGATTACATTGTATATGGCCTAACCCAGCGATAGATAAAGCTTACGCTCCATACTCTGAAGTAACTCTATGGTATGTAAGCCATGTGCCTCACTGTAGGCAAGGCACAAACATTTTATTTTTCCACACATGGCTGAAAACATGATTTTTCACCAGTTTTCCCAAGAGCAAAGTGTCTGTCTGTCTTCTTACACTACACACTTTCTTCTAATACTCAGGGCCATGCCATTACTGACAACTTGTATGAGAGGTTTCAGAGTAGCAGCCGTGTTAGTCTGTATCCACAAAAAGAACATAGACTGCTGTTGTTCCCATCTGAATGCCATTAGGTAGAGGCTTTATTACAGGCATCACTGTATCCAGATGCTTGTATAAGTCTTAAAACTGATACAACAATATACAATACTGAGCCATGCAGGTGGGGTGGCAGCAGAACCAGGTCTGTCACACAGAGGGCTCTGAGCCGTCTTGCCAACACAGAGCAGGAGGATGACTCAGGCTTTGTTCTCACTGACACAAAGATAGTTTTACAGCAAGCTAATGCACAACAGTTGTCTCCACTTACAATTTAACAGAGAGAAAGCACTGTAGGGTTTACTGAGAACTAGCTAGGCAAGGTTAGCCCTGTTCCCCGACCTGTGGTTGACCTCACTTAGTTTCTCTTTGCCTTGTCTCCACTGTGCTTTTACAGCAGGGTAGCTAGTTCTTCTGTGGTAAAGACATACTTGTTTTGGCGAGTGAAGATACAAGACATTTGGTTTGAGGCGCTGGGATGGGGAATACGCTCTGAGGTTGACTTTACTGCCCCCGTCCTGGTAAAAAGGAGCAAGATGTAGCCCTGTAACAAGCCTGCTTCAAAAAGCAGTATAAGCACTAAGGGCCTAACTAGAATCTATTGGAGCAAAGCCCCCTGCAGCTGCGGTGCACTGGCTGGGTGTACATCTAGTCTAGCATTCCAAAGAAGGTTGCACTGAACTCCTGGCTCACAGATGGGCTGAGGGCAAAGAGGATCCCTCTCTGTGCTCTTCTTTTCCCTGCCAGTCCCAGTGTACTCTCACAGGATTTTGCACATAGCTTGCTAAGAGCTATAAGCTGGTAGTGTGCCATTTGCATCTTCTCTGTGTGCCACATTGTTTTGTCAGGGAACCCTTTTTGCATAAAAGCTCCAGGACGTCCATCTATCTCCCTGCCTACTTTGTCTTTTATAGTTAAACTTTTAACAATCTGAATATTTTACTTCCCTCTGAATTACGAATTATGAAGCAGTGAAGCACTTGCACCATATGTCTACAAATGAAGAAATTATGGTAAGCAGGCCTGGAATAGGGAAGAGTCACATTCCTCCATTTGAGCCACCATTACGGGTAAATGTTCTCCGATTAGAGCAAGTGTGTGAGGGCAGAGGGGAAAGCACCTACTCAGTAAAGAACACAGCTATTCCATAGCAATTCTTTTGGTGCTTGAGTGGGAAACTTATGTGAGGAACAAGAGTATTTCTAACAAGTCTGAGCAGCCCAGAAATGTACAAATCTTGCACCTTTTGACACTTGGAATTAGAAAATATAAGAAATTTAAGCAAGCAGGCTCTTTCTTATTTTAACTAAAGCTTTGTATCTTTTTAATTGTTTTTTCTCACCAATATAGTTGGCGACTTTGTGTATTATCTTATTTACTTTTCAGCTTGTGGCTTAGTGGTTTAGGCATGTATTTTAAGATCATTGCCCTTTACAGGAAAGGGGAAGCTGTGGAATGCAAAATATCAGTTTAATAAAAATAAGAGTGCCTACCAAAACCTAAATGATTTACAGTGCATGTAAAAAGGCAGAGGACCTGCAAGACCTTTAAATTTGGAAATAATATTCAGAGAAGAATCTCATTGGGCTTTGTTTTTTCTACAGTGTATCATTTAAAGTTCAATGGATACCTCAAGCAACGCTGATTTAAACGGGATTTTTTTTTATCACTTGTTGTCTATACGTTGTTTGAGGCACATGTAAAAAGGTAACGGGCTTGTCTATGCTTAAAATGCTGCAGCTGCGCCGATGTATCGCTTCAGTGTAGATGCTGTGTATGCCAATGGGAGGGCTTCTCCCATCAGGACAGGGTAATCCACCTCCCCGGAATTATTCTGTCAACCTACCACTGGTCTATCCTGGGGGTTAGGTCCGTATAGCTACGTGTCTCAGGGGTGTGGATTTTTCTTACCCTTGGGAGATGTTCAGACATAGCTCTACTGAAGCAAATTCCTAGCGTAGGCCAGGCCAAACAACTGCAGCGTGGATCAAATGCTCCTGTCTCTCCACCACCACTAACCCAGCCAAACTGAGACTGTTCTCTCATGTAGTTTCACTTGCTCAACCAACCAGTTATTGCCCCCCCGGGAAAAGCCTGGAGGAATTAGCAGAGCTGGTCAATACTATAAACCGTGATTTCTGAATATTTGCCGTGGATAGACATGGCATAGTTTTCTGCATTATGATTAGAGTTCTTTGTCTGTCATGGAGGTCACAGAAGTCACAGATTCTATGATTTTCCGTGACATCCATGATTTCTGCAGCAACTAGTGTGGCTGACCCCAGAGACGGCTTGAGCAGCAGCCGGTGCAGCTGGCCCTGGGGATTGCCTGAGTAGTGGTCCCGGGGGCGGTGGCTCCCGGCAGTGGTCCCGGGGGTGGCGAGAGCAGCAGCAAGGGAGCAGCCCTGGGGGTGGCCAGAGCAGCCACTGCTCAGAGGCCCCTGGCAGCTAGTGCTGCCGGCCCTCCCCGCAGGGCAGCGGCCCCCTGGGGGCACCCTCGAGCAGTGGCGCCCAAGACTCACTCCAGTAGTGAAAACTATTCATTCATTTAATGAATGGGGCGCTTGTAACAAGTATTACTTGCACCAAAGAGTTCAGTCATCACTAGAGAGTGGATAGATTTGCCTGAATAAAGACTGCAGGGTTGGACTGAGCCTTTCTAGGACTATAATTGAAGCTATAATATATATTTGACCACTTATAGTAATTGGGGTAAGTTTGTTCAATAAAAGTTTGCATGTTGCTGATCTTCCCCCTGGCAATTTCAGTTATTTTCTACAACATTATTGGAGTGACACTGCTCTGACATAAGATAGCCAAAGTTACATTATCAGAGTGACTTTGAGCCAGTACACATGGAGGGGAAAAACAGTCTATGACTGTAGCTAGCTTTAAGAACCCCAAGACACTGGTGTGCTTGTCAGGGTAGCAAAGGAGGAAATGTTGACTCTTGTGGTGCCACGTGGGTGAAAGATTTAAAAAAAATCAACACCCCAAATTTGGGAGCCCCATGAACTCCAGGGTTACCTATGTCGACTAACGATAGAACTCAAACTATCCTGATTTGCAGGGATGATGATTTACATTCACTCCCAACCACAAATTTAAACAATGTTTAAATTTACATAGTAAAAAAAGCGAATAATTGAAATGGTGTGAGCAGGGACACATTTATTTTATCTATGGTCACAATTTCCCTTCAGAGCAATTTTTTTTTTTTTTTTTGCTTTTTCTAGTAAACATTTATAATACACAGTACTGTTGTAGGAAAAGAATATTACTGGTGACTCAGTAAGGTGCAGATAAGGTCTGGTGTTGACTGAAGTGTTGGAGAAGTACAGTTTCTTGTGAGCAAACTATACATGGCTGACAAGACAATGTGGAGCATTGAGGTCTGATTTTGTTTTTCTCTGTACCTCTGCTTTACATTTTTCAAGAGTCTGCCAGTTCAACAGAGCATGTTACAGAGAATTCATGTACTGTAGTCTCATGGAGACTTTACTTTTGTTCGTTCTTGTTGTATGTTGCCATCAAAATAATCAAAATGTGTCCTCTTTCATCTAAAATAAATTAATTCATCTTGAAAGCTCTTTGGGCACAGGGAAACATTACAGCTAGCTGACTGGTTCTCATTTGCTGTTAAAGAGCCCAAACTTGCAAAACCTTACACCTATGAGTAACCCTTCCACTTTATGGTGCCTGCTCACGTGAATACAGACTGCAGGATTGGGGGAAGATTACAATCAGGCCATCATGTAAGCAAAAACTGAGTCAGAAAGTAAAAAACGGAAAGTTGAAAGTATAATAGGAAACAATGAGCAAACAGGAATGCTTCAAGGCCACATTTTTAAAGGGTGGTCTCCTATTCTGCACACACATTTTTTGGGTAACATGGTAGCAGGCATAGGTGTTATGCCCACAATTACCTGTGGGGATAAATTTATCTATTACATCATTTGATATGTGAATACAATCAGGTGATTAGATGGCTACATTACAACAACCACACCCACAAATAATAGTGGATGCAAATAATCAGTGTGCCCAAATAATTACAAAGGCAAAAGGAAACAGGGAGGCTGAGAAGATTCACCTGAGGATCATGCCCTCATTGTTTCAAAGTCAGGAAAAATATCCAAGGACTTGATCAAAAGACTTCATGGTCAACTGAAGTATTTCTGTGACTTCAATGAGCTTTGAATCAAGCCCCTGGTGAGGAGAATGAGGTTTTAAGGGAATAAACCCAAATGAGCCAAAACTTTGCAAGCCATATCCACTGCCTCTTGCCTTATAAAAACTCTGCTTCTGTTCCCATTTACATGAATATTGAAACTCTCACTGATATCAATGGGGCTGAGATTGGGCCTAAAAGCCATGACGCAAAACAGCAAGTTTTTCTTTTAGTATGCATGGTTAATCCCAGCCTTAGTATAGTAGGCTGCTCACAACAAATAATAATAGCAATGGGAGCAGTATAGGGACCAGATCCCGAAAACTCTATCAAGCATAGTGCTAACTGATGTGAATAATGCTTGTCTAGATGGAAAGTTAGCACGCAGCCAGCTGGGGTGAAATCTACAGTGCAAGCCTGCCATGCACTGACTGGCCATGTGGACCCTGCCAGTGTGCACTAAAGGTTCTCTAGTGAGCTTTGACGTACTCCTATTTGGAACATTAGCATGCAGTAGAAGGATGTACACAGCCAGGCAGCATATGGCATGCTAGCGTGCTATAGATCTTCACCCCAGCTTGCTGCACAGTGGCACTGCATAGACAAGTCCAGTATTCACGGAAGTCGGTGGGACCACTCCTGGTAACAAGCACTGCACTCAGCAGGACAGGATCAGGCCCTTATCTTGCAAATGATTATCTGATGTGCTTTTGCCCATCTGCAGACTGAGCCACATTTTCATAAAGGTTCCTGTGGGATGTCAGTTTGAATACTTAGATTTTACATTTTATGTGCAAGCAAAAGAAGAGGCCTTTTTCAAAGGCAACCACAATGACAGTGATATCTTGCAGTAAGTTGTATGTTGCCATCAAAATAATCAAAATGTGTTTTCCATAAATTTGCAATGTCGTTTGGTCATTAAGTACCAGACCTTTGTTAAAGGGAAAGTGCAAAGGAAAACCCCAAAATTTGGTTTTGCCTTTTACTGCTCTGTTTTATGTAAATGATGGATGATCTCATTGACTTTCCTTTTTCTTTTTAAGTTTTTCTTACACTAGAAATGTCAGGGGAAGCTTTGGAAGCTCTTCCTCTCTCTCCCTCCTTACTGAAGGACCTCAGCATAACCTTTGGAGGACCTGAATAGCGATATCAAATGAGAATGGAACTTAAGCTGTAATTCTCCCTCCCTGCACTATAGGGTTAGGATTCTGCCACCTCTCCAGAAAGAAAGGGCATGATGGGCTTGGTTTGGATCTCACAGTGGTATTAATCAGGAATGACTCCAGTGACATCAGTTGTGTTAGACCATTGTAGAGCTGGTGAAGGTGACGGAGATCAAAATCAGATCCAATATTTCTGAACTAAAAGAACAAGCAGAAAGAGAGAGTTTTTTGTGGGATGGCAGACTACAGGCCTGTGCACACTAGTGAAATTTGTACTGATGTAACTGTACTATAGATGTAGCACATGGGTGTAAAATGGGGCTAAATTTCCAGAGAAAGTCCTACAGGTCCATTTTGTACTGGTGTAGCACATCTGCATTGGGAGTTTGCCCCGGGGTGGCTATATCAGTGTAGATATGCCAGTGCAATGCTTGGTCTACCCTGAGAAGTTACATCAGCATTGCTATACCAGTCAGGGGTGTGAACCATTCATGCAAAACCCCACTGATGCAACTAACCTGACAAAACCCCTAGTGTAGCCACAGCTATGTCAGTGGAAACGTGCTTCTGTCGACATAGCTAACTTTGGGGAGGTGTCAAGTATCAGAGGGGTAGCCGTGTTAGTTCGGATCTGTAAAAGCGGCAAAGAGTCTTGTGGCACCGTATAGACCAACAGACATATTGGAGCATAAGCTTTCGTGGGTGAATACCCACTTCGTCGGCATCCATCCATGAAAGCTTATGCTCCAATACGTCTGTTGGTCTATAAAGTGCCACAGGACTCTTTGCCACTTTTGGGGAGGTGATATTCCTACACCAGCAGAAAAGCTCCTTCTGGTGGTGCGCATATCTATGCCAGTATAATCTCCATAGCACAGACATGCCGTAAGACACTGTATGGGAATAAAGGGCTCTTCTGTTAAGTTATGCTAATTTCAGGCATTGAAATGCTGCATTATGATTCAGAATACTTATTGTTGAGTCATGCTGACTGTTGGGTCCAATTACCTACAGAATATAAAGGAGCTAGGGATGTTTCTTTAGCTGGACGGGGTCTTGATTGGAAATTTTGTTCAGTCAAAAATCCAACTTTCCATCATAAATAAGTTTCAACAGAAAACTTTCAACAAGCCCTGCTGTTTACCCACAAAGGAATATATTCTTTGGATGAGTCCACAAATTCTTGTAATTCTAGCTCTTGCTTCATATTCTCTCTCTTAAAGGGAAATGTTTGTTACTTTATTCTTGCAATTCAGTTGCAACAATATAAAAGTAGAATTATAGTGCAAAATATAGGATTTTTTCTTGCATTTGCTCATTTTTGTTTTCTGCAATAATTTAATGTCTGTTTACATAATATTTATGCATTAAATGCTACACCATTGAAAACTACTTGTAGAGAAGCATAGTTATTGATTTGCTATCCTTGTCTTCCACAGCAGTCTCATCCGTTGAGTTAATGCAAATCAAAGTACTTTCCTTGTGAAAACAATAGGTTTTTGAGTGTCTTTTTTATTACACTGTTTCATTCTATAACAAGTGTAGCTTTACGGTATAAAACCATCATCCATCAACATTCTACTATTAATGCAAAGTTTAGCGTAGCTTCTAACCATCCTAATATTTGTCTACTGGTGTTAACTATTCTTTAGTCAACTAATCCTGAATAGGTTCACTGAGGCTTACTGTGACGTTCGTCTGGTGTTATCTGGACCAGTGATCTGCTAGGTCACTCCAATCCTCGATTCTGGGAGCCAGCCTTACCCTGCTCTGCTGTGAGAACCCCCACTCCCGGGTTGTTCCCGCACAGCCTCTAGCATGTAAGCTGCTCCTTGAATTGTGCTATTGAACAACACTAGCCAATATCTCCAGTCCCAGACACAACCCTAAGAACCTCCGTCTTGCAGTGTCCAGTTATGCCCACTGGACACTGCAAGCTTATATGAGTTCATCAATTTAACAAAGAAATTGATATGTACCAGGCTTGTTATCCCAAGGGGAGTCTCTGACATGCTTCAAACCAAGCACACTGCTTCAGGTAGAATAAACAAATAAATTTATTAACTACAACAGATAGATTTTAAGTGATTATAAGTTGAAGCACAACAAGTCGGATTTGGTCAAATGAAATAAAAGCAAAACACATTCTAAGCTGATCTTAACACTTTCAGTGCCCTTACAAACTTAGATGCTTCTCACCACAGGCTGGCTGGTTGCCCTTCAGCTAGGCTCTCCCCTTTGATCAGTGCTTCAGTCGCTTGGTGGTGATGTCTGTAGATGGAGGTGGAAGAGAGAGGAAGAGCATGGCAAATGTCTCTCCCTTTTATCATGTTCTTTCTTCCCTCTTGCCTTTGCAACTCCCTTCAGAGTCAGGTGAGCATTACCTCATCGAGTCCCAAACTGACCAAAGGAAGGGGGGTGACTCGCTCGAGAGTCCAATTGATCCTTTGCTGCTGCCTAGCCCAGTGTCCTTTGTTCCTGTGAGGCTGGGCTGGGTTTATCCCATACATGCCCTGATGAGGTATGAACTGCCCCTCTGCTCTTGGAGAGTTTTTGTCTGGGCTTGTTTTAAGCCATGAGGACACATTTTCAGCCTCGTAACTATATACATGAAATTACAACCTATAACATTACTGTAACAACAATTACTATAACATCACTATAACAATAATGCTCAGTGTATCATGAGCCTTCCGAAGACACCTGACATGACAAACTTTCCATTGGTTACCACACAATCATATTATAAGGATGAACATGGAGGTGCAGAATGTCACATCCATTACCATTCTACTATTAATGCAGAGTTTAGCTTAGCTTCTAACCATCCTAATATTTGTCTACTGATGTTAACCATTCTCTAGTCAACTAATCCTGAATAGGTTCACTGAGGCTTAAAGGCCTGATCCAATGCCACTGTAGTTGAGGTGAGTCATTCCATTGACTTTAGGGTCTTATCCAAATACCACTGGATTATGTGAGGCTTTGGGCAAAGATGTTGTTATTGCTGTTCTGATGTGCAATATGAGCTGAGTGAAACATTTTGGACATGCTCCTTCTAGTCATTGCTTTTCTTCCTGTGGTTTTATTTCATTGTGTCTCAAATCTGTCAATCTTTGTTTTCAGAATATATCTTTCTCACTATTTATTGAATTACTGCCAGCCCCAGTCAGTTTTCTTTATTCTGTCTCCAAAGTTTGCTTTGTGCTAAATTATGGTATCATAAGGATTATGCCTTACAGATTCAATCAGTGCATGAGAAAAGAAAGCAGAAGAGAGAGTCTTGTAGACTGTGAAGAACAAGGCTTTATTTAGAGAGATTCTAGAATGGTATGCTTAGAATATGAAGATTTCTATATTAAGAAATAAGTGAAAAGGAAGTGGTAAGCTAATTGACTCAATCAAAAAGAGGATGCTATATATTTGCTCACAGGTGTCATTTTAATGGGTTGTATTAGTTTTCAGAAGCAGTCGGTTGAGGTGATAAATAGCATGCAGTGTACATTGTCTCCACCTCCTCACCTCTGCCTAGTGCTTATCCCTACAGACATGTTTGTCAGTGAAGAAATCACAGCAAACGCTCAGTCTAATGATAGTGTTGCCTACATGCTATTTGTCATTATATTGACATTCTGCTGTGACCTCTTCATTGGCAAACATGTCTCTAATGATAGCTTGATGTGATCGTATGGGGGGCTTAAGAAAAGGTAAATAGACAGAGGCCATATGATACTGTACAATACTTTGTTCAGTATTTCCAGTCAAATTACTTTCAATGCAGTGTGCTTTTAATGTTCTTGGCAGTTTTGATGAGAGATTTGTACCTGCACTCACTGCCTGTCTGATGCATACAAGGAAGTACTGTCAACTGTCAACAGCTCTAATTTAAACCAGTTTTGTCCTTTGAAGCATTAGTAGTAGTCCTGTGGAACACTAACTGCCTTGAAGTCCTGCAATGGGAAAACTGTAATACATTCATATGGTCTTGTTTAAATACTTTAAATACAGGTAAATAAAATTTAAAACAAAAAGGAGGATCTCTTTTCCTCTAAGTCTCTGGAGAATTTCCAGGCATGCAAAGAGTGACAAATGGACATTTCAATAAATCAAAATTGTAAAGGTGAATATTTTATAGCTTCTTTTTTAACAACAACAAAAATTGACAACAAAGCATACATAAATCGGCAGGGACTACAGGGACCAATTACCTCACAACACATTGGTGCACTTTAGAAATCACACCCCGATAGTTGTATTACTGATCCATGTAGACAAGCCCTTAGACATAAGTCAGGGAGCAGGGATGTCACCTATACAGGCAAACTGCACTGGAAAAGGGGTGAGGTCAACATGAACTGAGTAACAATTTATGGTATGATCATAAAACCCATATTACATCATTAATGCTATATTGGTAAAAATATCTTTAGGAAGTATTAGTTTTAATTGCTTGAAGGATGGAATGACCTAAAGGAGGAAAGAAATTGAAAAGGTAGAAAAAACCCAGAGGGAAAAAGTGCTATCAAGGTTACAAGGGATATGGTAGCTTCAGAGATTGTGACAGGCATTTTCTGATCAAGCCCCAGTCCTCTTTATCTGATTAGCTCTTATCGACAATATCCATATCAGTCTGAGCATTCTGATATCATGCAGAGACTTTACTGTGAAGAAAACCCTTTCTGTTGCTTTTCTTCTTTATACGTTTTTTTAGAGAGAGACTTTATACGTTTTTAATGGCCACGGGAGCTAATACACTAATATGCAGTACTCTTTCATGATTCTCCCTTATCAGGTTGCAAGTATCTTGCCAAGACCCTGTCACTTCCAGGTAACAGTAAAATGCATACTACACTATGACTTTTTATTTATGATAATTGAGATCTCCTATCATGCTTTTAGTCTGGACTTTCTGTAGGAAGGGAATATTAGGCTTTGTCTACAAAGGGATCAGAACTCTGTTAGCTGAACTCCAGCTCAGTTTAAACATGTGGCTACACCGTTCTGATCTCAGTGTGGATAGTGTTTTAGAAGAAATAAAATGGTCAAAGCAGATTTCTGTGGCAACTCCTTTTTGAAAATGTTTGTGCTGAAATATCACTCTTATGACATATCATGTCTCCATTAGCACCATGTCATAATCATAAAAACTAGTAAAAATCTGCAGGCCTGTCAGAACTTTACCTGACCGACTGAAACCTCCTCGGTCTTCACCACTGAGCTGCACATTTTGAGCATGTCTCCGGTGAGATTTCCAGTACTTCCTGCTTCTACATGGCTTGCAAATACCATGGTTACAATTTTCTTGCTGTCTTTCCATTTCCACTCACATCTGTTACCAGGATGTACAGAGATGGATGGAAATTAGTGTGTGATTAGGGGAAGATTTGTGGTGGGACTGTGTAACGGCCCAGAAAATTTTAAGTTCATCTTCATTAAAAAGTACTGTGGGAACTAATTAGTGGTCAGTTACTTTAAAGATTTATTTCATCTACTAGCAAGGCGAGCATGTTATCCTAACCAAACATCCCTTATATTGTAGATATTTAAGAACAGCATTCTACATTTTATGAATCAGAATCTGTATCTTTTTCCATATGGAGAATAGTAATCTTATCCAAGATACCGGGATAAAATTTGAAATCTTCCCACCGAAAGCTGTGTAGGACGTGCTTGTTAACTGCTCAGTTTCCATCAAGGCAGCATTGTCCTTCCAATGTTTCAAGACAATTTCTCTATCTTCCAGTGCTATCGTCGTAGCATAATCATTTGATATGTGTAAACAAAAGCTTTTTCCTTTGCAGTCAGCCATCAAAATAGTTTTCTATCTCCCTTTCAAAATACTTTATTACCCACGCATCTTTATTCATCAAGCTGCACATTCTCAATGACGGGAACTTGCAGATGTGTGTTTTATGGAGTGTTTAGCTTTTACTCCTAAATGTCTTTTTGCTTTGCAGCATGTGTCAACTGATTTGAATGAATTTCTCAATCTCTTACTGTGCTCAGCCATTGAGAGTAAAGCTCTTCCTCTGTCTGTCTTTACTGATGCTTGTGTATTGAGCATTGTTACTGCAATTCTGTCTTACACAGATGGATTGCTGGGAAATGGGTGAAACTATGCTGGACACCACGAAAATAGCCAAACAGGGGCATCAAGCCAGGATTATTTTTTTTAGTTTACTATCAACAAATGCAGCTGCAAAATCCCTTGCTCCACACTAAGATCAACTCCACTCCACTTCCTTCCTCTGTTCTCTTTTATCTAAGAAAGAGGCCTCATTTAATCTACAAACAATTTGGGAAATGTAAAGTAAAAGTGTAACAAAATCTCCTATAAAGTATGTGCAAATACTTTGTTCCATGTTGATGCATTCCCAAGCATGAGGTTAGTGGTTAGAGTACATATAACAGAGCATCTTTCTCTGCTATCTCTCTGTAGTATTCAGTGGTCCAGAGAAGAGATGGGGGCAAGGTATAGACACCAGATTAAACAGGAAAGGTGATAGCTCCATGGATTTGATTTTCCTTCTTGTTTGGATACTTCCCATTTGTCATTTTTGTATCTCTGTGTAGGTCCATAATCTCTAGGGATGGTCTCTAGTGGTTCAGAATATCTAAAAGGAGAAATGGAGGGACGCAGACAGGCCTTCTCAACATCAAGTTTTAAGGTACAGATGAGGAGCTGCCATTTTCCCTCAATTTCCACAAGACCAAAGGCACTCTAAAAATGAGGCAGCTAATCAAAAATCACCCTCTAAGTCAAAAGTAAGGAAATTAAAATCCTTAAACTCAGTATGGAGGCTACCTAGGGCATATGAGAACAGCATCACAAAGGCATGCATGGCCCTAAACAAAACCAGAACTGGGGAAAAAATGTGGCTAAATGGTAAAGTTCAAGATATTATTTGAGCCACACAGGTGTTCTTAAAAAAACATGGGAATCCATCCCTAATGAAACCAATAGAAAGGAGCATAAACCACAGCAAGTATTAACTGTAACAACTTGTGAGAAAGACATGGCATTCATCATTGTAATATGTGCGTGCTTCGATGCAAACCTCTGCTCAATGTACATCTGAAGTCAAACAAGCAAGGGATGTTGATATTCATAAGGAATAGATTATAATGTACTGAAATATTATATAAATCAGTGGTACACCCTTCAAGAGTTTAATCATGGTCAAAAAAAGATTAGATAATTATACAGCTAATGTGAACATCCAAGTCACATTACATGGGATATAAGCGCTCATGCTTAGAGCATAAGCCACTCACTAATGGAGGGGTTAGACTGAAACAGATTATTTTTGTAACTGTCCTGCATTGGAATTCTTGAACCTTCTCTGAAGTATCTGGTGGACCAGTGGGCTGAGCTGGTAAGGCAGTTATTTATGTATCATTTGCACTTAGCTATGAGTCCCTGCCAACTTGAGCCATTAATATGTCCTCTCATTTTCCCTCTCCATTCAAACAAACCATTGATCTCTGTAACTAAAAATGCATTCAACAGTGAGAGAAGAATCTAAATTGTTTTGCTGTGGAGAAAGAAATGTTAACTTGAGAGATCCTACAGTATACAAGAATTTTCTTTGCCTTTTTAACATCCTTCAGATATTAAATTTCCGGTAGTTTGTTAGACCTGTTCATCTGAAACACTTTTCCCACTGAAAAAATCCCCTGATTTTTCTGAACATCCATCTCAAATTAGCATGTATCGTATTGGTCTCCTGCTTGGACCTTGGAAAGCAGGATCTCTTCCATTCTGCTGACGACTTAGGAGTTGGATCCATGTTGGGCAAGAAATGGGGTAGGCAGGCAGGTTAACAAAGCATGCCGGGGCAGGCTGGAAAATTTCAGGGGCAGTTCAGGGAACTTTTGTTGTCCCGCTGGTTCCCAAACACAGGGGAGAGCTGTTATGAAAACAATCATTCCAGATGGTTACGTGCATTAAGATGTCAAAATACAAATGGATCACTATGCTTTTCCTTTAATTATTTCTTTATTTTTGTAACTGTGACGGGGTGCACCCCTGAGGTGACTCTAAGCCCCTGCTATACCCTGGTCCAATGGCATCGTTAGGAATAGTTCCAAATGAGTTGGACAATACCGGGCTTTGGGGGTTACTTCCCAGGCAGGGTGCAGAGGCTGTTCACTGAGACACTACCAACTGGGAACTAATTTTGGTGTAGCAGAGCCTATTTCACCTAAACAGCTTTAATGAATGGTGTTTCTCCTACAGGACAGAAAGCCCAAAGGGCCATGTTGATGAAAATCCAGGGCAGGGCACTGTGAGGGAACCAGCTAAGTATAGGATAACAGAATCACAGAAGCATACTTTGTACTTCTCTGTTCTTATAATTGTGAGCTTACCGCTTGTGATACTGGATGGAAGGAGCTGCAGTTGGAAACTTTGGCCAAATTCGTGTCAATTTGGGCTAACTCTGAACCCTTGCAATAGACCTCTACTCAGAGATGGTGAGTTGTATTCAGACAGAGAGTTTGATGAACTCACTGAGCCCCAACAAACTTGCTTTCTGATTCTTTGGCCCCCAGCCCTGCTACAGTTACAAACATAATGTGTCCGACTCAGCCTTGAATGTTTTGGCTTTCATCTGTTTGTGTTTCAGCCATAGCATTTTTAAACAAACCATACCTTTTGGGTTTTTAATTCTCAGTGGAATAAAAAACATAGGGGTCTTTTTTTAAAAAAAAAGAGAGAAAAGATCTATACATCAACTATACTTAATAGAAACCACTAATTAATGAGGAATAAATGGCACTTATTTGTTCATGTGGCTCAAAGTAAGTCTAAGTCTGGAGTCTTAAAAACTTCATTTAAAATTATATATAGATAGGTGCCTGCTTTTAAGGAGCTTTTCCCTTTCAAAACACTCACCTCTGGATTTGAAAAATCACTAAATCTGTATAACAATGAATACTTAATGCAGATCCCACTTCCCATATACAAACTTTCTAATGATAAAGAGCCTTTTCAGTGTGTCTAATCCTATTTACTATTCTGTACTTTTCGACAAACACAGTACTCCAATTAAGAAGTCGTCGGTCATTTAGAAGTAAGGCTTGCTCATCAGCTCCCAAAGGAAGAAAAGAACTATTTATTTTAACCGTTAATCCCAAATACAAACTACACAATTAAGCTGTCTAGCCTAATTCTGATTCATGTTAAGTTAGGATGAAGCCAGTCTTGCTGTATAAGGCTATTGTTGCTAACAAAAAAAAGTAAATCTTATTAAGAGTCCCTCTGAACAACTTCCAAGTCATAGTATGTTGAATACCATGCCCCAAGCCTTTCAGCATTCCTTATATAAACACAACATGGGAAAGAACCAAAATTAACCTCAATTAGTTGGCTCCATCTTGTGGGTGGGAAGCAAATTACTGTCAGAAAAATACAGAGTATACATTTTTTTCACTGATTTCATCTGACTTTTGACTTTCCTCACATAGGTAAACAATTCTGCAAGCTAGCTTGTGAGCATTTCAGGGCAAGGGACAGTGGCTGAATGCACAAAAGGAGTTAGGCACCTAAGTTCCAATTTTGGGACCATTGAGATGCACAAGGCACCCGCTGCACCCTGTAGGTGCCTGAACTACCTCGGTGGCTGTTTTTGCAATAAAAGTTCCCCAGGGGCCTATGTTTCTGCCTCCGAGCATGCACCCTGCTGCCTCACTCTAAGCATCCAGGTGCCTAAGTCTTGGCTAAGCCCCAGAGTGATTCACAAACCAGGGGAAGATACGCATTCCTCCACCTGTGTTGCATGGGGAGGAGGAGAAGAACAACTTCCCTCCTGACTTTTAGCCTAGTCGTTAGGGTACTCACCTGGGCTGTGGGAGACCTCCAGTTCAATTCCCCCTGAGAGGGGAAAAGGGATTTGAATCAACCTCTGCCATCTCTCAAGTGAGTCCTCTAACCACTGGGCTATGGAATATTCTGGTGTGGGGCTTCCTCAATCCCTCCTGTTGAAACTGTTACACACTGGATAACTAATTGGTCAATGAAGCTGGGGAACTGGATCCAGGTTCTTCAAAGTAAGTGCTCTAACCTCTAGACTACAGAGTCATTCTTGCGCTCTCTCCCCTGACATTTGGGCCAGAGAAAGAGACCACTAACCGCTGGGCTCAAAGTTATGATGGAGGTCCTCCTCCTCCTCCGTAGCCACCTTCCTGCTTCTTGCTAACAGCATAGACACCTACCACCAAGAAAAGGTTCA